>NC_135579.1:25845481-26470481 GCF_965152235.1 Eretmochelys imbricata
GCTTCGTAAAGAGGTTTCCACTTTGAAAATAAAGTCCTGTTGAAGCTTGTTAGTACCTTGCCTGGTTGATACAACATTTTGGTGATGAGGATGGATCTTCTGCCTCTGAACCCACCTGCACCCTTTCTGCAAAGCCCAGGTGAGCCTACAATTGCTTTTACTACCTGGATCCATATGTTTGAGACTTATCTGCTTGCAATCAGTGCTACAGAGATTTCTGAAGTAAGAAAGCATGCATATATTTTACACTTCCACCCTTGCAGATGATAAATATGAGACTGCACTCACTGCATTAAAGAATTTTTTTGTGCCAAAAGTGAATGTAGTAGCTAATCGCTACAGATTTTGCCGTCATGAACAGAAACCAGGGGAAACTATAATGCAGTATATTGCTTCCCTGAGGAGTCTGATTGTAATTTGTGACTTTGGGAATATGGCAGATGAGATGATTAGAGACCAGCTCGTTGAGAAAACAACCATGCTTCATGTAAGAGAACAATTACTTCTAGAACCACAACTTACACTAGAAAAAGCAATAACCATGGCTACTCAGATTGAGTCAGCTACAGCTGAAGCGAAAATAATGAGCATGGATACAGGAGGCACAGTCCAGGCTGTGACTCCTTTTCAGAAAAGTTTACTACAACTGCGGACACACAATTGCAAGAGGAAAATGAATGAAAAATCACCAGATCAGCAAATTCAAAATACAGTAAAAGCATGTTTTCGCTGTGGATCCCCACAACACCTTGCAAGCTACACAGGTTGTCCAACAAAAGTAGCTCAGTGCATTGCAAAAAAGATTGGACATTTTGCTAAAGTATGTCGCAGTAGCCAGTTCAATCAACAGGTGCATGCAGTTACAATACCAGATTTTACTGTGCTGAGCATGGACAAAATCACTACTGCACATAGTCCAGAACAGATAAAGTGCACTGTAAACATTTCCCCCATACCCTCAGGCAAATCACAGTCTATTCAGCTAATGTTGGACACTGGCTTGGCAGTATCTATACTACCTGATTCCATCTATTTGTATTACTTTAAAGATGTGCCTCTTACTGATCCCAAACTTCACTTGGTGTGCTATTTGAAAAACAATATTCCAGTACAGGGCTGCCTGCCAGCAATAGTTACTTTTGGTGATTGCTGTGCAACTGCAGAGTTCTACATTGTCCACAAAGGCACTTCTATCCATGGCAGAGATTTATTGGCTGCTTTAAGTCTCAAGGTAGTTAATGGATGAATTGATCTTCCTCAGCAAAGCACTCGTGCGGTACACACACCAGTTTCACCTGGGACCCAACACCAGGTTGAGGAGAAACTCGGCTGTGCTTATGGGTTTCTGCATAAAGTTAAAATGCGGAATAATGTGATGCCTGTATGACAGAAGGTATAGCGCTTACCATTTTCAGTCAGGGAAGCTGTTTCAGAGGAAGTTAGAAAACTTGTTCAAAAGGACATTATTGAAGAGATCGACTCCTTGGAATGGGTTTCACCTATAGTAGTGATGCAGAAGAAGGGTGGAGGCATTCGCCTTTGTGTGGAGTTAAGGGAGCCAAATAAAGCTATTGTGATTGACAGCCATCCTCTTCCTCACATAGAAGAAGTATTGCAGAAGTTACCTACTATGGGACAGGCCCAACAAAGAAAATAACAGAATACCACTAGCCATCACCTTCAGCCCCCAACTAAAACCTCTCCAACACATCATCAAGGATCTACAACCCATCCTGAACAACGACCCATCACTCTCACAGATCTTGGGAGACAGGCCAGTCCTTGCTTACAGACAGCCCCCAAACCCGAAGCAAATACTCACCAGCAACCACACACCACACAACAAAAACACTAATCCAGGAACCTATCCTTGCAACAAAGCCTGTTGCCAACTGTGTCCACATATCTATTCAGGGGACACCATCATAGGGCCTAATCACATCGGCCACACTGTCAGAGGCTCGTTCACCTGCACATCTACCAATGTGATATATGCCATCATGTGCCAGCAATGCCCCTCTGCCATGTACATTGGCCAAACTGGACAGTCTCTATGTAAAAGAATAAATGGACACAAATCAGACATCAAGAATTATAACATTCAAAAACCAGTCGGAGAACACTTCAGTCTCTTTGGCCACTCGATTACAGACCTAAAAGTGGCAATTCTTCAACAATAAAACTTCAAAAACAGACTCCAACGAGAGACTGCTGAATCGGAATTAATTTGCAAACTGGATACAATTAACTTAGGCTTGAATAAAGACTGGGAGTGGATGTGTCATTACACAAAGTAAAATTTATTTCCCCCTCCCCCACTGTTCCTCACACATTCTTGTCAACTGCTGGAAATGGCCCACCTTGATTATCACTACAAAAGGTTTTGGTTTTTTTTGTCCCCCCCACCCCTCTCTCCTGCTTGTAATAGCTCACCTTACCTGATCACTCTCGTTACAGTGTGTATGGTAATACACATTGTTTCATGTTCTCTGTGTATATAAAATCTCCCCACTGTATTTTCTACTGCTTGCATCCGATGAAGTGAGCTGTGTCTTCTCATCTTTCACAAAATACCTTTTTAGGTTTTTGGCAGGTCAAACAATTCAAAACAACACACCAACAAAAAAAAAATAAAACCATAAATACCAAATGGACCACTCTTTGCTTGCTTACTAATGGGGACTGGAGAGCCCTGGAGGCTGAAGTGGTTTATTCACCAATTAGGTATAACACACAGGTACGAAGCAGACTTCCCCACACTGTCCCAACAACTTGTCTCCACTCAGCCTGAAGGGACCAACTCTAGGAAAGGATCGCTTAATCTCCATGGCCTCTTTGCTGTGCCTGCCAACAAGTTTTATAATTAGAGCCCAGTGGGCTGCAATTAGCAAACACCTTTCATGTAGGATGCTGAACAGGCACTGGATGGTGGTAGCTTATGGTTATTCTGAACCTGAGCTGGATTTGAACAAGCAATCTTGCAGGGAAAGGTTTGTTATAATATTATTGACCACCTGAGCCAGGCAGTCCTTCAGTGCAGGTAATTCTGCTGAGACAGCTTTCATATTCAAATCTCACATGCTCTAGCACCTCCTTTAGGTAACAGTGGACAGTATATTCTGAGTGCAGTCTACAGCACTATGTTAGTTTATAACAAAATTAGTGCTTCTGGAGCGTAAGCATGAGGGAATGAATAAGTCCAGGATGTGTGCATGTATTCTCCTGCAGTCTTTCTACCTTTATAATTGTCTTTCTTTCTAATGAGGCCCCATATCACGTCAGCTTCAGTGTAATGGCAAGGCCCTTGAACAAATAGTCATTGTTTGGGTTCCACTAATATTTGCCCAGCATCAGAAATATATTAGTTATCTGTTGACTTATTGATTAATGGGAAACATGTGAATTTGGATGTTGAAACATGGTGCTGCCACATTGACTTAAAGTATTGCACCACAAAGGTCAGAAAGGAATAATATTACAGAATTATAGACTGAATAATTTCTCTGGATTTAACTGTGTGTGTCCTAGAGGAAGAAAATTGATTTGACAAATGGCAACTAATCAGCAGATGTTCCATTTATACCAAGTGCGCTGCTTCGAGCAGCAGTGCCTATAGCTTTGTTAGTGTTCAGACTGATAAGTAACAGGAAGCTAACCACACATTTATAACTGCTTATTGGGTTCATGCGTGTTTTTGATGTGAAAATGGTTTCTTTAAACGTGTCGGTGATTTGTAGCCATCACCCTGCTAATGATACCATATAATAACAGTCTTTTGCACTCACCTAGCTCATTTAATACATCACTTGCAAAGCTCTTTCCAAATGTTAAATAGTTAAGCTTCACAACAGCCTGTGAGGTAGTGAGGCACGAAGTGTTTAGGTGAGTTGCCTAAAGATGTATGTAGGACTGTGGAAGAATGAGGCTGTGTTTTCAGTATTGGTGTGGAATTGTACAGTATAGTCGTATTCATCACCGAGAAGCATGGTGACATTACTTTGATGCAGGCCCATCAAGAGACATTTGGGGCCCTAGTACATCATGTTGGCCTCTCCCATTTCACTTTATGTGCCTAGATGTTGTGGGGGGGCCCTGAGCTCAGGGACCTGGTACAATTGTTCACCATTTCCCTCCTCTTCACCAGCCCTGAACTGTGTGTTTTGTCCAAAGAGAGAGTTAAATTGGAGGTGCAGTTGCAGACTGGGCCATTCAGCAGGAATGAGGGACTTTTTCCTGTTGTTAGGTGTAATGTTGGACAGTCAGAGAAGCTCCGTCGAAAGGGAAGGTCAGAGTCTGCAGAGGATGGAGAGCCCTGCCCAGGTATGTTAGAGATGCACACGGAGAAGTTACTATCGTGATGTTTAAGTGTTATTCCAGTAAATTTATTCCCAACTTTGCAAGCAGGTTTCCCTTCCCTTATATTCCTCCTTTCCCTTCAGATCCAGCACAGGTAGCCAATGAGTCAGTTAAAGAGTTGGGAATAGAATCCAGGAGTTCTAGGGTGGAATACTTGAACTCATTGAAGTCAATGGGAGTTTTGTCATTGACTTCAGTAGGGCCAGGCTTCCATCACTAACTCCTAATTCCCTTTTCTAACAAAGTGGATCCCATTTCCATTCCTTTTATAAACTGAGAAAGAAATCACTGTCTCCTCCCTTTTTTTTTTTTTTTTTTTTTTTTTTTGATAAGATGAGTAGGGGATTGGAAACGAGCATCAAACCCAAGTCTACTACATGGAAATCCAGAGCACTACTTTTAGACCACTGGCCAGACCCCCCACAGTCTATATTTTATTTGGATTAGTATCCACTAAGACAATTCAGCAAGTTTGATCTGTTTACAAGGTGTGATTTCTTAAAATTCCTCTTCATTCATAAGAACACTGTTAATGCTAAGTTTAAACAAGCATAAAACCTTTACGTTGCTAAATATGTCAATTCCAAAGGTAATTTATAAGATTATTTATTGGAATGTGATAGCCAGCTACAGATTGGGGTATTAAATACTGAATATATAAACATATAGTTGAATAAGATGTCATTTAATTTCCACTACAAATTGACCAAATATTGTTTTCAGACAAAACCCCAAGCACTTCTTTAACTGGCATTATAATTAGGCTTATAGGCAGCATTTAAAAGCCAGCATTTTAATTGAGAAACACAAAGAGATTCTAAAAAGTAAACCCTTAATAAGATGGCTTAATGCACTGAGTTTTTACCTGTTGTTCAATTCTGCCTGATGTTTTTTTTGTTTGTTTTAAAGAAAGCAAGAGGGGAGTGCGTATCAGATGAGAAATGAGTTCCAAAGTTCAGCTACTTCAGTGCACTTGTGAGAGGATTGTAGGTGACAGACCCATCTCTTAGGTAACATATTTGCCCCTTAAAATATTTTGATATCTTCAAATGAAAAGTGCTAAATATACTTGCAAATTATTATATTAGTATTAGGAGGTTAAGAAATGTGCCCAAGATAACAGAGTAAGTCAGTGGCAGGGCCAGGACATACAAACTAGGGTCCAGACTTACCCAACCCTCTGTACTAGATTGTGCTCATTCTGTCTCGTCCATATCAAACATTGCGGTGAGAAATATTACATGTGCCCATTCACCTTGTCAGTTGTATAGCCTTTGGATTTAGATGTGTGTCTAGATCCTTGCATGCCACTTTGAAAATGTTGTCTTTAATTAAAAAGACTGCAAATGCTTTAGCAATGGAAATGGGTATCAATGGAAATGTGTGTTGCTTTATTTGTGATTCTGCCACTAAATCCCTGCCTGGCCTTGCATAAGTCACCTAACAGCTTTGTGCCTCAGTGTTGTGGTCTGTGAAGTGGGGATAACTTTGAGCTGGTTGGATGGAAGGTGCTAAATACATTAATTTTTCAAATGGTTTTAAAGAAATTACTCTATAAGAAGTCTCTGTTATACATTTTCTTATATCAGAAAATAAATGTTATTCCTGATGGCACTTCTAAAGTAACTCTTTAAGGTTATATTGATTGTACAGGCTTCTGCTGGCTAGGATGATAACTGACTGACAGTCTCAAGTCCTCAGCACCATTTTTCCTGGTGAAGGCACTTTTAATGTAATTAATTTGAATAGATGTGTTTATCTTTCGTAGTTTGGGGTTTACTCTTTGATGTAATGATGTCCTTAATGTAGATACTTTAGAATTATTGTATCCATTAGAATCAACTATCTGTAATTGTTTAAACTAGGCACCTTACATCTGACTTAGGCTTCAAGTTGATATTCAAACCACAGCATCTTCAGCAAAAAAGGAACTCTAGTAATAATTAGTGATCAATCAGTAATGACAGTTTAATGGCTGAGTCGTCTGCTGGAGCATATGCAGGACTGCAAACTAATGAAACAGGAAGCAAGAACGTAGAAGCCAAATATTATATAACTCAATCAATGAAACCTTTTTATTTCCAGATTTTAGTGACAGTGGTTCAGTAAGAGGTAATTCTATATGATGACAGCTATGTATAATCCTTAGGCTCCATTAAATGATCATGCTGAAGTAGTTAGTGAGGATCAAAGTGGTGAATTTGGATACAAGTTTGAGGGGAAATTGCATCTGTTTTTCCAGGTAGGGAGCATTGTCTCTTGTAATGGATTCATTTTTGTTATTATTTTTAGTCTGGCTTATTTTGCGCTAGGGGTTGGGATATACCCAAACAAAATTGTACCACTGAAAGGAAATCTGGCCCAAACCTGCCAGGTATTGAGAGCCTTCTGGGAATTGTTGAGCATACTCAGCTCCCATTGTTGAAATCATTGTAAGTTGAGTGTGTTCAGCTTTTCCAGGAGGCACAGTGCACCTTGCAGGATTACAAGTTAGGGCCCAAGTATTTCCTGGGTGGGAATATACAGAGCAGCATCTCTGAAATCTACATACAAATGAAAATTGCATACGGTTGTGGGGAATATAGTAGGATTTTGGGAGAAAGGAATGAAGAGCTTAATAAAATCTTTGGCGATCATAACACTAGCTTCATTAGAATATCTGAGAGCTCTATCATCTTTGTTGGCTTGAGCTATTGAAGGTCTGGGGAGGTAGATCAGCTTCATTTCTCTGACAAGACAGGCCCTCATGCTTTGGAGGGATACCTAATATTATCTAAACAAGGTAGCTATTTCCCTGTTTGTTTTATTTGTAACTTATGCTTAAATGAAGCATCTGATTTCTTTCTCACAGAGGTCCCACGTTTGTTTGTATAGCTTGTCTAAGAGGATGAAGTAGGAGTGTACGTAACATGCTAAAATTTATCTGCTGAGGCAGAGTGCACGGTCTATTTTTTTGGCCACTATAAACAGCCTCTTCAAGGTGGAAAGTGAGTCATGGAGATCTAACAGAAACATTTCTCCAAGGGGTGGGGGTTGGGATTGGGAAGCTGGAAATGCATTTTTTAAAATCTGAGACTCGGATGCACCGTTATCTTCTCAGCTACAAAAAAAAAAATCATAAATTGTTTTCTAGTAGTAGGAATCACTGCTGCTCCTGACATTAATGGCTGCTGTGCAGGAAGTGTTTTTTTTTTTTTTTTTAAATTCCAAGTCATGGCCACTTTGAATTTCCTTTTAGGATTTACGCCCGAAAAACATTTTTTAAAGCTGTTTAACAAAACCGTCCTCTCTATCTGTGG
This sequence comes from Eretmochelys imbricata, assembly GCF_965152235.1. Classification (NCBI taxonomy): domain Eukaryota; kingdom Metazoa; phylum Chordata; order Testudines; family Cheloniidae; genus Eretmochelys; species Eretmochelys imbricata. The sequence continues at coordinate 25,853,137 of NC_135579.1, forward strand.
GATAATGGCAACATCAGTGACTGTGCAGAAGATTTTTAGTTCTACGTGGAGGCCCTATGTATTCATATTCAGACCTTATCTTATATGATATAGACATGGAATAGAAGCAGCCTTGCATATGACCATTGCTGTGTTTCACTTCCTAATACTAACGCTTCTGACACAAAGTGAGATAAATCGTAAATTTTTATTCAGGCAAAATTCTTACAGGCTGATAAAACTATGAATAAAGATTGGATTCCACCCAGTGAATGTTCTTCTCCCCATAGCAAAGGATTAAGGGCCTGATCTGAAGCCCCATGTCATAAATATAAAGGGAAGGGTAAACACCTTTAAAATCCCTCCTGGCCAGAGGAAAAACCCTTTCACCTGTAAAGGGTTAAGAAGCTAGGATAACCTCGCTGGCACCTGACCAAAATGACCGATGAGGAGACAAGATACTTTCAAAAGCTGGAGGGAGGGAGAAACAAAGTCTCTCTCTGTCTTTGTGTGTGTGTGTACCCGCATACCCGCAGTGTAGACATACCCACAGTGTCAGGTCTATCCAAAATCCAGTGAAGTCAAAGAAAAGACTCCCACTGACTTAATTGGTCTTTGGATCAGGTCTGTGACACCAGTTCTTCTTGTTTCCATCTTCTAATGCACCTTAATGACTACTAAAACCACATTAAATATTTTCCTATTACTACTTTTCCCAGTAAGCATAGTTATTTGTCTAGCCACATGCCACAGAACAAACTGCTCTGTAATAATACATATAAAAAGGGGGAAAAATCTTGTAGACATTGCAGTCGCTAAAAAAAAAAAATCCTTGCTCCAGACTTTTTTGGTTTGAATCTATTAAAAGCAGCCTGATAACAAAGGATTTTAAATGCTGTTCCCAGAAGCTTCTGTTCAGGATTTGCCGTCATAAGGCTTATTTCAACAAGTTGTATTGTAGATCTATCTTAATCGGGCCAGAGCCTTATCAAGCTGAACTGTCAAGCCTGAAAAATTTCAAAAGAAGATTCAATTTACCAAACCTTTTTTTGAAGAATTCAAATTTTATAACAGCATTCCTATATCTCTCTTTTCCATTTACAATAGTTGCAAGAAAATCAACTTCCTTTGGCTTCCAACAAAAGAAGGAAATAAAATGAAGGTGTCAACAGTAAAATCCACTTATTTTATATATATCCTTATGATTGCAGGACCTGTAGTAACTGCTAGAGTCAAATTAGCATAACTTCCTGAAACTTTCATCTTTTGGCTGAGTTTTTCCATGCTTGGTCTCTGTTGGAAGGTGAATTTTCTTAGGAGAATTGGAGAGATAATGGCTCTGTTGTTTTTGAACATCTTTGTTAAGCACTCTTCTTTGTTCCAGTGGTGACTGGTTTTGATTTGACCAAGTTATGAGTCTAAAAATTAGGTACTGAGCAAACACATTATTTTTTTTCCTAAACTCATAAAGTTCACACCAAAGGAAAAAAAAATGTAAAATATATTCCTGTGAAGCAATAGAGCAGTGGTTCCCAAACTTGTTCCGCCGCTGGTGCAGGGAAAGTCCCGGCCGGGCTGTGCCAGTTTGTTTACCTGCCACGTCCGCAGTTGCGGCCGACTATGGCTCCCTGTGGCTGCGGTTCGCTGCTCCAGGCCAATGGGAGCTGCTGGAAGCGGCGGCCAATACATCCCTCAGCCTGCGCCACTTCCAGTGGCTCCCATTGATGTGGAGCAGCAAACCATGGCCACTGGGAACTGCGATCGGCCGAACCTGCGGACGCAGCAGGTAAACAAACTGGCCCGGCCCGGCAGGGGCTTTCCCTGCACAAGTTGCAGAACAAGTTTTGGAACCATTGCAGTAGAGGTTCTTAGGGTTAGGGAAAGGCTCCTGTGGACTTTGTAATGGGTGAAGGGGTTGAGAGACAGATTCTGCACACTTGAGACAGCTGCAGAGCTGCTAAGATATGCTCCCTGTTGTGCACCTTAGGAGATCTGCAAGAATTATGTGCCTTGATTCAGAAAACAACTATGTATATTCTTTAAGCATATGCTCAAATCCATTCCAATTCAGCAAAACACTTAAGCAGGGGCTTACCTTTAAGCATGTACTTAAGGTTTTTTTGTTGAATTAGTGCCATAATGTGAAAGGAGATCGGGGATATTTTTTCAAGATAAGTGTCACAGTTCAGTCTAATTGCACCTGTATTTTCCCATTGTGGTCCTTCGAGGGTACTCACTCTAGGTTCCCTGCTCTTCAGCTATTAACTCTCTTGGGCAGAGACCCACATCTGACTCCCTTCTGACCGGGGTTTTTCCTGGCCTACATTGTGATATTTCCAACAAGTTAGACTGCCTAGGCAGGTGAGTGTCTACATTTTTGTTTTCTCTCCAGAGGCTATGAACAGCATAATTTCCCATAGTAACAAGTTACCACACAGCTCTTTCTAAGCACATTTATTCTTAAGATGATAGCTTTACAAAGAAAATATTAAAAACAATAAAAGAACCTGCACACATGCTAAAAACCCTGCCAGAGGTCACCTCCAACTCCAGCCTTGGCCTCTGGTAGGTGTCAGTCCTTCATAATCCATACATGGGTTTTCCCCATGGTTACAAGTACAGTTTGGGCCTTTGTTCTTGTCTCGAGGAACAGGTAATGAACAGCCAGTGACCCACATCTCAGGGTGTAGCTTCCAAAGGTTGGGGCTCTCCATAACCAGAGGTGGGGAATTTGCATTAATCACTCCCCAGGTATTTCCAGGAAATCCACTTCACGTGTATTGTCTCAAAAATCCATTCTTGTCTGGCACATATTTAATATAGTCCTTTGAACTCCCAGGACTCACATCTCATCTTTCCCTAAGAAAGTTTACATACAATCCGAGCCCACAATAATACATAAACTTTGTATTTAGTACAATGGACCCCAAAGATACTTAAATTTAATTCAATAAGGTTTTTCAGGAATATTACAGGAAATTGCCATATGGGTCACAAACTGTGTGTCAGTGTCTTGGAGAGTGAAGTTGGTCCAGTAGAGCTTCCTTGTCTCGGGACTTTGTCTAAAGCTCATTTGAAGTACGTGGAAAAACTCACACTGATTTCAGTGAATTTTGGATTAGGACATTAGGCTTTTTATAAATAAGCTTTCTCTCACTAAGGTATGTGTTTTAATCAGCACCCACATAGTGTACCATGCAAATACTGCTAGTTGAAAAGAATGAATTTTCTTGGGTGCAGTTTTGGGGATGAGTGAGTTAACTGCAAAGCTGCATTAGATGCAATTACAAGTGGCTTAAGTACAGTATCAAATTTACACTCTCACTGTGTTGTATATTTAAAGCCCAACTCTGCAGCACATGTTCAGATTGACTAGTACATGCTTATATGCAAGTAGTTCATTAAAGTCAGTGTGCTACTCAGTGTGATTAATGATTGCATAAATAGATGTTTAGGCTATGATTCCAGGCTTGTTGTAGTCAGTGGAAAAACTCCCATTGACTTCAGTAGGCTTTGGATCAGGCCTTTAATTTGTGGTGTGTTTTGTAAGGACATATTACTATGTACTTTTCATTGAAATTATTTTCAAAAGCTCTGTTTTGTCTCGCATACAAATAATGTTACACACTATTACAAGATATGACATGTAAAGTTGTAGAAAAATTGTATACTATAATGTATGATCCAAGAAATAGTTGTTGGTCGCATAATTAAAGACTGCTTTGTGAAGTATATGCACAATGGGGCACTGTTAAGGCGGTGCATACAAACTTAATGTTGGCACATCCTAGTTTGAGTTTTTGGCTGTAGAGTTATCTGTGGAATAGCTATAGCATCAGTATTTGTCTGTTTGTCAAAACACGTTTCCCATGGAACTGGACATGATATATCCTGAAAGCTTGTGGTCTGCAGGTCTCAAAAGTGACTTCAACTTCTCAAATTGGTCAACTGGTGATAAACAAATTGTGCAGAACTTTTGAATATTCTCACAATTCATTCAAGTTTGAGTTTCCTTAGCAAGTTGTGTTTAGCAAAGGATGTTTCCTATGGATTCCATCATTCTGTTCCTTTCCTGTTGGACTGCTTTTCATGAAGTTGCTATGAATCAGGAATAACACATTTAACTCAGGGCTGAGGAGACAGAAAGGTACAGCAAGAACAGAGAAGAATTCTGTAGCAGTCCAGACTCTGCAATTTAGAAATCTGACTTTACAAGCAAAATAACCCCAATTGGCACTTGATTTTTGGATTACTACCCATCATATGGAAGGCTCTCAGGTAGTAGACCTAAAAACCCTGATGCCTGTGCGTGGCAACAGTTCTGCTATCTGTGCTAAATATTTTATTACTTTCCATTTTCTATCAGGCCTTTTGGCATATATTTAAAGAAAATAGAGATAATTCATTTCCTATGTGTTTTTTTTCTTTACTCAACACAAGTAAGAAATATTTTTCTTTTTTAAATTAAGCATTCTCTATTCAAATTAAACTTGGCTAAATACACGATAAAAGTACTTATTTAATTTTAATGGACTTCATATTGGATATAGGGTAAGATCCATACCTGGTGTAAATTGACCTAACTCCACTGAAGTCCACCCGGGATCTGGCCCATGAAGTGGACTTCTCAGTCAAATATGATAATATCTTAAATTTATATAGTGCCTTTCATTCCAAATGATCCCAAAGCATAAGTCACATTTTCAATCCCAAGAGCAATAAGTACATCTTGAAAAATGTGTGCAAGCCCCTTGATGTGTTCAGCCACCTACTTTGTGCAATTTCTGTAGATTAGAGTACCTTCAGGATGCTTTAGTTTATTTGGAGATCAGCCTAGTGCCTTGATGGCACCAGAATCAGAGGGGAGGAAGGATTGCTTAAAGTTAACTTTGCCCCCTCTGGAGATACACCAAGTATATATGGCGAGACAGGAGAATCAGGAACAATAATCTCCAGTGGTGTGACAGAAATGATGTTTCTTTGTGCCATTTAACAGTGGTCCTTTCAAACCTTGGGCATTTTTTTACAGTAGTAGGTCTTCTCACAGATTCATCATGGGATTATTTTCCCACTTGTTCTTAAAGTTTAGGTCAAACTAATTAGGATCAAATAACATTTCTTGTTATTTAAGTCCTCAGTTTAACTATCTCATCTTTTGACAAATTGGTATAATTAGATCTCTTGCATAATTTATTATCTCTCCTACTAAACTGTATATGGATTAGTGAGGCACCCGGCATACTGGCAGAAAAGGCTTCCCAATTAGAAGATGATAGATTAGTTTGTTGGATCTGATAAACTGTCTTTGTCATATTTTCAAATGAAACTGTGAGAAACCATTTTTTTAGTTAAATGCTCTCACATCACTAGACTGATCAATATCGGACACTTTCCTTTTGTGTACATTCTTTGCCACCCCTCCAATTTGCAGAATTAACATTTAAATGATCACACTTGGCATTTACACAGAGGTTTTTATCCCAAGATCTCCAGAACCATTAGAAACATTAATCTCCTGACTCCCACAGTCAGATTTCCCTCATGTAATATCCATTGCTGGATCTTTACACTCTAAAACCACCAACATCAAAGACTTGAAGAATCCTCTTAACACTACTCAGGAGAAGTAAGCATGATTATGAAATAATCTCTTTAATAACTAATGTCTAGAATTCTTAGCAATGAATATCAGTGCTGAGATACATACACATTTTTCCAAGCCCACGGTCTCCACCCAAGATCATTTCCATTTTGACTTTGCTGTATGAGTGTTTCTCAAATCTGTGAATTCCTCCTATGTTGATCACAAGTGGGCCAAATATTGCTCTCAGCTACAGCAGTATACCTCTGAATTAACTCATTTGAAAACTCATATTTGATTTACATAAATGTGGATCGCAGCAGAACATGGCCCAATGACTCTCTTTCTTCTATGCTTGTGGTAGACTACCAATTCTGGTCCATATTTTGACATATTTCCTCATGTGCAAGTGAGATCTTAATCTGGTTTGTCAGTTTGAAATGAGAAACCTTTTATTCACTGTTGAAACCGTCCTAATCTATTAATATTTGGAGCAGTTATCACGTCATCTAATTGCCAGAGGTAACATTTTTTTCTGTAATGTCCTTTTAGAAGAAAAAGGCAGAGTTGGTGGGTCCGACTGTTCATCCTCTCTTTGCTTTATTAAAAGCTTCCAAGATTTCCAATCTTTTTGTCCTGCCTTTAAACAGTACCAACTTCCAGTGACTTATTGCATGGGAGTGAATCTGGCTTCCTGAGATAATATATCTTTCTGCTTTTTCTCTTGATTCAGTAACTGTGTCATTTCCCTTCGAGGGTTTTATTTACTTTGGAAGTGTATATACAGTAGACAACTTTCTTTGCTTTCATTCATATCCATCAGATCAGTTTTCATTGAGCCCACAAGAATGGCTTTTCCTGTGACCTTAAGGATGAAGGGTTACTATTTCAGCCAGTAGTTCCGGTATTGCCGCCTCCCCTTAGAATTTCTCTAAAGCGGTGGTTCCCAAACTTGTTCTGCCGCTTGTGCAGGGAAAGCCCCTGCCGGGCCATGCCAGTTTGTTTACCTGCCATGTCCGTAGGTTCGGCTGATTGCGGCTCCCAGTGGCCACGGTTCGCTGCTCCAGGCCAATGGGAGCTGCTGGAAGTGGCGGCCAGTATGTCCCTCGGCCCGCATTGCTTCCAGCAGCTCCCATTGGCCGGGAGCAGTGAACCGCAGCCACTGGGAGCCGTGATCGGCCGAACCTGTGGACGCGGCAGGTAAACAAGCCAGCATGGCCCGGCAGGGGCTTTCCCTGCACAAGCGGCAGAACAAGTTTGGGAACCACTGCTCTAAAGTAATGAGCTTACAGTATTACTGCTAACAATAAATACCCATCTCAGAAGGCATGCTTGAAAGTAAAGGGCCCTCTGGTGTGCTTGCTTTTCCCTCTTCAGGGCAGGTCTTCACTACCCGCCGGTACGGTAAGGGTAGTGATTGATCTATCGGGGATTGATTTATTGTGTCTCGTCTAGATGCGAGAAATTGATCCGAGTAGGCGCTCCCCGTCAACTCCGGAACTTGGGCTCATGAAAGGCGGAAGCGGAGTTGACGGGGGAGTGGCTGCAGTCAATTCGCTGCCGTCCTCATGGCCAGGTAAGTCGAACTAAGATACACTGACTTCAGCTACGCTATTTGTGTAGCTGAAGTTGCGTATCTTAGCTTGACCCACCCCTCCTCCCCCAGTGTAGACCAGGGCAAAGTCGATAATCAGAGTTCTGCACATTTTACCTGCAGAATGTTAAGATGGGACATGATCAGGACTGTGGGTGCTGAGTGATTAACAAGGCACTGGAAATGACTTCAGGTGATTTAGAATGCTAAGATGTGAGGGATGGCTTCTCCCTTCCTTTTGTCTCTGCTACCTCTCTATAGCAGATACGAGTGCTTCTTTCAGAGGACCCCTAGTCCCTGCAGATACGAGTGCTTCTTTCAGAGGACCCCTAGTCCCTGCCTGCTTGGAAAGTAGATGGGATGGGAAATCAGCCCTTGATGTTCTATGTGGTACTACCATTAAGTTTAGCCCCTTTTCACATAGAGTGAAAGGGAGATGCAACAGGCCTTCCTTGTTAGTCGCATTACTGACTGGTTAGTGGTCACACACTGCGAGTGCTGCAACATGTCTGTGGAAGAGGGGTCATACATCTTCTGTAGTGTAATCTAACACATCATCCCCATTCAGCTCTCAGATATTATACCCTCCCTGGGGAGATGATTCTGTCAAATCAGCTTCAGCAGTCACCCTCTGAATGAATTCTGTAGTAATGGATAAAACAAAGCCCTGTCTGTCTGAGCATTTATACTATGCTATTACTAGGATACCTGAACACAATCTTTTTTTGTATTTTAGATGAACACCTGAAGATAATAGGTCCCTATTTAAGTCTCCATAGAACACGGAATCGTATGTTCTGTCCACCATCCTTCTGCCTAAGATATTTGGGATAGGGCTCCTTTTTAAGCCCACTGTAGCCAGAGCCCTTATTTTGTCTTTTTGACTTGTCTCTGTGATCTCCCCAGGGCCTTTTCCAGCCTATATCTTCTTGCTCTGTAGTTACCAGGGTAACAAGCACCTACTTGTTTATTCTGTTGTTACTCTCTCTCTCTCTCTCTCTTTTTTTTTTTAACACAGTGCCCATCAACATGGTGTCTGAGCACCTTTAGAGTCTAATCATTCTAGTCCTAGATTCCCTCTTGCAGTATATAGAGGGGTAGCACCTTGTCTTGTTTATTTCCCAGGAACTGGTTGGCCTAGGAGAGTTCTCCTCCTGAACTTGAAGTGTCAGTTCCCCATCACACTCATCAGTTATGCTTATTAACTGTCTCACAATAGCGATCTCTTTGGACATATTTTATAAGAAAAATTCTTTCCTCCCCCAAAAATCCTCTATCGTATTGTTGATTTTCACAATTTGATTTATTAAAATCAGAAGGACCCCAATACATTTTTGAGTGTGTAACTCTTTTCTGCATTGACACAAAGGAAGGGACTGACGTTGTTTTGAAAAATGTTCTTTTTGTTAAGTTTGAGACCACCTTCCAAAAGCAGCTACTTAAACTGTATGCGCTAAGTCTCACCTTTGCCGGTAACTGTGCACTGAAGTGCTCATTTCTATATGTAAAGGCAGGATGATGTAGCAGTTAAGGCACTATCTTAGGACTTGGGAGATCCAGGTTCAAATTGCTGCTCTTCTACAGACTTCCTGTGTGACCTTGGACAAGTTACTTATTCCCCTGTGTTCAGTTCCCCATCTGTAAAATGGGGATAATAGCATGGCCATACCTCCCAGGTGTGCTGTGAGGATAACTATGTTAAAGATTGTGCGGTGCTTAGATACCGTGGTAATGGGGAGAGCAGATAAGTACTACTGATGGAGAGAGAAATTATGCACTTAAGGAGTTTATAACACAAGGTCTCCTATGACTTGAATCACATAAGTAAATGCATCTTTTTGACAAAGCAAATAGACCCAGAACTCCTGTCATGGATGTAAAACAGACCAGAACTAATTACTTAAAGTGGCCAAAAATTTTATAGAGTCCAACGAGCATAAACTCAGCCAGCTCTAGAGAGTATTCATTTTTGATTATATTAACACAGTCTATTAATGATCATGGTAACTAACTCCATCCACCTAATTAAATCATTAGATGCAGTCTGTGATGGGGAACATAATTTAACTGGAACTGGGCTGACAAACTAGATGGAAGCTGCACTCCTAAATATTTAATTACTGCTCATGGCTGCCTTAAAGGGACTGTTGAAGGAGCTACTTAACTGAGACATATTCCATAGGTAATGGTGCAGATGTTTTTTTAGGTTTTGAAAATAAATATAGAATACTGTTTGAGGTCTCACATCATTAACAGAAAATATAAGTGAAGAAATTATAAATTGCAAATAAATAATCTGAAAACACAGTTGTTTAAAATCACTTTGATGATTTACTTGTCTACCAAGAAATGGAGTTTTGATCTCTGGGGTTTCCCCTGCTGATGACGTTTCAAATTCCTAGAGCATCTAAGGTTGTCATTTTCCTTACACTGTTTCATGAAATCATGTTACCGATTATTATTATAGTAGTTCGTAAAGGCCCTATCTTGCTCCCTTTGTGCTAGACGTGCGTACAGAGTCCCTGCCCTAAAAAGCTTCAAATCTTAATAGGCAAGCTAGACAAAAGATGGGAGTAGGGATGTATTCTTATCTCCATTTTACAGATGGGGAACTGAGGCACAGAGAGATTGTCTTGCTCAAGGTCTCAAAGGACGTTTATAACAAATCCAGACATTGAACCCAGGTCTCCATCCAATGCCCAAACTACAAAACTATCCTTTCTCTCCCTTTGAAATGGTTTCAGAAGATGTACAGAATCCTGAACTTGCACATGCTGCTCTGAAGTTGACAGGTTGAATATGTCTACACTTGGAGCTGGGGTTGTGAGCACCTTGAGGAGACATACTTGCACTCATTCTAAAATTATGAGTGTAGCTGCGGTAGCTTGGGCAGGTCCCAGGTTAGCTGCTCAATTATCCACCCAAGGGGCCTGGGTGGGTTTGTTTTTGTGGTGGCGAGCCCCTTTCACTCTTCATTGCTGCCCATGCTGCTGCGACTACGCTACTGTTTTTAGCGTACTTGCTCAATCAGAGCTAGTGCGAGTTGTCTCCTTGAGCTGGGAATCACACTGCTAGCTCCAAGTGTAGACATACCCTATGACTCCCGCTGAGGGTCCTCTCCCAATTTCAGTGCATCTCAATAGTATTTTTTCTAGATGTTCCCCAGCTACACTTCATCAAGGTGCAACTAATTTGCATCTTTAAATATATTCCCACCACTCCTATATCTCTCACGTATGTCTCTTAAGCCAATGTATGCAGCTCGAGGTGTACCCTGAGAAGCAGAATTGTTGGATTCTGTCACTGTCATCTTTCAGTGACTTCCATATAGAAAATAAGTCAATTTTTGCACACTTAACTGATTACCCTTGCAAAAATAGGCAGGCACCTATTTAACACTTGTGTTAGGACGGGTGGTGTGACGCTGGTAAACCAAGTGCCAGTTCTGGCCAAGGATGTAGGCGTTAGCTAAGAATTGATGAACTCATAACTGGAAACCAAACCATCTCAACTATATGTTAATTTTGTTCAAAATAGGCACTAATCTTATTAAAACGTATTTAGTGTTTAGAATCTATGAAATGCTTGTAAGTTGCTGCATGCATTCATCTCACTTGTCATGTCTGTATTCCATGCAATAAGGAAATATGTAAGTATTCCTTATCACTTTGAAAAGGTTTGTTCTGAACTTGTGAACTCAGACATGGGACTCCTCCCCCTCCCCCACTTATCCAGGACTATCAAAAATGAAGTGGACCATTATAAGACCAAACATTTGTTAAATTTCCCATCTAGAAGTATGTGCAAAAGACCTCTTCCCATCTGTTTTAATATTGAAAGAGGGAAATAAAAATAGTGATTATGAAAAATTTTCATCTCTTTGCTCTTTAAACTCTTACAGGGCCAGAGACACTAAACTAAGGCAGAAATCCCCAGGGATTACCCCGTAGTCTGTCGCAAAAGACATTTTGAATTGACAGATTACCACTTCTCTTTCATCTTTAGGAATCCTGGATGGTAACTCATTTGTGTGTATGTTTGTTTGCTTTAAACTGTAGATAACTTTATTTCTTTTTCCTAGTTAATAAACCTTTAGATAGTTCATTACAGGATTGGCTACAGGCATTGTCTTTGGTGTAAAATCTAGGTTATCAGTTGATCTGTGGTAAGTGACTGGTCTCTTGGGACTGGAAGCAACCTGTGTATTTTGTGATTTTTTTGGTGTAAGTGACGTTTTATCACTCAGTCCAACTTGCCTGGGTGGCAAAATAGACTGGAGAATCTAAGGGGACTGTGTCTGACTCTATGCTAAGACTGGAATAGTGATCCAGCAGTTCACATATGGTACTGTTTTGGTGAAATCTAATTACAGAATTTACCCCCAACTTGGGGTGTCTGCCCTGTTTTTGACAGCCTGCCCTGAGGTAGGTACTCAGGATCATGAGCCTCTCTAGGCAGCATGACAAATGGGATGGCAAATGCACAACTTGGACACACAGATGCCATTTTGCACATGAAAAATGAGGCTGCATGCATTTTTACCGTCCATTGCAGTCAGTTGCATTTTATCAGTCAATTGCATATACAGGATTAGAGTCTGAGGCAGAAAATTTGGCCTTTTGTATCACTTTTCTCTATCTCACAGGGGTGTTGTGAGGATAAATATATTAGAGACTGTGAGGCGTTTTAGATTCTATGGTGCTGGGGGCCATATCAGTACGAGAGAAGTTCCTGAGAGACAATCATCATCTTGGAAAGAAGTCATCAAACTTTCAACCTCCATTTTGAATGCAGTAAAATCATCAGCTGCTCCTAGTAGGAATTACTCAGTTATCTTGAGTGATGATTGATATATGCTTTGGTTTTGCCATCCTGGTATAAGCAGACTCTTAGTGCTATAGTCCAGTAAACTTGGACAGTCAACTATTTTGTTGTGATGGAATACTTGCAACAAAAATGAGAATGTCTTGATGTGTCTCAGAACTGGGGTGCTGATTACTTGTCGTTCTGTGATGAATGATTTTTGTAATTATTGCATTTACTTATTTATTTTGATAGTTTCACACACGTTTGTGTGTGTGTGAGTTCATTTTTTCTACTCCAGGCCAGTTTGACATGCTCTAAATCATTAACCCTATGCTCCAGGGAACATATCCTTGTGGCAGCATCTTTAATATTAGATTGAATTGCTTCCAGGCTGAATTTAATTGACTGGTTTTCTAGGGGGATAGATATTTCCCTCAGCCTCTTACTGCTGCATTGGGCCATGATTGCTTCAGCAGTTGATTTAGAAGCCAAGTTCATGCCATTATAAGCTAGCATAGGGGAGTGGACAGTGAATCAAAGGGCACAGGTTGTGCATTGAAGTTGATACAACCAACACACCCATAAATGAAGAAATGTAAGTGTACTGGCACGTGGTAAACATTTGTATCAATAAAAGCAGTGTGGAATGAGTGAATACAATTTTATAGTGCTTGACTGCATATTTACTGTGGACTGACTTCAGTGTAATCAGGGTAACTAATGTTACCTATGAGTAATATCACTAGGGATGGCAAATCCTTGGCAGGTTCAATCTGGGTGTCAAGGTTAGATTGGAAACACAGGAGCTGATCCTACAACCCTTGCTGATATAAATAAGCATTTCCCAGGCAAGCAGTTCCAGTCAAGTTGATAGGGGTTTGCTGAATCAGGCAATTGTCTGAGCTTCACTCCGTCACAGATCCAGAATAACAAAATTCTTCATCATAAAGTGGGGATGTAGAGTGGGCAAAGAGAGACTGAGATGGACAAAGATGATTGTAAAGAGGGAGCCAAGTTATGTGGTTTGGCTGACATTGTTACCAGCACAAAGTCCTATCACGCCATCTTTAAAAGACCTTGAGATTTCATGTAAAGTGATACATAACACAAACTCACTGTGATAGTGCTTTGTCAGACTTACAAGTTCACATTCAGATGTAATAATTAGGGGCAGGCCCTGGCTCTAGTTTTTGTAGTTCAGGTACTTATGATCATTTGTATTTTGTTTAGATATTTCACAGTTGTATTAAATGCCTCAGGGAGACTTTTTTTTAGGGGCCTGTAATATTCTATATGTGGTCTTCTCCTGGTGTTTCAAATCCTTGATGGTGAAAATACTGTGAGACAAGAGGGCCATACTTGACTTTAGCCTCATAAATGGGTCAATAGGAAGGCCCATGTAAATGGGATGCAGAGGTTGCTCTTTAAAAGTTCATTCTGTTTTAGGATATGTCTACACTGCAATCTGAGATGTGATTGTTGCTTGGGTAGGCATTACTGGAATAGCTTTACCCATAGTAGCATTGCTAAAAATAGAAATGTAATATGTGGCAGCAGCGGGGTTCAACAACGTGACTAGACATCCAGGGTCCCAGCGTTCTTGTACAGCCCATGCTGCCACATCTGTGTTGCTACTTTTAGCATTGGTACTGTGGGTAAAACAAGTATGGGGATAGCTAGGTGAGCTGCAGTCACACCTCTGATACACCCTTACAGAGATTTCCGGGTTCAGCAGCATCCCCTGCATTAAGGATAGGAAATATCACTAAAATAGGAGAATCTGCCAAAACTTTTAAGTGCATCAGCTGTGTTCAGGCTTATTCAGGTCCTTATGAAAACAAATGCACGGCTCTGATAATGATGATAATATTTTGATTATTAGCTGTTAATTTGCTATGAGCACCAAACTGTAAAGTCACAGAAAAAAAATCAATATAGTTAGCATGGTCCACATTAAACAGTTAGTTTAGACTGTATTTAGATTTTCATAAATTATTTTAAGGTGTATTTAAATATTAAATCATATGTAAATAATTTTTTGAGAGACTGCTATTCTATGTACTAATCAAGGTCCAACTGGCAATTTTTCTTACAGTTTCTCACAATCCCTCTTCTAAACCCTGGTGTAGTTCTTAATTTTATACTTTCACCCCCTAAAATCCTTTCAGTTAATTCCATTTAAATATTTTAGCCAATTTTAAAACCTAATAATCATGACTGATATGAAGTTCTGTACATTTCATTAATGCTGTTGGACCCTTGTGCCGATTTGGATCTGGTTGCAGAATTAAGACTGAGAACTCAGTTTTGAAACTGGTCTGCCTGTTTTATGGATTCCTGCTGTGTACTGTCCCTCAGATTGGTATATTGGAACTCACACATGTAGATCTGAGCGACCAAATTAGAAAACCTGGGACTCTGGGGTTTGAAAGCATTAAGCAAATATATTTCATTTGGAAAAGGGCATGGCAAAAATGTGCTTTTATAACTATGAATGCACTGAGTGTACATCTACAGCTGGAATTAAAATGGATGGCTAATCCATATGTACAAAGAAAAATTGTGCCCAAGAAACAGCTAGCAGAATGAATGCTTTGCTATTTTTAGAAGCAAGCAGAATTTTTCCTCCCCCTTCATTCTCTAAATCTGGGGCAGTTTCACCATAGGCTAAAAGCCTTTTTCATTAGAGGAAAAATGGCTTTATATTTCCTCAGACAGTAATATGTGCATCTAAGTAAATGTGGAGTTGAAAGTCAAAGTTGAAAGACAGCCAGCTGCATCACTTGATCTCTATCTCAATGTTACTCACATGATTATCAGAGTGCACTGGCTCAGCGGGGGACGGAGGATGTTCAGGCAACAGAAAGAAATTACATTCCCCCCACCCCCCCAAAAAAAGGTGAAAAATTTCTCAGCAATTACTGTGGGTCGCTACTGTATATTGCTGAACACAGCAAATGTGATACTAAAAGGCTGTTTTTTTGTGGGAAAGTGGGCTGAGGTGTGGGGGGGAAGTGTATGGAGGAGAGAAAACTAGTGGAAAAATGAGAAAAATGGATCTGGATTCAACAGTTCCAGGAACTTGCGGGGCAGGGGGAGAAGCATTAGAGGGAAAAAGAACACCATATCATGGGCCAAGATCCTCAAAGGTGTTTAGGCACCTCAGTTCCTTGATTTCAATTGAAGATAGGAACCTAAATACATTTGAGGATCTGGGCCATAGTCCCCAGACTTCTCTTTGGAAAAAGAAAAGTGTAAGCAGTGAGGGCAAGAGGTGTAAAATCATCCCTTAGGTTCCAACATCTCCTCTTACCTTCTAACACTCCCTGCACTCATTAGTACCACAGGGCTGACTGATGGGGTGAAGTGGAGCAGTCACGGGGGCTTTGCTGTGCACAGGGTAAAAGTAAACAGCCCTACAGCAACAAACAAGGGGAGTCACTTTAGTTGAAAATGAGGAAATGAAATGCGGGCAGCCAATATGAGGTGTAAAAGTGCCTGCCCAGTCATTCACATGAGTTCCCTTTGTCTAGAATGGTTGCTGGAGGATATTACTATTCTACCCCAATTCTAGCTCTTTGCAGGTCTGGCCCTCCAATTTTTTTTCACTGTCTTTTTCTGCATTCTGTTTCAGCTACCCCCTAATGTCAGCAGAGGAGTTGTCTTGTTCTTTCTCACAAATCGTCTTGGCAATACAGCTGGCAGCCTTGTCCGTGAGCTTCTCATATAAGTGTTCTAGGTCAGCCTCTTCCCGTGAGAGGAGAGCCAGCACAGTGGTTTTGAATTCAATATCTAAAAATATAAATGAGGGCTAGCCTGAACTATGGTTCCGTTAATGTCCTTTAGAATTTGCTTCAGGGTACTCCTATTAGCACTGAGATTTTTTCCTGGAGCAGGCAGAGTAAAGGGATGAAACTAGCATCATATTCATAGCCCCTACCTGTGTGGCCATCTCAAAAAGACTCAGGGTAGACACATGGATTTCCATAACTGAGGGGGTATCATTCTGTTAGCTCAGAGGTACAACCCACGTACAGGAAAAAGTTAGGAACTGGAGGAAACAAGAAGTGAAAATGCAATAGTCCTGCAGCCATATTGAGGATATAGGATAAGAACATGTGAGCAGAGGGGGGACATGCTCCTCTTCTCCCTCAAGTGCAGTAATGAACAGTCACTAGTAATGACTCTGCATTGCTTAGCCCTTTGGACCTACGCAGGATAGAATTCTGCTTAGTCCATCATTCTTCTATCAAAGGGTACCAGGAGCCAAATATTCCGAGGGTTTAAATGAGCTCAGCTCAGTACACTTCACTGACATTTTTCATCCATTTATATTAGCAAAGAATTTGGCTCAACATATTTGTGCTTACAGCTCCTTCATCAGTGACTGCCCATGGAAGAGGGGTAGAGTGGTTGTATGCTTTTAAAAGTGAGCAGGCTTGTTTGTCTCAGAAACTATGGGTGGTCTCTCGTTGATACCACAAACTCCAGTTTGCCCATTATCAAAAGCAGAAAGCCAAAGGGAGAAGGCAACAGACAAGCCACTCAGCAATTTTGACATGCACCATCTTCAGAATGTTCATTGTAGTGTGGGAGTTTTCCTGTCTGCTCAAGCTGAATGTTGTTTGTCATCAGTGAATATGATTCGTGTATAAAGGTGAAAGAGGCAGGAGGAAATGGGGCTGTGTCTTGTTAAGGTGGGTTGCAAAGAAAAAGACACATGAGTAACCCTTGGGAGACTCTGTTGTTGAATCTTATCTTATGATTAGGGCTGGTTGGAAAATTTTGAGGGAGAACATCAAAATTTTGCTGAAATGTTCACCATTTTCCAACCAGCAGTAATTGTGACAATGTCTCTGTATTCTGATTTCTTAGCTCAGATATTTTAAAGCATTTCAGGACCAAATCTTGAAAATGCACATTCAGAACGGCTCCTGTGCCTTTTCCCATGCCTGGCTTAGACCTGTAAATGTACTGGTGGCCATGTACAAACTCCAACTTGTGTGTGAATATCATTTGCCTGCTTAAATGAGGTATTTGCAGCTGTACATATTTGCTTCTGAAGATTTGATGCTTACAATGTTCATTGCTGTATGTCTCACTGTTTTAGCCATGTGAAAATGAAAGAAATTTTTCACAGGTGGACAAGAGTCATTTTACTGCAAAACCCAGTTTTCATTGTAAAAAATTAAAAACTTCCCCTGCCAAAATGGCAGTTTTCCTCCTAGAGCAAATTATTACTTAGGAATCCAAATTTTTGCCCTGGTGTAAAGGATGTATTTGCAAAATAATAATTTTTTCCCATCTACATACTTGCAAAATTAATATTAATAGATTTTGCACAGCTTTAGATAAAACGTCTCTCAAATTTCTGAAAGCTCTAAGAGGAGGGGTCAAACCCAGAGAAAGCTGAAGTTTTATGAAAGTTCTGGAGCTCTTTGTAAAGCTCTCAGTGTAGTATGAAAGGTTTCAGACACTTTTCCCATATGACTCTGATTTCAAGGGTTAAATTCTCTTGCTTTCTCCCTCTTTACCCCAAATATGTAATCTTAGAAAGTTCAACAAGGCTTGGAATTCTGGAAAAATGTCTAAAAGCTTCTAAATTATAGCTGTAGGGATTTCCCATCTCTGCCAAGTCGTATGCCTATGCCACACCATTTTACACACAAACACCCTTTCCTATGTTTCTTTAATATGAACATCACTTTCCCCACAGCGGCTGCAATGTTCATGGTGAGAGATGAAGTCACATACATTGAATAAACAAAGTAGGCATTTAATATTTTATGAATTTGGGTCCTTTGTATTAATTTCTCTTGCATTTGTTGTGTTTTGGGAAAAAAGTGGAATCGTTCATGTTGCCTAATGTTTAACAGCAACAACATCTGTTTTATTTCCTCTTGCCCATTTCTCAGAACATGAACACATCACACGCACAGCTTTACAGCAGCATTTAACATAAATTACAGCTGATATGCAATTTGTATTTCTCTGCCTACCTTTAAAAATAATTAGAGATAAAGCTGCTCCACATTCACAATGGTATTTTGATAGAGTTTTCTCTCCCTCTCTCTGCTCCCTTCACATTCTCTCCCACAGTGAAATGCAAACTAAGTAATGGCTGAATCACATCACAAACCTGCCATGTTCAAAACTGGGTAGTCTGTTTATCCCTTTTCTGGACAGAGCGCTAAAACCCTCACCCAGGTTCTCATAATTTACCATCTGGATTACAGCAGCCTCTGCTCAGGCTGGTCACACCTTCTTCCAGACTATACAAAGCACAACTGGTAAAATAATCTTCTTTGCCTGTTGCTTTTTCCCAAAACTGGATCCCTCCCTTCTGTGCCACATCAACTTCTGACTTTTTCTTACATGGTCTGAATAACTCAGCCCCATTCTGCTTGTTCACTTGGTCTTTTATCACACTGCCTTGTCCCATCTACTGTGCTGCTGATCAATTTTTTCTTTTTCCTCTTCTTCCAGAATTGTCTCAGGCATTCCTCCAGGCTGCCCACTCTGTGTGGAACCCCTCCATAGTGATCCACAATGCCACTTGCATCTCATCATTCACTACCTACTTTGAGACCAAATTCTGAGAAATTAATCAATTCAGGGCATGTCAGGACTAGAGCTGGCAAGTGCAATTTCCATCTCAGGTAGACATATTGCTTTAGCTCTGATTGAGCTAGTGAGCTAAGTGTAGCCATGGCAGCACAAATAGCGGTAGAGGCTAGCTGCCGGAGTATGTACATAGGGTCTTGGACAGGATCTGAGTATATACCCAGAGTCTTCAATGGGATCATACTTGGGAAAATTACACCTTCCAGCTCCAGTGTAGACATAATCCAAGACATGTATATTCAGTGTGTTAAACAATGATGACTAGCCTTGCCATGTAATCACATAATCTTACAGATGTTGCCCATACCCTTCCCTTCCTAAGCCTTCCCTATTGTCTTGTTCTTCATCGAGTGCTTGCCCATGTCGATTTCAGGTAGGCGTGTGCATGCCATGTGCACAATTGTCAGAAGGTTTACTCCCTAGCAGTACCCGTTGGGTCAGCTGTGGAACCCCCGGGAGTTGCTCCTTCATGGCAGTGTTTATAGGTCCCTGCTGACCTGCTGCCTCCTCAGTTCTTTCTTACTGCCAGTGACGGTCGTTGGAGTAGCTCTTCTCTTGCTATGGTAAGCAATCCCCAGTGGACTTTTCTTGTTGTACCTGTAAATAGTTAAAAACTTAGCATTAGTTAGTTTAGTTTAGATAAGTTTTAGTTGGGGGTTCTCCCCCCCCCGCACGTTTCTCCTCCTGGTGACCAGGGCATGCCTCAGTTTTAGGGGTTCAAACCGTGCGGCTTCTGCCTGAAGCCTATGCCAAAGAGAAACCCACACGACTCCTGCTTAAAGTGTTTGGCAGAAGCCCGTCAGACTGAGAAGTAGAGGCTTCAGCCCAAGGACTGAGAAGGAGAGGGACTTTAGGCTGAAATTGCTCCTCATGGAGTCAGCCCTTTGTCCCCATATGGCACAGGCGGCATCTGACCTGAAGCCCAGCATTTTGGTGCAGACCACACCGGCCTCAGAGAGACCGTGGCACTGAGAAAGGATTAGGGCTCCAGTGACCCTCAGCTCTGCCATTCCCCAGTGCCGAAGACCTCCGCTTGTGCAAGTGCCCGGCACTGCTCCCATTTGCTGATCCTACACAAAAGAAAGACCAACAGAGGTTGCTCTCTCTCTCTCTCTACCAGCAGGTGCATCTCACGCTGGGACACCCTGCTCTGGCTCTGATTCCTCCAGCACTGTCCAGTCTGGCCTCTCAGAGTGGTCCGTCAAGTCCTGTTCTAGTGGAATCCCTGATGTGGGAGTGTCAGGAGGAGGACTTAGACCTTCCCTCCATGCCAGACACCTTTGAGATGGCTAGGGACCTCATAGTGATGACGGCACAGTCTCCCACATGGGCACTGGCACCGCGATGAGGCATAGTGCCTTCTAAGGGCAAGCTGGTGATGATGCGGCACCGCTCACCCTCATCTTGGCACCGCTGCACGGCACTGTCTTGATCCGCACCTCCTTGGTTGCTGAGGTCAAAGTCCTTGTCTGACTCAGAGGTGGAGTTGTATGCCTCTCGACCAAGCCAGCACTGCTCTCGGCACTTCTCCAGACAAGAGGAAGGGCAGCCATTGCCTATGATGCCATGGCCACCGCGGTGGCAGGCACCGACTCAGTGGCCCTTCTGGACCTAGTGGGCCTACCACCAAGCACAAGTGTTGGGGTCCAGATCCTTGTCGGTGGTTTCAGAGGCATAGGCATCCTCCATCACCGTGAGGCCAAGAGATGGACATGCAGGCCGCTACCAAGATTGCAGCGGGACCCGGTACTGGGGCTGGTACCAAGATGAGCATGAGCCCGGAAACCAGCACAGCTCCCGGCACCACGCAGGTAGTTTCAGTGTGGGGGATCCCCACAAGTCAGAAGGTCAGAAAGACCCAGTGCCCCTTGGCAGGCATCTACCTCACCCTCCCCTGATGAAGCAGTGGTGGGCACAACCACCATCTGTTGGCCATTGACAATAGAGCCCACCAGGAGTTGCTCAGAAGGGTGGCTCAGGATTTGGGCATGAAGGCAGAGAAGGTGTCGGAGGAGACCAACCCCATGGTTGACAGTCTCGTGTCTGAAGGTCCCTCAAGGGTTTTGCCCTTCATTAAGACCGTCCATAACACTACTAAAGCATTGTGAAAATGCCCACCTCTCTTCCCCCCCACAACCAAAGGGGTGGGGAGGAAGTATTTTGTGCCTTCAAAAGGATATGGGTATCTGTTCATGCTCCCTCAGCTGAGCACTCTGTTGGTGGAGCCTGCTAACCAAAAGAAAAGGCAAGGACAATCGGAACCAACTCCGAAGTCCAAGGAGGTGAAGAAGCTGGATCTCTTTGGTAGGAGGATGTATTCTACGAGGGGGCTCCAGCTCCGCATTGCCAACCAGCAGGTGGTCCTTAGCCACTACAGTTTTAACTCTTGGAATATGTTGCCCAAATTCAAGGAGCTACTGCTGGCGGACTCCTGTTTGGAATTTGCTGCTGTCCTTGAAGAAGGCAAGGTGGTCACGAGGACCTCCTTACAGGCCTCCCTAGGTTCGGCAGACTTGGCAATCCATACTATGTCAACAGAAGGAGCTCATGACTTCAGGTGTCAGGACTCCCGCACAAAGTCCAGCAGACAATTCAGGACTTGCTGTTTGACTGTTTAGGGTTTTTCTCGGAGAAAACAGACTCTAAGCTCCAGAGCCTGAAAGATTCAGGGTGACTCTGAAGTCCCTGGGATTTCATATGTCAGCCCCCAGAGGAAGCACCTGCCTCTCGCTTCTACCCTGCTCCCCTTACACAGGACTATAGCAGAAGCGGGGCAGGAGTAATAGATGGAGACCCCCTCAGTCCTCTTCTAACCAGGGCCAGGGATCAGTGAAGCAGCCCTCCGCCTCCAAGCCAAACTGTTGAAGGTGTGCCACGGGGCAATGCATCAGTTCAGATCCTGGATTCTTCCCCTCCCTTCGTAAATCTTTTATCCCATTTCTACCATGCCTGGGCACAAATCACCTCAGATGAATGGGTCTTGAGCACGATAGAATTGGGATATTCTCTCCAATTCTGTTCCCTCCTGCCTTCCCACCCTCCTTCCCCATCCCTCTCCAGGGACCCTTCTCACGAGCAACTCCTCATGCAGGAGGTGCAATCACTCCTACAACTCAGGGTGGTAGAGGAGGTCTCTCTAGAGTTCAGGGACAGGGGTTTCTATTCCTGGTATTTCCTACTCCCGAAGGCCCAGATGGGCTCAGACGTATTTTAGACCTGCAAAACCTCAACAGATTCATGAAGAAGAGAAAGTTCTGCATGGTCTCCCTGGCTTCCATTATCCCCTCCATGGATCCGGAGGATTGGTACGCTGCCCTTGACTTGAAGGATACATACTTTCACGTGTCCATAGTCCTGTCCCACAGATGGTTCCTCTGCTTTGCGGTCAACAACACTCACCTATCAGTTTATGGTTGTCCCTTTCGGCCTCTCGGCAGCCCCTCGGTGTTCACCAAGTGCATGTCGGTCATGGTAACCTTCCTGTGGAAATGGCAGGTGCAAGTATTCCCATACCTCGATGACTGGCTAATCAAAGGCCCCTCCAGGGCCCAAGTGGAGGCCCAAATGAGCCTAGTTCGGACAACGTTCCACAGACTCGGCCTGGTACTGAATGTGGCAAAGTCGACCCTAACCCCTACTCAGAGGATAGAGTTAATCAGAGCTCTCCTAGACGCTGATAAAACCAGAGCATTCCTTCTGGAAACTCAAAAAGAAAAGGAGTACTTGTGGCACCTTAGAGACTAACCAATTTATTTGAGCATGAGCTTTCGTGAGCTACAGCTCACTTCATCAGATGCATACCGTGGAAACTGCAGCAGACTTTATATATACACAGAGAATATGAAACAATACCTCCTCCCACCCCACTGTCCTGCTGGTAATAGCTTATCTAAAGTAATCATCAGGTTAGGCCATTTCCAGCACAAATCCAGGTTTTCTCACCCTCCACCCCCCCCCACAAATTCACTCTCCTGCTGGTGATAGCCCATCCAAAGTGACAACTCTTTACACAATGTGCATGATAATCAAGTTAGGCCATTTCCTGCACAAATCCAGGTTCTCTCACTCCCTCACCCCCCTCCAAAAACCCACCCCCATACACACACAAACTCACTCTCCTGCTGGTAATAGCTCATCCAAACTGACCACTCTCCAAGTTTAAATCCAAGTTAAACCAGAACATCTGGGGGGGGGGGGTAGGAAAAAACAAGAGGAAATAGGCTACCTTGCATAATGACTTAGCCACTCCCAGTCTCTATTTAAGCCTAAATTAATAGTATCCAATTTGCAAATGAATTCCAATTCAGCAGTTTCTCGCTGGAGTCTGGATTTGAAGTTTTTTTGTTTTAAGATAGCGACCTTCATGTCTGTGATTGCGTGACCAGAGAGATTGAAGTGTTCTCCGTCTGGTTTATGAATGTTATAATTCTTGACATCTGATTTGTGTCCATTTATTCTTTTACGTAGAGACTGTCCAGTTTGATCAATGTACATGGCAGAGGGGCATTGCTGGCACATGATGGCATAAATCACATTGGTGGATGTGCAGGTGAACGAGCCTCTGATAGTGTGGCTGATGTTATTAGGCCCTGTGATGGTGTCCCCTGAATAGATATGTGGGCACAACTGGCAACGGGCTTTGTTGCAAGGATAAGTTCCTGGGTTAGTGGTTCTGTTGTGTGGTATGTGGTTGTTGGTGAGTATTTGCTTCAGGTTGCGGGGCTGTCTGTAGGCAAGGACTGGCCTGTCTCCCAAGATTTGTGAGAGTGTTGGGTCATCCTTTAGGATAGGTTGTAGATCCTTAATAATGCGTTGGAGGGGTTTTAGTTGGGGGCTGAAGGTGACGGCTAGTGGCGTTCTGTTATTTTCTTTGTTAGGCCTGTCCTGTAATAGGTAACTTCTGGGAACTCTTCTGGCTCTGTCAATCTGTTTCTTTACTTCCGCAGGTGGGTATTGTAGTTGTAAGAAAGCTTGACAGAGATCTTGTAGGTGTTTGTCTCTGTCTGAAGGGTTGGAGCAAATGCGGTTGTAT
This sequence comes from Eretmochelys imbricata, assembly GCF_965152235.1. Lineage (NCBI taxonomy): Eukaryota > Metazoa > Chordata > Testudines > Cheloniidae > Eretmochelys > Eretmochelys imbricata. Next base: position 25,876,753 of record NC_135579.1, read on the forward strand.
CGCAGAGCTTGGCTGTAGACGATGGATCGTGTGGTGTGGTCAGGGTGAAAGCTGGAGGCATGCAGGTAGGAATAGCGGTCAGTAGGTTTCCGGTATAGGGTGGTGTTTATGTGACCATTGTTTATTAGCACTGTAGTGTCCAGGAAGTGGATCTCTTGTGTGGACTGGACCAGGCTGAGGTTGGTGGTGGGATGGAAATTGTTGAAATCATGGTGGAATTCCTCAAGGGCTTCTTTTCCATGGGTCCAGATGATGAAGATGTCATCAATATAGCACAAGTAGAGTAGGGGCTTTAGGGGACGAGAGCTGAGGAAGCATTGTTCTAAATCAGCCATAAAAATGTTGGCATACTGTGGGGCCATGCGGGTACCCATAGCAGTGCCGCTGATCTGAAGGTATACATTGTCCCCAAATGTGAAATAGTTATGGGTAAGGACAAAGTCACAAAGTTCAGCCACCAGGTTAGCTGTGACATTATCGGGGATAGTGTTCCTGACGGCTTGTAGTCCATCTTTGTGTGGAATGTTGCCGATGGAGTGAAGTTTCCTCAGGAAGTCAGTGGTGTCTCGAAGGTAGCTGGGAGTGCTGGTAGCGTAGGGCCTGAGGAGGGAGTCTACATAGCCAGACAATCCTGCTGTCAGGGTGCCAATGCCTGAAATGATGGGGCGCCCAGGAGTTCCAGGTTTATGGATCTTGGGTAGTAGATAGAATATCCCAGGTCGGGGTTCCAGGGGTGTGTCTGTGCGGATTTGATCTTGTGCTTTTTCAGGAAGTTTCTTGAGCAAATGCTGTAGTTGCTTTTGGTAACTCTCAGTGGGATCATAGGGTAATGGCTTGTAGAAACTCGTGTTGGAGAGCTGCCGAGCAGCCTCTTGTTCATATTCCGACCTATTCATGATGACAACAGCACCTCCTTTGTCAGCCTTTTTGATTATGATGTCAGAGTTGTTTCTGAGGCTGTGGATGGCATTGCATTCCGCATGGCTGAGGTTATGGGGCAAGTGATGCTGCTTTTCCACAATTTCAGTCCGTGCACGTCGGTGGAAGCACTCTATGTAGAAGTCCAGTCTGCTGTTTCGACCTTCAGGAGGAGTCCACCTAGAATCCTTCTTTCTGTAGTCTTGGTAGGGAGACCTCTGTGGATTAGTATGTTGTTCAGAGGTATTTAGGAAATATTCCTTGAGTCGGAGACGTCGAAAATAGGATTCTAGGTCACCACAGAACTGTATCATGTTCATGGGGGTGGAGGGGCAGAAGGAGAGGCCCCGAGATAGAACAGCTGCTTCTGCTGGGCTGAGAGTATAGTTGACTCACTTTCTCACCATGGACACGATCATAGATGAATGTAGGTGATACCCCACCACTATGGCGTGAAGTTGCAGGAAACTGCTTGGCCATATGGCCGCCTGTTCGTATGTAGTACAACACGCCAGGCTACTGCTCCGTCCCCTTCAGGCTTGGCTAGCCTTGGTGTACAGGCTGAACTGAGACTGCCTAGACAAGTTGGTCCCACTCATTCTTCCAATTATCGAATTCCTCAGCTGGTGGCTTGACCCGAAGCAGTATGTGTGGGAGTGTCCTTCTCCAGGCCCCAACCCTTGCTTTCTCTAGTAACAGATGGGTTGTGGGGGTGCACTTAGGAAGAATCAGGTCTCTGGTCCTAAGCAGAAATTTCACTGCACATCAATGGCAGGGAGCTACGTGTGGTTCACCTTGCTTGCCAGACATTTCAAACCCATCTGCAGGGCAGATGTGTATCAGTATTGACAGATAATACAACAGCAATGTTCTGTATAAACAAACAGGGTGGCACTCGCTCCTCTCTCCTGTTCCAGGAAGCCCTCAAGCTGTGGGACTTCAGCATTGCCCACTCCAGACATCTGCAGGAATCATACCTTCTGGGCTCTCAGAAGGAACTGGCCAATCATCTCAGCAGGTCCTTTCACGACCACAAGTGGTCCATCCTCCCGGATATCATAATCAACATCTTCCAGAGGTGGGGATTTCCCCAGATATACTTGTTCGCAACACAGCTCAACAGGAAGCGTCAGCAGTTCTGTTCCTTCCTGAATCACAGCCCGGACTCGCTCTCAGATGCCTTTCTCCTCTCTTGAAAGGGGCACCTGCTGTATGCATTCTCACCCTTCCTGCACATATAGAAGGTCCTGCTGAAGGTCCAAAGAGAGGGAGCATCAATGATCTTGATAGCACCAGCATGGCCATGTCAACGTGGGTTCATTATGCTTCTAAACCTGTTGGTGGACACACCTATAACATTGCCTCTGGTCCCGGACTTGATCACACAGGATCACGGCCAGCATCCCAGTCTAGAATCTCTCCACCTCACAGCATGGCTAAACTCCTTGGAGCTCGCATGCTCAGACTCTGTTAGGGAGGTTCTTCTTGGCAGCAGGAAACTATCCACTTGAGTCACTTATCTGGCTAAGTGGAAGAGATTCTCAATATGGTCTCTGCAAAAAGACACTCCACCATTAGTCGTTGATTCCTTTCATTCTGGACTATTTATGCATCTGAAACAGCAAGGCCTGTCAGTGTTGTCAGTAAAGGTGCACCTGGCCACCATCTTGGCTTTCCATTCCAGTTCTGCTGGCTGGTCAGTATTCACTAACCCCATGGTTGGTCGCTTCCTCAAAGGACTAGATAGACTATACCCTCAGGTAAGACAGCCTTTCCCAATGGGATCTCAACCTGGTGCTCTTAAGGCTAATGGGCCCTCCTTTTGAGCCCCTAGCAGCATGCTCTCTCCCCTATCTTTCCTGGAAAGTGGCGTTCTTAGTGGCCATAACTTCTGCCAGGAGGGTGTCTGAGTTTAAGGCCTTAACATCTGAGCCCCCTTATACTGTTTTTTACAAGGGCAAGGTACAAGTGCCACTGCATCCGGCCTTCCTCCCGAAGGTAGTTGCACAATTCCATGCAAATCAGGACATTTTTCTTCCAGTGTTCTTCCTTAAGCCACATGCTAGTAACCAGGAATGGATGCTAGACGAGCATTAGGCTTCTTACATTGAAAGGATGAAACCATTTCAAAAGTTGATACAGCTCTTCATTGCAATTGCTGAGTGGATGAGGGGGGCTCCGGTGTCGTCCCAAAGGATCTTGACATGGATCATGGTCTGTATCAGGGTGTGCTATGACCTAGCGAAGATACCTGCCCCAGCATTGACAGCACACTCCACAAGGGTGCAGGCTTCTTCTGCAGCGTTCCTGGCTCAGGTCCCCATTCAGGACGTCTGCAGGCCAGCAACGGAGTCATCAATCCACACCTTTACATTGCACTATGCCATTACTCAGCAGACTAGAGATGATGCAGCATTTGGCAGAGTGGTGCTGAAGTCTGAGACTCAGTGACCCCTGACCCCTCCTCCTGGGAAGTGCTTGGGAGTCATCTACTTGGAATCAACATGAAAAAACGGTTTCCTACCTTTTGTAACTGTTGTTCTTCAAGATGTGTTGCTCATGTCCATTCCAAGACCCACCCGCCTGCCCCTCTGTCAGAGTACTCCGGCAAGAAGGAACTGAGGAGGCACCGGGTCGGCAGGAACCTACATACACCGCCATGAAGGCTTGACTCCATGGGGCTCCACAGCTGACCGGACAGGTACCTTTGGGGGAAAAACCTTCTGATGACTGTGCACGCGACATGCACGCACCTATTTGGAATGGACATGAGCAACACATCTCAAAGAACAACAGTTATGAAAGGTAACCATTTTTTATCTATCTCATTTGGATCATGTCTTAAATTAGGTCGCAATCCTGCAAACATGTATAACTTTACCTGCATGTGGAGTCTCTCTGATATGAATGCTCATGTTCATTAGAGTTTGCAAGATCAGGATCTTTGTTTGTAAGCTACTTGTGGTTGGGATTGTGTCTTTTCATCTGCCTTGTGTAGCACACTTGGAGTTGCTGAAAAAAATAATAGAACTTATGCTAATATTTTAAGATTCAGTTCCTTAGTAAAAACCCTACTGACAGTATGCTTCAGAATCTAGAATGCCTTGATGTAGAAAAAGGATCTCTGACAGTCTCTGTGTTTTTCAAATTTTGTATGGTGCCGATGATGTAGAATACCAAAGAAGTGTATCAGAGAATTTCAGTCAACTATTTTTTTTGAAGTCACAAAGAAAATGTGAACAGTCAAGGATTATCCTTGGTCAAAATGATTCCCTGATATTTCAACCTATCTGAGAAAGTTCTTGTGACTCTTTCACCACAAAATATAAAGGTCTGCCCTCCGCTAGCACTCATCTGCAAACTTTACGGCTCCACAGGCTCTTCTGCTTGGCTGTGAAATTGGTGCTTATGTGATGTTCTGGTGCTGCTGCTGCGGCTACTGCCAAGACTGTTGAGTTGGCTTTCATTGTGATGTGATGTGAATGGGTGCATTTCTCACTTATTACATCTCTTAAATTCAATTAGTGCCCCTTATGCTATGGGAGACCATTGCAATATCTGAAGTGGAAAGAGAAACATTCCAACAGCCCTTTCTTGTTCGTACCTCTTAACATTTTCTTACCGAGAGCACCTGTTCTGAATTTAAATTCTCTTCACAGCAAGTGTCACAAATCAGCAGTTGTTAGAATGCATTATGAAGAAATAAACATTTATCAAATTGCCTTTCGAGAAGGTGAATAATTTAGCTATAAAAAAATTCCAACAACAACAAAACCATGCTGCTGACTGACAATTTATTTTATTCCTCTGAGCTGCAAGGAGTCGTTGCATGCTGAGAGAATATTGATCAGCTATATACAGATAAATGAAATTTCATTTATAATTCTTGGGTTGCTCACTTGTCACCAATTAAAACTGAAGAGCATGGCCATGCACAAGAAATATTAATTAACACTCCTGGGTTGTTGATTGTATGCTGACCCAAAAGACTGTGAACTAACTTGCTCAATAAAAGCAAGTCTAGCCTCCTCTCATTGCAAAAGTCCCTCTTTGGCTCATTGTTTGAGGGAATCACAACTTTCTGGCCTTTGACTAGCCGCATAAGCCATTACATCTTTCCTACCTCTCCCCCATATAATGTCTTTGGTCAGTTTCCTTCTCTCTCAGACTCCTTTTTGCCACTGAGCCCAGCTTGCATATGCACAGCCAGTTCTAGTTATCTTAATTAAAAACAACTTTTTTTGTTCTCTGGATTAACAGTCTCAGAAAAATCACAGAAGTCTTATCTGGGAAAATGATTAATTGTAAGTGACCTGGCTAACGTTCACAGGAAGAGTTGGAAATAGATGAGAGAATAGAGGCTGAGCAATAAGAATGATGCACAACAGCTGTCCTTATGAAAGTTAGGGTCTTTGACCTCTTGCCTTTTGACGTTCTACAAAACACTTATAAAACACAGGATAGAAAATAAACATAGTGTTGAACCAGGACATATGGGGCCAGATTCTGTTCTCTGTTATGCTGGCATAAAACCAGAGTAATTCTGCTGAAGTCTACTTACACCAGCATAACAAAGATCAGAATCTGGACCTTGATTTGGAAACAACATGTCAGTATTTTGGCAGCATTAAAAATCCTGACATTTACAGTAGCTTGGGGCTACAAAAATATTGATTCAGCAACAGAACTGTTTTTCATAAAGCGGTGATTGTTGGCTGTTTTCTGGTCTGTTGCTCCAGGCTCTACAGCATATTGCTAACAAGGAAGGAGCAAAGCCACTGAAAGCCAAACATGCGTTAGTAGGGTACGTTGCTGAAGGAGTCAAATACATTGCTTAACACTTGCTAAGAGTTGTTGCAGCCTTCTGAATATCTTCCGCTGCCAGATAACTTGGCAAGAAACTAATGTTGCTGCCAGTGAGTTGGTACCCTAAGTTGTACTAATACCAAGAGGTGGGAGTCGGGGGTGGGGGCGGGAAGGAGGGGACGCTGATTTGCTCACTATGAGGGCCTATTAAATGAACATCTGTTAACTTTACAAATCCCATGCACCCAATAGGAAAATATAATGAAATTCAGAGCATTTAAACGAATTAAAATCAGAAAATACTGCTGGGCAGAATAGCCGAGCATCTCACTGTGCTGTAATTTACATGGAAACTGAGCCATACAAAACAAAGCAGGAACACTTACTGTTGTTTACAGTGTGTGTGCAATGTTGTTATCTTCTCATTAGGAAGAGAACAGTGAAAAAACCTGGATAAATGTGCCTAGTTAACAGGTTTTTTTGAGAAAGAGTTTGTTCACCACCCCTGCCAGGCTTTGGCAAACGCTGAAATGTATCATCACCATAGTGCCCTTCAGGAGCACTCTGAGCTCGAGTACTTCTGGGTCCGTGCATCTCAGGGACAGCAGCAACAGTCCAGTTGGAACTCAGCCATTGAAATAGGGCAAGTTTATTTCTGACATCGCTGTACAAAGAGGCACACTGAAGAAAGTCCTGATGGGAATTAGGTGGAGAACCTGCAACGAAGTGCCTTCCAAGCCAAGTGTGGGAGAGATTTGACAAGGAATTCAAAGGTCTCCATGGCTATCAGAGCAAGAAGCTAATCAGGAATGTGCACAGGCCTCTGCAATTTGGCACATAGGCATGGAAAAAAATAGGGTTTCACTGGATTTGCTCTTTGGGTGGTTGGGTGCTTCCTGTGAGCTGGGGCTTTGACCCCACCCCCATCTCACCACTCCTGGTTCCCTCCTCTCCTCTGTAGTCAGGAACAGAGCTGGTGTTTCACCACCACAGAGGCTGGGAGCAGGCAGGAATCGCTCTTCAGTCCTCACAGATGGTAAATCCATGGGTTTCCTTGTTCCCCAGAACAGCTGGAAGCTTTTTTCACTTGTTCTCTACTGAAATCATTGGAAGGAGCAAAGAGGTTTTCTCTCTTCCCCTTTAGCTCTACCCTCCACTTTGTCTGGGGTGAGATAGAGCAGGGATCGGCAGCCTTTGGCACGTGGCCTGCCAGGGTAAGCCCCCTGGTGGGCTGGGCCAGTTTGTTTGTTTATCTACCGCATTCGCAGGTTCAGCCCATCACTGCTCCAGGCTGCTCCAGGCCAATGGGGCTGCGGGAAGCGGCACGGGCCAAAGAATGTGGGGCCGCTGCTTCCCGCAGCCACCATTGGCCTGGGACAGTGAACCATGGCCAGTGGGAGCCGCGATTGGGTGAACCTGCGGACGCGGCAGTTAAGCAAACTGGCCCAGGCTGCCAGGGGGCTTACCCTGGTGGGCCATGTGCCAAAGGTTGCCGATCCCGATAGAGACTGAGCCCAGGTGGCACTGGCAGTTTTTGGTGAAGGTTATCAGTCAAGGGTGTGGCAGTGCATACCAAAGGGCCTGATCTGGAGCTACTGGAGCCTTGCCATTAGCTCCAGTAAGTTTTGAATCAGACCCGGAGTTTGTTGTACCAGTGCAGTTACCGTAGAGTTTAGTCCGCGTAGCATTTGCCTGAATTACTCCTTGGAACAGAGATATCAGTTATTCAGGCTGTTCATCCAAAAATGAACTTTGCTAATATCCATGGTGTTTGTGGGTGGATAGGGGAAGTTCGATTCAGCTCCCATCCCTATGGGAATAGCTGACCCTCCTGGTGTCTGAACAACATGATTGCTCCCATAACTGTAATTTAAGGTTTGATGAGCCATCAGTGAGGCTGCCTTGTAAGTAGCACGCTAATCAAAAGCCAATAATCATTTATTGTCCTCTTGAAAGTTACCCTTATTTTAAGGTGATGATGTTTCCACTCCCTGAATGCACACACACAAATGATACTCTTGTTCTTTTACTACACTACCTAAAACTAAAACCAAAGGAACCTCTTCTTAACTTAAAAAAAAAAAGTGTTGCTATTAAAGTTTTCAAGAAGTTGAAAATCTAAGCAGAGTTTAAGGGAAGCCACCTAATAGTAAATCTCTCCAGTGGCCAGAGATGAGTCACTAGATGGGGAGGGCTCTGAGTTACTACAGATAATTCTTTCCCAGGTGTCTTGCTAGTGGGTCTGGATGCTCAGGATCTAACTGATTGTCATGTTTGGGGTTGGGAAGAAATTTTCTCCCAGGTCAGACTGGTAGAGACCCTGTGGGGGTTTTGCCTTCCTCTGCAGCATGGAGTAAAATGGTAGAAGTCTGTGAATCAAGATTTGAACATTTCAGTAACTCAGTCAGAAGTTATGGGCCCATTTCAAGGACTGGGTGGTGAAGTTCTGTGACCTGCAAAATCAGACTAATTGATCATGATGGTCCCTTCTGGCCTTAGTCTATAAGTCTATGAGATTCCATCTAGAGAAGGAAAATTTACCATATTGCACTGGGTTAGGTAAAATGAAATTCCACTGTGTTTTAGGGAAGGGCTAATTTTGTGACATTCTGCATAAAGAACCAGGTTTCCTGTGATATGTTTATGTAACCTGTTGGGGGGAATGTGTTAGAGGTTGCTGTCTGTGTTGATCTGCAGAGGATGTGAGTCTGTGACAGCCCCAGCTAGGGAGCATTGGTTATCTAGCTCAAATGGAAACAGCTCATGCTTTTTAGTGCTGGAGGGGTCCCTGTTTCAGTCTCTGGTGTGTCACTTAAGATGGTGGCTATCAAATTTGCAAGGCCAGACTCAGGCATTTTGGCTGCAAAATCTAGACAGGTGATCTTGAGAGAAAGAGAGGCGCTTGCTTGCTGTAAACTGCTTCCCTGTATTTGCACAATGCTTAGCACAGTGCGGCTCTGATCTTGATTGGTGCTTCTGAGTAGCAATATAGAAGCTGGAAGAATTTATATGACTGAAATACAGGCCTGCCTTTATGGAGGAATCTTCTGGACAGGTCAATGCTCACCCAGATACACACTTCTAGCCCCCAGCCTCTCATTACTTATTACCCAAACTCCTACCCTTGGTGCTTTTCTTCTGCTTCTTTGACAGCAGCCCCTGACCCATGATGCAACACGGATTCACCTCTGATTTTGCTGCATGGTGCATTGTGGGAGTCCATGACTGGAGTGCATCATGAAAGAGGTAGCCTGGCCAGGGAATGCAGCCCACAGGGGAAAATGAAGGCACATGTGGTGCCACAAATTAAAACTGAACTGACTTCAAATGGAATGTGGTTATGGTAGTTTGTCCTCTCTGCATCTAATCCTAGCTGGAAAACAGAAGGGGAAGTTCAGAGGTATCATGACAACAAAAACTAATGTGGGGAAATGACCACTCTAACGAGAGTTTCATGCTAAGTTTCTGGGTACTGGGAGGGGGGCAGGGAAGAAAGGGACTATTTTTGTCTGTCAGAATTGATTCTTGCGTCTCTAGAAAACAAATATGTGAGAACATAGCTACAAACTGTCATGTAGCCACTGGCTCCAATAGAGGGTGCTGTGGAGCATCTGGAAGCCATAATCCTGCCTTGGGTGGCCTGGTGTGCAGGGGGAACCTGGACAAGTTGCAGCATCTTTTAGGGTGGGGCAGCCTGCTTCCGATGTGACTGGCCCAGTCAGCAGACCAGTGCAAAAGGAGGCTGATCCATGGCACTGCTTCTTCCCAGCCCAGTTTGGGGTGCCATGGACACCAAGTGAGTGGTTCTTGTGCTTGCCAAATGGAGTGGGCTGCACTTGTAAGAGGCAACTGGGTAAACCATGAAAGGGGTGCTGAAAAGTTTTGAGTGCACCTTCCAGCCCTGCCCACCCATGTAAGACAGCCACAATCTGTCCCTTCCATCCCAAACTGACGAGCTCTCTTGTGAATAGTCTGTATCCACATTTGTTTCCTTAAAGCTTCTCACCTGAACAAGCATTTGGAGGATTGGCCCCTTACTTTTAAATTTGCAAGTCTCATATTCCATACAACTTAATACATTTCCAACAAGTCAGAATTTGAGCTGCTCTAAAAAGAATATAGTGCAAAACTCAAAAAGCATTTCTTCTCTTGGGTGGAGTTACTCTGGATTTGCCCCAGTGTAATAGAGATGAGAATTTAGCCCATATTTCTCCTCTATCCCTGTTGTAGCTCAAATGGGACACCCAGCATCTTTAATTTTGCAGAGCCTTCTAGTTACTGTAGTTGCAATGGAAACTTTGTATCAGAAAGGGAAGTTCTTTAAGAAGCAATTGCATTTCCACCAGAAGTGGAAAGAAAAATATACTATGGAACTGAAATTTCTCAAAGTGCTTCTTAAATCTTCGCTGCAATTACTGTAATACAGAATAATAGATCCACTACTGTTTTTAAAAGCTTTTGAAGGTTGCAAGTAGCATCCGTAAATTGTGGGTTGTGGGCAATCTATAATCATGGCTTCCCAGGCCTTTTATTTAAATGAGAGAGAAAGATATAATAAAGAGAGTTATGAAGTAACATGAAAGTTTACTTTGTGCTGGGGAGGAAGGAAGAAATCACAGGAAATGTCTGGAGGCCCTTAGTTTTTAAAAATCAAGGCTTTCTGCATTTGAAAAGATTTTGTGTGTCTGGGGTGAGCTTTATTTGATTCAATGGGACATTTTATTGTGAGGAATTACAATGATAGAACATCAAGAAATATTAATAAAATGCCTGGAGAAGCTGAAGATCGATTAGAAGCAGCTAGAGGGACCTGATCACATTGCTCTGTGATGAGATGGACATAACTATCATATAGGTACCATAGTGAAGAAGGAGGGAAGGCAATAGATAATTTCATTTTCCTCCTCTGCTCCCCATCAAATGCAGGAACAGATGAAGACCACCCTTGATCCCTTTGATGCTCATATACATTGGGATAAGTTGTGGGGGAATGAGGGTGTAGAACCAAGTTCTGTGGTGAGCTTTTTCCATACTGGACATCAAATAAATGAATGCACATGGAAAATGTTTAGAGTTGAAGAAAAAAAAAGTTATGGTGCTTCTTCCACCATCCTACCTAACCCATGGTCCAGCAATGCCACCTCTCAGAAGCTGCTCCAAAATACTAAAACTGCATAGAGAAACCTGAGTAGTTCAGCAATATCCAGTCATGTCTCAATAAGGAAAGTTGGGCTGGTAAAATTAATATAGATAGTACCAATACATAATATGGTGTTATAACACTATCTTGGCTTCTGAGCAGTTAAAGAAGTGTTTGGACTCTGGAGTGTATTAGTTCTTCATTGAAAGATAAATGATTCTTTCTAATTTATTTTATTCTCGTTGAGCTAGATGTTTAGATGGTATAAATTGAAGTCAATGGGATTATTCTGATTTACATCCACTGAGGATCCGGTAGTATAAGTACACAATTCCTGTTTACCACGTACAAAGACGGATGTGATGTTGGAAACAACAGACATATTTCTATATAAGAATCTCCATTCTCAGAGCATCAGCTAGACACAGGTCTGCACTCATGCTACCAACTACTTCCTCTCCTAACACTAATGCTCACAAACATCCTAACTGCTGTGTAAAATCCCTCATACCCTAAGGCGTACTTCTACTACTTGGTTTTCTTAGGCTCATAATGCTGTGCATGGTCTGATGTGAGTGTTGCCTTTGTTTGCCACACAAAGAAACTTAAAATCAGGATCTTGGATGGGCTAGATGTATTTCCCATCTGACCATACAATTATGAATAGCAACATTTGTTCAATGTTTCACAGCAGCTGTGTGATCTCTATTTTATTATATTTTTAAGGTTTTGTTTCAAAATTGGTATTTCAGTGGCCATGGCTTTCAAAAATTTCTCTCCAGCTGGAGAGAAAGCATCAATGTCCAAATGAAATGCTCTGTCACTGTGCCACAAAACCCTATGGTAAACAAAGAATCAGTTGTGCTCGTGCTGTATATTGTACAGTAGCAGATCACAGAGAATAAACAAAAGCCCAGACCCAAACTTTACAATTGTATCTTTTTTCCCCCCTCCACACTCTCTTCTTATTAGGGGGTAGAGGAAGGTGTGCACAATATGCCCAAATTTATTAGTACAGTGTTCTTATTCATTAAGGCTTCAGACACTCTCCTCCTACAGTCTCTATAGTCCAGAGAGGGAGAGGAGTCAAAATGAAACCAATGTTCTTGACTTGAAAACCACAATTTAAACTAGTTCACAAGGGGGAGAAGTTTGGAAAATTTCAGATGCATAAGTTAGCACAAGAGAAATCTAGGTTACCCACTTGCCTCATAAACAGAGCTTTTTTTTGCTTTGATAAATTTTCACCATGCCTTGAAAGCCCTGATTTCTCTTGGGGTGCAGGGCGGGGAGGGGAGCTGTTTGCTTTTGCAGTCAAGATGCACAGACATGTAGTTCTTCAAATGCCTTGTTTCAAATTCACAAATACTAACTAGAGTTGAGCTGAGATGAACATATAAAATGCACATGAGTCTTTTTTACTAGCGGTTAGCAGAACATTTTACATTTGGCTTGTTCTTGCCTATGTTTGTAAGTAGCCTTGATAGGTTGAGAAAAAAACAAGTTACTGAAAATATTTTTTTTCCAAAGGTGTTTAGATTTTTAAAGAAAAGAGGAAAGTTGCAGAGGAGTGTAGCTTTTTGAAGAGCTCTCTGATATATCATCTGTCTGAGGCTGCAAAGTAAGAGAGAGACAGTGTAATCTCTGAATTTTCCAGAGCCTTTGGAGACAAACAAAACACTCAATATTTTTCAGTTCTGAGTAGGGTTTTCAGTCAGCTGCCTGGAATCAGTGGTGAACACATTTAAGAAAGTGCCATGCATGGTATGTGAGCGCAGCCACAGTCTCTTACTACATATTGATCTCATCCCTGGTTAAAAAACAAAGCTGTTATCTAAGGGCCGGATCCAAATCTCATTGCAGTGAATAGGAATCTTTTTATTGACATCATTGGGCTTTGGATCATGCCCTTTGAGCAAAAGAGCTATGAAAATAAATTAATTAATGGCTAATAAAGACACACATTTACATAATGTCTTTACTCTGAGGGTCTCCAACTGCTTTGCAAGCACTAGTTAATTCAGCCCCTTAAGCCTTTTTGTCAGAGTTACTTTGTCTGCATTTTACAGATGGAAAACTGAGACTCAGAGGAAGGATTCCTCAGTCACCTAGTGTGTCAGTGATTTAGCTGAGATTACGACCTCCAGTCCTACGTTACATCACAAATCCACCACATAATTGAGCACAATATTCCATGTATTTTATTTATCCTAAAAGGTAAAATAGGAAGCATAGGACTGAAATAGTAGGGGAATTACAGAATAAATGTGAGGCACCTACATAATCTGGCATAAGACATCAGTTCTAGTGGTTGCACTAAAGTCAACCGCAAAGGTGACTTCAGAACTAAAACAAGTCACTTATGCACTTAATTTTGTTGTTGATGGAGATGTCTCCATTAAAATTTAATGAACGTCTCTTTGAAGTCATGAGTTTTGAAACTCATACTTTTTATTTTTGAGATCAAAAATCAAACTGCTTTGTTAATAATTTATCTTGGCAAAATTGTGGCTGATACAATGTGCAGGGAGGGACTTTCAAACATGCATGAGGAATTTAGGAACATACATCTCACTGACTTTTGATAAACTTGTGATCCTTTGCCCCTAAAGCACTTTTGAAAATCTCTTCCATAATGTACATTTTATGTGCAGCATCCTTGTTCCTCAGCAACCTTGCAGAAGAGGAAAGTGCAACAGTAGTTTAAAGCTACCTTTAACTTCCCCGCTCCCTCTGCTGTGCTGGGGAGGGAGGAGCTCTGGTGATGATCCGGCTCGGTGTGTGCTGGCAATATTAATTCACATTTGCACATATATAGCATCTGTTATCTCAAAACACAAACAGTAAGTGGCCACTATCATGAATAATAATATTTAGTATTTATATAGAGCTAGAAGGTAAGATTTTCAAAGGTGCCTAAGTAAATTGGGGGCCTACATCCCTTCGACTTGAAATGAAATTCCATGGGACATGGGCTCCCAAGGCCCAGATCCTCAAAGGTGTTTAGGCATCTAACTGCCATTGATTTGAATGAGTTCAGTGCCTAAATACTTCTGAGGATCTGGACTGAAGTGCCTACGTCATGGGACTTAGACTACAAAGTGACTTAAGTATTTGAAAAAAATTATCTCTACACTATACTGTCTCCAAGGTGCTTTAAAACATTAACTAATTAGTACATTCTCTGAATAGCCCTGCAAAGGTAAGGAGTACCATAACTATTTTCAGATTGGTACAGTGAGGCAGAGCAAGGTTAAGTTACTTGAGAAATGTTATATAGGAATTTGTTAGCAAAATCAGTCATGGAACCCCGGTAAAGAAAATTATTTAAAATATAGTTATTAGGGGGGAAAAAACCTTTTTTCTTTTTTTGAGTGCACTTTTCAGAAAATGCTCCTGTCTACCTTCCTTGGCGTGGTGTTAGGATTTGTCTTGTCAAGTTGGTTCAGTCATATCACATTATATTAAAGGATGTGACATAACTTAGTTATTAATGGTACAACCCTTGGTGGCACATTACGACATTATCATATGTTATTCATAACATAGAGGATGAAAGGAAAGGAAGGGGTGTTATCTGAGGAGGGAAAAATGCTCTTGAGAAAACATTGTGTGAAAGAAGAGGCTGATCTATACAAGAAAAAATTGCCAAAGATAGCTTGTTTTGCACTATGTATTTGCAGGCACCCACCCTGCTGACATGTTGTGGTAGGTTGATGTTTGCTCCCATGTTTGCAGGTGTCTGAATTTCTCATCAGCCACTTGGCAACCCAGTCAGTGATGCTGATCAGCAGCCGGGATCATCAATTGTATTGGTTTCTTTCACAATAAGGTTTGTTTAGAAACAAAATAAGTCTTGAAAGTAGTAGCTCTCAATATGACTATGTAGATTTCCTGCTGAAGTGGAAGCTTAGTTCTACATTAATCAATTTCAAACAATTTATGGTAATTATTTCCTTTAGACATGTGTTGAAATGACATTTCAGTAATGAGCAAGGTGACATGTAAATTATATGGTGGAATATACACAAAGCCTTAAAAATAAACAATGTAGGGCTCCTAGAATAAGGGGGTGCAACTCTACTGAAGTTAATGCTCCTTGATCTGATGTTCAAATCTTGACGATTTGAATGCCATGACAATATATTGGCAATATATTAGACAATTGACAATATATTAGAATGTCTTCAGTTTCTTACATCTGTAGATTACTTGGGATGATCAGATATTAAATACCAAGGTCATACATGTATAAAAATTGAGTTGGTTTTAGTGAGGACTTCTTTATAGCAGAAATGTTACACACATATAATTCGCATCATTAAAAGAAAACACTGGCTGAAAATCTTTCAGACATGGAGAATCTATTTCTCTGTAGAATAGTCTTCTTTCGTGTCTTGTGACATAGTATATTTATAATTACATATTTTGCACGTGGCCCAAAGCCTACTGAAATCAATGAAAAGAACAGTCCCACTGAGTCCAATGGGCTATGTGGATCAGATGCGATGTAAAAAATATCAGCTAATTGTTATGAAGAGCAAGAGATGCTCAGAAGAATTAATAAGTGCAACTGCATAAACAGACTGAAAATGAGGAACTCCAGCTCTGGCTACCTCAACAGAAACTCCACCTATTTAAACTCTCCAACAGAATCAGAGGTTACAAGACTTGCATCATCAGAACACGTTTTCATTGACTGATCATGTACCAAGTATGATACTGTGGATAACTGCTTGTATGAATAGTAGCCACCTGCATTTAGAACTAGGCTTGACAAAACAATAGATCATTAGAATTCACCAGGAATTTTCCATCAATTATTTTTGGCAGAAAATGGTGTTTCCACAAAATTGGAATATTTGGTGAGAGAATTTTGATTTTTCTGAAATTTTTAAATTTTCCATTGGGAAAATATAAACAAAATATTTTGTTTTGGGCAAATTCAGCCTGAATTAAATTGTTAAACCTGAGCCGAAACATTTAATTACAAAGTTAATTCAACATTAAACTGCATCTGACTATGGTGCTGTGGTGCTTCAAAGGGAATGAAATAGAATAGGGCAGTTATTGAGTGATCCATCCCTATTGTCCAGTTCCAGCCTCCTGAATATAGGCCAGGATCCTTCACTAGACTCCATCTCCATAATGCACTGCAACTTCCCTTGGACTAAGATGAATGGTGTATTATGGGATGTACATGACAGTGATACATCATGGGAGATGTAATTCAGTCAAAGAGTCAAGCCCATATGGAGGAATGAGGCCTAGGGTTGCCACCTCTGAGGTACAAAACACCAGGACATCGAGGATGATTCTGAGCCCATAAAGCTGGACAATTGGCAGTGTGTACTGAGCACCTTTAGTTTAGATCAGTGGCGGGCAACCTGTGGCCTGTCGGGGCAATCCGCAGGTGGGCCGCCAGACAGTTTGCTTACATTTACACGGCCACCCGCAGCTCCCGTGCGGCCCATGGTCTGCAGGTTGCCCACCGCTGATTTAAATTAAAAGTAAAACAAGTTTATTAACAATAAGAAGATTTTAAGTGAGTTCAAGTGTAAGGGATAGAGTCAGAAACAGTTATGAACAGTAAAAGTGAAAAACGCTTTCTAGTGACTAAGACTTAACAAACCTACAGTCTTGGTTCAAGGTAAGATTCTTACCACACTTTCTTTCAGCAAGAGGGCTGATCCACCCCCTTGGTCAGGATCTCCCACAAAGTCCAACATGTTCAGTTCCTTGGTCGTCTTAACTGAAAGATAACTTTGGGTTCTTTGCCTCTCTCTTTTATAGTCCAGTGAACTTTTGAAATGTATCCTCTTCAAAGTCCAGTGCCCCTGCTGTGAGGAATGGTACCATGAAGTCTCATGGAGAAAGTTCCATGCTGGTTTCTAACCCACTAATGTTTTCTACAGTGAAAATTAATCTGTCCCTGCAGCCTCTGATATGCCAATAAATGGCCATTTGATAGTGATAGCCAGTTGTTTGTGATTGCACCTGGATGGAGTCATCAGCCTTTCCTTTGTCTGGAAAAACCTGTTTACCCACTCCCCAGACTTGTTCAGTTCAAACATATTTTAGTCCCCTATATTTTTCACATGTGTACATCCTTTGGGCATTTACCATACATACACCACACAGGAATACTAATGATCAGTGTGTTACTGGTTTTCCAATGATACCTTACATGACACGTATTAGATACAGGTTAAGACATAAGTGAATTGGGATACACTGAACTCATCTTGCCAGTTGAAACTCACTATCTGATACCAGTCAAACCCTTGACCTATGGCACTGAGATATTCTTAGGGTGACAGAATATCAAAATGATTTTCTCTCAGCTCTGTATATAATATATTGTAGAGGAAAATCCTGCATTGTCAGTGAGATTCATTAGATGACCTGCTAGTAGCATCTTTGCCAAGTCTGCCATCTATGATTCTGTGAACATTGCATTTATTTTCCTTAGCACAATCAATGGAAGATTTTCACAACAAAAAGCAACCTCTTTCAGAGAACCCATAAAATGCATTTTAAAGTAAAGTTTTCAGTTAAAAAACTAACATCACCGGTGACACTGTATGGGACCCACTGAAAAATAAGGTGAACCAGTTTCCATCTATCTTTAATTATGCTCTAATAGTAGTTGTAAGAACGATGTATGCGATTCATTTTAGCAACTGTGCAATTGGACTCACTATGGTTCATGTTGCAAAAAAACCCTGCACTGACATTGTGGGATGTAAAAGTTCTGAAATCATGTTTGAAAATCTGTATCTGCTTAGGCAAATTTACATAATTATACTAAACACCGGGCATTTCCTGATTTGATTTTTTTTTCTATTACATCTGCACATGGCTCCTATCTATGTAATTTGGCAAGTCTTGCATAAATCCATCTGGTTTCTGCCATATTTTCTCCTCTGTGAGCACCAAAATATAATATGTTTTCCTACTGTCTGAGTCCATATACCCTCCAGGGAATCATGGTCCTGGAACCTTGTAAAGGCCCTTCTCCTAATTAAAATACTAGAGGCAATTTACCAGATGATAAGAAGGATGGCAGCCATTCTTGAGGTCAGAACATTATAGGAAATACAATTTTTCCTACGTGTAGTTTTCAGTTGTCTAAAATTTCTTGACCAGAGTGGAAGTTGTGTACACAAATGTTTGTGTGAATTTCATTTGTGTGCCTAGATTCAGAGCTGCATCCACTCACCACCTGTTTTAGTACAATGATGGACTAGTGTAACAATCCTGCATGTGTGCAGGTTAACATTCCAGTATTTCTTAAGCATGGCTTTAGGCACACACATACTGGATTTAGCTATGCAAATGTGGGGCAATATACTTAACTGTATCCCTTAACATTAAATAGTTGGACAAATGTTGTGTGCTTACATCATATAGTTCCTCTGCTGTTAAGTGCGAATGAAAGCCATATGTAGTCTCTGACACTGGGCTCCTATTTCAAGCTCTTATCCCCATGGGCAAGTGTCACCAAGGCTATAATGTGACTTTTCAGCCACCTGTCTGAAACCAGCAGCAGCAGGCTCAGAACACGCACATTTAAATATGCAAGTTCATTTTCAAATCCATTTATAAACAGTGAGCTGAGTTGCTCATGCTCTGAGCTTTCAGACTGCTGCATGGAGCAGTTTACCTTTAACCAAATCTGACAGGAAATTTAGTCCTGGCTTGTAATTTGGGTGCTCTGTGTTTTCTGTCACCATAAATTTTGCATTAATTTGATGGGTTTAAGATCTTCTTCCTTTATAAAGCTGTTTGACTGATGCAGTCAATATTTTGAAGCTGCAGTGTGTTTATCTTCTGGTTACAGGGGGAAAATAAAATAAAAGGAACTTTAAGTAGTCTAGACCAGGGCATATCTGTAATGAAGATCATACAGTATTGTGTTTTATTATTGAGGAATATTCATCACCAGTATTTTAAAGATGATTAGCTTTTGCATGATTTAGACTTAGAGGGCTCAGTTGTTTGTTTTACCACCAGCATAGGTAAGTGTCTCAGCTTTCCAAGCAGACTTATTCAAGAGAATCTACTGTATTGACTTTTAGCCAATGGGTAATTACAGACAAGGGTTGAGGAGCTTCTCTATAAGGGGATTAGCATTCTTCTCTTCTAAATACTAAATGGGAAATGATCCTTTAAACACTGGCTCATTCACTGGTGCCACATGGCAAGCATAGGTAGAATGCAAACTTGTCATACTATAAAGGAGAAAAGAATCTCTACTTCCTTGTGCTCCTTTGCCTTTTTTTCCCCTCTGTGTGCTATTCGCTACAATATACTGCAGCCAGCTCTAGGATGTGAACCATAAGAAAAAGCCGTGTGGCCACAAGTGCCCTCTAGCACAGAAGTGAGCAGACACCTGGCCCTCAAAATCAGAGGGGATGGGGCTCACCAAGAAAAAAAACTAAAGAAAAATTCAGTACTGTGTAAAAAATATTCCGGCCAGAAAGGAGCGTAAATCATTCAGTGATTTTAAAAAGGGTCATAAATATAACAATAAGAATGAGTAATGATCCAGCTAGAATCAGCCAACTGCTTAGTCTGATGTTGTTCATGTGCACAAATGCAGCTCACTGTTTGAATGTATGGGGGAGGGCAGAAGATTTCCAAGGCTATTTTCAAACCACTATTAGTTCTAATGTGGCTAATTTAACAGCGATAAGATTAAAAACAAACAAACAAGCAAAAATTTGCTGTAGCTCAGGGAAATCTGGAAAGCTTTCAGCTGCTTTCGTGTATTCAAAATGCTGAGCTTCCCCTCTTGCTGGGAAGAATCCACAAACTGGTCCTGAATAATACCTGACCTCACATAGCACTTTGCATTCAAAGGTATCATTAATGCCATTTTACACATGGAAAATCGAAGGATAGAGAGGGTGACCAGATGTCCCGTTTTTGGGGACTTTTTCTTGTATAGGTGCCTATTACCCCCCACCCCCACCTGTCCTGTTTTTTCACAGTTGCTATCGGGTCACCCAAGATAGAGAAAGTGATTTGCCAAGGTCACATGTCAGGCCAGGGGCAGAGCCAAGAATAGAATCCTGGGGTGAAATCCTGGCCCCATTGAAGTTGAGGGCAAGACTTCAATAGGGGTCAGGATTTCTGATCGTCAGAGTCCTCTCTAGTGACCTGTTCATTAAAGTAGGTGATCCTGTTTACTCCCACCGTGGTTTGTGGGAAGTCTCTTCCCGGGCAGTGGGCAGGGGCATTCCCTATTATAGGCCATTGTCTCCTCAATCTTTACAGGATGTCCTAGGGAGAGGAGGACAGGTTGTAGCCTGCACACTCCACTGTCCCACTACTGTGCAGTGGGACCAGAATAAACTCCTCTGTCTCTGGCACTGCTTATGTGAGCTCAGTGGGGGCAGTTTTGTTGGGGCTGCGGGTGAATTAGTTGAAGGATTTATTTGCTATTTTGTTCCCTCCTTTCTTCCCCCCTTGCAATCCGCAATAGAGATCACACATTCCATTCTGGATTTGAACTCAAACTTAAAAGTTGTATTTTACATAATATTGCGCACACACAACACCAAGTTAGAAGAACATTATGAAGGTTGCAGAGTCAAACACTGGAAGTTAGGAAAGTCAGAATTAAAGTTGCCTGTGCAACCTCAAGTCAGCACCCTTGTATGTATGCATTATGATAGTCTTCAATAACATAATCACCTACTATGGTTTTCAAAGGACCCTGGCCTCCAGTCACACCCCCTCCACTCACATTCCCCATCCTCCCTAACTCCTAGACCCAATCACCTTTTTAGGTCTCCTCTTCCAATCTCAATATTCCCCTGGCTCCTTGTCCCGCTCTTTCCCCAACCAGTGCCAGTTGTGTCCCCATGCCTCTCCCTGACTCCTTGTCAGATCTGTCTCCCCTCACCTCTTTCCTGCACCCCACCTAGTGTCAGTTCCCATCTCCTTGCTCAGCCTGTCCAGTCTCGTTCCCCAGCTTCTCATCTAATCTCTGGTCTCTCCTCCCAACCTACTTGCTCTATTTCCCTCCCCAGTTCCCTTCCCAGCTGTCAGTCACAGTCTCCTGCCCAGCCAGTCACACTCCCCCTGATTCTGAGCTCCAATCTCTGCACAGCCAATTCAATAAATGACATGGGGAAAGGGGTAAACAGTGAGGTGGCAAAATTTGCAGATGATATAAAATTACTCAAGTTAGTAAACCAAAGCAGACTGTGAAGAGCTACGAAAGGATCTCTCCAAATGCGGTGACAGGGCAACAAAATGACAGATGAAATTCAATGTTGAGAAGTACAAAGTAATGCACACTGGAAAACATAAATCTCAACGACATATACAAAACGATGGAATCTAAATTAACGGTTACCGCTCAAGAAAGAGATCTTGGAGTCATTGTGGATAGTTCTCTGAAAACATCCACTCAAAGTGCAGTAGCAGCAGCAGGAGTGCTGGAACTAGACAGGCTGGGGGTCCAGTAGAACCCTCTGGCTTGAAGTGGTTTCCATCGTATACAAGGCTTACAGTTTTGTTCAATGGCTCTCAGCAGCCCCACTATAAAAATTGTTCCAACGCCAGGGAGCAGCAGTCAAAAAAGCTAACAATGTTAGGATCCATTAGGAGAGGGATAGATAATAAGACAATAAATATTATAATGCCATGGTATAAATCCATGGTATGCCCATACCTCGAATACTGCATGCAGTTCTGGTCACCCCATCTCAAAAAAGCTATATTAGAATTGGAAAAGGTACAGAGAAGGGCAACAAAAATGATTAGGGGTATGGAACAGCTTCCATATGAGGAAAGAGTGGGACTTTTCAAGCTTGGAAAAGAGATGACTGAGGGGGGATATGACAGAGGTCTATAAAATCATGCCTGGTGTGGAGAAAGTGAATAAGGAAGTGTTATTTACTCCTCATAACACAAGAACCAGGGGTCACCCAATGAAATTAATAGGCAGCAGGTTCGAAACAAACAGAAAAGTTCATAGAGAATAGGTCATTCAATGGCTACTAGCCAAGATGGTCAGGGATGCAACTCCATGCTTTGGATGTACATTGCCTCTGACTGCTAGAAGCTGAAAGTGGCCGTTGGGATGAATCAATTGATGATTGCCTGTTCTGTTTATTCCCTCTGAAGCACATAGCACTGGCTAGATGTACCATTGGTCTGACCCAGTATGGCCGTTCTTATGTTTGTTTTCCTAATCTCCACACTCCTCCACCTCCCAGTCCCAGTTTGCCTACCATCTTCCTAGCAGCTCTAGACCCAGTCTCCCCCCAAAAGCAATTATTGTTACCGGAAACCAAAATGTCCTTCTGTTGAAAATTTTCATATGAAATGAAACAAAAATGGTCATTGAGAAATAAGAGGCTATTTTGTGTTGAAAAATGGTTTTGATAGAAAATCTTTGACTAGCTCTGTTTATATCCCAGCAAGCACAGGGAATCCATGCTAACCCAGAATACAAAAGTTGAGAAATACAGATGGAATTACAATATGTAGCACTGCTCTGTTACTGTGCTTAGGTTGGATCAGATTTTTTAAAAAAGCAATAGGGGTTGTAAATTCCAATTTTAGGTGACAAGTAGGCTGGGTAATTAAGATCCTATTTTCCTAGCCCTGTGGGGTAACTTGGAAGTGTGGATAGTACAATGCCTGCACATTTCTAGCTCCTTTGCTCGGCTTGAATGTTGCACTCAGCCTTTATTATGTGTAAGGAAATGAGCCTCATTTGAATTTATGACAAGTCCTTTCTTCATAATAGTTGGTAGCAAAGCATAATTTTTACCTTCTCTGCATAAAATGTTATGCATATTGCGACAATCTCAATTTTACTTTCTTCCCCTTTTGCCTTATAAGGAGTGAAACAACCACTGTTCTTTGTTTAGAGAAAATCCAAGAATAATTTATTTCTAAAGTGACATTTTTTAGTAGTGCTTGGGTGACTCAAACCCAGGGGAAGACCATGCTATTCATTGCCAAACAATTGGCATTTTTCAAACAGCTGTATAGCTCTCCCCTTGCTTTCTTCTATGTTATTTGTAGTCTTAAATATTATTTGTATAGCAGTAGCACCCAAAAGCCCCAGTCATATTTGAGCCTACATTGTATTAGACGTTGTACAGACATCACACACAATACCACAACCCTGCCCCAGGAGTTTACAATCTAAGGTGCTGATCATGCAAGCTGCTCTGCTGTGTCCACATGCTGCATCTTGCAGGATCAGGACCTAAGGAATAAAGAATGTTATCTCTGCCTCCATTGTTCTCCTTCCTTTTTTGCTTCTTACAGTCTCACCTCTCTGTCCCATTCTCTTTGCTGTATTCTATTCCGTTCTCCCAATAGCCCCTACTCCTTTATTACTCTCTTTCCCCCTCCCGCAGTTATCTTCATTTTCTTGCTCAGTTTTGTTCCTCTCATTCCTTGCAAGTGAACTTCATCTCTTCTATGCACCCTGAGATCCAATACTCCCTCTTATACCCCAATATGATGGATTCCTTTTTGGTATCTCTGGCTGCTCTAATTTGTGCTAGGGACAGTTTGGCCCCAGCAATCTGCAGGATTGGGGGAGGCAGAAAGATGGATTAACTCTACCTTTGCCTCCATCCACAACCCTAAAAAGAGCTTAATGCAGTTGGTTTGAGCCGTGGTTCTAAATTGCAGGAAATACATTTGTTTAATAACAGCAATGCTCTTTGTAGCATGTAACTGTTATTCTCTCAAGTGTTGGATGGTACAGTGCACGGACTCCCTTTACCCATCCATGTTCTCCCTATTGTTTTAGCAGAAACTTGAAACCAAGTGGATTTGATTCAGCTGGTAGCACTTTACCCTTTGGCAATTTAGTTATATTATCACTCAGTCTAAAGCAGTATTCAGTGACAATAGTGGCTTTTTGCTCTCTCAGGAACACGTGTTTTGCTATGCTATGAGACCAGTGATCCATCTCGTTTAGTATCCTATCCTTACATAAAACCAAAATGATAAAGTCAAAATGAAACATTTTGATAATTTTCTTTTGAAAAATTTGACGAAAGCAGTATGTTCCCGTGAAATGTTTTGATTCTGTGGAATCGGCATTTGCTGATGGAAAACCGTGCTATTGGAAGATACTCTACTGCTAAGCTCCTGGCTCCAATGCTATGTAGTGGCAATAAGTTCCATGGGTTAATTCTGCATAGTAACATTCTCATACTGAAATCTGTATTTTTAAAGTGTTTTAGCAAAGGTGGGAACATCCAGTTTCCAGTGGTTTGCCAAACTCTGAAACAGTCTTCTTTGGATGTTTAATCATTTTTTGCTTCTTGTAAGAAGGTCTTTTCCTCTCTTTTCACAGCATTGCAGCGTAGTCCTAGAAGGCAAGAGAAGGGTTAATACATTTTGTTGATAGGTACTGCAGGGAATGTAATAGTCTGAGTTTTACAGCATTATTTGCCCATAAAGCATGCTGTACAACTACTAACAAGACGGCCATTCATTTTTTCAATAAATCCTGCACAGGAGTATTAGGGTCTGCGAACTGACAATTGATTTACTGCCTGGAAAATTATTCTTTATTGATTTATATAACATTGAGGCGACTGCAAATGCTAAAGTTAGTGACACTCTTATTTAGTCAGGCAATTACAAGTAGGAGAATTGGTTTAGTACCTCTAGGTGACAACTACATATTATTCAATTATGAATTTCAGTAATCCATGAATTATAATACATAAAAGTGAGTGAGATCAGGTTAATTATTTTTTTTTTGTAATATGAACACTGTCCTTTGTGCAAGCAAGTGGTTTAAATGTCAGCCTAGAGTTGTATTTTTAATGTAGCACAATGAACCAGGCATGGTTTTAATGAAGATTCTTGGATTCTTTATCTCACTCAATTTGTTATACTGTATATGTGTTAACAAATTGGGTAGGATAAAGAATCCAAGAATCATAGTACGCACACACACACTATAATATGTGTATATAAAATGTGTGTTATCACATTTTCAAATGTGACTACTGATTTGGTACCTCCGTTTTTGAGCTCCCAGTATTAGATACCTTAATGAGACCTGATTTTCAAAAGGAGGAGCCCAGAAAGTGAGACTTCCACAATCACTAGAGAGAGAGAAACTCAATTTAAAGAAATACAATCTTGTTTTAGGGGAGAAGAAAGAAAAGTTATTTCTACCAGTGTGACTCACTTGACCAGGATGTTTATTAGGCATATCTTGCGGACGTGTAAATGAGCAATTGCTTTGTTCTGACACAAGGGAGTACTTTTTCTAAGAGGAGTAATATCCACTTTTACAGATGAGGGAGTGGAGGTTAACCGAGCTGCCCAAGGTCATACAGCATGTCTGTGGCAAGCAGGAATTGAACCCATGTGTTCCGACTACCACTTGAATCCATGTGGTCTGCCACAGATACCAAATAAAATTCTCTCTCAGGGGTGAGATGAGGAAAGAGCTCAGGAGGGATAGTGGACAGGTTATAGCACTTAAATACACATGAGTAATCAGTCTTGCTGATGTACAATATAGCGTTAGTATCTACAATTATCCCTTGCTGTTAAGTGTACTCCCATCCTCAGCCCTCTCCTTTTTAGCTCTACTCATTGATTGACATTGAGGGAGTGAACAACAGCTTCTACAAGTCTACCTGTTCCCCCTCTCCCTCCCCCCACATCTGTCCTGAATCTCAGCAGATGTTTAGAAAGGACTTGAATGTGAGGAGAAAAGAGGAGAGAGGCAGCAAATAAGAGAATTTAAGGTTGTGAGCCTCGGTCATGGGAATGATGGTCAGTGATAAAGGGTGAAATCCTGTGTCCCACTGAAGTCAACAGTGAAACCCCCACTGGCTTCAATGAAAGCAAGATTTCACCCAGATCGTTCAGGAAGGAAGCTTAGGAGTTTGTTTTTTACCACATTGATTTTAAGGTTGCAGATACCAAGAAGTACCAGAGTATTCTGAGTCACATTCCCTCTGCACTGTAATCACTTGAAATTTAAAATGTGATGTAAGTTATACATTGGGCATAAGTGAAAACAGGGGTAAGTTTTGTAGCCGGAAAAGTAGTTGAATTTGAACCAGTTTGGCTCTGAATGGATGAGCAAAACGAGAGTTAAATGAGTTTTTGGGGACTTCCAGGGGCTTAGTCCTTCTTACACGAGGTCTGAAATGCATTTGAAATAATTTTAACTAGGAACTTGCTTGAACAGGGAATTGCATTTTACTGCACAGCTCATGAAACTGTATTACATATTGCACTGTACAGTGATGAACCTGCCCCAGGGAGTCTTCAACCTGCTTCATTATACTGAGTTGTTCTCCTTAAGCTGTAGATGGTGCCACTTTACCTTTAGCAGGGAGAGTAGGACGCACCACCAATTCCAAGGCTGTTTCCAGTAGCTTTGTATGGCTGCCATTGAGCCTCTGACCCACAAAGAAGGAATCCCGAGACACAAGCCGGGTCTATTCTACATACTGCTGTTATGAAAGATTCCAAGATAGCAGTAGTTGCAGGGGTCAGGTCTCTTGCGTATATACAGTTTGGCTGCTATGCTATTGGCTGGGCTATAAAAAGCATTCCCTTGTGTCTGACAGTTCAGAATAATAGCTGATTCTCAAAATCTCAAAGAATAAAAAAAGCTACCCACACTTCCTTTTTGCAACACAATACACCATTGTGTTCAATGCGTTTTTCATTCCATTACTTTTTTCAAAGAACAGAGATATTGGGTTTTTAAAAACAGAAAATGAGGGGGGAGAGAGTGGTTGTTGTTCTAGACAAGCAATTTAATGAAAATGCTACTGAAATGCTTTTTGCTCTATGAAAACTAGTAAATCAATTACAAAAGCAATTTCCTTACCCAGTGTGATTTTATTGTGTTTGACCAGGGCATTTGATAAGTATTAGTTCTTGCTGAGAGCAAAGAGTACATTTTATTTCAAGCTTTGCTTTCATGTGTTTGGAAAAGGGAAGCATCAGTTGGGGAGTTGGACACTCATGCTTTTAAGATCATTTTCAGTAGGACATGGGTGTCTCAGTGCAATAGTCACTGGATTGACTGTTTCATATTTATAGTAAATAAAGTAAGAGAGGGAAGCTTTCTGGTTGTAATGGGTGCATAGGCTCTGGGAATCTGCTGCAAAATTTCACATGATGTTTTTGATCCGTTTTGCTTGTTTTTCATGTTTTGTTATGTTTTGAAATGTTGAGGATTCCAAAACATTCTGCAGCTCAGTTTGGGAAAATCTACCTCTTACCTCAAAACAATGTGTGGCACGTTCACATCTTCTCAAGGAAATGTAATGGCATCCATCTTTTAGCTTAGGAATTGATAAAACAACACAGAGGGACACGTACACATTTATAATAGTATTTATAACTGTATGCAGATATGTGCCAGGTCATGCAAGGACAGAAATGGCCTGAGAAACAGACTTTCTGGTTCCCTGCAGTTGTGTAATAGAAGCAAGGTGTAGAACATCTCCCTATTAATCTAGTATTGGGGGAACCAGAGAAGTTTGGATGTTTGGAAGCATACTTCAAGAGCCCTGCCAGGCTTTAACTGCAGTCACTAGTCAGCGAACACTGATTGCTGCCATGTGTCAGGGATATATCCTTTTGTAGCCCTACCCATGTCATGTGACTGGGACTTGGCAATAAAGATCATCAGCGCTTCTGTGTGTCACACCATTACTACATAGGCCATGTACCTTTTAGTCCCCTACACTCTCTTTCCACCCATAAACACCCTGCAACAGGCCCTCTTTCAGTGACCTTCATAACTCCTACACCAGCGGTTCTCAAACTGTGGGTCGTGACCTCATTTTAATGGGGTTGCCAGGGCTGGCTTTAGACTTGCTGGGGCTTTCGGCTTTAGGCTTCCCCACTGCTCCATCTAGGGTGGTGGGGCTTGTGCTTTGGCCCTCCTGCCCGGGGTGGCAGGGCTCATGCAGGCTCAGGCTTCGGTCCCCCGTCCTGGGGTCGTGTAGTAATTTTTGTTGTCAGAAGGGGGCCACAGTGCAACAAAGTTTGAGAACAGCTGCGCTACACTGATGTTCCTTGCAAGGAAGGACCTGTGGAGGGCCTTCCCCATCTCTGGATCTTTGATGGATGCATGGCTATCACCTTGTAAGCCTTCAGAATCCGCCAGGGAGAGCCACTGCTCTGATTTTCCATTCCAGATTGCAGTTTGGTAGAGAGTAATAAATAGTTCCCTGCTAGTGCCACCAACTGTCTTTTCTAAGTAGCTCACAGACAAACATGAAAAATACAACAGCTTCCCCTGAGACAGCCAGTCAAAATTAGCAGAAGGGTAACTGGGAACAATCAGAAAACTAGGAGTAATATCATGTGACTTGTGTGACCAATCACAGCTGAACAAACCAGCTCAAAGTTCTAAAATGCAATGAGAAAATTAGCTGCAAAAATTTCAAAGTCATCCTAATACCGAAAATATCTTCACACAATGTTTAGCTGCTTATCACAATGTTTTGGGTGAAACCTTGGCTCTGCTGAAGTCAAAAGCAAAACTCCGCTTGACTTCAGAGGCCCAGGATTTCACACTTTGTCTTGAGAACCTTTTTATGAGCATCTGATGCCTGATTTGGGGCTAAGTCAGCAGGTGCTGACAGCAAATGGAGCTCTTCTTATATTACTGACATTAAACCTTGTCTCGGGCCTGACAGGAAGTGTAGGCCTTGTCTGCGTTAGGATTTGTGCCCACTGGAGTAGCTGCACGAATGTTACAACATCGATAGATGTGCTGCATTGGTACAAGTCATTATTTACATCAATGCATCTACATGAATGAGTAAAATCCTCACTGTACACAAGTGCTTAGGAATCCATAGATTGTTTACCCATTAATTTAATTGTGTGCCCAGGTTGTGAACTTTATCTATAAAAATGAACATCCTGTCCTACTAGTACATCTTCTCACTCTGTTTTTCACCGAAAATGGGAATCACTGACATATGAACACAACAATAGAGATAAGAAAATGAGTATAAAATAGACATTTATGGTTAAATTCTAAATAGAAGTAGCTTTCTGATTCAAAATACTTGTTCTTACTCAATATGTCATATGTGACACCAAAAACATAAAGTGATAATGCCTTTTGCATTGTTAGCAAAACCACAATTTATAAAGTTATTAATGACTGAAAACTTTACCAATGCCATCACAACACCTAGGTGCTGAAGATGTAGTCCAGTCTGAAACACGGCTATATTAACGTGCACTAGGTACCTCTTAGAACACACCAGTAGGGTGTAAATGGGCAATTGAAGCACAACGCATTAGAGGACTCTAGAAATCAATCCCCCACCCCAGTTCGCACTGTGGCACCATGTAGACAACCCTCTAGATGTGTACACAGCAACAGAGACTCTCTCACCATTTTTCTACCATTTTTCCAACATTTGCAAATAGCATGTATATAGTATTTTGGTTCCATTTATTCCTGGGAGCTACAGTTTTCACAGTATAAAGCATGGCAGATGGAATCATTTCTGGCAATTCAGCCCTAAAATTTAATTTGCTTCCATAAAAACGTAATAAAATCAGATCACAATAAGTGCAACTTCTTGGCCAAAATAGATTAATTGATCTTAATTTGTAAAATTATATTTTCTTTCTTGCTGAGGTTAAAGAGAGAGAGAGAAAGGCAGGGTGTTGTGTGATTAGAGCCGTACCCTGGGACTCAGGGGATCGAGGTTTGATTCCCTGCTCTGCCACAGACTCCCTGTGTGACCATGGGTAAATCATGAAGGGCCAGATTTCAGTGGGAATTTCTGTACCTAGGTGCTTTGGAAATCCCATTAGCTGCTTATCTGCATTTTAAGGTGCCTAAAAACCTGGCCTTTAGTCTCATTTTGCCTCAGTTCCCCATCTGTAAAATGGGTTAACACTAACCTTCCTCACAGGGAAAACACATTCAAGACTGAGGCTTTCAAGTACTATGTTAATGGGGATAACTATAAGTACCTGAAACAGAGAAGCACTCTTCTTACTAGGGTAATCCTCTCAGCCACTTCTTTTGCTGAATCCAGTAGGCTGGATCCACCCATAATGTTAATGGTTAATTTTACTAGTCTGTGGATTTACAAAGCAATATGTAGTTGAGTTTTTTCTCTGAACTAAAAGAAGGCAAAAACAGATATGTCTAGTGATAGCTGGCACTTAATTTCTATATTTATAGAAAAGTATCATCCTTTGGGGACTCAACTTGGTTCACCTCTAGATGCTACTTCAATATAAAAGTTAAATAATTATATTTATTAATCATGTGTGCTTCTGCTCCCGTGTCCAATAGGTTCTAGTGCATGTGGAGAGCAGAATTTGTGGGACAGCTTCTTGTTCTCTTACACAGGTGGGCAGGGATCGGGAGTGGGAGGAGCAAACCCCTTCCTCTCAATGCTCTAAGCTAACCAGGGGAGCT
Source organism: Eretmochelys imbricata (assembly GCF_965152235.1). Classification (NCBI taxonomy): domain Eukaryota; kingdom Metazoa; phylum Chordata; order Testudines; family Cheloniidae; genus Eretmochelys; species Eretmochelys imbricata. The sequence goes on from NC_135579.1 coordinate 25,907,061, forward strand.
GAGCCAGCATGGAGCAGAGCGTCACTAGCAAATTATCTCTCGACTGGAGCAACAGTCTCTGAGTCACAGTTCTCTCCATGGTCTGTCTGTCTTCCTTGGGCAGCAGAGCTCCACATTACCCCTTATTTAGGGCAGGTTGCAAATTCCTAGTATAGCTCATACACGGTGAATCTTTGAATTTTAATAAGACTATTGTTCTACACATTTAAAATTTATTCCATTACCCCTTTGATGAATCTGGTCCTCCCATGTCATGCTCCCCCTATTCTGTGGCCACTCCCTCAAAGGAGGCCTTCCACCAAGAGCATCCCCAGTCATCCCAATGAGAGACTGATATGAAATAAAGCCAGTGAATATAATTCAGTAATCTTGAATGTGCTGCCCATGGACCTCAGTGACCCACAAATTACAGATAATAACACAATAACAAGAGAGATGGCTTTTATCATGAGTCATCACTTCAGCACAACTCATTTCATTTACAGCATCTTTGCAGTTAGGTATATTAATAAGATTAATATGTGGTGATTAGAATAATAATAAAATGTTATCTATCTGGTGATTGTTTGACACTACTTTCTGGAAGCCCTTTCTTGGGGTACTGTGTAAATGTAACAGTCAATCACACGTGGATCATAATATAAGTAGTTTCTGGCAGTCAACAATATTGTTTTTAGTCATTAGGTTAGCCTCTGAGGTGCATTTGTACTAGCCAAAAAAATCAAGAAATCCCTTTTTTTTTTTTTCAAATTCCAGATTAAGGCATTTTGATCTCATTAACATGGATCACTTTCTTTAAACCTAAGTAGACGCTACATATCATGTAATTGCAAAAGCTCCTTTTTATAGCAATTAAAATTATTTTTTCCTGTGACCTACTGTACAATTAAGATAACCTTAATAAATTTATTAGGATATTAGAACACTAATTACATTACAAACATATCCACTTATTTTTGAAATGTTTATGCTTTAATTGACTCATTTAAACTAATTTTAATGTCCCTGTATAAGTCATCATTAATTGAATTTATTTACACATGCAAATAATAATACGATGCTCCATTGTACCAGCTCAGATAGAAAAAGGAGTTAAAGTACCAGTTAAATGAACTGAATTTGACATATTTCTACACTCACATGACATTACAGTCAGAACTCTGTGTGTGTGTGTGAGAGAGAGCGAGAGCGCTCTAGTGACATGTCTTCATCTGAAGAAATATCACCTTTTAAGGCTGGCATCTCAATTAATTTTCAAAAGTGCTTCATGGATTCAACATTAAAACTTGTTGTGTATGGAATAAGATTCCACCACAGAATGAAAATGTTAGAGCTGAATATGGGAAATCCAGCAATTTATAGTATTTTAACAGAGTCACGCCAGAATGTTCATATTCCCAACTGAATGATTTTGTAATTACTGGAGAGACACCACTGTACAGAGCAGTATGTAAAAATAATATTGAAAAATATAAAGGGGAAAAATTAGGAGATCATGATGCACATTGGAAACTTCTAGGGGGCCTTACCCAAAGCCCGTTGCTGTCAATAGTATTCTACTCACTTCAAAGAGCATGGGATCAGATGCAGAGTAAATTTTTCAAAGCTTGAGTAAGAGAGCTTTGCTATACTAAATATATCCTGATGCACAGTGAGGCTGATAGAAGGAATCCTCAGCTTCATCATATGCTTCATGGCAGTGGTACACCTGTAGGTGGTCCATGGATAGGCACAGCTGGTGCTGGATCACTCAATGAAATTAACAGGCAGCAGGTTTAAAACAAACAAAAGGAAGTACTTCTTCACACAATGCACAGTCAACCGGAGGAACCCATTGCCAGGGAATGTTGTGAAGGCCAAAACTAGAACAGGATTAAAAAAAGAACTAGATAAGTTCATGGAGGATAGATCCACCATTGGCTGTTAGGATTGTCAGGGATGCAACTCCATGCTGAGTGTCCCTAGCCTCTGTTTGTTGGAAGCTGGGAGTGAACGATAGGGAATGGATTGTTTGATAATTATCTGTTCTGTTGTTTCCCTCTGAAGCACATGCCATTGGCCACTGTTGAAAGACAGGATACTGGGCTAGATGGAGCATTGGTCGACCCTGTATGGCCGTTCTTATGTGTGGGATGGGAAGGAGTAGAAGACATGTATTGTTTCTGTGCACTTTGCAGTTTTGGCCCTAATGGATTCATGCGGTCTGTAAACCTACTTCCCTTTGTAACTAGCAAAGGGCTATCACAGAGGTGATCCATGATGTCACCCTTCTGCCCAGGGGAAATTATCCATTTCACTCTGTTTGGCCCTAACATGCCTGTGTAAGTGGGGTAAGGATTGGGCTCTGTAAGCAATAGTTTGCTGTAACCGATCCAATCCTATGAAACGGTCGGTCATGGAGTTTCACTGAGCAGTGAACACTTCACTGAAATACTCACCATCCTTTAAAGTACTGGCTTCTAGAAGGGAACCATTCTACATAAAACATAAAGATCTGGGGAGTTGTGTTTATGCAGCAACTTTATTCAAATCCCGCTAATCAGCGGAAGAAGAGCAAGGGATTTTTAGAGAGGAAATCATACCAAGGTTGCTCCATCCCAAAGGTTGTGCACTGCAACAACAAAATGGGCTTGATCTTGAGCTTCAGGTGTGTGGAGAGGCATTTCTATAAGTGTCTGGTAAAAAGTAACAAGCAGGACAAATTGTATGGGGAAACCTGATATTCCTTAATGCGAGTGCTCTTGTTTGAGCACCAAATTACTCATGCCCAGTATCAGGAGTAAGGGCAAGAAAAGGGTAGGCAGCAAAACACCATATTTGCATGCCAAGGTTGTCACTTAAACCCATGACTCCTCAGACATGCCCATTCTCTGCCCTACTTTTACCCTGCACTCTTGAGTAAGGGAGTGAGCATACAAGAAGATCAAGACCAAAATCCCTTCAAAGTAGAAGACTATGATGAGTGCTTGTACTCATGCGGACTCTGCTATGATCGCTCTATACCACGTGGTTTCTTCGATGCAGGTAAATCCTCAGTGACCTGGATCCTCTGGCTTTCAGCTGCTGTACATCTTCCAGAATACTAGAAAGCAACTGGAGCGGAGGCAAAGGTTTGGCTCCGTAGGTCTGTGTTAGGCACGACTCTTCTGGGTCTGCCTTTTTCTGCCCCTTCACCCCTCAGTTCAGGCAACAGAATGAAGCCCAAAACATTATCCTACACATATAAGATGATATGAGCAACTGCATTAGAAAAAGGATAATTGATTCTTGATGCATCTTTACCAAAAGATTTTTTTTCAACTTTTTCCTCTTTAAAATATTTACACTCAACACATTGCAAAGGTGTGTGTGTGTGTGTGGGGGTTAACCTGGCAGTTTTCCTCTGCACTGTTTTATCTTATTGCTCTTGGAAAGTAATCAAGCATGTCTCCTGCTAATCCACACTATGAAAAAAAACTTCATTTTATAGAAACATTTCCAAAATAATAAGTACACTTTTAAAATAATACTTAAAAAAGAGCTGCTGCATATGTAATTTGTCCCCTAATATGGAAATTAATAATAGTGGGATTAAAAAAAATCTTTAAACTACTTTTCACCATATATCATTATTCTGTGTTTGTACAGCATCTGCCACAGTGTGATCCTGGTCCATGGCTGGGACTCCTAAGCTCTACTGCAATACAAATAATCATACTCAAGAGAAAAAATATAATGATATATATAAAACAGTATATTCTAGTATAAAAAGAAGTACAGGTTTTATTACTAAAATATACTCTTCTCCAGGAAGAGGAAACATATAGTACTATCTGTTGAGCTGTATGTTTACAAATCTCTGTTTTAAGTTATTTTCCTATATATATGAGAGAGAATGTGAGGACATAAGTACTCCATTGATATTTTTATGGAATAGATATAGGTTTTGTTTATAGGAAAATAAACCCTCAACACATAATCTTTAATTTAAACTCCAAATAGCTATTAATAAGAAACCTGGGAATTATCAGCAGGCTATAATTTTCTGGGAATCTTCATTATCAGTTAGGTAGAACTATGTAATAAACAACAAGGAGACCACCTCCCCACCCCCCCAAATAAGTATTTGCAGCTTGTATCATGAATTCCAATAAATAGCTGCCCCCAATAATATCCTGTATATAGAGGCTATGGAGTATGATGCAGGAATAAAATGAGGAACCATAAAAAATATACCTGAATAGCCAAAAAGATGCTGGGTAAGTAAGAGGTGTGTGTGTGTGTGTGTATATATATATATATATATATATATATATTACATACATACACATTATATGAGTGTCTCTTTCAATCTAAATTTAAAAAAATGAAGATCTGAGGGTCCCTCAAGTCTGGCTACTTAACTTGAAACACCACACAGAACCTGATTTTCAGAAATTTCTGAGCACCTACCCTCTAAATTTTTGCCCTTCCAAAGGTGTCTCAAATTGGACACACCATTACTGGAGCATTCAAAATGACGAGTCACTTCTGAAAGTTTAGCTTGTCTCATAAATGACAAGCAATTTGTCTTCTGCCACAGTCTGATTTAATTAATGTTGGAGGGGTATTGAATAAGGCACAGATGTCACTGCATTAACTCCTATTCCCCACCCCTAGAGGGATGAAGAACTATTCCAGCCTTTTATCTTTATATTCCTCATGCTTCATGGGATAGAAGTCATGAGCTAGAATACCCAGGGAACCTCTGACTGCTTCCCTCTGCCTCCCACTCCCAGGCTTTGCCTGAGATTATACCACATCAGGAGTCCTGTGAAAAATAGTTTTCAGTACAACAGCCTTCTAATTTGACAAACACAAATACTGGCCCATAAAGAACACATTTCGGTACACAGAACCTATAACAGAGACAATCAAATGCATTCTGTTTAATCTCTTCTAAAAGCCCCAAGAACACTTTTTATTTCAGGCTCCTAGTCTTTATTTATATGCATAGATTGCTTAAGTTAGCACATTCTGTAAATAGCTACAAAGCTATTGTGATAAGAACAGCAAGTGGTCACTAAAATCTTGACATTTTATGGACCTAAAAGGATACCCTGTAATCTTCCTTTGATGTTTTGTGCATCAAATATCACTTACCAAACACTTTAGGATGCTCAAGATGCAGGCTTGACATGCAATTTCATTATTAGAAGGGACTAGACAGAAATGCACACAGCAAATAAAAAGGTCTCTATGCCACACTATCTGTGATTCTGCTGCTGCATAAATGTTTAAATTAATGATGCAATTACTGCTCCCCTTGTGGTTATCACTAGCTGCAATGTAACAAGTGTTCACATGTTGCTGAGTTATTAGCAGTGTAATAATTATTCCAATTTGCCTGATTTACTTTCTGTTAGGAGCCCAAAACTTTTCCCAAGGTCAGCAATATGTTTGTTGAGGATGGCAATCTAGAAGCAAGCTTCGGAGAACTGAGTTTAGTTTTGGGCAAGAACTCTCAAGGAGAGGGGTTACCACAGACAGATTTATGAGCATTAATAAACACAGTGGTTATAATAATAGTAGTTAGATTTGACATTAGATCTTAGGAGTCACATGTTCTCGCATGTTGCCTTCCATTTTACAACTTCATGCAGGAGATTATTATGGTATATTAGCACTTCTGCTTCGGTTTTCAACTGTATCCTGCCCAGTATCAACTCTGCATCCAGGTTGAGTAGAGGAAAGCAGGGCATGAAATTTGTAAAACCACATGGGAGATTTATATATCTCACAAATGCACAGTAATCTAGAATCATCTAGGGCAGGTGGGGGTGTCTGCGTATGTGTGTACACACAACATACACACTCTACAGGCATTTTTAAATCAGAAATCAAGCACTATGTTTCTATAATGCTTATACAATGTGGCTCCATTCCCACTTGGTTCCTAAGCATTACTGTAATAATAAAAAATAATAAATGCTAAATTTCTTAATGGCATAATTAACAATTTACTGTTACATTCTTTAAAAAAAATCATTCTGTCCTCAAAGAGTAAGTGCTGTAAGTTTGGGGAAGATATACTGTATTGTTCATACACAGCAAAGGAGTTGAATCCCCTCTTTTATTGCAAAATAGAACTCAGCCTTAATCATGGAGTCAGGACTGGAGCCTCCATGAAATATGTAAAACACCACATATGTGTAAGTGATGTCCATGGATTAAATTCCAGACCCAAGAGGTTCATTTAAAACAGGCTGAAAAAAAATGATACAAATTTTAATGAAAGTGTTTTTTGAAAAGTTTTCCTGATTTTCTGAAATTTCAGAATCAATGAAAATAATAAATTCCACCAGCCATAGAACCAGTAACAAAAATATAATAGATATAAACTTGTAGATATAAAATTGAAATTCAAAAAATGTAAACCACTATAGAAGATTAAATATCTTATGCCACATGGTAAGATTTGTCATGTACCTTTGGCCATTTCATCTGCCCTCTTCCCACTACTTCATCTCTCCAAAACCTAATATTCCATCCCTGACAAACAAATTTAAACAACTGCCACCATTTAAAAAAAAAAAAAGAAATCAACCTGCCCCAGAAATATTGCTGCCTTTTTCCTGCAAACATGGACTTTGCTCCTGATGACATCTGCCTGAGTTCCAGGGTGGGTATGAGTCAGACCTGGGCCTATGACATGTTTTCTAGACGTAAAAGTATCTGTAAAATCTAGTATTGTGTGGACCTGCAGGGCTAAAACTGCGTGAATCATACCCCCAGAAACAGAAAGCTCTCAGCTTCCCATTGAGATCCAGCTCTCACTTCTAGCTGTGGAAGGATCCAAGATTTTGGCCATTAAAGTTGATATTTTAGGGCATAAAAAAAACCTATTTTTGGTCATGCTGAGAGATTTTATGATTCCTACTAAGCCCCATACAACTGGTTTCAAAGTAACAAAAATTCTTCGTTTTACAGGTGTAGTGATATGAAAAATAGCCCAATAAAATGTTTTAAAACTCTTCAGGACATTTCTAGAATAGCAGTTCTTCTCTAACATATGAGACCTGATTTACAAAGACCCTGAATTCTAGTATCTCCTGTTGACTTTAACTGAAACTCTGATGCTGAGAATTTCTGAAAATGTGCTCATGTGGCATATAAGAAAAGGTTTATTAACATTCATTTGGAATATCCTACATAACTCACTGATGACTTTGCCACTCATGCATAATGCCCCTATCCCTAACTCATGCTGATAAAACCATAGCACAGCATCGTGTGTATGTGTGTGTGTGTGTGTGTGTGTGTGTGTATACGCTTGTGTATCTGATTCAGGTTGATTTCCAGCATACCCTGCATTTTATGAATAAAATGACAACTCCATTTATTTTTCCAGATGCCAGATTTGAAGCTGGTGTCTCTATTTCTTGTGCACCCAAACTCCTGCTGACTTCACTGGGAATTTTGGGTGCATAAAGAATGAAGCATCCCATCCTTCATGCTGTGCTTCCTGAAAGAGATACTACAGTTGTCACCATTTAAAAAAAATCAACATTTTTTTCCCAACAGATACTACATGGCTGGCACAATCATTTCCCTTTCTCATTCTACAGAGCAACCGTGGTATCTTAGGATATGTGTGATGGGGTACACAAACTGCAAGCTGGGCTTGAAGAGGTTAAAAGGCAGTGCTTCAGCTGGAGCTCAGGTATCATGCTCTGGCTGGAGGAGTGGGTTAAAAGGAGCTCAGAAGCCCAGCCAAAGGGTGGTGGACAGGCTCTAGGAGAAACAAATACTTTGCTGGGAAACCAGATAGAAGGCTGAGCCTGAGAGGGGCCCACAGAATGGCTGAGGGCCCACCACCCTATTGGGAACCAGGAGGTCCCACATGGCCCTGCTCATTTGGACTCTTTTATTAAACTATTGAGTATTTGGACTATCGGGGCCATGCCCCAAACTGAAGGAGCATATAGGTGGGAAGTAGCCCAGGGCAGTGCACTTGGACTCTCTGCAGGGAGGACCCCACTGAAGTTGCTTTCTACATGTTGCTGGTCTGGGACCCAATGGAGAGGGAGAGCCTGGGTCACCTTACCATGCTCTCCTTCAGGGCAAAGTCCCAGATGTGGGTGGAGGCCAAAAGACTCTGAGCATAAACCAGGCATCTCTACTGCTCTGACAGAAAGACAAGGAACTGGAGGTCAGTTTTGCTAACTACTAGGTAGCCTGGCCCTCCAAACACCCTATCACAGTATGTCTTCACTGCAGTGTTCGTCTGAGGTATAACTCAAGTATTGCCCCTAGCCTGACTCATGTCCACACACAAAAATCTGTAGCCTGAGTTAAATGGTGCTTTAAACTTGAGCTATCTGGTCCATCAGGGTTGAAGCTTGAATGCTGCTGATGCTCAAGCTAGTAATGCAGTGGGGACTTAGCTACTCTCTGTGCTGATGGTACACTCAGTCTGTGCTGCTTGAGTGTTGTTTTGCAGTGTACCTGCTCTCACTTGAGCTAGATTAACTCAAGAGGAGCAAGGGTGGACAACTCTAGCTAATACTTCAGTGAAAACAAGCCTTTAGCTCAATGGTTCCCAAACTTTTTCCACCGCTTGTGCAGGGAAAGCCCCTGGTGAGCCGGGCTGGTTTGTTTACCTGCCACGTCCGCGGGTTTGGCCGATTGCGGCTCCCAGTGGCGGATGTGGCAGGTAAACAAACCGGTCTGTCCTGCCAGAGGCTTTCCCTGCACAAGCGGCGGAACAAGTTTGGGAACCACTGCTTTAGCTCTTCATATATGGTGAGTGTTTGTAAATGCTGAGTTTTTAAGAGAATTACCATAGTGGATCAGACCAGTAGTCTGTTTAGTCTGTCTCCAGCAGTGGCCAGTACCAGCTGTTTCAGGGGAAGATGCAAAGAATCCTGAAGTGGGCAAAGTTTTTTTTTCCTAATGTCCATTAATTAGAGGTTGGCTTATGCCCTATATGAAGGATGTGTGGTTGAACTATAATAATGTATGAATAGTGTATATGACTTGGGGTAGTTACTGTATGTCTATATGGGGTAAATTCACTGTATACATAGGTGGTTTACTTTAATATCAGGCTGTTAGGAAACGAGCAGGAAGGCAATACAATGGATCCAGATAAAACACTTCCTGTTAACCTTCTGATGTGTTTAGGGGACAATACCTGAGCTGTTAGCTGTGAAGATCCTAATTCCAGGCTCCAGCCAAAGTTACCCAACTGTTTTGCCAAAGCTGGGAGGCTACAGATAAAAAGAACAGTAACAGTTATAAAGCCACTCTCTAGACAGGTGGTGGTAGAGTGGGGAGGGTTAGCTGTCAGAATCAGACTGACTCAGACATAACTCCTGCTTGGGGTTATGGAGCAGCTAAGCCTTCCTAAGCTTCCAGGGCAATGGTAAGCCTTAGGGAAGATATATATATGCCTATATAGACTGTTGGGTTAAAAACCCTTTTCTCTGGTTATGCTTTGCTGTTTCTACTGTTCAGATTAAACAATACTTTTTTCAAAAGGTGTTTTTTCACTGTATTAACCACTGGTCACACCTCCTAGAGGGAAGACTTTGCAGGTGCTGAAAATCAGTCAGCCCTGCTGAGTATTCATGGAAGATACATATTTTGCTGTCGCCCAGTGACCTGGGAGAGAACCTCTGGATATTCTCATTTACTAATAAATGTCCAGTCTTCTTTTGAATTTTATTAAGCCTTGGTTTCAGTGATATCTTGTGGCAGTGAGTTTCACAGGCTAACTGTGCATTGTGCAAAAAAGAGTAGTATGGTTTTGCTGAAGGCTAATTGCATATTTATCATTTAAACAAATAAAAATCTAAGTAAGTCTGTCCTTTTCCCAGTGCTCAGACCTATGAATACTGCAGAGAAACCCTGTCTAGCTGTTATAATTCATCTTGCATAGGGAACAGTGCCAAAATAAGAGCAAATGTTTTAATTACAAGAAGCAATTTTCTTAGGTAAGACAATTGCTATGTTTGCTAAATTAATTTAATATGCTACACAGTCTAGCAGAGTTTTTAATGAATGCTAAGTTTGAAAACACCACATGAAGCAGCAGTAGTTGTATTTGCATATTTGCTCAGGATAATTGATAGAATTGTTTAATTAAATATTTTAAGAGGCAATAGTCTAATTCACTCTATGCAGCAAAAGTAAAACTGTGAGATTGGATAATTTATCTGGTTGAACCTTTTGTATATTTAAGCAATAAGTCCCAACAGGCAATGCATTTCTGGGCAATTTTAGCTCAGCTTGGGTGGTAATGTAAAATTTCATGAGACGGAAGGCTGAGTAGCTTTAACTAGAGATAAGCCCCAATCAAAAGCCTGGATTCAAAATAACCCAGTCTTTGTTGAAGTTAATACAAAGTTTGTGGCTCATGCCTGTTTCTGATTCTAAACACCCCGAAAGTGCAACCTGCAATGGTGTAGCCTCTGGGCACACTTCAGGTGTGTTTCATCCTGTGCCCATTGATACCAAGAGCAAAGCTCCTAATGATTTCAGGATCAGGGCCAGAATTTGGGAATAAATATGTATACTTAGGACTGTACCATGGTCCCACTGAAGTGACTGATAAGATTCCCACCGACTCTATTTGGAGGCAGATTCTCCATCGTTCAGTGGGCATATCTCTGTGTGTAATATTAATGTAAACCACTAGGAAATATTGAGTTGGGTCTAGCCTTGCAAACCCCTTTTCGTCAAATGTAGTTATTTTAATGTCAGAGGCTCAAATTCTACACTATTCAGTTGAGCAGAGTTCACATTGACTTCAGTAGGAGTTATGTCTGTTTGAGTAGGGCAGAATTTTTCCTAAAGCAGGAATTCCCAAACTTTTTCGTAAAATAGACCATGCCTTAACAGGGAGATTTTGTTGGATTAACTCAACTTCCACTTATGCTTCTGTGGACCACTTCCCTCCTTTTTGCAAGTGCAGAACAGCCCTGTAATAACTCCAGCAATCACTTTCATGGAAAATCAAATCAGAAGAACACAATGAATTGTTATCTCCTTTTAATGAGTTTAGCAGGTGAAAAGAAGGGGACTTAGAAACACATGACCCACCAGTTCTTATTGATCCACTGATTAATGTGATCCACAGGTCAAAATTTGAGCATTACTGACAAAAAGCATTAATGGCAGAAAGATGCTGGCCCCACAGAAGTCAATGACAAAACTCCCATTGACTTCAATGATTACACCCAAGGTGTTTAGTATTCCTCTGGTTTTCTGACTTTTGGGTTTATTTTGATAAAATTATTATTTGTATCATATTTTATAGATTAAATTTCTGCCCATAGCTTTCCAAATTGAACAGGGACTGAGCTGTTTGGCATGTAATAAAACAAACATCCTTTTTATAGGTCTCAGGTTAGCTTAAAGAGTGAATTTATACCAAGTAGGAAAATCAATGATAAACTAGTAAGGCCAGGTATGTTTGCCTTTCTAAACTGGACATTATGAAACACAACAGTGAAAAAGTAAGGGCCTGGCTCTTAAAAAAACAATGTATTGATGAATGTTACTAGTATTCCTTCTGAAATATGGTTTCGGTTATTTGGAGCCCCCACTCTACATATCAATAGTGTTGTCAAGGTTCCTCCCCCACTCTGAACTCTAGGGTACAGATGTGGGGACCTGCCTGAAAAACCTCCTAAGCTTATCTTTACCAGCTTAGGTCAAAACTTCCCCAAGGTACAAAATATTCCCCCCCGTTGTCCTTGGACTGGCCGCTACCACCACCAAACTAATACTGGTTACTGGGGAAGAGCTGTTTGGACGCGTCTTTCCCCCCAAAATACTTCCCAAAACCCTGCACCCCACTTCCTGGACAAGGTTTGGTAAAAAGCCTCACCAATTTGCCTAGGTGACTACAGACCCAGACCCTTGGATCTTAAGAACAATGCACAATCCTCCCAACACTTGCACCCCCCCTTTCCTGGGAAATGTTGGATAAAAAGCCTCACCAATTTGCATAGGTGACCACAAACCCAAACCCTTGGATCTGAGAACAATGAAAAAGCATTCAGTTTTTTACAAGAAGACTTTTAATAAAAAATAGAAGTAAATAGAAATAAAGAAATCCCCCCTGTAAAATCAGGATGGTAGATATCTTACAGGGTAATTAGATTCAAAAACATAGAGAACCCCTCTAGGCAAAACCTTAAGTTACAAAAAGATACACAGACAGAAATAGTTATTCTATTCAGCACAATTCTTTTCTCAGCCATTTAAAGAAATCATAATCTAACACATACCTAGCTAGATTACTTACTAAAAGTTCTAAGACTCCATTCCTGGTCTATCCCCGGCCAAGACGACTACACACAGACACAGACCCTTTGTTTCTCTCCCTCCTCCCAGCTTTTGAAAGTATCTTGTCTCCTCATTGGTCATTTTGGTCAGGTGCCAGGGAGGTTACCTTTAGCTTCTTAACCCTTTACAGGTGAGAGGAGCTTTCCCCTGGCTAGAAGGGATTCAAAGGGGTTTACCCTTCCCTTTATATTTATGACAAGTGTGAAAGGGGGTAGCCCTCCACCCCCTAGAGCCCTGGTTGGTTAGGGAGCTAACAAGCAATCCCACCCCTCCTGCCTGCAGCTGGGGAGTGGGTATGCCATTTGCTGCAGGGACACAGGAAAGATGAGAGTCTGGGCTGCGGGGTGAGTGCAGGCAGCAGCCTCAGCGTGTGGCCACTATGGGTTCGTCTATGCAGCAATTCAACAGATGCATCTGGCCCAGGTCAGCTGACGAGGGCTCACAGGGCTCGGGCTGTGGGGGTGTGAAATTGCTGTCTTGCCATTCGGGCTCAGGCTGAAGCACAAGCTCTGGGTTCCAGCCAGTAGGGAGCCCAGGATCCAGCACTTTTACAGCCCTACAGACCTGAGCCCAGGTCAGCTGACATGAGCCAGGCATGGCTATGCTATGGGTCTTTTAGTCCAGTGTAAATGGACCCTCTGAGCTTATGCTGCATGTCTGAATCAGCCAGAGCCCAAAGAGAAGGAGGCATGCTTAGAGGTGACCAAGGGACTGATGCTGAAGGGAATAGTAGGATGGTTTGTTTGATCATTTGCAGATCATAGACTCCAAGGCCAGAAGGGACCATTATGATCATCTAGTCTGACACAGGCCATAGAATGTCCCTGTTACAATTCCCATTTGAAGTGGGGTTGGAGTGATTTTTGGTTGAATTCCTGCCTCTCCAAAGGCTGTCAGAGGGTTCACCGCTCTAAGGCAGTGGGTGGGAGTTAACAGAAATTTGTGGCATAATGGGTAGGCAGCATTAGAGACAAAAAGAAACATTCAGATGGAGAGGAAAAAAACCCAAACCTTATTGTATCAAATTCTTCTTTCAGTTTTATCTGTGGATGGTACAGTTGATATGGTTTCCTATTAGATATCCTACAGTAAACACACTTAGCTATGGGTTTAATTTCAATGCATTATTTAGATAGATATAGTGCGTAAATAGCTACTTTAAACATCAAGTTTCTATATAAACATTAGCTGGTTAACTCAATCACTAATACCAGGAGAGGAAGAGTTATTTTAAAGGTATTGTAACAGAGTTGGCTGCCTCCCATGTGCCCCCTTGTGGTGAGGACTGTCTCTGTAATGCCCTGATTCTACTTTCCTCTTCTTCAGCTCTCCTAAAATAAACTCTCAACAGTCAAAAGGCAAATACAATATTCCCCAAAGGCGATCCAGTTTGTTCAGTCTGAAGTACACGCTGGCTCTCCAGGCGCCACCCCCAATTCAGTATATTTCCTCCTGTCATTGGGGAGTTTCCAGCCCTCTTTCTCAGAGCTGGGTCACAGTTCACTGTCTCTGCAGCTGCTTCTTCAAGACAGCTACTGCTCCTCAAGCTTCTGTTTTTCTGGGCATACGTGTGTACATTACAGCCACCTGCTGCCCTTTATAGGAAATTACCTGATCACACTCAGGTGGGGTTCATCCTGTAATCAGGGCTGGTTTAGCCCCAGGTTCTCAAGCCAATGGGGCAAGCCATCCTGTTACAAATATGCTAAATATCAAACATTATTTATTCAGGTTTAATGATTGTTACAGCCATTTGTCTACAACATGGCTTGGTAATCATCACACAAATTGTTATACTTCTGCAGTGACTGCAGATCACTGACTTTATTTTGCACTTTCGGGTATCTCACCTGAACTCTGTACAGCCAGCTGGGGAAAAAGTCTCTCCACCTATGCTTGGTTCTCTTCTGTCTGCTGGCTTGGGGTGGGTGTTCAGATTGTTGCTTGTCACCTTTCAGGGTAAAGGAAACCAGGGGAGTTGGGCTAGCAAGCCAGGTGGGGGCTTTGATTGCTTTGAGAGGAAGGGTTTGCTACATGATACTTTACTCAAAAGCTGCTTTTAAAAAGGTGTAGTTTTAAATCATTAGCACCTATCCCTCTTTCACCTACCTGTGAAGCCAGCTGGATGCTGAGATAGTCAGCGATTCATGCCATTTGCTATGATGGCTTTGGTGATGTAGACATTTATTCTGTAGCCACTGGATAAGGGTTCTGATCTTGCACCACTGAAGTGAATGTTAGCATGCAAATCACTAGGGGTCAGATTCAGCAAAACATAAACATGCACTTAACTGTAAATGTGCTTAAATCCCAATTAAATCAATGAGATTTAAGCATGCTCTTAAAGTTAAGCACATGCTAATGTACTTTGTTGAACTGGGGCCTAGAATAGGAGCAGGAGCAGGTCCTAGGCCCGCAACTAATTTTATAAAGAATACCAAAGAACAGTTCTATCTGTTTGCATAAATGTTTGAATGCTAGACACAGTGTCTTGCTTCAATTTCCTTTTTGTTTTCTTTTTATTTGTCAAAGATTATGCTAGATTCAGAATAGCTTCATTAATTGGCAGTCTTAATATTACCTTAGATAAGCTGTCAGGTTTTAAACTCCTTTCCTTATAAATTTGAAATACAATTTAGTTTCTTCTCCTTTAGTTTCAAAGTACAGAGGTATCATTATTATTTTATGTGCTTTTATTTTCCTTTGGTCTTTTCACTTCTAACACTTAATCAGTTCACTTACTACTTTTCTAGGATTGCAGTGGGAAGAAATAGATATCTGGCTGTTCATTGGTATTCCAGAAACATACATGTGTATATGGGGAGAGAGAGAGAGAAATGGTGTCTCCCTTGCTAAGCAGTGCCTGCTGGTGGCAGTATGTGCTACTATGTTTGACATGGCATTAGCTGCTTGTTTGTTTCCAGGTGGAGTTTAAGTTGTTGGTTATGATGTGTGAATCCCTAAGGAATTTAGGTGCCCAACCCATGGAAATTCAAGGGAAATTAGGCACCTAACTGCCTTCTGCTGCTTTGAAAGTCCTGGGTTAAATGACTTGGGACCTGCTTCTTCCCGTGTCATATGGCTACCTTTGCAATCATAAGGGTCCATTGAGATGGATCCCCCTTATTGTAAAAGAGAGGTGGCACCTGGCAGAGCAGTCTCCGCAACACCCCTTCGCCACCCCCTTTTTATTTTATGAAATGTTCTGACCTCAGTCTCCAAAATGAGGCTAATTTATTGACATACTGCCTGTGGTGCAAATCCCATCAGTGTGAGAGGACATTCTCAGAAGATTGGGACAACTGATGGTGGGGAAATGCAAGGGAGGTAGAGATGGGTTTAACCTGTATTGCTCACATGGCTGGTGATCAATGATACATGGTAGAGTGGGAGGAAAAAGGTGCTGCTCCTTTGGTCAGTTTTTATTTTGTATCTCTTATGTTCTTAAACGTATAGAGTATTGCTTTGGTATAGAGCTTTTGTGAGACTGAAATCTAATAAATACATGTTTTTATGTCTGTCTTAAGCTATATTTCATGCTACTATTTAATGCTCCTGAATCACAGGAAGTCTGGTCGGGTGATACTGGTAAGAAGAGTTTGAAGAACTTGCATTCCCCACCCAGGGATCCCAAGCAGAAAAAGGATCCTCCAACACTGTCCTCCGAAAAGTTTGGTATCAATTGGGGAGAACTGTTCCAGGCATGTGTATGTAGGGACTCGAGTGACTATTCATTCTTCTGGTCCTACTACCAGTTCTATGATCTATTGTTGCTTACAACTAATTCTGTTCCTTCTGAGACATTTCTCAGTGGTTCCTCTTCAAGACGATATTGATCCATTTGCAGGATCAAGAAGCAACATTTTCAAAGACCCACAGTTCCTGGTAACTTCTCTTTATTATTTCTCGAGCACCTAAGTGTGCATAGGACTTTACAGAATACTTAGGAGACACGGGGCCACATCTGATCTCAGTTACACCAGTTTATATTAGGAGAAACTCTACTGAAGTCGATGGAGTAAACGAGATTAGAATCAGGGCCAAAGTCTATACCTTGAGAATCGGACAATCTAACTCTGAAATATGACACAACAACTAATAATTCATATGCTGACAGGAGCAGATATTATTGATGAGGAGTTCAGTGCTGGTATAAGATCAGCACTAGAAAGTGTCAACATTGTATATTAAGCCCTCCAGAACTTTTCAGTTTATGCCTTATTTCTTGGAGAAGAAAGTATATAGACAATTATGTGAAGGCGAACTGGGAATTTATCACACTACATCAGATTTTTTTGTAAGACTGAAGCTACTGTACAGTTACAAAATGGGAATTCTTTTTGGATAAAATGCTTTTTTGGAGATGCTACTATTTAAGATTTACCAACTCTTTAATAACAGGCATAAGGTTGTATATTTGAAAGAAGAAAATGGGTGACAAACATTTTTTTTTCCAGGGAGATAAATTACCCAATCTGATGTATCCATCAGGCTATGAACATAAATTTTCTTTGAGACTGAATGGTTTTTTATTAATAACTCCATCTTGCAACTGTTTTCATAGCACATATTCAGCTTGGAAAAAGGAATAAAATACATGCAATCTATGAATGATTTGTCAACTCCCTGGCATTATAAAGATTGTATTATTAAATTTCATCCCCAAGAAGAGTTACTTCACATACCAATAGTTTCTTAATAGCCCATGGTGTGAGAGACTTTCCTAGCTTTCTGGCAGACCCTCTCTGATTAGGACATGGAAATTTTACTTTTTTGATAGTAAAAAAGTACAGCACCCAAATACATATAGGTTATTTATCCAGTAAATTATTGCTTTGGAGTTCAATTCCATTTGATGCTTCTTGATTTATAATCATTGTAACCTGCAATACGATGGATGCATGAAGAATACAAAAAGTAGCTGAGTTTGATTTAAGTATTCTAAACTGAATGAAGCATTCTCACTGTAGTCTGGGCGGGAAAAGGGACACAAATAAAATCCTGGATGATTATGCATCACTTTGGTATGTCTCTGACTCTTCTCCAGCTAGGGTAAGCCATTGCTACCTTTCAAGAGACCTATATTTAATAGATAACCTTTGCCACTCATAATTCAGAAGCACAGATTTGGAGCACTGTTGAGAATGGATATGCCTCTAGAGGGAGCATCTCCCTGCAAGTGACCCAGTGAGTTGTTGGGGCAGTGGTTCACTCCTGAACACAAGTGAACTCAGAAGTTGTCAGAAGAATTGAGTGAAGGGGTGCCACTACGTTGGCAAAGGGTAGAACCTAGTATGACCCACATCATCTTTATATATTAGATATGCTCTTTCCCCCAGGTAGACACATACTAAAAAGTAAGCCCCAACCATCCCCATCACATACCCTCAGGGGCAGGCTCCACACACCTTATGTTCTGATCTTTTTCCTTTATCAAACTGCTGATCCTCTCTGTGGCTCCTTGGTCCCCTATGCAGGGAGCCCCTTCCCACATGAACTAGCTGCAGATTCTGCTGCTCTTGAGTAGCCTCAGAGAGGATCAGGGCACAGAAGAGGGTCCCAGGCCTGGCAGGAGTCCCAGCAGCTGCTGCCGCATCCTATGAGTGGTATAAAACTTTGTACCGTGTATCCATTGCAATGTTGATCAGTCTAGTCTCAGAGCCAGCAAATAAAATTAGTTTTCAGGGTTACAGGAATTGTAACTAAATAGTAGTCCATTCCTACCTGCTCCCCAGTTCATAACAGGCTGCAGTGCGAGGTTTAACTTAGATTCTTTAGGGGCATGGACCATCCTTTTGTTCTGCGTTTGTACAGCACCTAGCACAAAGGCCTCCAGGTCTATGACTGGGGCTCCTAGACACTACCTCAATAGAAATAATGAGTAACAAAGGTCTGGCTACCCTGGTAGTGCCTATAAGGAAGGAGACTCTCTCTCTCTCTCTCGCATCACTTAAATCATTAAACTTCCTGTCACCAAGTAAAGCACATTTTTAAAAATGCTCGTGTACGTGTTCCAGTGGATGGGTAACATGAGTTTGAGTCTAATGGGATTAGAGTCCAAATGATGTAGTTCTTTGGAGACTAGTTCCATACATGCTGAAGTTCGGCAGCTCAGTTAGAATCTGTACTAATATTAACTCTGTGACTATTCCCATTGGATTATACAGCATGTGCACGTCTTCAATGTGTTTACTCAAATGCCAAGCATTGGCCAAGTGTTCCCCTTTCTCTGAGGATTTAGAATCCTGTCTTGACCTTGGTGGCCTGTCAATGGCAGGTTTGCCAGATCTGTATTATGGTGGCTACTATCACTCGCTCCCACTAATAGGGATGTGTCAGAGAGATAACACACACAAAAACTAAAGCACAGAAAGAAAGGGATTTATGTGTGCTGTCAATGATGTATGTGCACTTTGAATGGGAAATGAACAAGTGAAAGTAGAAACCTCTGTTACTGACTTGCTCACAACTCCAAAAGAAATTAGTGGGAATTATTGCATATATGGGAGAACAGGCCCCGTAAACTGGGATGAATGAATTAACTATGCTAAGAGAGAAACACTTTTTCTTTTCTAGCAGATATTCTTCTGGAAATGGGGAAATACAGGATTACGAGTTTGAAGTTAGATAATGTTTCCCTACTAGAAAAACGTGAAGAGTCATTGGAATTAAAGCTCCAGCACTGGAACTTCTCTATCAGAGTGGCTACATCATTTCAGTAAGTTAAAAACGAGGCAAAGTTGGAAAGTGAATCTTACCATAGCTCGTCCCCATCATATCTTGCTTGTTTCAGACAGTTCGCAAGTTGCAAAACATACACCTTGGCCTTGTGTTTCTCACTGTTCCAAATTAGAGCTACACTCAAAGCAAATTAAAAATAAAAAGTTACATCATACGTCCATACGTAAGTACAGAACTCTTTTGAAAGACGAGACTTAATATGTAGTTGTATTGCTCACTTTTCAGCCATAGCAAATAACCTCCATTTGTTATTTTATAGCACATAGTAGCTGTGTTTGAAACAATATGTTGGGGACTCTGTTAAACTGTAAGGACAACTCCTGTTAAAGGCTAAAGGAAGACATGCAATTAGCCTCCTAATTCAAACCAGATGATTGAATTCACATTATCCTTTGATTTAGAACAGTGCTGAAAAGACATCTTAATGCATAGTTGTGTCCACTGGTGAACAATTAGGGCTGTCAGTTTAAGTGGTCAATTGAAGAGGTAGGTTAAACTGCACTTTTTAGCTGTTCTGTGACCTTGCAGTTGGAAATCTTCCTTTGGAATTACAATCGTGGGCATTGACATGGTAGCTGAAGTGGCAGAATGTAATTAAATCTGAAATACCCATGACTACACTCTTTTCCTATACATCACAAACAAATGACTCGAGAAAGGGCTGACATTGGATAGATTGGTATGAGAAAGTATTGGTAATGGAAGCAATCTGTCAGCAAGCAAGAAGATCAGACAATTAGGGCAGCCAGTGTCTCAGGAAGCGGGGAGTGGAGGTGGGAAATGAGTCCATCTAAAGAGACAAATGAAGATGCTTTTGCTATCTCTTTAAATGAGACTTCATCTTCCCAGTGGTTGCTTGCAAAACAGATGACACTCATACAGGGCCAAATTCTGCCTGCAGATGAGCACAGGCAACTTCCACTGATTTCATCCCAGGGCAGCATTATGGATAAAGTCTCAGGACTATGCATAAGCCACATTATCTGTTGACTCAAGGGCCAATCGTGCAAAGTGACAGTCACTCCAGTGAGGTGCTGAGTAGAGATGTTGTCAAGAATTTTTCAGTGAAATGTATTTTCATTGGAAAATGCTGATATGTTGAAACTAAAACTTTCTACAGGAATGTACCAGTTTCTATGAATCTTTCATCAAGGAAGGTTTCTTAGGTCCAGGATGGAATATCAGGAGAGGGAGGAGGGAAAGAGAGCTCATCCCACCCACAATAGTCAATAGGTAGTGTAGGAAACCTAGGTTCAAGTCCCTGTTCTGTTTGATTCACACCAGGAACTTGAGCCTGAGTCTTCCACATCCCAGGTGAGTGCCTTGGCCACCAGGCTATTGGCTACACTGGGGCAGGACTCTTTCAGTCTCTCTTGGTGGAGCAGTTCCATTTTGTATAAATCATTAAACAATTTTGGGCCCCAAAGAGAGAGAGAGAGTGTGACTCTTCTTCCCACTGGTTAGAGCAGTCACCTGGAAGGTGGTGACCCAGGTTCAAGTCCCTGTGCCGATAAATATTTTATTATTTATACAAAGTGGAACAGCTCTAATAGGAGATATTGAGAGAGACTCACCAGAATAGGGAACAACCTGGTGATTACGGCCCTCACCTGGAGTGTAACAGAATGGCAGAGTAGGAACTTGCCATATCCCAAGCGAGTACCCTAACCACCAGGCTATTGTGGGTTAGTGGGCAGGGTTCTTTTATCTCTCTCTCTCTCTCTCTCTTTCTCTCTCTCATACTTACCCACAAAAAACTTCAAAGCTGTGTTTCATCCTTATGTGGAACGGGAAAATCTAAAAAAATTTGCAGGACATGAAAAATGTTTCTTGCTCAGTTCTAGTGCTGAGTGTCTGCCACTGTCACTAATTTTAATAAAAAACAACGAGGAGTCCGGTGGCACCTTAAAGACTAACAGATTTATTTGGGCATTTATTTGGTCATATTTTGTGGGTAAAAAATCCACTTCTTCAGATGCATGGACTGAAAATTACAGATGCAGGCATAAATATACTGACACACAAAAAGAAGGGAGTTACCTTCCAAGTGGAGAACCAGTGTTGACAGGGCCAATTCAATCAAGGAGGATATGGTCCACTCCCAATAATTGATGAGGAGGTGTCAATACCAAGAGAGGAGAAATTGCTTTTGTAGTGAGCCAGCCACTCCCAGTTCCTATTCAAGCCCAAATTCATGGTGTTAAATTTGCAAATGAACTGTAGCTCTGCAGTTTCTCTTTGAAGTCTGTTTTTGAAGTTTTTTTTGTTGAAGTATGGCTACTTTTAAATCTGTTATAGAATGTTCAGGGAGATTGAAATGTTCTACTGGCTTTTGTATGTTTCCATTCCTGATGACTGATTTGTGTCCATTTATTCTTTTACGTAGAGACTATCCAGTTTGGCCAATGTACATGGCAGAGGGGCATTGCTGGCACATGATGGCATATATCACATTAGTAGATGTGCAGGTGAATGAGCCCCTGATGGTGTGGCTGATGTGGCTGGGTCCTCTGATGGTGTCGCTGGAGTAGATATGGGGACAGTAGGTAACAGGGTTTGTTACAGGGGTTGGTTCCTGGGTTAGTGTTTCTGTGGTGTGGTGTGTAGTTGCTGGTGAGTATTTGCTTCAGGTTGGGGGGCTGTCTGTAACTGAGGACTGGCCTGTCTCCCCAAGGTCTGGGAGAGTGAGGGATCATTTTCCAGGGGTGTGACTTATTTATTTATTATTATAGAGCAGCTACACCAGTGTCCTAGGCAATATTGAGTTAGGCAGGAAGAGAATGTCCCAGCCTTCAGGGTCTGATTGTCCTCTCTCACTGACTGCTGCAGAATTGGTATAACTCCAGTGGAGTACTGTGGTACACCTGGTATCCTAGAAGACCTGAGACCTTGTTGTGAATTTTTTGAATGAGACCATTAAAATGCAAATCATGACTACTCTACTTGGATAGTAAAGATCCCATGGCATTTTTTTGAAACATGGGATTTGCCAAAGTTGTTCATGGCCAACTTTTCACTTTCCCCAGTAGTGTGCCCTCTGGCACTTGTCTGTTCATGAGTCCTTTGTATCATCTGCAAAGTGCTTTGGGATCCATTAGGATGAATGGCACCACAATAAGAATAGATATAAAGATCGTATTTGCTGTTATCACTCTTGAAGTTGTCATAGTACTGCTATCTCCCTGGAAATACCAGTAGCTTTTTGGCAGGTCTGTGCATGTACTCATGGACAGTTAACTCTCCTTATAATTTAACATCCACAAATCTGTATAAAACAAATGACTTAAATAAACTAGAGACAACTAGTGTGAAATTCTGCTGTAAGGTATACCCAGTATAACTGTACTGATTTATATGGGCTCTCATGGGATGCCAGTGAAGACACCTAGAATCTTTATGAATTTTAATTTCTACCCTCTGCAATCCAGCAATGAGTCAAAATATGCAAGCCTTATTTTGATCTTTCCTGATGTTTTCTGCTGCAGTCGTTGACTTGTCAAATGTCATTACACCATTTTTCCTAATGACAATAAAGTATCTACTAGAGATGGGCCTAATGACCTGGAAGTAATTGGAAGAGTCTGCAAACAAAGATAGCTGCCAGATCACAAACAGACCTGATATTTTATTCACACAAGCTTAGAGCTACTGCAATAAATCTGGATCAGCTACTGTACTCATTAAGTGAACAGATAATTAAAGCTTGAGAAAGCATGGATATTCCACCTGGGAAGATGGCACTCTTTATAAAGAGAGACAGAGAGCAAGATTGTGAGCCTGCAGAGAGCTTAATTAAAATAATTCACTGTTACTTTAAAAAAAAACATCCAACAAACCACTGCTCTCTTTATCTGAATGCAGCGCAGGTCACAGATTTAGGGATGGAGTAAAACTTATTTAGAGTTAATTGGATGCTATAGAGAGGATCTGAGTCTTTGGTTCCATCCTGTGTGTTTATTCATTTTGGCACCTTTAGGCTAATTTGACCTGTCACTCTAAATATTGCACATGCATGCTTTGTCATAGATTTAAGAAGTTTTTCTGTTGATATCTGGTTGAAGCAAGATCTGGCAAATTTTTACATGACACTATGAAAGTCTAATAATTTTATTGTTTGGAGGATTAGACCCACTAGTATCCCAAGATGTTCTCTTTACTCTTTCCTTTCTTACTGAAGGCACTCAGTGACCCAACCCTTCTCTTAGGAGAAGCAGGAGACTCCTAAAGTAGCAAGGTAGAAGAAAATGGAGGTGGGTGTAAACCATTATTTTTCATGCAAGCCTATTAGATAATGTTCAAGAAGTTGATTTGGGCCTAGAAGCAGATATATAGCCACTGCAATTTATAGAATGCAAGTATCAAGTAGTCATGCTGAGCTGCCCCCCACCCCCCACCTAGATAGGAGAGCTGCCTTATTTTGCATAAAATGAAATTTTGTAATACTCAAGGATAATCCCAAGTAGAGCACATACTTGAAGGATGGGGGATTCTACCCTGGGAATTAGTGACTCTGAAAAAGACTTCAGGGTTGTGGTTTATAATCAGATGAATATGAGTTTTCAGTGTGATTCTGTGGCAAAAAAAGAGCTAATGTGATCCTGTGATACATAAACAGCAGAATCTTGAGTAGTAGTAGAGAGGTTATTTTATCTCACTAGATACTGGGACTAGAAGATCACTGCTGGAATACTGTTTCCAGTTCTGGTGCCCACAATTTAAAAAGGATGTTGATAAACTGGAGAGAGTTGAGAGAAGAGCCATGAGAATGATTAAGAGATTAGAAAACCTGCCTCATAGTGATAGATTCAAAAGAGCTCAGTCTACTTATTTTAACAAAGAGAAGGTTAAGGGATGACTTGATTACAGGCTAGATATATCTATATGGGGAGCAAATATTTAATAATGGACCCTTCAGTCTGGCAGAGAGGTATAACACAATCTAATGTCTAGAAGCTGAAGCTAGAGAAATTCAGACCGGAAATGAGTAAATTTTTAACACTGAGAGTAATTAACCATTGGGACAATTTACCCAGGATTGTGGTGGAGTCTCCATCACTGGCCATTTTAAAATCAAAATGGGATGTTTTTCTAAAAGATATGTTCTAGGAAATGTGTTGGGGGAAGTTCTATGGCCTGTGTTATATAGGAAGTCACACTAGTTGGTCACAGTGGTTCCTTCTGGCCTCAGAATCCATGAATCATGTTATATTTTTGATAAGAAGAATAGTGTATACTTATAGGTGGCTTCAAAGTTATCTCATGAACCTTAGGTACTGTAACAGGGTACATCACACCACATCGATAACATGTTCAGGAGTTACCAGATGACGTGGTTACAGATAGTTTTACAAATTCTGTTTAGCTGTTACTATACACAGTAGATCTGGTCAAAAAACTAGGAGGATTAGGGGGGAAATATGAGATTTTTTTTCTTGTCAACTATTCCCTTTTTTATCAAAAAACATCAACAATCTGTATAGCTGGTTGAAAAAAGGGGTGTGGAGTGAGGTGAGAGTGTAGGGAATTACCAAAAAAAAAGAAAGTTGATTTCCGCCATCCTTTGTTTTTATTGAAATTCTAATTACTTTGTTAAAAATTCTAAAGTACAATTTGTTTTTACCTATTCTAATAGGCAGTTAAGTCTTTGATAAAAGCTTAATGTTAGTTTTGGTCCAAATCTTTTTAGAAATTGTCCATGTGACCAGTGAAGTCGGTTCTCCCTGTCTTTATTGTCTCTGACTGAACAGTTTCTTAGATGCAGAGCTGCTACTTAAAAGTTATACTGATATGCATGAGCTAAAAGTATTGTAGTGTCAAAAGATTGCAGGAACTGAATTTTACTTAATCATTACCGTGTGGTTTGCTGCAATATCTTGCAAAATATTCCAACCCAGCGAAGACTGATTAGCTGCAGAGAAAATTTAAGAAGGAAGGGATCAAGGGTCCACCTGGCCCATGCCTTGCAGTTTAGACAGGAGTTCCTACTGTCTTAGTAAATTTATTAAGCTTGCATCTGATGTGTCACCTATCAGGTGTATTCCTCCTGCCTGTCTAATAGGTTGTAATCTGAATTTAGTCCTGAAAGGGAGCCATTCTCTGGATCTTATTGTGTTTAAGGGCAAAGGCATAAAGAAGTTGGAAATCAATCATGCCATTCACTGGATCAATAGGTAGTATAATGTGGCTTAGTAAAAAAAAAAAAAAAAAAAAAAAAAAGCAGCAAACCCAAACACTGTCAGCTTGCAGTATATCATTGTGGCATTCAGCACAGGTGTAAAGATGCTGATTTAAGTTCTATTTTGGCAGATAACCAATGCCAGGAATTATTGAAAGGGATTTAATTCTTGTAAAACATTTAGATGTATGATTTAACAGTAGTTTTCTATCTGTAATATTCTTTTGAAATAGGAGATATAAATCTTTTTTTTTTTTTTAAATTAGAAGTCCACCTGAACAGCCTGCCTGAAAGTTTGAGAAACAGAAAAAACAAACATTTTCAATTTTCTTTTCAGTTTGTTTTGTCCAGGTGAATTTTTCATGAGCTGAAAGAGGCTGTATTGGACTGAGAAATAAAGTCCTCTGTTTATCTAAAAAACAGATACAGTGCAAGTCTCTCCCATATGACCATGCTAATGTGTTTCACTGCTTCTGTCAGGGATTCCTCTTACACATATGCCTCAATAGCAAGTCTATTCAGCGTTTGTCTGGACCACACAGACTAAGCCTGTAAGTGGCCTTGTGTACACTATGAGTTTAGGTCAAATTTAGCAGCATTAGATTGATTTAACCCTGCGCCCATCCACACAACAAAGCCATTTTTTTTCTACTTAAAGGGCTCTTAAAATTGATTTCTTTACTCCACCCTCAACGAGGGCATTAGTGCTGAAATCGGCTTTGCCGGGTCAAATTTGGGGTAGTGTGGACGCAATTCGATGGTATTGGCCTCCAGGAGCTATTTCAGAGTGCTCAGTTGTGACAGCTTTGGACAGCACTGTCAACTCAGATGCACTGGCCAGGTAGACAGGAAAAGGCCCGCAAACTTTTGAATCTCATTTCCTGTTTGGCCAGCATGGCAAGCTTACCTGCACAGGTCACCATGCAGAGCCCATCAGCACAGGAAACCATGCAGTCCCAGAATCGCCGAAGAGCTCCAGCATGGACCGAACAGGAGGTACGGGATCGGATTGCTGTATGGGGAGATGAATCTCTGCTGGCAGAACTCCATTCGAAAAGACGAAATGCCAAAATATTTGAAAAAATCTCCAATGGCATGAAGGACAGAGGCTATAACAGGGACCCGAAGCAGTGCAGTGTGAAAATTAAGGAGCTGAGGCAAGCCGACCAAAAAAACAGAGAGGCAAACGGCCTCTCCGGTTCAGAGCCCCAGACATGCCTTTTCTATGATGAGCTGCATGCCATCCTAGGGGATGCAGCCACCACTACCCCAACCCTGTGCTTTGACTCCATCCAAGGAGTGGGAGGCAACACAGGAGGGGGTTTTGGGGGTGAGGAAGATGATGGTGAGGAGGTTGTAGATAGCTCACACAAGGAAGCGGAGAAACCGGTTTCCCCAACAGCCAGGATCTGTTTATCACCCTGGACCTGGAGCCAGTACCCACCAAACCCACCCAAGGTGGGCTCCTGGACCCTGAAGGCGGAGAAGGGACCTCTGGTGAGTGTACCTTTGTAAATATTATACATGGTTTAAAAGCAAGCGTGTTTAATGATTAATTTGCCCTGGCATTCGCTGCCAGTACAGCTACTGGAAAAGTCTGTTAACGTGTCTGGGGATGGAGCAGAAATCCTCTAGGGACATCTCCATAAAGCTCTCCTGGATGTACTCCCAAAGCCTTTGCAAAAGGTTTCTGGGGAGGGCAGCCTTATTCCGTCCTCCATGGTAGGACACTTTACCATGCCAGGCCAGTAGCACGTAGTTGGGAATCATTGCAGAACAAAGCATTGCAGCGTATGGTCCCGGTGTTTGCTGGCATTCAAACAAAATCCATTCTTTATCTCTCGGTGTGACCCTCAGGAGAGTGATATCATTCATGGTCACCTGGTTGAAATAGGGTGGTTTTAGTAAGCGGACTTTCAGAGGTGCCTCTTCCTGCTGGGCTGTTTGCCTGTGGCTGAACAGAAATCTTCCCTGCTCTTAGCCACGTGGTGAAGCCATTATCCCAGAGAATTGTGTGTGTGTGTGTGTGTGTGTGTGTGTGTGTGTGGAAGGGTTAGTTGGGTTTCTGCTGCCCGTTAACCTGGAAACTGCAGCCCCTCCTTTTAAATTGCCAACCCATTTTAAATGGCCAACCCAACGGCTACTTTGTATGGGAAATGAGGGCGCTGCTGTTTGAAACCATTCTCACATGTTATGAAGGTTAAAGAAGCCAAAATACTGTGGCTTACCATGGCTGCCTGCAAGCTGAATTCTGTTGCCTGGCCTTGCGTGTGTGATCGCTCACACCAAACTGGCATACCCTCAATAAGAGGCAAAATATGACCTTTTAATGAAAGCACATGTGCTATGTAATGTTAACAGCAAGGTTTAACATGAAATAGTCTACCCATTGCTCTATAAAATATGTCTTTTTAACTACCCCCTCCCTTTTTTTCCCCTCCACCAGCTGCATCTGTTTCTCCTTCCCAGAAGCTAGCGAAAATTAGAAGGCGAAAAAAATGCACTCATAATGAAATGTTCTCTGACCTCATGCTGTCCTCCCACACTGACAGAGCACAGCAAAATATGTGGAGGCA
Source organism: Eretmochelys imbricata (assembly GCF_965152235.1). Taxonomy (NCBI): domain Eukaryota; kingdom Metazoa; phylum Chordata; order Testudines; family Cheloniidae; genus Eretmochelys; species Eretmochelys imbricata. Next base: position 25,934,868 of record NC_135579.1, read on the forward strand.
GACAATCTCAGAGTGCAGAAAAACACAATATGACTGCGAGGAGAGGTGGCAGGCTGAAAATGGTAGGTAGCGTCAGCTTGTTGAAAGAAGGCAGAAGTCAATGCTCAGACTGCTGGAGGATCAAACTCATATGCTCCAGCGTATGGTTGAACTGCAGGAAAGATAGCAGGAGCACAGACCACCGCTACAGCCCCTGTGTAACCAACCACCCTCCTCCCCAAGTTCCATAGCCTCCTCACCCAGATGCCCAAGAACGTGGTGGTGGGGGGCCTCCAGCCACTCCACCCCAGAGGATTGCCCAAGCAACAGAAGGCTGGCATTCAATAAGTTTTAAAGTGCTGTGTGGCCTTATCCTTCCATCCTCCACCACCCCACCCAGTGCTTCCCTCTCCACCACCCCTCCCAGGCTACCTTGGCAGTTATCCCCCTGTTTGTGTGATGAATAAATAAAGAATGCATGAATGTGAAGCAACAATGACTTTATTGCCTCTGCAAGTGGTGATCGAAGGGGGGAGGGCAGGGTGCTTAGCTTACAGGAAAGTAGAGTGAAACCGGGTGACAGGGTTTCTATCAAGGAGAAACAAACAGAACTTTCCCACTGTAGCCTGGCCAGTCATGAAACTGGTTTTCAAAGCTTCTCTGATGCGCACCGCACCCTTCTGTACTTTTCTAATCACCCTTGTGTCTTGCATAATCAGCGGCCAGGCAATTTGCCTCAAACTCCCACCCAACCATAAACGTCTCCCCTTACTCTGACAGATATTGTGGAGCGCACAGCAAGCAGTAATAAAAATGGGAATTTTGGTTTCTCTGAGGTCTAACTGAGTCAGTAAACTGCACCATCGTGCTTTTAAATGCCCATTCTACCACCATTCTGCACTTGCTCAGCCTATAGTTGAACAGCTCCTGACTATTGTTCAGGCTGCCTGTGTATGGCTTCATGAGCCATGGCTGTTAGGATATAGATATTCAGGCCTGTCTGCAAAGGCCCGTACTTTAAGAATGTAGGTGTATTCTTATCGCTTGGCTAGTTCTAGAGGTATAAAAGAAAGAAATCACTGTCTGCCGGTGTAAGGGCCTTCTCTTACTGTGACAGATTGAGGCCCTGTTCTTAGGCTAAGGCCTTTGGCTAAGCAGCAGAGGCAGCCATAAGCTAGGAAGCGAACAGTCAATCCTCACATTCCAAACTAGTCACATTGAAATAAGGCGCTATTGGGCTGTTAGGCACTATCAGGACAGGATTGTATTCCTATCACCTCCAGAGAAAGGGAAGTGCCTAGAAAATGTAAAAGGAAACTTAGTTTGATAGCATCCTGTCTGGCAAGAACTCACTTATCATTAGCTGGGATGTGAAATCCTCGCTTCTGTGTTGTCTTGTCATTGTAGTTCCCACTTTGCTATTGTTTGTCTGTATAATCTCTGTCTGGTTCTGTGATTGTTCCTGTCTGCTGTATAATTAATTTTGCTGGGTGTAAACTAATTAAGGTGGTGGGATATAATTGGACAATATGTTAGGATTGGTTCGTTAAATTTCAGGAAAATGATTGGTTAAGGTATAGCTAAGCAGAACTCAAGTTTTACTTTATAATCTGTAGTCAATGAGGAAGTGAGTGGGTGTGGGTGGGGGTGGGCATGGGCATGTGGGTGAGGGAAATGGGAGCAGGGAATGGGGGTAAGAAAATTGGAATCATGCTTTGCTAAAGGGGGAAATGGGAACAGGGAATGGGAGTAAGGAAGTTGGAATCATGTTTGGCTAAGGGTAGGAATGGGAACAGGGACACAGGTCTAAGGCTCTGTGGTGTCAGAGCTGGGAAGGAGGACACTAAGGAAGGAAACTGGAATCATGCTTGCTGGAAGTTCACCCCAATAAACATTGAATTGTTTGCACCTTTGGACTTCGGGTATTGTTGCTCTCTGTTCATGCGAGAAGGACCAGGGAAGTAAGTGGGTGAAGGAATAAGCCCCCTAACAATGGCATTAAGGGGTAGGCTGGGTCCCCAAGGATAACTGTAAGCATTTCAACATCCCCAACGCTTATTTTCTGGTCTGGAAAGTAAGTCCCTTGCTGCAGCTGTTGAAACGGACCAGAGTTCCTGAAGATGCGAGCGTCATGTACCTTTCCCAGCCATCCCACTTCGATGTTGGTAAAATGTCCCTTGTGATCCACCAGTGCTTGCAGAACCATTGAAAAATACCCCTTTCGGTTTATGTACTCGCTGTTTTGGTGCTCCGGTGCCAAGACAGGGATATGGGTTCCATCTATCGTCCCACCACAGTTAGGGAATCCCATTGTAGCAAAGCCATCCACTGTGACCTGCACATTTCCCAGAGTCACTACCCTTGATATCAGCAGATCTTTGATTGCGTTGGCTACTTGCATCACAGCAGCCCCCACAGTAGATTTGCCCACCCGAAATTGATTCCTGACTGACCAGTATCTGTTGCAAGCTTCCACAGGGCTGTCACCTCTCGCTTCTCAACTGTGAGGGCTGCTCTCATCTTGGTATTCTTGCACTTCAGGGCAGGGGAAAGCAAGTCACAAAGTTCCATGAAAGTTCCCTTATGTATGCGAAAGTTTCACATAGTGAAATCGTCCCAGACCTGCAACACTATGCGGTCCCACCAGTCTGTGCTTGTTTCCCGGGCCCAGAATCAGCGTTCCACACCATGAACCTTCCCAATTGACACCATGATGTGCACATTGCAGGGGCCCGTACTTTGTGAGAAGTCTATGTCCATGTCCTCATCACTCTCGTCAGCACGCTTCAGTGGCCTCCTCGCCTGGTTTCGCTTTTCTTGCAGGTTATGGTTCTGCAATGCGCACGGTGTTTATAGTGCTCATAATTGCTGCAGTGATCTGAGTGGGCTTCATGTTCCCAGTGCTATGGTGTCTGCGCTGAAAAAAGGCACGAAACGATTGTCTGCTGTTGCTCTGATGGAGGGAGAGGTGAATGACAACATGGCTTAAAGGGTTGGCTTACAGGAATTACAATCAACAAAGGGGGTGGGTTTGCATCAAGAAGAAACAGAATGGCCCCCTCAAGTATAGAACTCAAAACCCTGAGTTTAGCAGGCCATTGATTTCATGGAGGGGGGGGGAGAAAATGAATACAAATGAATACAAAACAAATCTGATCTATTTCTTGTTTTGATCCACTTCATCTATCTTTATACATCTTAGGCTGGCATCAGACGGTGCAGTATGACTGCTGGCCATCGTCGTCTCCTGGCTGCTCACCAGAAGACGGTGCAGTACAACTGCCGGCAGGACTGAATCTCCATGAGACGAAACTTAAAAAGGGAAATGACCTGGTTGAGTGACTTCCATGTCTGCCCAGGTGCCCCTGACCAACCTCACTGAGGTCGGCTAAAAGAGCACCCAGGAGTATGACGATGATGGCTACCAGTCATAATGCACCGCCTGCTGCCAAAAGGCAATGAGCTGCTGCTGTGTAGCAATGCAGTACCGCGTCTGCCAGCACCCAGGAGATATACGATGACGGTGAGCTGAGCGGGCTCCATGCTTGCCATGGTATGGCGTCTGCACAGGTAATCTAGGAAAAAAGGCGCAAAACGATTGTCTGCCCTTGCTTTCAAGGAGAGAGGGAGAGAGGGAAAGAAGGGGGGGCCTGACGATATGTACCCAGAACACCTGCGACAATGTTTTTGCCCCATCAGGCATTGGGATTTCTACCCAGAATTCAAATGGGCGGCAGAGACTGCAGGAACTGTGGGATAGCTAACCACAGTGCAACTCTCCGGAAGTCGACGGTTGCCTCGGTACTGTGGACGCGCTCCGCCGACTAACTGCACTTAGAGCATTTGTGTGGGGACACACACAATTGACTGTATTAAAACGCTTTCTAAAAAACCGACTTCTATAAATTCAATCTAATTTCATAGTGTAGACATACCCTTAAGTGATACCTATCACTGTGGCATAGATTCTATGTTTTGTCTTAGTATAAGAGGAGTCTAATTCTCAGTTGCCTGCTCAGTTAATGAGATCAGAATAGCTTCATCTACACTGGAGTCTTCTTGTTAAAGTGCCTAAATGACTGATATGCTCTGAGGAAGGATGCACATCTCAATGTGATGTAAAGAAAGATAATTAGTTTCTAAGGTCAATTCTCATGTCTGATGTGGCCCTTTGTGTTGGGCTGGTGTCATAAAGGGGCTGTAAAGCTGGCACAAACCATTTGAGAAGCCCCTCTGATATGGGGATATCTCCAGGTGTCAAATTCTATACCACTCCCCTCCCTTTCCCTCACTGTAGGGCTTTTTGGGGTGTGTCTGGGACAGAGGAGTGTGGCTGAAGCACTGCTGCACTTTGTCAGTGGTCATTTGTTGTAATTGTACTTTAGGAGCCATTGCACTTGGATGTAACTTAGAGCAGCCCTAAGGCTGCTCTTAGTTGCCCAGGTGACTGTACAGGCAGTTCACTAAGCCCTGCTAGGTCATAAAAACTGCATACAGCCAATTTTCTCTACCCCCTCTCCCCCAGCCACAATTGGTTCCTTCCACAGTCATCACTTGATGTGACCCCAGTATTGGGCCCATAGAATCTGTTAATGGTTTTGTAGTCTCCTGTACAGAGCATTACAATAATCTTGTCCCCCAGTGTAAAAGGCATAGAGGATTTTATCAAGCTCTCGATCTGAAAGCAACAGTCCATCTCAAGTTCCAGACTCTAATGGTTAATAAAAGTGCTCCTGACCAAAGATGCTACCTGAGAATCCAGTAACACCCTTTCTTCTAATAAGACCCCAATCTGTCTTGAAAATCCTCCCTTTGCTTCTATCCAGATTAGTACCATTACTTCAGTCTTCTCTGTATTGAACCTCAGTCAAGCCCGCAGTGTCATCCAATACAGAACAGATTTTTTATGAGACTATGGAATTGATGAAGGGGAACTGATCTGAGGCCATACTGCAGGCACATAACAGAAAGTGCTGTTTCCTTACTGTTACCTTGCTTAACTATCCTTTCATTATGAAGCTGCACTAACAGCAGCTGTTATTGTACACTTTATTATGTCAGTCTAATCAAAGAACAATAGAAAGTGATGCGGAACAGACCTATTGGATCCAGTGCAACTTCTTGTCATTGGAGTATTGTTCCCCATGCTATATTTCCTAGTACTTTGTCTGGTCTAGTTTCGAAAACAGCTGAGCACACAGAATTTCTATACACTGTGCTAGAATGGGAAAGAAATTATCATATTTATGTGCAGTTCTGAATGTCTGTTTTAAAGAGCAATCACTTAATGTTATATGTATAACTTCTTTTTTTTTAAAGTGAAAGGAAAATAATTTTCCTAGAAGTTATCTTTGGATTACCACAGTATGGTATGGTAACTTCCTTATATTTTGCCCTGAAGTAAAGAGCAACAAAGGGCTTACAAGCTTAACTTCAGACCACAGAATGATACTTGAGAATCTTTAGCCTTAGCAAGCCCACTGTCCTGCATTTTAAGGTAGGCCTATTATATGACAATACCGTCTGTTGAGCCATTTGAGTGTCCTTTCTCTGGCCACGTATTGTGAAATCTGAGCTAACTCCTTTGAAAAAAAACAACCCAACAATTTGAAGTGTTCAGCATTGTCTTCTACAGTTTCATGGCAATACACTGAGTCAAACGCTGTAAAGAAATGCTTATCTAAAATTCAAGAGAAACTGTCTCCTTAGACAGGATTACCTTTTACCTCAGAATTACCTTTTACTTCCCTTGGATTTGACAATACAGCATGAGTAGTCAAAGGCTACATCTACACTATGTATCACTTTGGTGGCATGTAGGGTACTAGTAGCTACACACTACAGTGTATAGCTATGCTTGTCAGTGAAAGGCTCTGGTAAGGGGGAGGCAGCGAGGAAAGACTCAGCATCCTTTCCTCACTGCCTCCTCTAGCTCCCTCAGCTTTTCCCCACTGCCTCCCTCCTACCAGAGCCTTTGCCCAATACCGGAGTCTTTTCCTGTAGTGGGGAAGGGCTCCAGCAGCGGGACACTACATGGCTAAAAATGGCAGTATAGACAGGAATGCATTGCTTGGGTGAGTAGTGAGCCATGTAGGGGTAAGTACCTGGGCACATACCCATGCCTTTCAGGCATGTCGCCAAGCTGTGCCAAGCTGCGGGGCTATTCGAGTACATACTCTACATGCTGCTGAAAGAATCATGTAGTACAGACATAGCCAAATAATGTGAAAATGTGATGAGTCAGAGAAGCAAGAGAAGATAATTTTGTGTAAATGTAACTGTCTCAGCAGAGATCTCAGAAAATATACAATGTAGGATCAAAATTGTTGGAGTTGGAAAAGACCTAACTCCATGATCACCCAACTAGACAGGATATAACCCCATGACAGAGATCGTATCAGGTGTAAAAGTGAACACTTGATCTTATCCTAAAGGCCTAGCTTTTGGCTGTATGCCCTCTTTACACAAAGAGCTGAATTGCAGTTTCATTCTTTTACTGCACAAATTATCATTTCGTACCTCGTGAAATATCTGGCAATTTCCCACAATATCCTGGATAACCCTTACTGAATTCAGTTTAAGTATTTTATGAGTTCACTGTGTTAAGAATGCAATGTTTATGTATGGAATGGTTTATAACATCTTTAAGGAGGAGACATGGCTAATATAAATTCTGGGAAATGTGAACTTCAAAGAATTCTTTGAAACAATGTGCTAGACAAACAAAGTTAAGTGGGATTGCTCGGAAATGCTTGGGAGAAGGGGAATGTGAATTACCAGCCTCTGGATCTGTCCTTTTGAAGTTGCTCCTTATCAGGAAATCCACTGTCTGTCTGATTATCTATTCATGGTCTGATTCTGGAGTGTGTTCTGAGCCAAAGCAGTTATGAACTCTGTAATGCTTTTACCCTAAGAATAAATGAGGTTGCTTTGCGAGAGCTGTGTGATAACTCGGCCAATTATACTGTTCACTGTCTCTGAGGAGAAATGTAAAGCAGATGTGCTGAGGCAGTCTGACTTTGCTGGGGAATTCACAGTGTAGGCAGGGAGATGCGCAATCTGGAAATACTCCAGTCTGAAGGTGGAGAGACGTGTCATTGTTCAAGAGAGGGGATGGCTAGGGAGCTAGAAGCCTAGGAGTGGATGCCCTTGCTGCACCATAGAGGGGGGCTACAGGTGCATTTGCCCTGACTTGTGACACCTCAGAAATCAGCTGCTGCTGTTTTGATTGTGCAAGTAGAGGTTTCTCAATGTGTGGAGCATTATGCACAGTGGGGCAAGTCCTCCTGGCACTTACACTGGTGCTACATTGAATTGGTAGAGATACTCCTGATTTACACCAGTGTGAGCAGAGAATCAGCCCCCCTTGTACTTTCAAGAGGGATAGATTTGGATAAATCTCATTAACTTCAGCCTGCCCTTTCTGTCCCTTTCTCCTGTTCATTCCATCACATTTAAAACCATCTTCCATTCTCATCGCTGTGACCGTGTTACAGCAGACTGCTCGCTTCTCTCCCCAGCTCACTCCTTCCCTACCTCTACACTGACATACTCCTTAGCCATGGATGCAGGGCAGAAGATGATGTACGGTCACCTGTGCTGCCCCCGCACCACATGTGTCACTGGTAGGGCATCTTTCTCAGTTCTGGCCCCTTTCAGTTACCTGAGTGGCAGAATGGTCTTGACTTTGGCCCAAAATTGGGGCCAACAGAATTACAACTTCTGTAAACCCAGTGTAGAGTGGGGGCAGTTGTAAGGTGCCTTTGAAAGGCATTGGCTCCAAAGGCTTTGTCCACTTTTAAGACACACAATATGTCTCAAACTGATAGAATATTTCCTTTTGAAAGATTCTAAACTTTTTAAATGCTACCACTATAAGGGAGATGAGGCATAGTTTCTCTCTCTCTCTCTCTCTCTCTCTCTCTCTCTGAAGCTTTGTTTGAATGAACCCGGATTTTAGGTCAGAGAGAGCTGGGACCAATCTGCTGCTAATGCTTTGGAGTGTGAAACTGGCTTTGATTCCTCACTAATCAGTACTAATAAGCAGGATTTCCCCTATTCCTCTTGGGAAAGCAGACTGCTTACAAAGCTCTTGTTTTGGAGTAAACCAAAGCCTACCAGTAAACCTTAGTTAAGAATTAACTCCATAACAACCAAACCAAAAATTATGGATTTTTCATCACAAAAACATTGGCATGGTTTTTTGTTTTGGGCACTTGTTTCTTGAGAGGATTTTACTGTTAGAAAGGGATTCCTAAAAAGAAGAGAAAATGAATTTAAGATCTTGAAAGTAAAACAGATTTCTCTTTTTAGTAGATGTTTCTGTGGCACCCATCACAGTGCTACCTGGCTGTAGTCTTTTATGCTTTCGGTTTCAGTGAATATTTATGCAGAGCTTCCAACTTTGCTACCACTAATGACAACTGACTTCAGTCAGAGTTGGAATGGATACTGAGTAAAAAGTTGTTTGAAGGTAAATGTGATTTTAGAAACATACCCTTTTGCAGATGTCCCGGACTGTATAAATAATAATAGTATTCTGCTGCAGTGCCTATGAATGGAGACTCTCAAAGTGTTTAACAAAAACACAGGGCTAGAATATTTCCCAATAAGTCATGGAAGAGGGCCAGGAAAACACCTCATGAAGTCTCTGATGAATCATGGTTTCAAATGGGAAGGGCTTTGGGCATTGTAGGATGCTGCTGTCCAACCCCACAGATCCTGGAGATCTATCTTAGATGGCTCTCTTCACCATAGTATCTGAGCACCTTGCTATCTTTCATGTATTTATCCACATAACACTCCTGTTGTTATCCTCAGTTTACAGATGGGGAATGGAGACACAGGTCAAGGGCTTGTCTACATAATGCACCAGAGGGGGGTAAATTCTAGTGCACACTGGCATATTGTGCACTAATTGTCCCATGTGGACTAAAAATTTCCTACTCCATGTTAATGTGGTATTCTTTGAAACAGGACTACATTAATGTGCACTAGAGAACTTTTAATGTGTCCCAGTAGGGTTCACATGGCTCAGTTAATGTGTGGCACCCTCAATGGACTAGAGTTACTCCCCTCGAACTAAACCACCATGTAGACAAGCCTTAAATGACTTGGAGGGCACACAGGAAGTCTGTGGTGGAGCAGGGAATTGAACCCAGGTCTCCTAAGTTAGCACCTAATCACTGGAGCAGGGCTGGGCACCTCTAGATAACCAAAGGTGGCTCTATGGAAGCCTCTGTGCTGCCCATTTGCCCCTTCTGCTCGCCCTCTTAGAGCCATGGGGCCAAAATCTGTAATGGTCAGCAGTAGTAGCTGAAAATGAAACAACACGGGGCTAAAGTTTCTTGGAGCAGTATTACTCCTGATGGAAAATTCCCTCAGTGGGGAGCTGGTCACTCCAGCAGTCTAATACCCAGGAGAACATAATTCTTGCAGTGCATCTGCAGAGGAGCTTTGGAAAGAAAGAAAGTGTGAAGACAAACTCCTGTCTTTATGTTAAATTAATAGCACAGGAGAAGGCTGACAGACACATCTACCATTTGTTCAAATACTTTTTTAAATACCTCCACTTTTATATACAATACCATCTTTTGAGCCTTTCTGAAAATTGAATTCTATTCTTGTGTATATCCACAAAACCTAACTGCAAATGTGGGGAATGCAGAGATTACCTGTTAAATCTGCTGAAAGTGCAGCCAATGTTTCTGGAAAAAAGTACATCTGCAGTTCTTGTTTGTATGAATTATTTAATAGATGGCAAAAATTCATTTCAGCCATGCTATTTTCCCACTGTGGAGAAGAGCATTGCTAACACAGGGCCAGATTTTTCCAGCCTTGCTCACAACATAATGTCCTACTCAGCATGAATAAAGATGGCAGAATCTGATGCTAAGCGTTTTCTGCAAAGTACTCACTTGGGGTTACCTGTGCTAAGTCAGTTTGATCATAGTAGGGGACATTCTGCATTTCACCCTGTTTTATAAGCAACTAGGAGTCTTTCAAGTTAATTTATGGACTTGACATTCCCTGGGTTGCGACATTCTAGGAGCTGTACCGTAACAGATCCTTTCTTGTCTTCTGGCCCTCCTCTGTGTTGTAACCTGCACTATGTAGCTCAGCCAGAAGTTCACGGACACTTTAGACTTTTAAAATAAGATGTAAAATTGTCAAGTCCCATTGTCACTGGCCCTAAGTCACTTTTAAAGATATTTAGGCACCTAACTCCCATTAATATCAGTAAGAGTTAGGTGCCTAATATCTTGAGAAATCTGGCACTTAGGATCCTAGGACTCACTGACAAAGGGCTTGTCTACACACAAAAGTTGTACCTCTTTAACTATACTGGTATAGTTAGAGAGTTACGGCCCCTTTAGTGTGGACAGACAGATACTAGCATATGAATATTTTATACCAATGCAGTAATTCCTACTCAGGAAAGAGAATAAGATGTGCTGATATTAGTATTTTATACTGGTATTACTGTATCCACACTCAAGGTTGTACTGTTATAACTATGTCGGTAAAAAAAATCAGCCCCTTAGCTGAACTAGTTATAATGGTAAAATGTCTGTGTGCAGACAGACCTCAAGGCTCCTAAGTTACTTTTGGAATTTTTCTGCAAAGTTGCTTCTGTGCTTTTGAAAGTTTAATCCTAAGTCTTTATGATTAAACTTTAACAGTACCCGTCACAAACTTTTTCTCATAATATTGTAGTTTGAACCTGTCTGGGCAAATGGCCATATTAATTGTTTATTGGGTCTCCCAGCTTCTCAACTCTGTCCATGTTAGGTGTGAAGGGTTATTCTCTTGTGAGATCAAGAGCCAATAAAGCAAACTGCCTCCCTCATCCTATTTTGCTTAAAATACTTTCCACAGCCGCTAAACATCTCATGTTTATCTCAATAATTTGCATCAAAAGCTATGTTGCATCCCCATGTTTCGCAGTTACAACAAATGTTATATATATGATCTCCATTAGGCCTGAGACGTGGGCACAATGCTTATGTTACAAGAGAAACTTTTAAAAGAGTCTATGAAGCCTGTGTAGGCTCATCGGCTTCTCCAAAGAAATCACAGGATCTTTAGCATGACTAGAAGAACTAAATGCCAGAAGTCACCCTTAAAAATTACTTTGCTCACTCTGAAAAATTTTATCTTTGCAGAATGGGTTTGAGTAAAGTTGCCTTCAGCTGAAGGGTTACTGAAGCATCTTAATTTTTATTGCCACTATACTTCCTCCGCTCCCAGATCTAATCACTACTGTTTAAGCTCTAACACAGCTATTATATGTCTGGAGTTGACATGAGAGCGGAGGAGAGAAGAGCAGACTGTCAAAACTAGCTGTCAGTGTAGATAGGGGGTGTGTGAACTTGAAGTAATAACTGGAATATCCACAACATCTGCTCAAAGATTTTGGAGAATTTGGCCAGTTGGCAACCTCCCAGTCCCAGCTGAGTGGCAATATTTAATATCAGTTAGCTCCCTTTGTCTTTCATCTGTACACATGATATAGTGTCAGGTGCCAGTACATTGGAGAAAAAAGCTTTAAAATTACGGGGGAAGATTTAAAGCTGACAGTTCAGCCAAAGAATGATTGGTAATGACGATAGTTACTGTATACAGAGGGCAGGCATGGTTGAGAGAATACTTAACTGAGGCCCTTGTAGATGCAGGCTTCTATGAAGACAACTTTGACCCTTGAGGGTGATATGTTTGCATGTAGAGAAGTAAATGAGATGGGTGGATAAGGTGCATATTAATAGGAATAGTCGTATGTCATTGTTAATTAACCACTGTTTACAATTTGAGGTGACAGGACAAACTGAATATATGGTCTTCACAACAGAGATCCAGAAACATCTAGAATATTTAGAATGGAGCAGTGTGGTGGATAATGAATGCCAAGGCTACCAACTTTGTAGGCCAAACTCACCCTCTGGTTCATGTTTATGTAAATCATATCTTTGTGCCCAAGGCTGAGCCACTGTGGGGCCTCCTGCCTTCCCTTGGGTTTCTATCAGTCAAGGAAGGAGCAGTAGCTTAGCGGAACCTTCACCCTCACCTGACATCATTTGCTCATCTCTGAACCTTGGATTTAGGAGATTAAGTTTATAGCTGTTCATTTGCTGTATTGCCAATTATTTGTTTGTCCCCTTTATCTGCGACCCATTACCCCTAAGCTGCTTAACCTCACTCTCCTGATCATTGTGCTTTTGCCTTTGTTCTCTTCTCTTTTCTCCCATTCTACCTGCTCCGTTTCCCTCTCTCTTTTTCAACTCCCCTTTCTTACTCTAATAAATCCTTTCCTTTCCCCACTTCAGCAACAGTGAATGACACCTCCACCCCCTCAAGCCACTGAAACTGGTTATATATAATATATATCACTGGTATATATAATTGATATAAAAATAAAAATGCCTAACATTTTCCTCCACTGCCCCCAAAAGAACAAACAAGTTTTTGCACTTGTCAGTCTGGTCTCATTGCTTGGGTGTTAGAGACTTTCCCCTGGCCTTTTGGCTTTGTGCTTTTGAACTGTAAGATCTTTGTGAGTAATCATCCTGTAATGCCTTAGTCAGGTCCTTGATATTCCCTTATGTCTTGTTTACACTAAATTGTTCTTTTTTTCTAGAGTGTCCCACCCAGTTTAGTTCCCCTAGTGGTGACAGCAATAATGGAACCTTAATGTAGACAAAGTGCAGGTGTTTTTAACAACTGTTCCATCCAGACCTGTTGTGAGTCGTGTTTAGAAGACATGATGGTGAAATATGGATAGCCACCAGGCACGCTATCTGTGCTAATGCCCCAACCACTCTGTGTAGCAGAATCAGTGGTTGGTATGGTGGGAAATTTTAAGAGATAAAGGTCAGTGGTAGACAAAGTCAGAGAATGTCACCTACTGAATCTTCAACACTGCTTCCCATAGTAACTGGACTTTTGTTTTACAGGACTCCCATCTTAGCACCAATTGGGCCCATGTCCTGTGAGATCATACCTCAAATTTGTGACATATAACCACCTGCTGTCATTCACTCTTCATCTCTAGTACCATAATGCAGGGATTGGCAATAAAATATAAAAGGGGTCAAATGTTCTTGTATTTTTAATTTCTTTTTAAAGATTCATAACAGTGGTCAGATTTTCCTTTGAAACCAGTCTATGTATAGTTTTTACTGTGTGTGTGTGTATGGGTGTGTGTGCGTGCACGTGCACACACACATCCTCTGTTTCACATAATTTGTCAAGTTTTTTTGGAAAACAAACTTTCTGCTTGTCGAAATCACTGCTTCATGCCTCACAGCTATTCTTGGGTATCAGGAAAGAATCTAGCTGGAATTAATCTGACTCCACTGACATCTTGCTGACAGACATATCAAAAGGGCTGGAAAGGATGTCATAATCTTTGGTTATGTAAATCTCTGAGTCGAGATTGCTCTGAGGCAAACTGCAGAGCAGATGATAACGCAACCCTCCTCTAGTACATCAACAATCATTTTGACAGATGAATCTGAATGCTAATATTTCAAGAAAAACATTTTGGGGGAGAAGGAGGCATTGTGTGCTGTATGGAAACTTATCAGCAAAATACATCTTAATATCAGTAAAACACAGTTATTTTTTTTCTACTCACTTTAACAATTTGTTAAAGGAAAGGAAATTTCTCCTGCTATATTCCCTCTTCTGCCTACCTCTTCCCCACAAAGAAAATAGCACATGAAATGCAAAGATTAAACTGACTCAGATGTTGAGGCTTACCTAGTGGCTTCATGGTGGTGCTGAGCATGGTTATGTGCCAGACTCAGGTTGGATTCTTGAGCATGTTTGAGGCTTTCCCTGGTTCAGGAGAATGGAGATTGCTGGCAGGGCAGTGCACTCATGCCACTGAAGGACATCTCACATCATTCGGTAGCAAGACTCCGGCTGATGATGGAGGAAAATAACAGTCATCTGCCCCCTCCTTTGGCCTGAAGGGTGACACCCATGATATGGGACCATCAGAGTTAAAGGCTATAACAGGGATCAGCAACATTTGGCATGCGGCCCGCAGCCCCCATTGGCCTGGAGCGGCGAACTGGGGCCAGTGGGAGCCATGATCGGCCGAACCTGCAGACGCGGCAGGTAAACAAACCGCCCCACCCGCCAGGGGGCTTACCCTGGCGGGCCACATGCCAAAGGTTGCCAAACCCTGCAATAAACAGTGACGTCCAGTTGGGGAAGTAGTGGATGTGGATGCTGGCTAACTGTTTAGGGAACTCATGGAAAGAAGTGTCACAGCAGAGCCTGCTTACATGGAGCCTGGTTGTGGCTTTCAGCCACTGTTCCATATTTGATAGTGCTCCCTAATGGGAAGGGAGAACTTACCTACTGCTGTATGATTTAATCAGTGCAGCATGACCTTCCCTGTGCGCTTGGCCAGTTTGACTGCCTTGTGTAAAAGGGAAAGGACAGCTATGGCTGTTTCTATCCCTGAGCTCTTTCACTTGGCTGGCACTCACTAAGATGCAAATGTGGCATTCCCTGAGGTCAGAGGAAAGGACCGTGCTTGTGCCCCACTGAGGAAATCCTCAAACGAGAAAAACAATCAAATCTACATGGTTTCTTACACCTTCCAGCTGTGCGCATCAGTGCAAAGTCTGGGCACAAATGGCCATCCTTTAAATAGATCAAGATGATTAACTGTGTCATTTTAGTGCAACAAATAAAAGAAAAACATGAACAGAAATATAGAAGTGGGGAAAAGAAATGAAAGGTAAATGAATTTACATGCAAGACTTAAAACCGGCTGTGTGAAAGATTTTTCCCAGAACAAAAGTCCCACATCAAAGATACCACAAGAGTCGTCATTCACCCTTGTTGTGCTTCATGCTTACATCCAAGAGATAAAAAAGCTTTCCTGTAATGCACATTTTGATTTAAGATGGGTTCAGTGTAGGAGTACAGGTATAATTTACAAATTCTCTGATCTTGCTTGTTTTTCACAATCAAAATCAGCCAAGTTAATTAGTATAATTTATTTTCATGAATAATGAAACTCCAGTGGTTCAGATTTTTGGATCAGAAAAGTATCCAAAATCTAGAGAATTTTAAATCCATTGTAATTCTTTTATCTGCCTTCTTTTATGTTATATTGTAATTTGAGACATTTTGAACCTCTTTGGTCTTCAAAACTGAAGAGCTCATAAAAGCAGACTTTCTCAAGCGATTTCTTTTACTTCTGTATCTGTGCTGCAAAAGTAGACCTCTTCTCATAGGACTTCAGCCCTTATCTCTCTGTATTGGCATGAACCAAGAATCAAGGTGGTGGGCAAAAATTAAAACACAGTGAATAGTACTGAACTCTTTTGAATCTACTAAGAGATTTAGGCCCAATCTAGCTAGAAGATTGTACTCAGATCACTGCTGTTAACTAGTGTTGACTTCCAAGAAAATTTTGTCTAAGCAGTGAATGCAAAATCAGTGCAAAGTTTCAGGTGCACAATAACTGGTCACTAGTCTATTCCCTGGGTACTCAAGAATAGTACTGTGCACTGATGTACAGTAGTACCTTAATCCAAGGGTATCAGAGTGATTTATCAGAGTTAATACTCATTGCCTCCTGTCAGGTAAGGAGCTTAGTACTGTTATATGTGCTTTACAGATGGGAAGGTTGAGGTACAGAGAGGTTGAGGGCCAAATCCTATAGGGCAGCACCTAGCATTAGTAATTTGGCTGGACCTGGCACTGAGCAGATGCTCAGGAGGAGTTAGGAGAAGGAATACTTCTCCAGTAGGTATAGCACAAAGGCTACTGCAGCTCGTGACACTTCTTGGGGCACCCAGCACCATGAATCACCTTATTATTACCTGCCTCCAGTATGAGGAAGTCTTGCCTGTACTAGCTGGGTCTTAGCTCCCTAACACAACCAGCCTGTCAGCTACTCAGGCACTCTGCTCTGGGCTACACCAGCCCTGTCTTTGTCCTGCAGGTTGAACAACAGATGTACCCAGGTGCACCCCAGCTCCCAAGTCCCTTCAAAGTGTCCCCTTTGAATAGTCCCTGATCACTGGATACCCACAGAAATATCCGATCGTCTGCTCCCAAAGGAACCGTGTACCCCAGTTTAACCTTAGAGCACCCGTCCTGTATCACACAGAGCACTGGAGCTCAATATAAAACAAAAGGAAATGTATTTAAGGAAGAATAGTGATTCAAATAAAAATCATTGTGAGAGATAAAAAACAACATCATGACATGCTCTCTAAAGACTAAAATTAACTAACAAGGCGTGCCCTATCGCCTACAAGATAGCTTACCCCAAGTTCTTTCTCCAGCTTTCTTTACCAGCTTGTCCTCACAGATTGAAAGAATGCTTTGTCTTTTTGCACCCTCAAATATGCCCAAACAGACTGTTGATGTTCACCTCAAAGTACGGTCGGCCTGCCACTGTTTACTTCTTCCTGGTAATTTCCATCTGAAGTCTCCACTAGCTCTTCATTACAATGACTTAGAATGCAAGTAGACTCCTACTGAATAACATATAATATACCATGGTCCACCCTGGAGATCCATGCCTCCCATCCCCAGTCTGGAGGAGTGTGTCTCAAGAGATGCTTCCTTTGAGTGGCCTGCTTTTAACTATAGATGTACAGGGCAGAATTTTCAGCATATATCCATAATTCCTCACATATTTTCCATACATATCTCTCTCTCAATGGTTATGATATCCAGTGTGACACAGACTTTCATTGTGACTAGCTTTTGGAGAATGCAGGGGATCCCTGTACACTGTGTACTCCTTTTCTGGGTCACATAGTTCAATGGTTCAAGTAGCCTCCACAGTTCATTACTCAGCCCAGTGTGTGGACAGAATCCTTTGGTCCTACCCTGTATTTCTCCCTTGTTGTGCAGAAAGTCCTTGTGTAGCAAGGCTCTATACTACCCATGTGGTTAGATGTTGATAGATGTTTGGCTGCATGTGTGTTCCCCTTGTGTGCCACCCCAGTCCTGCGCAGACAGCTGGCATGGCAGACCTCAAGCGAACCACCTAATGACCACAAGATCCATTAAGGGACAAAGGCACCCAGCCAGGTTTATTGTCGACAAAGCATGGTACTAGTATCCCGCAGACTCTACCAGACCACTCTACCAGTGAATGGCAGGACTTTCCATTCCTTCCTAAGGCCAGACAAAGATAAGATGATGCATCTTATCTAAGATGCATCTTTATACCCGAAACAAACAAGTTAGTACTGCCCCTTTGACAAAGTTAGTTGCTGCCACGTGATGTCGCTAGTTATCACCCATCTTGTACATGTTGGTTCAATTAAAACATCTCTATTACATACTGTTATCCTGACCTTATCTTTTAGGAGGGGTCACTATGTTCTTGTTATCCTTGGGGAATGTTTTTGTACTGCCCTTGATATCCGGATGTTCTGGTACCACTTTATATCAGGATGTGTTTGCATGAGCACTCTGTGACTAGCATTTCTTAGGAATGTGTATTTCTGCAATATCAGCCATGTTCTTGCCAGATTCTGTGAACAGGTCCTGCCTCATACCAGGCCTCTGATACAAGGGGTTATGTCTCAGGCTGTCTTCTTACTACAACCCATAGGGAGTGGAAGTCCTGTGCAAGCACCCTCTTATTTCTAACCACTCCCCTATATCATGGAAACCCTTCAGTTCCATTGCCAGGGGATCCTCTGTTATTGAGGCAGCAGGGGCAGGATTTGCCTTTGATTGAATGCCCAGCGTAATTTGCAGTGTCCAGAATAGACCCCAGGAGCTCTGTCTCCCAGTCCCGCAATCAGCATAAGACCCCAGTGAGTGACAAAGCATTGTGACAAGCCATTTGCAGTGGCTCTTCTCTTTGTGTGTCACTAATATCCATTTTTAACATCCTTGCCGGTTACACAATTTATTTTTACCTAGATGCTGCAGTGAAGTAAGTTTGTTTTACACTACGATCTCAGTGTTTGTGTGTGGGGGGGTGGAGGGGGGCGGGGGAAGGGTAGCAAAGGCATTACTGTTCCCGTATCTTGAATCTAGAATCCACTGAAATGCATAGTTTTTATCAAGAGTGCTGTTACTTTTTATTTTTAAAGTTTTTTTGCAGCCCTTAAGGGCTCAGATTTGCTGAAGGGCAAAAGAAGTTAAACATACTATTTTACATGTTATATTTGCCATCATTTCTTTTTTGTTCATTGATGGAGGCAACGCCATTAAGGACCTACTAAACAAACCTGGATAAATGATGGCTAATTTCAAATGAGTGAAAACAAGTACATACCTGTTTGGGAGACAAGTCACCTTGGATGCCAACTGTTGTTCTCAAAGGGGTGTTTGTTTTTTATTCTTTACAGCAACTGTATTCTGAGCCTCAGAAAATTCTTTAAAATCATGTCAATAATGATGCTTTGTTGTGAATCTATAAAGCAACACAGAGGTCACTGCCTTGTTATTGCCTTCTGCCTTCCTAGACGTCTTCCAGCCATCCTTAGGTACAACAAGTGAACTCAGTCACCTTGTAAAGAAACAAAGGGGATGTATTAGTGGAGATGGTTGATTTCTTTTCTAATTTTTAAATGCAATTTTCTTTGGAAATAGCCAAATGGGTAGTGGGGTAGTTGGCAAAGACAAACTCTTTCTCCTCTAATTATACCTTTCATTAACATCTTTCTCTATTTGTTTTTTGCTTGCAGGTTTAATGTTGATACCCTCTAGCCGCAGGAGAGTTCACAGAGGGTGCCTGATGACTGATGAGGGAGATTTTTCTTTAGCTCTAGAGGCAGGACTCTGAGGATCTGAGGTTTCTCAGTTCAAGCCCCACCGGGGGGAGATTTCTCACAGAGGGGGCTGGATCTTACAATGATCTGGTGTTATTTTCAAGTGTCAGTGTACCTCTCACCTCTGTGATGTTGACTTGAGAAGCTGAGCTCATGGCACCACAATGACACTGGAACAAATCCACTGGGTTACCAAAGATTGGACTGAAAAAAACAGCAGCCACACAACCGTACTCCATGGCAGCAACAATGGTGAGTGTCAGGACACTGGTGTTGTAATAGTGTTGTGAAGGAATTTTGTAACATTATGCCTGTCAGATTTTCCCCATTGGTAGCTGTACGGAAATGTACAAGCAGTGCTTTTTTCCTGTTCGCTTAGCTGAAGCAGTGCACAGAGGTGGTGACGCAGCACTCTTGGTTTGCTAGGAGCTGGATTGCGGAAAGATGAGAGCATACTGGGCCCTTAAACCTCTCGGACCAAATCCTGCTCCCCTCTCCTGTTTAAACAGACCTCTTTAAATCAGTTGTGCGACTTGCTTAGTAAGGAGATCAAGATTTGTCCCTCTATTTGGGCAATGTATTGGCCTGATTTAGGATTTAACCCAGCCTTTTCGCAGCTATATGTCCGTTATTAATTGCTCCACTGTATGGCTGTCCATTGTATCTGGCGGTGATGTCCTAGCATTTTATATGTTCTCTTGTTGCTATGCCTATATTGTGCATGCAGTCTAACGTGATCATAGATCTTTCAATTTAACCTTCTACGTACCTGATGGCCTCTATAAATCAAGGCTCTGATTCCGCAGTTGATAGCATGCAGGTAGATTGCAGTGGGTATGTAATGTCGAAGTAAAAGGATTTGTGTGGAGAGATCATTAGTAGTAGGCACAAAAACGAGACTGCAAAACTGCACCCACATTAAAAAGGGAAAGCAGTTCTGAAATTCTGGACCTACCTGCATAACCAACAGCACGTGCTGATAGAAATTAGCCACAGAATTAAAAATATTGCCCTCTCCATCACAAGCATATTGGGAAGGATGCTCTGGGGACACGGGTTGCATAAATATAATAAGGGGCACATGCTGCTGAACAGAGAATGGGCAGGATCTGGATCGTACGCCCACCCTGGAACGCAGCTCTGTGGGTGCTCTCCGTGCCTCGCCACACAAAGCTTTGAGAGAGACAAGCAGACATAGATCTGGCGATTCGGTGCCTGTGGATTTGCCAGCCATTCTCCCCTGTGAAGTGGGAAGCTCTTCCTGTGTAGAGCTGCTCCAGAGCTGAGGTGACAACAGTGGCTGAAGAGTGGTTCTGCTGCCACTCAGGTTATGTCTACACAGCCCATGGCAGCGAGCCTTCCAGCATGGGTTGACAGACCTGGGCTAGTGGGGCTGGCGCTAGCCTTCTAAAAATACCTGTGTAGACAGGGCTTTGAAGTTGCAACTTGGGCTAGGGGGGGAAAAGCTCATTAGCATTGTAACTGAGTAGATGAAACTGACCAAAGACAAGCTTCATGGAGGAAAGCAGAGAAAAAGCAGACTTTAAACCCACAGTCAAAGGCATTTTTTCACATTAATCTTCAGTCAGTGTTGACATAAATAAAGTTGTACATAACGAGATCTTATCCTCATTAACTGTAAGAAAGGTCATTTTAGGTAGCATGTTGCAGCATATGTCACATTAGTGAACAAAGTGGCCCATCAGAGGTAAAAAGGATTTAATATCTTTGGGATGTCTCATTAAATTATTTTGTTTTAAATCCACATTGTAATCAGAAATTGACCTTTACAATAAGAGAAATAGCCTCGCTGACATTCTCATGATAGGGATAAAAAGAAATTCAGTCTCAGACCGCAGCATTGTACAGTTTATCTATGTAATTGCTATTATACAAGTCAATAAATCAATCAATCCTCTTATAAAAAGAAAAAAAACAACAGCAAGAGAATTTATCAGATGAACCTCTAGATCATGATAGATGTTAACAATGTTTAATAATTAACAATAATTAACATTTCATTTCTATAGCCCCCTTTAAGCAGAAAAATCTCAGAATGATTTATACCTTTGTCACGGAGTCCCTGGGCGATGCTCTGGAACTGCTCCCTACATAGCCAGTCTCCAGGACTCTGGGGAAGTCTCCTCTCTGTGAGCAGATGGTCTGCAGGGCAAAAAGCTCACACAGCTTCCACCTTCCTGGGTCTGACCTCGGAGCATTCAGCATCCTCTGCCCCTCCATGCGCTTCCCACAGCCAGTCCGCCCAGGCGGGGTCCTGGGGAAGCCAGAAGGTCCTGCACCCCAACTTCGCAGACAGACATGACCCTCAGCCAGCCAGTAAAACAGAAGGTTTATTAGACAACAGGGACATGGTCTAACACGGAGCTTGTAGGTGCAGAGAACAGGACCCCTCAGCCGGGTCCATTTTGGGGGGCAGTGAGCCAGACAACTCCTCTGCACTTCACTCCATGTCCCCAGCTAGCCCCAAACTGCAACTCTCTCCGGCCCCTCTTCCTCTGGGCTCTGTCCCTTTCCCAGGCCAGGAGGTCACCTGATTCCTTTGTTTTCCAACCCTTTAGCTCTCACCTTGCAGGGGGGAAGGGCCAGGCCATCAGTTGCCAGGAAACAGGGTGTCTGCCATTCTCTGTGTCCAGACCCATGCACACACCGGCCCTCCAGGGCTCTGCAGCGATCATACACCCTTATCTCACCACCTAGATACTTAAGAACTGCATAGGGGAAACTGAGGCACCCCCACAATATTCAGGGGAAACATTAAGAACAGTCCCGCTTCGTCACATCTCTCCCCCCTTCAAGACCGAAATGAGCGGGGTCACTTTAGCTGGTGACCTGGGGAAGTTCGAAGACATCAACGTTCCCATGGATGCCCCAGCATCTCTCCCGTTCCTTGGTGGGAATTACACCAGGCCCTTCCAGTTTCACGCCCTCCCTTAGGTCGGGGGTGGTCGATAGCACTCTCACGCCGCATGTGGGAAGGTTTATGCTGCCCGTGCTCTTTTGCCACCCGAAAACCCCCAGGGGTCAAACTGGGATTGGGTCTTCTCCCAGTGCTCCAGTCTGGAGGGCTGCAATTCGGGCTCTCTTCGTTAAGAGCCCCCATCTTGACCTGGGCCACATACGGTTCACTTACAGAACTAGCATGGAGACATCCCTTTCTCAACAACCTTGTCTCCCCAACAAGCTGGCCAAACACAGCCACTTGGTTTCTCTTAGATCAGTCAGAGTTTTGCCTGGATCCAAGACTGTAGGCCAGATTCTTATTTGTGCACCAGTGAAAAGAGGCTGGATTCTAGTTGTAAATGGCCAGAGGGAAATTCTTCTGGGTGAGGGAAACTCCTCATTGGCATAATATTTGCTCAGGCAGCTTCAACACCAGTCACCTCACTCTCACTTGATGTAAGGGATGTATTGGGGTATTGAGGGGATGAGGAGGAACCTTATGCCAGCATAGTAAATTAGAGGAGCTCCTAAACTGCTGTAACTGATACCAGGACTGAGCCACCACTGGATCGGGGAGATATGACCATAGCCCCCCTTTCTCTTCTGTCAAGTAGAAGAGGGGAGAATTGAGCCTGATTGCAGGGACTACTCACTAAAGTGCACCCTTTCTTTTCAGAGATGTTTTATACGTGAAGTGTACAGTGACGCCTATAGCTAAGGACAAATAAGCATCTCCATTCTAAGGGGTCATTTTTCTGTTTCTTAGAACTTTTTTAGTGTTACATCTTCCTGGCTGACATTTCGCAGTCAGGGAATACCCTTTTTTTTTTTTTTTTGGAGGGACGGGAGATTCAATCTAAACTGTCTTCATCCATTTTTCATTAAAGTGAAAAAATTATGGGCTTTCCAGTATAACTGAATAAAAATGTTTGTAGTGTTGTTAAACAGATCTAGCAGGAAGGTGGTAGACACTACAAACTTCAAATTGGTAGGTAGGTAGTTCCTAGTTGCAGATGTGCCTTGTGTTCGGCTGATTAAAAACTGATGGTGATTTGTCAAAGTTATGGGAAATTTCAAAAATATTCTGTGTGCTTATGTATTGGATTTTGTGACACAATCTCCAGTGGTCTGCCAGCCTTCTATTTGTTCTGGGCATGTGTGCTTAGTTTAGGAAAGTTTGTAGGTGGTGCTATGTATCTCTTTATGCTCAGTGGAGATGTGCAGAGTAGGAGACAGGCTTCAAAACAGGCCTACCTTCTTTTATGTTATGTAGAAGTAGAGGTAGTTAAAAATGGGGAAGAAATTACTGAAAATTTACTTGAAAAATGTATCCTCTTATTAAAATGTTTCAAAAGTTTATATGTTTTGATCAGCTCTGAAGTTTGTTAAAAGAAACAGAATGCATTTTTGGCTAAAATGTGCACCAAAAATTGGTCAGTTTTTCATCCAAAAATTCAAAATTGGAAATGTTTTGAAGTGACCAGCTGTATATAGATGAGTTTGCATGGTTCCTGTCTGATCAGTTGCACATACCAGACAGTATGAGGCATTTTGCTGCTGTCTAGCAAACAGTTAAACATGGTGGAATTTTTTTCCTTCTTCATTTTTTTTTAAAGATGTAGGAAACTCCATTAAAAATATCTATAGGTTACAAAATGAAGCACTCAAAAAATAAAGCATTTTATTCCATTATATCATGCTGCTTTTACTTGGGAGGACCTTTGCCTCATCCAGTTTTCATGATGGAAAGTGAATTAGGCATAGCTGTATAGTGAATGGTTTAGGGTCCCGAGCACCCTGGAACTTCATGTACTGTATGGTATTTTGTGAATGTGATGGTGTCCATTGCACCCTTTTGTCATTCAGATCCTGGTCAGAGAATCAGAGAATCAGAGAACTGGATGCGACCTCGAGAGGTCATCTAGTCCAGTCCTCTGCACTCAAGACAGGACTAAATATTATCTAGACCATTCCTGACAGGTGTTTGTCTAACTTGCTCTTAAAAATCCCCAATGATGGAGATTCCACAACCTCCCTAGGCAATTTATTCCAGTGCTTAACTGCTCTGACAGTTAGGACGTTTTTCCTAATGTCCAACCTAAACTGCCCTTGCTGCAATTTAAGCCCATTGCTTCGTGTCCTATCCTCAGAGGTTAAGAAGAACAATTTTTCTCCCTCCTCCTTGTAACAACCTTTTATGTACTTGAAAACTCTTATCATGTCCCCTCTCAGTCTTCTCTTTTCCAGACTAAACAAACCCAATTTTTTCACAACCTATTAAAGTCAATGGGACTTTTTCCACTGACTTCAATAGCCTTTGGATCCAGCTCTCACTGCAGAACATGTCTGGTGTGTAGTGAATGGGACAGGAATCCACTGGAAGAATTAACATGCCACTAAGGTACTGCACTTAGTGTCTTTCTTTTCCTGGCTCTGCCACAGACTTGCTGTGTGACCGTGGGCAAACCACTTCATCTCTCGGTGCCTCATTTATCCATCAGTAAAAAAGGGAAAACTGCATCCTGAGCTCCCAGGGGAGCTGGTTGGAACTCAGAATTTAAATGGAACCATACATTGAGTAATAAATGGAATGAAAATGAGAAGATTCAAAATTTCCCACAGAACAGTAAGTCTGAAGAAAGATCTAAATGTTTCCTTTCAGTTTGTCTGGAACAAAACAAAGCAGCCGCTGCCCTGACTCCTGGAGATTCTTCACACTGTCCCCCAGGGTCAGGCCGGGGAGCCTGATGGAGTCAGGGGCAGGCAGGGGTGTCGCAGCTCTATAAAGAAAGAAAAACCCTTCTGTATCCTGAGCAGGATTTGGCTGGTGTGCAGTAATGAGATACGGGGCCACTCACTGGGCATTGAGGATAAAATGAAATATTTCATAGTTGCCTCCTTTGGTGAGCGCCGTGCAGCCTGTGCCCTGCATGAGGCAGGGTTCCAGAAGAGCTGAGTATGCACCCGCAGCCTGATCTTTGTCACCGTTTCCTGACTTCTGAGCTTTCCATTGTGAAACCTGAATGTTCTTTTCATGCAGTTAATTTTTGTAAGTAATGTATAGAATATCCAGAATATCTGCACAGCCTTTCGGATGATAAAATGGTGATCAAAGTGGCTGAGGAGAACTCTGAGCAGGGTCTGTGACTTTTCCTGCTTGTCACTGGTTTGAATTTGGCCTAGGAGAGAAGTAACTGGAAGTTGTCATCTCTCAGCTTTTTGGTAGCTTATTTGAAAATGATTTTTTATTTGTATTTCTTTTTATTTATACAATGCCCACCCTGCTGTGCAGGCTTATAATAAATACATACATACATCAATAATATATTTTAAATATTGGTAGTTTTAGCCCAGAGTTCATAGTGGTACTATGTGCATATCATACTTTCCCAGCTCTATGAGTCTGCACTGATTGACAGACCCAGCCAAGTTGCTTGAAAACTGAACTGTTCTCTGATTCTCAAAGTGATTGCTCTGGAGCAGAACTGAGATTCATACGTTGGACAGCATGTGGCAAGTTTTCCCCGTGTACTGTGTAAATGCTACTTCTGTCACTCCAGCTCCAATTAAGGGAGGTTAGTCTCACTCCAGCCCTTGAGTGAAAGGGCCAACTGCCTCAAGGGTACCTCAAGCAGAGCAGTGCTGGGGAAGGGCAACTCCGCAGGCTGAGGCCTTGTCAGAGGTGCAGCCCAGAGATAGGCAGAGGCAGCTGGTCCAACCCCCTTGCCAGTGATGAGTGGCCATTACAGACTGCAGTTTGCCCCAGAGAGAGGGAGCTAGATGATGACTGGCAGTAGCCACTGAGGCAAGGTGGGTATAGGGGATTGGGGTTCCCCCGAGAAAGGGAGACCCAGAGTGTGGGGCGCTGCTGCGGGGCAGTACCCCAAGGTAAGGGGCAACGGGGTCTGGGAGGGACACGGGGCCTGCGACAGGCAAGACACCAGCCAGCAGGCGGCACTCCGGGGTGGGAAAAGAGCTAATTCCCAAGGTAATCAGCAGGAGGAGCCATGGCAGTGAGTGCTCGCCCTGCTACAGTTACCTTTCACAAGCATTAAATTCACTTTCCAATGTTGTGTAATAGAGCATGATCCCTTGGAAGGTTATAGCAAATATATACTCTCTTATACCGTGTGTGTGTGTGTGTGTGTGTATAGATAGATAGATAGATATGCACTATTCTATGCTATGCACGTTCCATGGATCATTTTGATACTGTGGCTATCTTTGGTAGAGTTTTAGGATGGTAATGCAAGATGCTGTTTTCTAGATTTTAAGCCTATGGAGATATACATTCTCCTTCCTATATGTGCAAGTCCACAGACCCAAATTACAAAGCAATGTTTCTGGAAAGAGACTGTCCCTGGCTATTTCTCACACAACCACCCACATCTAAACTCGCTAGGATCCTTGTCATATTGGAAAACCAGAAACTAGATTTAATGTACATCTGCGTTTAATTTCTCTAGTTAACAAACTGAGCACATGCTCTCTAATGGTTTAATTAACTAGGATTTCATGCCTTGGAGTGCTGCCATTGAGCTGCCCTGCTTAGGATGAAGATTCTTCACTGAGGTCCAGGTACAGAGCACCAGAGCACAAACTCGCCCCCCCCCCAAAAAAAACAAAAAACAAAAAACACCATCTGTTGCACAAAGGGAGTTTTTACCCTGTTGCACTCCAAGAAAAGGGGAAATATCAAATTGTATCTTAGATGTTTAAATAATTTATTCCTAAATTTTTGCTGGGATCGTGAGTGCAGGTTATAACTAAGATGGTCAAATCTTTTAAAATTGTTGAATTAAACTATGTAATTTTACGGTTAACAATAGCATTTCAGGTTTCAGAGTAGCAGCCGTGTTAGTCTGTATCCGCAAAAAGAACAGGAGTACTTGTGGTGCCTTAGAGACGAACAAATTTATTAGAGCATAAGCTTTCATGAGCTACAGCCCACTTCATCGGATGCACAGAATGGAACATATTGTAAGAAAGATATATACATATATATATATTATATATATATAGACATACAGATAAGTTGGAAGTTACCATACAAACTGTGAGAGGCTAATTAGTTAAGATGAGCTATTATCAGCAGGAGGAAAATCTTTTGTAGTGATAAATAAGATGGCCCATTTAGACAGTTGACGAGAAGGTGTGAGGGTACTTAAGGAAATAGATTCAATATGTGTAATGACCCAGCCACTTCCAGTCTCTAGTCAAACCCAAGTTAATGGTATCTAGTTTGCATATTAATTCAAGCTCAGCAGTTTCTCCTTGGAGTCTGTTTTTGAGGCTTTTCTGGTGCAAAATTGCCACCCTTAAATCTTTTACTGAGTGGCCAGAGAGGTTGAAGTGTTCTCCTACCAGTTTTTGAATGTTATGATTCCTGATGTTAGATTTGTGTCCATTTATTCTTTTGCGTAGAAACTGTCAGGTTTGGCCAATGTACATGGCAGAGGGGCATTGCTGGCACATGATGGCATATATCACGTTGGTAGATGTGCAGGTGAATGAGCCCCTGGTGGCGTGGCTAAAATGATTAGGTCCTATGAGCTATTTCTTTAAGTTACGTACCCTCACACCTTCTTGTCAACTGTCTGAATGGGCCATCTTGATTATCACTACAAAAGTTTTTTTCTCCGGCTGATAAAAGCTCATCTTAACTAATTAGCCTCTCACAGTTTGTATGGTAACTTCCAGCTTATCGGTATGTGTGTGTGTGTGTGTGTGTGTATATATATATATACACACACGCACACACATACAGATAAGGCTTGAATAGAGACTGGGAGTGGCTAAGTCATTATGCAAGGTAACCTATTTCTCCTTGTTTTTTCCTACCCGCCCCCCCTCCTCAGACGTTCTTATTAAACCCTGGATTTGTGCTGGAAATGGCCCACCTTGATTATCATACACATTGTAAGGAGAGTGGTCACTTTAGATAAGGTATTACCAGCAGGAGAGTGGGTTTGTGTGTGTGTGTGTGGGGGGGGGGGGGTTGATAACCTGGATTTGTGCTGGAAATGGGCCAACTTGATTATCATACACATTGTAAGGAGAGTGATCACTTTAGATAAGCTATTACCAGCAAGAGAGTGGGGTGGGGGGAGGTATTTTTTCATGCTTTGTGTGTATAAAAAGATCTTCTACACTTTCCACAGTATGCATCCGATGAAGTGAGCTGTAGCTCACGAAAGCTTATGTTCAAATAAATTGGTTAGTCTCTAAGGTGCCACAAGTACTCCTTTTCTTTTTATATATACATTATTAGCTTAACATTTATTTGTTAAAATCCCCAACTATTTTATTTCCTCCGATACTTTTAATACTTGAGCTCTTTAAATAGATCGTTAAAAATCTAATTTACTTTCCAATACTCATGCTGTTTGTTTGGTTTTGGACCATGAAAATAAAGTAGTCAGTTTCAATTTTGCTTCTAGTCAATTTCTGATTAGATGCACTGCATTGTTGCTGCAGAAAAAAATGTGTAGGTGGTAAAAATTCCATTGGATTTTTAAAATTAATTTCATGGAAACATATCTGCTGGATTTAGCTTTATAAGGGTTTATTCTTCCAGTATCTACATTTTAGGCCACATTTAACCTGAAAGTGTCCATTTAGCGAGAGCTGTTCAAAAATATGTGCACGCATTTGTGTATTTACAGTTATGCATACCCAATTTGTGTGGCAAATACCATGACTCTGTGCAAACTGGATATTTGAAAGCACACTTGGCCAGCTAAGTACCTACCTGGCCATGATTATGTGCGAGTAATACCAAACAAAATCTCAATATTAATATACACAAATTGAAATGTATCAAAACATGGACACATATGATTGAAAACGTGGTCATTAGAACTTGAATATTAAGCGAACTTTAGGCTTGATTCTACAAATGCACAATCACACATGACCCTGCAACAGTGGCACTTCTCCTACAATAAAGTTATGGATGTATGTATGTATTTGCATGATCAAGCTTGAATTTCCACTTTGGTGCACTGACTTGTAACTGGATTGTTCTTATTGCTTTCCCTGGATTTATACCTGCAAGTAGCATCCATGTTGACAATGATTGCTGAAGGTGGATGGATGATACTGCTCATAAATAGTCCTCACCAACACAAGTGCTGGTTTTGAACTCCCTATTCAACCAATGCAGAATCAAAGGAACATTTCTGGGAAATGCATGTGTCAGCTGTTGAATAGTGTTTTCCAAGCTATATCATTATAAATGTGCAATATCATTATATGCTTAGACTGGCTTTGTAATTTTGTTCATAGTCACATAGGAGAATTTATGTTGATTTGACTAATATTGATGGGGAGGTAGGGGGGTATACCAACAGTTTTCTGTCCTTTTTTAAAGCAAAAATATTTGGAGTCAGGATTATAAACAGCCCATCAGAAAAGCTGTCCTCTATGTCAGCCAGTGAATTATATCACAGCAGGGATGTATTTCAGAATGACAAGATCAGGAGAGAGGTAGGAACTGCCAACACAGTATATTTCAAAAATAAGGTACAGATGTCAGATGTGCCCAGTCTTGACTTGAGCCTCTGGGGGCAAATCCCGTCTCTTCAACCTCAGAGTTCTCCAGCTCTGGGTGCTGCATGCCAGGTAGAGGGGTGGCCAGGCCAAATTTGAGTGGTGCTGCAATCCCGTGCATGCACCCAGATCAAATTGGCAAACAGTGACAATTTGCAAAGTGAAGTGCTGGAGCACAGTTCCTTGCTGCATTTCAGGTGCCGGAGTGCCGTTCTGGACCTCTCCGGGCCTGGCAGCTCTGAAATAGTGGATAAAAGCTGTCTTGTACTGATCTAGTATTGGAAAGGAAATTTTTTATTTAAATAAAAGACAGGCTTTATTATATGGAACTGCTGGCAACCCTGGCCTGAGAGAGGGACTGTCAGATGGTTTTGCTCTGAAATGTTACAGTCCAAGGACTGATTCTCACAGAAACGTTCCCCTTTTTTAAAGTAAGCTTATACTGACTTTTAAAAGTTCCTGAGAGCAGCCTTTCTGACTATCAAAAGAAAAAAGAATAATGAATAATCTGGATCCTTATAACTTCCCATTCTGTCCTCTGAAGCCAGTCAAAGGATTATTTTTCTTTCAGAGCCCCCACATCTTGCTATCACTTATCCTGCTTTCATAGTTGCTGCTTTGTTTTTCTCTGAGCGATCTGATTTGATCTAATCTGTTCTGTCTTCTTATATTGAAATTAACAAGCCATATACCCTGAGGCATAGGCCATATCTACAATAGTGAAGAACTTGAACATGAGGTCAATCAACTGCACAAAATACATCACACAGTTATTCCAAGCCTCATGCTGTGTCTATAATTGCCCCTTGTTCTGTCATTAGAGCTCCCCTACAAGTCATTATTTTGAGTCAGCAGAGCTCCAGGGAGCTTTCAGTCTGATGGTTAGTATAGAGCAGAATAGATAATATAAATATCTCCCAGCACAGAAATACAAGGAGCAGGTATTTAGATTAGATCTCATAAAGTTTGCAGCTGTTCAGTCCCTTTATGAATCTAAAGTAAAACAATCATCACAAAACTTTCAATATGGGTTCTTCTTCAAGTATTCCCATGAAGCAGTGACTCCATAGCTGACGGCGTTCCAAAGTAAATGAGCAGAAACCGGACAACATACGCTCTATTAGAGTTTGAAAACCTGCTTTCAAGATACATTTTAGCCTGAGAAACACAAAAGACATTTAGGCAGTATAAGACTTTGGGTTTAAAAGTTGCTTTATAATATTGTTGCATAGAACTTTTATTTTTAAGCAAGCTGAGCATTCATAAAAGGTGCCTGTTAAAATCAAAGCCATCTTTTATCCACAGAAAAAGTGTAGCATGAGCAGCAGTGGTTCAAGCTTCCCTATTCTGCCAAGGTGCCAACAGATTCTAAGGGGGTCTATCCCTGCAAATGAGAGGAGAGTTCCGCCTCCATGTCCATTTAATCCTTGGTCTCTCCGAAGCAAATGTTAGTAAGGCTGCCAGTTTTGATGTTGGTTTTAAACACAGATATGCAAGACAGCTATGCATTGGGTGAAAGAGATAATTTCATGGGGGCTACCAAATAGGACAGTCTTAGATTTAGACTGCCCCCCAAAAAGTGTTTAAGTCCCAGTTTCAAAAGCAACATAGACACCATAGGAGCCTGTCACAGGGAAAATCAATGACATTTAGGCTTGTAAACACCTAAATTACCTGAAAAAGTCATTAAGGCCCTTTTGAAAATTTTACTCTAAGCCTACAAAATCCCCAGGTTGTGCACATTTTGTCTTCGTGAGAAATGCCACAGATTTGTTAATTTTAACTGGTGCAATGTCAGACTTTGGTCTGATTTGAAAACATTCAAAGCGGCCCATGAGATTTCAGTCTAAAAATAATAGCACAGATTTGCTGGTGAGATGGATCTTCATATCATGGTGTAATCATACTCATAACAAATGGGTCAATAACAGTGAGAAAGCAAATCTTATAAATGAATTATGAAAGTAGTTCATGTGACCTGTGAGCTTATTCCTCCACATAATAAGTACCATTTTTCACATTTCAAAAACAAGCTAACTATATCCCCATAGGAAAAAACCCCAAAACCAAACACAAGATTCTGCTTGAACTGTTCCTCTTTCAGTGAATTCTCTAAAGTTACGTTTCAGATTATGGTGTGGAAGAAAAGGATTGTCCTTGTGAAGCCTAAAGGTTCTGTGTTGTCAAAGAAACAGAGACATGTCCATTTCAGAGTTAGAACAGGAATGTGTTTATTGAGGTATAACACACAGAGAGGAGGAACTTCCTGCCTAGTTCATGATTGCCCAGGAGGGACTTCCTGTACTCGTTGAGCTAGCTAGAGTTATCCAGAAAAGTCAACAAGATGGGGATAGTCTTCAAAAGAGACAGAGACCCCAAGACATGTTACACAAAGATGGGTGGCAACTCAAGATCACTGTTCAAATTCAGTCTGCCCCTTTAAATCTCAGTTTGCTCAAGTAATTGTTGTCACTATGCTGTACAATCGTATACAAAATACAGCATGTTGAGGAACACTTAAAATTTGTTCCCTACAGGGGTCACCATTAAAAACTCAGTATTTATCAACTGTTATAGTACCATCCTCAATATTGCCAACACCAAATGTTCAGGATTCACGGCCCCCAAAATACAATTAAACTGGCTTAAAATCCTGAGATTTTAGATAATGCATTTTTGTTTCTCTTCATTTGCTTTCTAGTTTTTGAACCTTTCCTGTTCACATTTTCCAGCTGTTGCCTGCAACTAAAGCTGAGATTCTGACATAATCTCGCGAACCGTGGAATTGAGGTTGCAAGAAAAACGCCAGCTATCACGAGTCTTGCAATAAAAACGTGAGTGTTGGCTACACAGCGCAGCAGTGCTGGAGCTACTATATTTCTCTTAGAGAATAACTGTGAGCTTTCAGATACCCTGTTGTGGTAACTGTGGATAAGTATTGCCCTTTAATAGCATCCACTTCTACAAATGTTAATCTATTTTTAAAAAGTTCTTTCCAGCCCCAGTGTGCGAGTAATCATAACTGCTGTTGCCAATATAAGTAAATCTTTCATGAGCCGTTCTTCAGCTATGTCAAACATACCAACAACAGAACCATCTTTACTAGAAATGTGAGAAATACCGTAATCAAATACAAAATTGTCCAGTCCTGAATGCATGGAAATTTAGTGGGAGATCTACATATGAAAGGCCTTCAAATTGGGTCTAAACGGATACCTTATTTCATAGTTCCAGTCCCACCCCAGTTAATGTTTTTCTTTACATTTTTAACCATGTAATCTGTGGCAAATGCCTCATAATTATTGCAAAGCCAAAATCAAAACAATAATTCTTTTCATTTTTTGAGCCTTTCATCTAAAGATCTCAAACTGGTTTGCTGACCAACACCAGTAAAGTAAGTATGATTTCATAAGGGTAACTGAAAAAACAGATAAATTTCTCTAAGGATATGTCTTTACTGCATTGCTTGGACTCCTTGTTTCTAAGCCCATTCTTGAACATCCACGCTGCATTGTAAACCTGGGTTTACAGTTGTTGGATCTGGGTGTCTCAGCCATGCTAATGCCATACTGCACTATGCAGGTCTTCTGACTCGCATTTGTGGCTTGAGCTGCGTCCTCACTACAGCATGACAGGGCTTGGACCCGAGACTCAATGAGACTTGGGGTCTGGCACACTCCCCTAGCAGGATTCTAGGACTTGGATCCTGAGTGCTTGCTGACCAAAGGCAGACTGATTTATGTGTGGATGGAAGGGGAGCTTGGGGTCAAACCTGAGTCAAAGCCTGGACTTAGAGTGCAAACCATCCCCCACTTCCAGTGTGTCTGAGACCCAGATCTACAGACTTGGGCTTGCACTACAGCGCTAAAAATAGCTGTGTAGCCATTTGGGCTTGGGCTCTGAGGCTAGAGGAAGGGGGTGGGTTTCAGAGCCTGAGCTCTAGCCTGAATCCAAACATCTACACAGCTGTTTTTAGCACTGTAGCACGAGCCCAAATCTGTAGACCCGAGCTCTGAGACTCACTGATGTAGGGTTTTTTTGCTGTGTAGACATACCCTTAGTGTCTTGGCCAAAGTCAAGTCAAAGTCAAATTCAAAATTGTGTTGACATTTTTCATTGAAATTTTGAATTTAGATGAAAAAAAAACCTGGATGAAAATTTAACAAATGTTTATGAAAATTTGGTTCCATTGTTTGACCAGCTTTGACCTTAATGTCTTGGTGTCTATATTGCTTCATCTGGTACATCATTTTATCCATCTGTGTATTTATCTGTAATCTGTGAATCTTCCAAACTACCAGGAAACAGATGAGTCATTTTCTCCTTGCATATTAATACATATTTCAGAAATCCGACCTCATTAACATAACAAAAATGCAATGAATGGCCTCTTAAATATTT
Organism: Eretmochelys imbricata; assembly: GCF_965152235.1. Taxonomy (NCBI): domain Eukaryota; kingdom Metazoa; phylum Chordata; order Testudines; family Cheloniidae; genus Eretmochelys; species Eretmochelys imbricata. The sequence goes on from NC_135579.1 coordinate 25,968,530, forward strand.
ACTTTTCTGTTGTTTCTCAGCTCTAATCATGTATGGTGCCCTATATAAAGGTGCATGGGTGATTCCTTATCTAGAACTTGGTTCATTAGTGGACATTGATATTTTATGGAGTGATGTCTTAGACAGAATGCAGAGCTTATGACCTATATCCAGTTGTGTTAGGGACAGAATTAAGTTTCCCTCTTCTTTATTTCCTGTAATATTTTCTTATTTTTAGCCAGAACTATAAATGTTTCAATCTATACACCTTGTAATATTTTAAATGAATCACCATTTTGCATTATTTTAACTTTCTAGATATTCTGTTTTGACTAGCCAGAAATTGCACTCCATTTCATGGCATTGTATAGAGGATAATCAGGGCTGATGTGAAATAGCTAACCAATCAACAAGTAGTGTATTGAAAAGGTCAGTATAATACAGCATACCATTATAATTCATAGCTGGAATGCATAGAAGATGGTGCCAAGACAGAAAGTGCTCTGCATTTGTCTAGTCTTGTTTAGAGATTGCTAGGAGAATGGAAAGCTAGTATTAACATAACCTACAGACTTGATTTTTATGGATGTCTGACTTTCAGAGACGTAGTGATAGTGTAGAGTAGAGACAAGCTCAAGCTGCTAAATTGGGACCTGGATCTGCTTTCAAATATTCTAGAATTTGAGGGTCTTCAGTTGCAGCAATTTGGTTCAGCCAACAATAGAGATTTGCAAAATTTAACTCCCTGCCTTTGTGACCTCCAAGCTGGACCTTTGCAGCTCACTATTCCTGTGAACACTGACATTAAGAAAGCTTGTGTTAGTGCAAAATGCAACCGATTGACTCCTCAGCAACATCAGCTGCTGAATGCTCATCAACCTGGTATCCACTTGGAACACTAGCTCACCCTGACGCTCAGAATAATGAGTCAGATGGAAGGTTTCAGTCTGAAACTTCATGGAACTCTATAGAATTTATCAGCATATCTCACAGAACACATATAGCTTCTTGACCCCCACCTCCTCAGGAATTACAAAGCTATCGTCCGCAGTAGTAAAGTTTATAACAGCAAGAGGCAGGATTTTCTTGGCAACAGGGTTATAGTTTTGGGACTCCTTCCAGGAGGGGGAAGGAATGGCCACAAACCTCATTGAATTCAGGTTGAAGTGCAAATCTCACTTCTCTCATGTGGCTTTCCTACAGGTGCAACTAAAAGCAGCAAGGAAGAGGAGGAGGAAAAAGAGGGGAAGTCAAGAAGGTAGAGAAAGAGAGAAGAGAAGGCATAGTAGTAGAGGAGAGAAAAGGTAGAAATAAATGTAAAGCAAAACACAGTGCAGAGGAAAATTAGAGCATTGACCTATTGTAACTTTGGTTATAACATCTTGGGAACTGATGGGCACTCTTACTAGATAATTGGCACTGTTCTAAGTAGATAGAAATGGTGGTTCTTTTAGACCTGGGATTACCGTAATCACAATTAAAAGAAATTGGGTGTCTAGTAAGACAATATAAGTCATTTTTATCAGACCATCTTGGATCTTTGTTCTGTCTGGCTTGCTCTGCAGACAAAGCTGCATATTTCTATATGTAAGTGAATCTTCTCTAGGTCAAGTTATTCAGAAAAAGGAGAGAGACTGAATAGTGCACATGTCAAGAACTGAGAATCCCCTGCATTTTCTTTGAAGCTTTTGTGTACATGATGAGCTAGAATAACCTCGCTGAACTGAATTATCCTTCCATACTATGGTTCAGTGAATATCATTATATTTCAGCACAGCTTGAGTGATTTTTAATGCCAAAAACATCAGGAAGAAATACAAATGTTACAAAAAATATTGAAACAATACCATAAAAAAGCCCAGCATCATAAATACTTTACTTTGCAAGGTCTCAAAGGTCAACATAGCTATAGTGTGGAAAATTAAAATGCTCTCCGTGTGAATACCTTTGGGGAAAAAATGCAGTGGTTTACACTAAAAATGCAAAATTCCATTCCCCGAATCTATTTGAGGCCGATTAACAAAAAAAACTATTTTCCTGGTAGTTGGAATTGATGAAGTTATTCACCTGTGATTATTCTGAATGTTCTCCGGTATAGTATTAAATAAAATTTAATTAAAGTTGAAAAACAGCAACAGCTGTCTTGTGCATGATGTACTTGCCCATACAAAGGAACACGGAGAGCACCCAGAAGTCAGAGGTTTTTATCAGAATAAAATCAAACATGTTCATAAGTGAGAAAAGAGATTTGTGACAAGCTTTGATGCTGGGCATCTCTCTGCAACCGTGTGTTTTATCCACATGCAGCCCTTGTGACTAGAACAAGAACATATGTAAACTGGATTAAGGGGGACGGATAGGGAAGAAGCTGTGATATCCATCATACAATCTCAAGTGGATTTCAGCAACTACCCTCTACCCTCAGCTACCTCCTTGTAACTAGAACTAGCCTTTGCCCTGTATGTTTGAACAGCCTTGTCACTAATGGTTCAAGGGCCTTCTCCTTTGCAGCTCCTGCTGTATTGGCCACCTTTCTCCATTCCTTCGATTGATTGCTGTTTCAAATGATATCTCATCTGAAAACATCTCTCCCTTACCTATAACTCTTAATATTTCTCTCTTTGAATTGTTATTTATCAGTAGCTGATAGTGGTCCTCTCTTGAGGTGGATAATGCTGTCTGTGTGGGTGCCTGAGTCACCCTCTCTGAGCTCTGACTTCTAAATATTGCAATGTTATTTAGCTTTCTTATATTAATCAAAGAGAGCCACCTGTAATAAATGCAAGGAGGCTCTTTTTTCAATCATTAATCCCTTATTCATATCTATGTAGCTTTTCAACCTCCTGGCAGTGCTCCTTATTTGTTTTCAAAAAATGGATCAAATGGAATGAAGTGATATCAGCCATACCAGTTTACAGAAGCAATTAATCTAATTTATGTACATTGTTACCTCTAACACGTGTGTTGGAGTACTTGGACAGAGGATGGTCAATAAAAAAGATTGATGACCTTTTGGTGACCCCTGGTGGAACGGTTGAATATTACATTTGGATTCCTCCGCCCCCATATTTAACAGCTTATAATGTGCTACTGTGCCAAATGTCAAGATTCTTCTTTGAGTGCTGGTCCCTATGAATATTCCACAAATGAGTCCTCAGGTGCGCCATACGCACCAGAGCAGAAATTCTAACATAAGCATCTGTTGGCTCGCACATGATCAGTAGCTCACTATGTGCTCCAGACCAAGGGCATAAGAGAAATGAAGGTCAACGCCTCTCCAATTTCTTTGTACCACCACATGGCCTGAGTTGGAATCCCTTTGTCCACGGATTTCTACAGCTTTTATTATTATTACTCTGTAAATAAATTTGTAAGTAGATTATAGTTCATATTAGCACGCTTACAGTTTTTAGTATAGATAGTTTCCCTCCCCCTTAATGGGGATTTCCTCCCAGCAGCTTGGGACTATGCCAAGGGTTCTGGTGTTCAAGAACTGTGCCTCCTGCCCTCACTCCTTCTCAGTGAGTGACGAACACCAACACTGTCTCTACTGTCTAGGAGAGATGCATATTCCTGCAAAGTGCAGCATCGTTTGCTCTTTTCCACCACAAACTCATGGAGCTCATGAGCTTAGATTATGAAAATGCCTTATGAAGAAAGCTATGAAGCCTCACTCTGATCTGGGTCAGGGAGATCCCCTTGTACATTGGTCCCATCAGATGAGCAGTGCCCCTCTGAGCATGAGTTTAGGAGCAGAGTCTACAGCTGCTAAGCCCAATGACTCTTCTTGCTGGATTTCCCATGAGAATAAGGGGCACTCTCATGGTCGCAAAGACAGATCCCCATCCAGATCTGCCCATAAAAGAAAAGAAACCTCCCGGAGCCTGTCCAGGCCAGATGAGCCTTTGCATACGGGTCCGATGGATCTAGAACTGCAAAAGACCCCAACTTGGAGGGTAAAACGTGCAAAAAGAGGAATCCGTTGGTACCATTGGTGGCTCCAGCTCCAAAACACAAAGACTGACACTAACCAGCCCCATCTGGGAGTTCTGGACCTGATTCTTCTTTGACACCATCCCGTCCTCCTAAGAACTGTCTTGCTACAACTTCCTAGGTCATGTCAGAACTGTCAGCCCTGTCTGTCAGAATGCCTCGAATGCTGGGTAATAAGGACTCTGACACTACACCAGAGGATACTTTCCTCCCTTACCCTCTACTCTCTGGCCCAGTCCTTCTGAGAAACATTGCTTCACTGGAGGATGAAACTGCACTGGTGTCACTGGAGACCTCCTCTGTCCCACTCTCAGGCAGGAGCATCCGTTCTCTGGTAGCATAGGCCCTACCAATGGAGACAGAGCAGCTGTCAGACTCGGGTGCATCGGATGCTCCAGATGGTTTGTCATTTCCTCATGAAGAGCTGAACCCTGATAAACAGTCAAGGAGAGCTGAGCACCATTCTCCCAAGATATGACTTCCCACCACTGGTAACTGGTGCTGTAGGGTTCCTCATATCCAGTTGGTCTCTCCTTTTGGCCTTATTGAGACTGTGGGAACCCCTCTGGATGAGGCCCCCTGATCAGTTCATAAGACATACCACAATTCTCCTACTTGGCACACACCAGATCCAATGGAGTATGAGGAGAAGGACATAGTCCGGGATCTGCAGGTACTGACGGCAGTCTCAGCCTCATCTCCAGATGAAGCTGTCACTCCATCCTCACCATCTCTACTGGATGACTATAGGCAATACAGGGGATAGCCAATGACCTCCAGGTAACTTTGAAGGAGATCCAGGACACCCAACATTGGCTCCTGGATATTCTGTAGCCTACAAATCCAAGCAAGGTGGAATTTCCAGTTTAAAAGGCAATCATGGAGCTAACCAGAGAGGTCTGGCACACCTCAGACTCATATGTTCTCATACCTAAAAGGGCAAGGAGATGCTATTTCATCCCTGCCAAAGAGGTTGACTTTTTCTTCTCCCATTGAGTACCCATCTCCATGGTGGTATGTGCGGCAGTGGAGAAAGCAAGTTCTCAGCACCCCTGACGACCCTAGCTGACAAGGGCTCAAAAGGTTGGGCCTTTTAGGGAGAAAGGTCTTTTCTCCTACAAGTCTACAATTCCGTATCAGGCCTTGTTAGCAAAATATGACTTTAACAGTTATTCCAGGCTGGCTGATTCCCCCTGACAGGGCCCAGTTTCAGTCTCCCCATAGAGGAGGGCAAATTAGTAACTAAGACTTCCCTGCAAGCTGCTGTAGATGCAGCTGACACTGCATCCAGAGGCTTAGCTGCTGGCATAGTCATGAGGCTGGAATCTTGGCTTCACTCCTTGGGGCTCTCCAAGGGAGACCAGAACACACCATGCATTTGTTCAGTAAGAAAATGGATGAGTCCCTTCACTCACTGAAAGACTTGAAGTTGACTATGCGCTCCTTGGGGATTTACACCTCACCCCTGAGGAGGAAGCACCAGAGAGAGGTATAAACCAAGGCTGTCCCCTCCACAGGTTTTCCACCATCAACACCTAGCCAAGCCCCCACGTAGACAACAGAGGATTCAGAGACCTCAATTTTCAGCCATCTCTACTGCCACGACCTCTGCTTATTCCCAGCCCCCTGCTAAGGGCTACTTTTGATGTCGTGGTCAAGATCTGCCCACCCACCTCTACCTCCAATATTTTTGGAAGACACCTTGCACTTTTCACTCAGAATTGGGACTCCATTACAACAGACAGTTGGGTCTGAGAAATTATCCATCAAGGGTTCTCCATAGGGTAGACTGGAGTAGATTCCATCTCTCTCCCTTCACACATATCCCATTCCCAGTCCTCTTCAGGGACCACTCTCTCAAAGTGATTCTTCTCCAGGAGGCAGGCACTCTCCTCCTGTGAGGGGCAATAGAGCAAGTGCCATCTCAGTGTCAAAGAAGAGGGTTCTATACTATGGTCTCCATGTCAGCAAATATAAGAGCGTAAATGGGGTCAGGAGCAGTGAGGGCCTATAGGAACTGTCTAAACATATTGACTGGTCCCAGTACATTGCAGAAGTAGCCTGGAGGTATTAGTGCTATTCCAGTCCATGGGCTGGAGTAGAAGTCTCAGGGTAGCTGCACTGCTTCATGCCACATTAATCTCATGTTGGACTTGCAGATTACACTTCCCCAGCCCATCTACATTTCACCTTCCTCTAGCCCGATTTCTGACTCTTTATGTAGATAATGTCACCTGAGCTGCTCACTTGTTAAGTATTTCTGGCCACTCCTCCAGAATCCAGCAAGTTTGGGAGCATTATGAAAATGAGGAGAAACCAGAATAGCTCTAGTATTGTCGCTTGTGAAAATAGCCACAATCCTTATTTATCTGCATTTGGCTCAATCACAAACTATCTCTGAAAGCACAGGGTCATCACACTTTCCTGTTAGGTAGGCAAATTTGGTTAAAAATAGTGGTAGGATAGAGCAATTTTCAGAAAAGAAGGTTTATTTCTCTTTTTATTGTCTGCAAAATATAAGGTAAGTTCAAAATGAATAGTAACTAATATAAAAGGGAATAGGAAATGAGAGAAACCTTTATTGCCTGAGAAAACTCCATTTTGCCTTCACTTTTTACAGTAGTACATTTTGCAAACATTGGGAACCTTCCCTGTCCTTTTAAACTCAGTTCTGTAGACACGCCGCCTATATTGTACAATGAAATGGAGTTCAACTTTTTAAACAGTCCTTACTGTTTGGTGTAATTCTGCTGTCAGCAGGAATAAAATTTCCTACCAAGGGAAAGTATAAAAAAGTCAGATGCTATTCCAGAGTATGCCATCAACTGTATATACTGAGACCACTCTTTGCTGAGGCCTGTCTTACTCCATGTGGGAAGGAAACATAAGTGCTTTAGTCCAAAGCACATTGCTCAAAAGCTATTGACTGTTATGAACCAGAATCCAAGGCAGCTAAAGTACCATTTTGTCTCCCTTTACTCGAAGAAAAATTGCTTCTCTGATCTGGAAAATAGAGCCCTTGGTCACTTTTCAAAATGCCAAGACCAATGTTCAGGTTATAATAACTACCTCTTAAGTGAGCTAACTTTCATTTCTCATGGGCTTATTGTATATAAAAAGGTTTGTTGCCCACTGGCTGTATGGTGAAATTAGAACACTGGCTTCCACATGCTTCTTTTGTTCTGTATGAAATTCATTATCATCCTTTTAGATCATGGAGGGATACAAACAGCTGCTTTGCACTTTAATCTTCTTAAGCATGGTAAGTAAACCACTAGGAAAATATTAAATGATTGGAAAATGCCATTGGAAATTATATGTGCAATTACTTTATAATGTCATGATGTTTGGGAAAATAAAAGCACTAAGTCGACAATGCTAACTTTATTTTTGATTGGTGGCTCAGAACACAATGTATGCTCAAAGGGGTTGACAATCACTGACTGATGGTCATTACTAATTTAATAAGCAGCCCTCAAAGCTTGTGCAGATACAAAGGGATCTGGCTTTACATGTGTAATATGCAGCGTGCGTGAAATACTTAGTGCTGTTCTCTTTGAAACCTAGAGGACAGTTATTAAAATTTTATGGTGCAAATTAAAATTTAAGATTAAAATACAAGATCAAAAGAATCATTTTTTTTCTCAATGCTATTAGGAATAAGCCTTTTGGAATAGAGCAGCTCAATGTCTTAATGTCATGTCCTTCTCCTCTGGAGAGCTAGATTAGAACTAATCATAGCTGACTAGAGAAACATATCTTTCTGTATTTTTTGTAAAGAGAAGAACAAGCTTCTTTTACTTTTTAATGGATTATGCCATTGTAGAGTCATACAGTAGTGAATGAAACTCTGCAGTCTGTGTGACATCTTTTGAAGAAGCACAGTTTGATTTGGGAGCAGAAGAGAAATGCAAGGTGGTGGTACAGTAAAAATCATGGAGGATGCTAAAATATGAAGGATGCGAGAAGATTTGCCTTATGACTAAAATAAAGGAGAAGGGTGGGTCTACTACAGTAGCTCAGCCTGATTAATACCCTGTTGCAGTGCTCATCTCTGTAAGGCTGTAGGCCATTAATATGTCTCCCAGTGTCAAGATCAGTTGCTTTGCTACCTTGAAGAATTGATGGTTCACAAGAGTAGCCTTACAGGAAAAGGCCCTGCTATATCTTAACTCCAAATATAAAACAATTCCCACTTCTGATTTATGATTTTCATTGATATGCTACATTTTCTCTATCTTTCACTTGTAAGGCCCCCATTAATATTGTATCTAACTGCCACTAAGAACAGCAGCAGGTATATTCCAAAGCCAGTATCAGTGTTATGCCATAGATCAGAAGGTTAGAGGTGCATTACCAGCCCAGTGATTTCTTTTTAGTCTCTAACAACAAGCTCATCATGAGACTGATCCAAAGCCCATAAAAGTCAATGAAAAAACTTCCATTGAAGTCAACGGGCTTCGGAGCAGTTGAAGTCGATGGGAGCTGCATATGCATGTTCAAAACTGGAAATCTGTTTTTGTTTTTGTTTTTTGTTTTTTTTCTCAGCTAGTAGCTGTAATGAGGCCAGGGCCGGCTCTAGGATTTTTGCCGCCCCAAGCCAAAACATTTTTGGCCGCCCCGCTTCTTTTTCATGCCCCCCTGCCCCTGGCTCTGGCCCAACTCTGCCCCTTCCCAATCCCTCCCCCAAATCCCCGGCCCCACCTCCTTGCCCGGGCATGCCGCATTCCGCCCCCCATTGCTTCCTGCGGCTCCCCTGCCCTGCAACCTCCCCCCAGCTCACCTCTGCTCCGCCTGCTTCCCTGAACATGCCGCCGCTCCGCTTCTCCCCCCTCCCTCTCAGGCGACGGTGAGGCAGCGCGTTCAGGGGAGCAGGCAGAGTGGAGGTGAGGGGGGGATAGAGGAACCACTCCCCGCCTCAGCTCACCTCCGCTCCACCACCACCGCCTCCCCCGAGCGTGCCGCTGCTCTGCTTCTCCTCCCTCCCCGCCAAGGCTTGCCGCACAAAACAGTTGTTTCGTGCGTGGCAAGCCTGGGAGGGAGGGGGAAGAAGCAGAGCAGCGGTGGCGTGCTCAGGGGAGCAGGCGGAGGCACATTTCTAGGGGTGGCACGGCTGGCGCTGGAATGCCGCCCCTAGAAATGTGCCACCCCTAGCACCTGCTTGTTTTGCTGGTGTCTAGAGCTGGCCCTGAATGAGGCTGAGCATACTTTAAGTGAGCAAATTGTACCCAGAGCTAGCTTAAGGTCAGTTTTCCCCATCATTGTCAAAAATACTGCCAAATATGTTGCAGTGCAAAATTTCACTCAGTTTGCACATTTTGTAGTGATATGCCCCAAACTCACAAACATTAGAACATTAGCAAAGCAAAACTTCGCCAGTCTGCACCACCCATAAGATATTTGTTTATCCATTTGGGTAAATGTTAAAAAGCCAATACTCGTTAGTTTAATTTTTTAACGCAAATCATTTGAACACCACTTTACATCTGTTCCTCTAAGGCTGGGACATAACCCGTTCAATTCTAGTATGATGTTTTAAAGGACAGGGAAATTTCTGGATTAGCATCAAGTAAATGAAAACAATATGCACAAAGACTGATCAAACAGAATTAAGCCTTTCAAACTGTCTATATAAATCATCAAATTATAAAGCAGGAGAAAATGATTTAAGCTCTTGCTATTTCAGTGAAGAGCTTATCAAGAACTAGCTGACCAATGTGAGTTGCAGTATAGCATTAATTGAGCAGATTTGGTATAATCCAGTTCTGCATTCGTTGAAAATTTCAGAATAAAGAACATTATCAGGGTTTCACGGACAAATTCCTCGTACTGACAAGCATTTGTAATAACAGTAAAAGAAACAAACTGCATGAAACCATAGGCTACAAAATTCATTAAGATCCTTAAAAAATGAGACCTAGAGATTGCTCTTATCATAGAAGCCAAAGCCTGACCATCTGTGGTTATCAGTTTTTCAGACATGTGCATCACTGAAGCTAGATTGATGAAGAGGCAGACCAGACTGAAGAGAGAAAATTTCTATTTTATAATAGAAAGGGGGTGGGGGATGGAGTGAGATCGAGTGAGAGAAAGGGAGCTAGGAGAACAAATAGGAAAGAAAAAAGTGTTGTCACTCTAAAGAGTGAGAATATAGAGGAAAGCTAGTATTGACAACAGGATTAAGATGGTTTCCAGGATAAACAGCCAAGAATCAGTACCTAAAATAGATCATACGGGTTCAATTTTGCTCTCAGATATTAGGGTGCAACTCCCTTTAAAATTAGTGAGAGCTATAGATGTGTACAGGAGGACAGAATTGGACTCTATGAATGAAATTCACCCCAGAGAGGAGGGCCCATAGAAAGCCTTCTACAATATTTAGGAATAGTGTTAGCTATGGACTAGGTGACCAGATAGCAAGTGTGAAAAATCGGGATGGGGTGGGGTGTAATTGGCAACTATATAAAAAAAAGCCCCAAATATCAGGAGTGTCCTTTTTAAATCGGGACACCTGGTCACCCTACTCTGTACAGGGCGGCGGAAAGACTGATGGAGCTACCATATGGGGCCTGCTCTACCTGGTATTGCCATATAAGGGGGTGCAGCACTGCTAGTACAAGATAGTGCGGAGTGGGTGGGAGCATGGAATGGAACCATTGGCTCTTCACTGAGATCCCTCTATAGGGAGTGCATGGGGGAAGTGGATGTTATTCTTCCATAGGCTAAATAATGACCACGGAAGGGCTGCATTACAGATCTGAAGCCTGCCTGTGAGTTGTGAAGAAAATTCCATCCCACCCAAACGTGACTTAGTTCCTGATAGCAGAGCCCAATTACTCAGGCTTTATGCAGGAATCATTGAATTTCATCTTGTAGGTTTATATTTCATCTTCCTTTATAATTGTGCAATTCCATTGCCTTCAGCAGGGTGGCATAGGTGAAACTGAAGGCAAAATTTCCCCATTTATATTTGAATAGATCACAATGCTGGGGGCTAGTCCTGTAAGCCAGCACAGTTGTTACTTAATGGAACCTTTGGTTTGTTTATTAATGTTGTTAACTTTGCTTGTTCGGATAAATCTGAAGAGCTGGAGTTACTAGATACAGTGAAGTGTCTAATGTTTCTTTTTTGCTCTTTGTAGTTTCTTTATACAGTAAAATTATACTAACTCCTAGCTGAAAAATGTACAATTAGGTCAGCTTCTTTCTGCAGCATCATTTTTTCTATGCTCCCCATTGATTTGTTGCGTGGTCTAACAAAAAGAAGACTGGATTTTGAAAAATCCTGAGCAGCCATCTGTATCTTCTGAGAATGTCTTGAGTTGCTGGAGAATCCTGGTGTCCTAAGCAGTTATAGGGAAACTAGCATTTCCTCCTCTCTGCAGGAGAGTTAGGTTGGCTGACCTTGTCCACTATCTGCCTGATGGTTCCCCTCATAACCCAGACCTCCCCAAAAGTGTTGTCCCAGTGCCAAGATGGGCATACAGACCCAGTGCAGGACCATCCCTTTGAATTGTTGTATGGAGTCTAGGCCAGAGTTTTTCTAAGTTCAGGTCATGACCCAGTACTGGGTTGCGGCATGTAAGGCCCAGGGTCATTCTAGTCAGCACCGCTGACTGGGACATTAAAAGTCCCATCAGCGGTGCTGCCCAGCTAAGGCAGGCTAGTGCCTACCTGTTCTGACACCATGCTGTGCCCCGGAAGCGGCCAGCAATGGGTTTGACATTTAGGCAGGGGAGCCATGGGGCTCTGCACGCTGCCCCTGCCTCGAGTACCGGCTCGCACTCCCGGCCACTGGGAGTGGGGATGGTAGTGCCTGCGGGCGAGAGCCACACAGAGCCACTTGTGTGCCTCTGCCTAGGAGCCGGACCTGATGCTGGCCGCTTCAGGTGCAGCGCAGTCTGCGGTGCTAGGACAGGCTGTGCCACTGACCAGGAGCTGCTGGAGGTAAGTCCATGCCCTAACCCCATGCCCCAAATCCCTGTCCCAGCCCTGAGCCCTTCCCAAACCCAGAACCCCTCCTGCATCCCAAACCCCTGCCCAAGCCTAGATCCCCTTCCTACACCCTGAACCCTTTCATTCCTGGCTCCACACTGCATCCCTCATCCCCAAACCTCTGCCCCAGCCCTGAGCCCCTCCCAAACCCCAAACCCCTCATCCCCAGCTTTGCTGGGTCGCGGGCATCAACAATTTTCTTCAGCTGGATTCCCAGAAAAAAAGTTTGAAAACCACTAGTCTAGGCACTATAATTCTTAGCTTCCCACACATGCTAGTAATAGTTAGGTTTTGGAAAACCTCAGAAAACATGCACAGGGCATGCAACAATTACAAGGGAAAACTGGGACCCAGCACAGACCCAACCTGGCCCCATAATAATCTTATTGAAGGAAGTTCTGGACTTTTAAAATCCTCCTTTCCTGCAGGAAGAGTTTGTGTCTGTCACAGGCTCAGGGCTGTTCATTGGAATACATCATGCATGACAAGAAATCAGGCGCATCAGGGCTAAAAATTTGAGAGGGAACACTAGGAGGTCTGTAGAGGATAGAGGATCTTTGAGAGAGGTAGAAAATATGAGAGTCTGGAAGCTGGGTAAGAGAGAATGAAGAGAACCTTTATCTACATAGGAAATGGGGGAAGAGGGAGGAAGCGATAACCAGAGAATAGAAAAATCTCCCCCAAAGTGTTTCCGTTTTATTCAGCTTAGTTCTTGATGAAGTATAGAGAACTGTACTTTGGTGAAGACACAATATATATGGATACATAGATTGATTAAACAGTTGCTGTCCAATTAATTCACCTGCATGATAATTGAATTTATGCTAGCATATTAAAACCTCTGTAAATGCTCAAGAAACCATTAACCATATCTCAATTAAAAATTAACTTGTTTGAGAAGATACACAGTAGTTAACTGCTTTGATTTCAACTCAGTTAATACTAAAATAACACATATTTATTATTAATCAACATTTTAGAAATTGCAGAAAGATTTTCAGGCCAAACAAATATATTAAAATAAATTAAAAGTAATATATCTGTTCACCTTTCACCAGTTCTTCAGAATTTTCCATCCGACTATTGCGAGTTCTTAAAAACACATCTATTTAATTAAATTTTCTGACCATAACAATCCATCTTCCCTTTCATAGTCTTTCCAGGAACACAGAAATCCAAATTTTTGTCATCCAAACAATTTCCCTTCCAACTGGTATTTTTGAACTTAGGTCATTTTTGGTTTAAACTACTTTAAAAAAAAAAGGAAAAATTTCCCCCCAAAATGTTTTTTTGGAAGATGTTTTATTTTTACACACATTTTTCCTAACATTTTTTTATTGAAATTTGTTACCATAATAATTGTCAAAATATTTTATTTATGAAAACCAAAGTTTGGGGAAATTTTGGTAACCATTTTGATAAAAAAAATAGAAATTCCAATTAAAATTTTGATTAAAATTTCTCTCACATTTTTGGGAAAAATGAAAAATAGGTGAATTCTAACCTTGCAAAATGAAAACAACTTTGTAATTTCAAATTTTTTCTTTAAATAAAATAAAAAAAAGTAACCATCTGTAATTGCAAGATACATACTTAATAAACTCTAGGGAAGGAATTTGTAGGCAGATTATTTAGTAGAAGACCCTTGGCCAGAGTGTCTAGGCCGAAGAAGGGAAAGTAGATGGAAGGAAAATGGTTGGTGATGGAGAAACACATTCATGAATCATCACTGCAGAGATTATATTTGAATCAGTGTAGCTAGATAAGATCTCTCAGAGACAAGGGGTAAAAGAGGAAAGTGCAAAGAACTAGAATCAGAGCCGTGCTCTAAGTAGGCAATTAAAATGTCAGAATCAAGTTAGAGCTAGAGAATGAAAATTTTAAAGATACAGTGTACAATGGGAGCGACTCCCATATATATTACTGAGAGAAGAAATGGGCTGGGCTTACATTATGTCCAAATGACATCCAAAATGTTTACATGCTTATGTAGTTGTCTTAAAAAGAGCAGTTCAGTAAGATCAATATTGTGTGCTCATCTGGAGGACAATAGACAGCAAAAGTTCACTGGTAGGATGAATTATATTCTAAATAATGTTATATTGATCCTTTCACATTGTGTGCGTATCCCATCTTTAAAAAAAAAATTTGTATTGGGTAACTGAGATCTACGAATCAGTTCTAATAGATTTGAAATATTCTACTTTGTGTTGGCATTGTTTTAAATTGTATTAGAAAACCTTGAATTTTGAAAGAAGACTTTAGGCTGGATCATAAGCCCATTAAAGAAAATGTGAATCTTTCCACTGAGTTCAATGAGGTTTAATCTAACTTGCCTTGTGGAGATATAGGGCTGATACAAAGTCAGTTGAAGTCAGTAGGAATCTTTCCATAGTCTTCACTGGGCTTTGGATAAATTCCGTGGCAGGGATAACATTTAATTTGATTCAGAAGCTCAGCTTGCTGAAACAGCAAATGGTGCCAGGTGGACATTACAATATGCTGAAAATGAATTTTCCATGGATAACTGACAAAATGAGAAGGAATCCTAATAAAAGACTAAAAAGAAAAGCAGGTTTTATCACTCTAAAAAGAAAGTTATTTTGAATTAATTTGATTAAACAGAATATTTCATTTGACTGTTTTAATTTATTTATAAATCATACCCACTGAGTAAATGTAATATTTGTAATACCAGTAAAGTATTAAAATGTAATTTCTTTTCTACCATGAGTGAATTATGTGATAGGTACAGAATACTTTTACTTTTTTTTCTTAGTAGAGTTTTAGAATGTAATTATTTTCCAATTATTTGTTAATCTCTTGGGGTAAAATTTCTAAAAGCATTTAAATGACCTAGAAGCCAAAGTCCCACATTCAAAAGTGATTTAGGAATTTAGGGTGTGATTGACAAAGATATTTAGGCACCCAGTTCTCACTGATTTCAATGACAGTAGGCACCTAAATAGTACCTTTTTTGAATCCCACCCTATGTCTCATTGGCTTTCAGTTAAACTTAGGGCCCTAAGTGCCAAGTCACTTTTAAAAATGGGACTTAATAGTCTATTTCACATAGCAACGCAGCCTTGCAACGCTGAGAGGAGCAACATCAAAATACCTTTAAAAATCTGGGTCCCTAAAATTTAAAAAAGGATTTGTAATAACTTCTTTGAATTCTTCAACTACCACAGGAATTTACTTGTAACATTTCAGAAAATTTAAGTTCTATATCCTCAGCTGGTGTAAATCAGTATAGTTCAATTGAGATTAATGCAACACAGCCCCATTCCTTGACCTCAATGCTGCTGCACCAATTTATACCAGCTTAGGCTATGACTGTGGGGGCACGTGTACAGTGCCCCACAGTTTGGACTAAGGAGATGAGAATAGCAATGTGCACCAAAGTGCTTTGCTGTAACTCATCCATGTGGATTGTGCAGGCGCAAACTAAAAGGTCCTGAGTTGGTATTAATGTAGTCTTCAATTTGTTTGCATCTGCATTCACACAGGGCAATAACAGTACTTGGTGTGGACTGCTATTCACACCCCATCATGCAAACTGCAGGGCAATGTAGACATGCCCAAAGTCTTTTCCTTTGGAGTAAGTGTGGTAATTTTGGTAATGGTTGGTAAATTCTATGCCTCACAAAGAAATTTAAGACTCATTTCAATTGGGAAACTGAATACAAGGGTTAGAGTGGAGCTGCTAGCGATGCCGTCACAATGACTGGAAGCTCTGTACTTTTTAAAGAGCAACTGAAAAATAGTCAATATATATTGAAACATAGAAGAAAATTCTAAGTCGTCTATTGACTTCAATGGCGTTATAACAGGGAAGCTGATGAGTTTACAGTCTAAATAGACAGGACAGACAAAGATTTCTGAAGCATCAGCTCTGTTTAATTAACAAATAAATAAATTGAAATAGATTGATTGAGCTGTAGTGCAGCACTGCACGGTGCAACATGTGACAGTATAAATCCATGAATAGATCAATTCATAACCTGCTCAGCTAGCCACTGTATCCACTATCCAGCTGATAGGGCAGGATGCCAACAACACAAACAGATTGAATCAGTATGCGAACATCTCTGATTATGACCAGTATAATCACAGATTCTAGCCCTACAAACGCTGTGCCCTAGCATCCATTAATGAGGGTAGTACCATTTGGCAGTAGAATCCCTTTACAACTCATGTGGACCTTTTGCTGCTGCTTATGTGATTTGAAATCTTCTATACTCACTAATGACTTTAACATCTGATTATACTTTTAACAGCTGCTTTATTGATGCCTGATCTTTGCACACTGTAGCTCTCATTGGCATTGCAGTTTTGGGTGCACAAGATGAGTAACATGCACCCTGATGAAGACTGTGTGATACAGGGTTAGGCCAAGATTTTCAAACCTGACTAGTGATTTTGGGTTCCCAACTTGAACAACTGGAAAGTTGCCTGATTTTCAGAGGGTGGGTGCTTAGCACTCTCTGAAAATCAGGCCCCTTTAAGGTGTCTCTTATTTGTCACCCCAAAAATTGAGGTGTAAGTCACATGTTTGCACTGGAGCATTTAGTGATGTAAATAAGGGAAGAAACAGTGAGGAGGAGACAGTCTTTGTTTCAGTTTTAGGGGAATGTGTGTGCATCCAGACTTGCCAGACCGAGGGTGTGTGTTAGTGTGTGTGTGACTCTACTGGATGGGCCAGAATCATCCAGCAATTGAGTGTGTGGGCACTAGCTGTGCTCATTAGTTGTTTGAAGCTACTTGGGTGATTTCCACTGTGGGCAAGCAGCCTGGAAAGACAGACCCACAGTCACTTTCTGAGAATGCAATGACTGGATTTGGGGAGGAGGAGGAGGAGTTTATAAATAAGAGGAGTGGCAGCCAGAGTGGAAAACTCACTGATGGAGCAGTACAAGGGGTGAGATGGATCTGCTGTAAGGATTATGTTCCAGGGATTTTGCCAGTTTGTTGGATTAGACTGTGGGATCCCTCCCCCACACCCACCTGAGAAAAGGAGGAGGATGACGAGAATTTTCTGCAAGCTGTGGAAATTGCAGAGACTCAAAGGGAGTTTGAAGGAGACATTTTTCCCCAGATTTATGGAGCTGGCATGTCCTACAGAGAGTTTGGATACCATTCCACAGAGTCTTGGAAGGATAAGTCCTCCCAGAGAAGAGCTCTAGAGGATTGCATGTATGTGCATATGCATGATCATATTTTGCATTTGAACTTGTGATAGCAACAAGTTTGAACAGTTTTGTGCTTTGAAGTTGCAGTTTGAGCTAGAGGTCAGGCTCTGAAGCCCAACCCTTATTACATAAACCTATTAAATAACTTATTAAATAAACCTCTCTCTTTTTAATGAAACAAACCTGTTTTACTTTTTATCTAAACTAACTCAGTACTTTGATTCAATTGAAGTGATTGTAAACAGCAGTCAAGATAACAAGTTCTTGTTTCTGTCTCTTTAAAGGAACAGAAAACTTAATCTTCTGAGCATGTACAGTGATGGGGCTGTACATTGCAGAGACACTTCTCTGAGGGTCGGGAGTTCTCTGATTTGGGCTGGGAGAACCCTGGGGTGTTTACTGGCAAAGCAGACGTGCTGGTTTGTCCTGCACTGAGTCGGAGAAGTTTAGACAGTGTCTCTCAGCCCTGGGTATCCCCAGCAGCTTGTCACAGAGTATACACACAGTAGATCTCATCAACTTTAATGCTACAACAATTCATCTAATAAGTGAATCACTTGCCAGCTACTAGGAATCCTTTACTTAATTTTCTGTTATTTCAATTTAATAACAGATCTTTGCATTGAAAAAAAACATTCCTTCCTCTTATATTTCTGGTGTGTGTGCATGTTTTAGAAGATAATTACATATTGCAGTGAATGTTTCCTGTGTTCTATATTAGGATTATTACACATGACCATGAAAAAAGCTGATTTCGTTGTTTTATCAGGGTAGAACTTGTCCTTATAGAGTCTTAACTGTATGTAAGAGAAACAGAAGTCTGCTGGGCACTCATATGATAGGTCGTTTAAATGATATATTAATACAATGAGTCATATGTGTTCAAAATAAAGTATAAGTCCTTAAATTACAGAGCAGAGACAATTTTGGACACACAGAAATATAGTGAAATATTAATAGTATTCATAAAGGTGTCCAAGTAACTTTGAAAAGAAATATATTCTTCTCATTTGGATTTGGGGCTGACTGTGATCAACTTTAAAGTACAACTGGTGTGTGATTTTTTTCAACTTTTTAGCTTTTCTTCCTTTATATCTATAATTGTAAAATCTCTATTTCTGTTATACTATCATGATAATTTATGTTCTTACTTTAATAAAATCAAAGTGGTCTGTCTAGCAAGGAAGCCAATTTTTTTGTGATTACATTTTGAAAAGCAGAAAAGATATCTTATTTTATAAAGCACTCTGCGGGTTCTAATGTTTGCTGTTAAAAACAAGAAAATAAAATTACAAATATTCAAAAACAAAAACTTATATTGATTTTAAAGTATTTGAGAAAACAAATTCGTCTAATATTTAAGGACTTTTTTTCCTAGTAAAACTATAATACATTGAGATTATTTTACCTTTTGATGAAAAATAGAAACATTCATTTGGAAGTTAATGTCATTATCACTGTATCTCTTTAAAAAAAACAAAAAAATTAATGCAACTGTGGTATTATTGACTTGGAGGCTATGCCATAGTATCAGAGTAATGTTGTGTGTACGGTTTATCTTATAAACAAGTAGATTTTTAAATCTAATTTAAATTTAATTTTAAAATTCTCTCATGATTTTGAGATGAGTCAGATTCTGATCTTAGTTACACAGGTGTAAATCACTGGTTTCTCCTGATTTACACCTGTGTAACTGAGATCAGTGATTATCCTACCATGTTACTGTCTGTGCCATTAAAAATACTGCTAATAATTCTTTGCACTCTTAAAGTATCTTCCATTTGAGGATCTCAAAGCACTATACAAATATAAATAAATGGTACTTCATCAATACCTTGACAACTGTTAAGCAGTAGTATCCCCATTTTATAGATGAGGATGTTAAGTGGAAACACCTTTCTAAGCCCAGCCTAGAGGCTGCAGAGTGGAGTGGACCACTGCAGAGTGGCTAGCCCAGAGTGCCTTACAAAACCGTGAAGACTGCTGAGGGAGGGTCTCTGTGAAGCCTCCAGGCAGGGCTTAGAATGGTGCTTGTACTTAACATCCTCATCTATAAAATGGGGATACTGCTGCTTAACAGCTGTCAGGGTTGTGATGATGATGTATGGTTTCCATCCAGCACATTGCACAAGTGGCTCAGTGAGGCTGCAACTCAGTCCCATGTCCTAGGCCAATGTCAGGGAATTGGATTTCTATACCTTAGGGCCCCCCATCATACTTCTTCCATGTGAAGCCTTATTATTTAGGGACATAGTCACACCTCACTATTTTGTGGTGTGGCTAAGGATATAATTCCCTTCTCTCTTATAAGATCCAGCCATCATTCTTCTGTTGACCTAGCCATTGCCACTCAAGGAGATGTATTACCTACCTTGATGGGGAAAAAACCTCTTCCATTGATGAAGGAAGCGTCTACACTATGGGCTGTACAGAAGTATAGCTTGTGTGCTGGAGAGCGGTGCCTCTGTAGCACCCAGTGTGTAGACAAGCCCTTATTTTCTAGAAATAAAAATCATTTTAAGGGCCCAGATACCTGAAGCTTTCTGCTTGAGAACATATTACTGAGGCTAAAAATACTTGCAAAACAGGGTAACAGATAACGCTAAAGACCAAATTTTATTTGACAGTGTTGAGATTTTTTCAGTGACTGCACAAAAGCATTAAATGGGAATGGCCTAGTGACAGACATTGAATCAATATGTAGCAGTAGGTTTGTGAAATCAATTTTTTTCTCTTCACATACACGAAAATTGATGCAGCTCATGCTGTGTAACTCCTATTAATTGCCCAGAGTGACACAAAATTTATCAATTATTGACTTCTTTGAAGCCATAGGGGGAAAAATGGCAATGGCTGCAAGGTTAACTGTATAGTACAGAAGCATCCTGACTGAATGGATATGTAAATATAAGCACAGCAAACTGTTGAGAGCTGCAGAATTTGTATCTGTCCAGCCACACACACATTCACCAGTAAAATTTTTACTAAAATGTTTGCCTTTGCAAGTAAATAGGGTAATCGTATTATTATTCCCTAAGTTTAGTGTGAAGGAAATTCATAGGGAAAACTATGAACATTGCAGTGATGTTAATCACTCACAAAAGCATTTGTAAAGAATTTAATGGTAACCGTATATACAGATCTGACATTTTGGCACCTTTAATAAGAGAAATATGCCTAGAAATAAAAATCAAATGTGACTAGTGATTTGGGGGGCTCAGTTTCTAGGTACCCGCCTTTGGAATGCTACACTTAAGGGCTCTGATTTTCAGAAAGTGCTGAACGGCTGCCTTCTGGAATTCCAGCCCTATAAAGTATTTCAAGTTGGACACCTAAAATTACTAGTCCCTTTTGAAAATCTCAGCCTTGGCCTCTTTCTGTCTCTCCTTATGCTCCCATTCCAGTCAGTGGTAAAACTCCATTTAACTTCAGTGACAGTAGAATCAATCCCTTACCCCTCTTTTATCCTATATTTACTTTCCTCTTATGGTTTCTGTGTTTCACAGATTCCCTTGGCCTAACACTATCTCCCTCTTTATTTCCTCCTGTTCCCATGCACTTCAACTTCATGAACGCTCTTTATTTTCCATGCTTTCTTTCCTCTTCCTCC
Organism: Eretmochelys imbricata; assembly: GCF_965152235.1. Lineage (NCBI taxonomy): Eukaryota > Metazoa > Chordata > Testudines > Cheloniidae > Eretmochelys > Eretmochelys imbricata. The sequence continues at coordinate 25,989,299 of NC_135579.1, forward strand.
TCCACAAACTCCTACTCCTCCACCTTGCTTTTGCTTTACAGCCTTTGGACTCTTCTAATTCCCTCCAAAATCCGAGGAGAACCATTGCATTGGATATTGTCGTCTGTAGTAGAGTTAGGATAAGAAGGGAAAATGCCAAATTACCAGTAACTGTAGTTTGGTCCTAAGACAGTACTTCAGATCCCTTCAGATGTGTATGTGTACAGATGAGTATCGAGAGGCTGTTTTCACTTAGATTGCCTGACCTCCATACTTAAAAAAAATAAATACAATACAATCTGAGCTCTTCTCAAAAGAAGGATGGTCTTGTGATGAAGGTACAGGATCATGACTCAGGAAACATAAGTTCAGTTCCCAGCTTTGCCACAGCTTTTTTGAGAGACCTTGTTTAAAACACTAATGCCCAGATTCAGCTACACACTTAATTTCAACTTCAGTATCTCTTAAGCACATGCTTAAAGTTATGCATGTTCTTACACATTTTGCTGAATAGTAATTTAAGAAAGTGTTTAAAACTAAACAAATATTTATGTGCTTTGTTGAATCAAGGCCTCAGATATTCTGCCTCAGTTTCCCAACTGTAAAATGTGAGTAATGATATTTTCTTTTTTCCACTCTTGTCCATTACGAGATTATGATTCCCTTAATCACATTGAGTAGTTCCTTATTCCACAAGTATTCAGTGGGACTACTTATGGCTTAAGATACTATTCTTCATGAATAAGGGCATCCCAATGTGTCTCTTAGCACTCTTTGTGAGCGTAATTACTAGCATGTTAGAAGCATAGTGGTTCAGATCTAATGGTTTTGAATATTGGTAGAACTTCTGCCACTGCATACAATCCTACTCCTCTAGGCTTGAGAAGTGAAGAGAGCTCATTAAACTACTAAGAAAGGAAAAAAGTTAAATAACTCTATCGATCTATCTATCTATCTATCTATCTATCTATCTATATCTCTTCCAAGGCATAAAGAAAATGCTGTGGAATATTAGCTAAACATAAATGTGACACAAGATAAAAAAGCAAAGGGAGAAAAAGGCTGTGTTTTAGGGCTTATAAACTTTCCACTGAAAGATATACCTGACATTTCAAAGTGAAAGCACAGACTTACTTTTTTCACCTATAACAAATCACAGATTAACAGAGCTTATTTTGCAATAATAAATAATTGGAATTTCTAATGTATTATTCCACAGCATTTTTGTCATAAGAGACATTTCTGTTTTCTTTTGCCGAATACAGTTAAAAATCATCATTCACAGCCCCTCTGAGTCTAGCTAATCTTCTTCCTTTTATCTCTAACTCACTTCTAACACCTCTTTGACGTAGTAAATCTATCCAATACCCTTGGTATGAACGCAGACAAGCACCTTGTAGTAAGTTCATCACACCCTCACATTTTCCCTGCTTTCTAGCATAGAGGCTACATTTCAAAAACTGGTTGAAAATAATCCTCTGTAATAAGATTTTAATGGTAACAAATTACGGCTAACCCTTCTGTGTAACAGTTAGACCATCAACACACAATCAAAGGGGATAATGTATTCAAGGGGAAATTAAACAGATATTTGTAGGTAATGTTCACCTATGATGAATGAAATATATAATGGATGTGGAAGCCATTGATTAATTTAGGGCTCACAGCAGAGACAAAGACAGAGATAAATTTAAGTCACTTGAGACAAGCCTTTTTTAAAAAGGCTTTGAATATATCAAATAAATAGCATAATCAATAATTTAAAGCACCATCAATAACAGATGTATAGGCAAAAATAGCTCCACCTCCAGCTGTTCAGAGCATTGTACAAATAAAAAGAAAATTCGAGTTTGGTGGAAAAAGGAACTTTACATATTGATTGCGGGGGAGAAAGGAAAGAGCTAGAACCAAGAAGTGTCACGATGAGCTATTAGTCTGAAGGGTTGAATAGACAAGAGAGAGTTGAAGCTGAAAGCTCCTTCAACCTCCTGAACGCTTTTTCTCTTCAAAAGAAGCAGATTTTTAAAAAAGGAATACATAGGCATCTTTGGGGAGCCATAGTTGTGTAAACTTCCCTCTATCTTCTGGAAAAACACTTTCAAGCACAGGGCATTTTGGAGTAAATCTCATCCCACATTACATGCTAGCCAATGGGTAATCATAAGGTAGGTAGTGGAATGGGCCATTTGTCAGTATGTTGCTGTAGTGCTCATAGTGGACTAAAATATTTGGGTTTGCTCCAAATAGTCGAGCAAGGGGGCAGCAAGTTATGCTGTGGGGTGTGTACACAGCAGCTGGAAGGTGTAATTTTCAGCTAGGGTAGACATACATGCATTAGCTCTGCTCAAGCTAGTGTGCTAATAATATTGGTGTGACTGGGTCAGCATGGGCAGCAGTTGGGCTAGATACCCAAATATGTACCAAGAGGTTATGTGGGATTGTACCCAGGTGGCTAGCTTGAGCCATCACCCATGCCACTGTAGACACACTGCTATTTTAACACTCTAGCTCTTCTCAAATGAGCATATACGTCTCTACCAGGACTGGGAATTACACCTCCCCACTCCAGTGTAGGCATATTCAGTGTGTCCCCTTCCCAATGTGTCTGCCCTCATCAGCTGTCCCATGTCTTTTACTTAGATTGTAAGCTCTTTGAATCAGGGACCATCTTTTTGTTCTGTATTTGCACAGTGCCTAGCACAATGGGGCCCTGATCCATGACACAATGTACATAGTAAATAATAATGTTGTGCTTTCTCAGTAGTAGCCAAGGAAGCAGATTGTGAATCCCTTACTTCCACTAGAAGCAGTTACTCTCATGGGTTGACCTATTTGAGTCAATGGGACTACTTGTATTAGTAATTGCTCACACATGGCAATAAGGTGTTTACAATCTGGCCTTCACTTGGATACATAAACATGAAGTTGCCTAGCATAAATTGTACACAAAACTGCAGGAGCAAATTTAGCAGCCATTGAAAAATGTACCAGTTGAAATCTTACTAGAACCAAGGCACACATTTTTAATCAGAGTAATTAACGGTTGGAACAGTTGACGTAGGGATGTGGTGACTTCTCCGTCACTTGAAGTCTTGAAATCAAGATAGGATATATTTCTAACACACATATTCAAGCTGAAATGGCTGCTGAGGGCTTGATGCAGAATCACTGGGTGAGATTCCGTGGTCTGTGTCATTCAGAAGGTCAGACTAGATTATTATAATGGTCCCTATTGGCCTTAACATTTATGACTCTATTAATCTTACTAGAAATGCTGCCCTGATTCTCATTTACACTATGACCTGTATGTACCACGTTGGCAGTGTAAAATATACGTAAAGTAAGAGCAAATGTAATATATGGCCACTTTAAGTCTCCTATGCACAGATAGAATAGTGTACAGGGGATTTAATGTAAATAAGAATAAGGCCCACAGTTCTGGTCTATTTTCATGCTTCTCTTCAAATTATTTGAAAAATGGATTCCCTTTCAAATCTCTCTCTCTCTCTTTTTTAAAAATCAGATTCTGGTTTCTTAAAATCCCAAAGTAAAAATCACTCATTCTATTCTAAAGATAAGGGAAAAGCCACTGATGCATTTTTGTCCTTGTTTTTATTCAGGGCCAATATTTTTGACCTAAAGATGAACCAGATTTTAATTTTTTGTGCTTCTATTTCACTTTGAATCTTTCCACAACTTTAAAAAAATATTCATACTTACATTGTGGAGCCAAATTTTTCAGGGTGATCCTAGGTGAATAGGATTAAACACCTGAGGTCAAACTACTTACTTAATCACTGTACATTCTTCATGCAAGTATATTTCATACGACATTCTTTCCAGTCTGAAGATTTAGTATTCTAAGAGAAGAAAGATGAAAGGCAAATATCATGACCTTTTGTATCCCAATGACCTGCAACTAGAGATGGGTTGCAGTTTAAATACTAAATTATTCCATACCTTTATAGTATCTGTAGGCACTTGCAATATGCACCTGGGACATTCAGGACAGGAGGATTATACTGTAATATCCTCCCAGGGAGCAGAGTTATGAAAATTGTCAGATTTTCATTCGTAAGTTAAGGTACTTCCTGATGAAAATTCATGAATTTGATCACGAACGAAAAGTACCAGGTCTCCAGTAAGCAAAGTTGTTGTTTTTTGTTCTTTGTGCATGTGCAATTCCCCCTATTTCCAATGGTAAATGGATGGTTGATGGTACAATTTCATTATGGAAAAAAATCACAGTTTTCCACACCTTTGCCTCAAGCAAAACGTTGTTGTTTAACCCAAAGATAATCTATTAAAGATGAAAGTGTCCATGTCAGTTTCCACACAACACCCTTCAGCAGGATGAATGAGCAGAAAAATAGCTGCTTCACCTGTGATTCCACACCAGCCCAGTATGCATATGTAGAGAGGGGTGAAGCCAGACCACCGAGATGTCATCCTCTCTGATCTCACAAGCTAAGTAGAATGAAGCAACAACAGTATTTAGATGCTGCAGGAAGTGGTGGTGATCATTCCACAAATGATGGTGTGCTGTCTGAGGTGCTGATTCAAGAAAGCAACTCTAGTCAGGTAAGTACTTTGGCACATTCTCAAGTGCATCCTTATTCAGATAACACATGTGGATGTGTTTCACTTAGGGTATTAAATTCTCATTGGCTCCAGTGGGACTTTAGCAGATGCTGAAGTGCTTTCCTGAATGAAACCCCATTGAAGTCAGTGACTTGAGCACCTGTTTTAAATTAAGCACACCCATAAGTGTGTGAATGGGAATGGACTTAAGCACATACTGAATAGGGGACTCAGTAAAGCATTTAATCATCTCTCATTGACTTAAATCCAATTGACTTCAAGAAAAAAAAGTCCATCAACATAGTGGAAAATAAACATCAGGAACAGATAAACTTTCAAGAAAGGGCCTTTTTCTGAAAATATGTTTTACTAATGAAGGATGCTTTCTGTAAACTTTTGCTGTCTGCTTTTACCCTCTGGATGCAAAATGCAACTTACTTTTTTGAGTGCTTGCTCATGTCGATTCCATTCTAGTTGTGTACAATTCTCCTCCAGAACATGCACAGCCGTTGGACATTTTTGCCTTAGCAGTATCCGTAGGGTCAGCGGTGGTACCCCCTTGAGTACTGCACCCATGCACTGGTATATAGGCGCCACCAGCCATATGCCCTCTCAGTTCCTTCTTGCCACCCATGACGGTTGGTCAGAGCACCTTGTCTTGCAATCGCAAGAGCATTAGTGGTTCTTCAACAACCCATTGTCTGTTTTCTTTGTGTATAGTTTAGGTTCTTACTTAGCCTTTAAGTTAAGTGTTAGGTAGTTTGGTCATTAGAGTCCTGGCTGGGACTTCACCCCGGAGTGACGCATGCCCCGCTCTCCTGGCTTCAAACCATGCTCCTCATGCAACAGGCCGATGCCTATTAGTGACCCCTACGATGGTTGTCTGAAGTGCTTGGGGGAGTCCCATAGCAAGGACAAGTACAGAATCCGTAAGAACTTTCTCCCTACAACCCAAAAGAAGCAGGATATCCACTTGAGGGCCCTCCTCATGGAGGCTGCACTTCGTCCTGTGTCAGAACCCCCCTGCTCGGATACCACGCTGAGCATTTCAGCATCGGTGTGGAGTGCACCACCAGCGCCAGGCTCTGCCTGGCACCGTTCCACCTCGCTGGTGGTAAAGAAGCAACAAAAGAAGAAGAGCCCCCCAGCACCAGAAGAGAAAGGGGCCTCAGGCAAAGAACCTATGTCAAGCTATTTGACTGCCCCAGGGCTTCATGGGATTACCACTGAGGTCAGATCCCCCAGCCAGGGATCCTCCTCTGACTCCCAGCTTCTCCTAGGGCCCTCATTGCCTGAAGTGGCCCCAGTGGCTAAAGAACAATAGATACAAAAGGCAGGTAACCATTTTATCTTCAAGGGATGCCATTACAGGGAGTGAAGCATCTCTAATAGCAGATTGTGACGGTCCCTCAGCATACTAATGCTAGACATGAAAGCCAAGATTTTAAAATATGACTATTTCGGTGCTTCAAATTTTTGGGTGGCCAAATTGAGACCCCTCAATTTTCAGGAATTGTTGTGCATCCTCTCTCTGAAAATCAGGCTTCTATAAAGTGTCTCAAATTAAGCACCCAAAAACATTAGTCGCATTTGAAAATCATCGGTGAGGTTCATCTTGTTTCTTTCTCTTTCTTCTCACAGTTTTCAATTGTTTCCTTCTAGCCAGTTTTGTAAATATCCCATTATTTGCAGAGTTGGGAAGCAGATTTATTTCTCCTTGAAGCCAACTTGAACAATGGACCATTTTGTGGCTTGGTCATAAAAGTCTTCCAAGCAAATCAGTCTTAGTTCTTAGCAGAACTTCATCTTGAAAATGTCCATCTTTATGAATCTGAAGGCTCATAAAGACAGTTGAACAAGGTGAGACTTCCATTTTGTTTAAAATTACCTGGGTGTATTCGTAGCATTTGTGTGCGTGTCCTACCAGGTGTAATTCGTAGCATTTGTGTGCGTGTCCTCTCAGGTATAATTCGTAACAGTTTACCATTCATAGTTGGTATATTTTGAGAGATCATACCCCTCTCTTCCTATTGCAGTTTCTGATAATTTCTGATCTGTAGTTAGATGCAATTGAATTTTTTTGTTTTAAGAAATTTGAGTGAAATCCATGTGAGAGAAGTACGATTGTGCAACAGCATTCTGTACAATTCTCCTCCAGAACTCCAGTTCTCCTGACTGTTTTGCTATATACCTATAATTTGCCCGCTCAGTGAGATCCCAGAATCTATAAATGTTAAATCCCAAATCTTATGTATTGACAAGAGGAATAAGTACTACTTGCTGTATTCAGAGTATTAGATTACACAGAACTATGTACAGTAATTTATATTCTCTGTACTGTTCTTTATATACCCAACATCCCTTCTCTCCTGCATGGGCATACTCACAGGGTCTCCATCTGGTCCATAGTTATCAGTTATGTATCCTGACCTAAAAAAAAAAAAAATTAGGAGCAATTTATCTTGTATTTCTGGGCAAAGAGCTGGAGGGAGGAGGTGACTGGCCACCAGGTGTCACATTTGTCTATGGTGAGACAGTACAGCATTAGATGATCTCAGCTGGTGCAGATGACTCAGGGAGAGAGAGAGAGAGAGAAAGAGAGAGAGAGAGAGTGGTTTAACATTCAGAAGATCTTTTTAGGTCCTCACCTGGAAGGTGTAACATAGCCAGTGTTGCAGTTATGTGCTTTCTTTCCACTTCATTCCAGGTAGAGTCCTAGCAAGGGAGCTATGATCTCCTAAATTTGTGTGTGGGGAGACCAGCAAAATTGGTTATATGATATTCTAATCGGCGCTGCTGCAATCGATGCAGCAGGGATCGATTTTGCAGGTTTAGTGAAGACCCGCTAAATTTATGGCAGAGTGCTCTCCGGTCGACTCCGGTACTCCAGCTCTCAGAGAAGAGTAAGGGAACTCAACCAGAGAGCTCCTCTTGTCGACTCAGTGCTGTGAAGACACCGGGATAAATTGACCTAAGATACATTGACTCCAGCTGTGTTATTCATGTAGCTGGATTAAGGTAATTTAGGCTGATTTACCCTGAAGACAGGCCCTAAGCAAGCAGGAGGTAGATTTTACTACAGCAAACGTTCCATTCAAATGTAAAAGCAGAATCTAACTGTAGTTTGGTGTCTGGATCCAGGAGTGACAGCTATAAATATGAGCCACTTGACAGACAGATGTCCATAAACAAGAAATCGTTTTATTTTGATTGAATTGTATTTTTAGATGTTTCTAGACATCCATTCCTTAGACAAGAAGATATCACTATACATGCAAAAGAAAAAAATAGGGATTATATTTTTGTATATCATATTTTAATGTTCCCTCTTTACTTATATCCTATATAACTGTGCAGTTAAACATAGCCTTCAAATACTATACATACTGCTGCAGTTAGAAGTCCTTTAAACATGTTAACACATGAGACTTGAAAGAGCTTTTCTCAAAATTTGCTCAGTGGGTCAGGTTTTCAGACTGTTATTGGAGACAGCTTGTGTCTGTATATCTGTTTTATGTGACATAAAGCACATCTCTCATGCACTGTGTGTGAAGGCAATCCCATGTACATAACCCCTTGAAGGAAGTAATTTCAGTCAAATCCTGAGGTCCCTTTAATATGGATCTGCTGTCGTGTTGCCTGCAGACTTCGAAAGCTCTTCAGATTACAATCTTGTCTACAAATTACTCAGGTGTCAGTTGGTGTGATTCACATTCTCGATATACATAAATATAGGAGCAGGGCTATTGGGCTAGATGTTCTCCAAGTCTGCAGTCTGAATTTTGCTTGTAAGGCTTGATGGAAACTCATATGTAGCTTATGAAAGTCTCTTTGTCTCACTTATTTATTTATTATTATAGATTTGTATTACTGTAGGCCCTAGGAGTCCTAGTCCTAGTATGCGCATTACTGTAGTATCCAGGAGCAATATCTTGTGATATGAATTCCAGCCTATATTAGAACAAACTTACAGTTGCCACCATCTTGTTGGGCTCAAACACTGAGTATCATTATAACAACCTGCAATTTTGATTACAAATATGCTACATTGGTAACAACAGTGTTTCTCACGTCAGCTTACAAGTATTCCCACCTCAGCCACTTCCTCACAACTAAATACAACAATCCGAAAAGTTAAACAAGAATGGACAGGTGGAGAATGTCAGAAATGGATTCTGATGGGGTCTTCTGTTACTTTTACATGACTTTCCAGTCTGCTTATTGATAGATTAGCACAAACAGGTAAAATCCCTGGAATAACGATGCAGGCACGAGTTCAGTAAACAACAGAACCACGTTTATTTATTAGTGGAAAAAGATACAGAGCCAACTCCCCTCTTGCTGCTGGTGTTGCTGTAACAAAGCAATTTCCCTCACTCCAAAAGGCAGGAAACAGACCTACCCCTGAATGTCCTCTCAGAATTTCTTCCTGAGCCCAATATTAGTTGCAATATTTGTTATTTTTCTTAAAGCCCCAATTCCTGGAGTCATGTAGTTACATGAGAATCTTTGTTTTGAAAACATGAACCCTAAAGGCTCAAAAACCAGTAGGCAAATGAAAAGGACCCCAAATAATTCCCTACTGAATTATTTTAAAGCTCCTATCATTTTTAAGCTATGATTTTGTGGGCCTGACTCATAACTTTTGAACGCTTGGGGTTGGTGTTACAGTGAGCCAGGAGTTCCTTCTTCTATGGGAGGAACTACACCCCACAGGAGCTCTGTGCTGAGAAACACTCATTCAGTCAGCCAGCACCCTAACCCCATTACAGCACTTCATACGAAGGAGATTATAGAACCATAAATGACATCATGAGTCGGATTCTCTTCTCCTGTTGGTATTATACCAGTGTAACTCCACAGACCTCAGTGGAGTTTGTCTGGATTTACACTGATGTAAGTGAAAGCAGAATCGGGTCTTCTTAGTGTACCAATAAATAACCGTGAATTTAGCTTAGTTTGTTAAGAAAACAAAAATAGAATGAGAAATAAATGGGTATTATTGAAGCAAGAATCATGCTCTGTGTCTCAGTTTACACATCTGTAACATGGGTATATTAATACTTCATTTAAGGAAAAGTCCTGTTGAATTTAACAGAAAATGGTAACTGTACTTTTTTGAGTTTTGTAGACCTGTCTACAGAATTCAATAGAAAAAAATATTCCCATGCTGTATACTATAGGGAAAAATATTCACTATTGAATTCTATAGGGGATTTTCAGTAGAACTCCGTTCAATTTGTATAGATCTCTGTTGGGTTATTCTTAGTAAATTCTATAGGATTTTTCCATCCAACTCATTTTAGAAGATGAGACTGAATTAATGTTTGTAAAATGCTTTGAGATCCTGTTGTGGGGATCTCTGGGCCTTCCACGCCACTGACAGCTCTGGAGAAGTAGGGAACAGAAGCCTATGAGCCCTACAGGTTCAAGAACCACTGAGTGTGCTGCCCACAGAGATCCTGACTTGTGAAGCCTACTGCGTTCCCTGATTGTCCCACACTCACTATTTAAGGCCCAGAGAAAACACCCGGAGGCTGTCTGTGCAACTAGGTGTATCCCTGGCTTGCTGCTGCAAACAGACCTTGCTGTATAGTCCTGATACCCTTCCTTGCTCCTGGTTTCTGACCCCAGTGTCAGTTCTTGGTCCCCCTCTCTGCTCCTGACTTCTTGCCTGGCCTTTGTTCCACTAACCCTAATTGAACTGACTAACTTGGCACCCACCCAGTGCAGCTCTTTGACCTCGACTCCAACCTGATCCTATGACATGACATTGGTACAGACTGCTGCTTCTGGCCTTGACCCTTTTGACTGAACTTGGACCACATTTTCAAGTCCTGTCCAAACCAGGCTCTGGCCTGATCCGCATCCTTGTAGCCAGGCTCCTGACACCTGGAAGAAAAGGAACTTGTATAAATATAAAATACTAATTCCTTGAAGAAAAGGAAAGTTACCTCTTCTGAAAACAACTGTGAGAAGAGACTCCAGTATAAATAGGGCATTGTGAAAAGGAATAATTGAATCAATTGTTCCTACTCTTCCTTCCTTTAAAATTGAATTTTTCATTATTTCCTAATAAAAAACAAAGCCTAAACCATTCTTCTTTTTCATAAGACCTCATTGAAATTGCATATGAAAAAAAATCTATACATAGGAAGCATCGACAGATTCTCTGACGGATTAGCATACTTTTAGACTCTTGTGTTTTGTGTCTTCTGTGGGTTTCCATTTGAAAGCAAAATCAGATGCTGTTTCTCAATTGAAGTTTAAATCTTATCGCTGTATTTCTTTAGATGTTTTCAAATGATGGCTTCGTGCCATTTTCCTTTTAGAGTTGTGGTGATATTATAATTTTGTTCTATTTCAGATTCGGTCTTCTCCTCATCAACTTGCATTAGCCTAGATTGATAGAGTAGAAAAAAATATAGTGCGAGAATATAAAATATTTTAGTCTCTCCAAAGCCTAAACGTGTTACTTGGAATGCTGCAAAAAGGAGTAACATTACTATAGAATAATGTACTTCTAAGTGGGTGGTTAGCATCCTTTCCATGTGTGAATGTAATTCCTAGTGATAGTAACTGAGAATAGTGGGTGTTATGCATGTGTATTTGGGGCATATCCCAGTAAACTGTAATTATGTTTCAATACAGAATATTTTCAGGTAAAAAAATTGGCAACTTCTGCATCAGAGTGGGTTATAAGAATGAATGCTTGCATCCAATTGAAACTGACCAGGTAACAACTATAGGGCCACCCAGAAATATTTAAGATGATGTGGGTCACATTGCTCACCTAGAAATAATCTCCCTGAAACACTTCAGCTATTCATTGTTCCATACAGGAAGGAACATAGCTGGCATGGGACATTTTCATTGTAGAGGGAGAAGAAATCTCTCAGATAGCTAGGGCCAGTCCCATGGAGGGCTTTGAATTTTGGGACAGAACACTCAGGTAATGTGTGATTTGTGTGGCTAAACAAACAGGCTGCTGCATTTTGTACCTTTTCATTTTCAGGTTGTCTGGATTAATTCTTACAAAAGATTTGAAATAATAAAGCTTGGAAGACATGAATTGATGGATTGATGGGAGGTGTATTTGATAGAATGGCTTTCTATATATAAATCAACATGATTTCAACTTGGTAATTTTGGGTCTGTCAGGGCTATGAGACCTATATCCCATTGAGAAGGGAGAATCTCCTATCCCAAGGGCATGAAGTCAATAGTTCTAGTTCTTCTAGAAGTCCAAAGGATATTAGACTTTATATCTTGCACTGACTCAGTACTGAATCTTACCCAACCGGTGCCTCTGGAAGGGGTAAGAAGTGTGAAATGCCACATTAGAGGGGAAAAGGAAGGAATATTTCTTCAAGATGTTGCTTTAAAATAAATGGTGGATGTTTTAATTTGCTTAGATGAGTGGAATGTTAGAATAAGATTCAGGGGAACGTGGAATAAGTAGGCAGTAAGGCAGTGAAAGGTGCATGAAAAAATATTATCACATGATTCTGCAACTTCTCTTGAGGATTTCACCTTCACATGCAGGGGTGGGTTTGTGTATATATAGAGAGTGAGTGTGTACACGTGATGTTTCAAGGTGTATCATTTATACACATGCACACATACACATACTTTTGTAATTATGTTGCAAAAGTATATTTTAAAATATCATTTAAATAATAAGAAAAGTGTTCCTTTGCCATTTCATAAGCTTTAGAACTTTTTCCTGCTTGAAAAGAAAAAACTTCCTCTGGCTTGCAGTAGCCTGTGAGTGTTGTCTTCCCATGTTAAGAAAAATTAAAATTCATACCAGCAATATCCAACCTTCACTATGGTTAGTGAAAAAATATTCATTTGCATCTTTAGATGATCATCCCTCTATTTTGCACCAAAGAAGCAGCTGTTGCCTTGTCCATTGTGCTGGGAAACATTCTTCATCTTTATTTATGTTCAGAGAACATCTTGTACAATATTTTTTCTGTCTTAATTTATGACCTATAGCAATAATCATCATCAGTATAATGCACTAATAAGATTCATTATGGTTATTGCATGTTTTTGTTATTGCTGTCATAATCATTGTGAGGAAAAGTGTAAATATTAGGAATCAAGAATTCTAATATCACCATTCTAATAAATAGTCTGCGAGTACTTCCACTGTAAACCCAAGTTATGAAGTGTTAATAATGGAATGATTTAAATTCAAAATTCAGTTGATGTTCCATACAGAGATTTTCAACCTCCTATATGTTCCCCCTTCCATATTCTTTTTTGAGGGCAGCCATTTTTGAGCGAGAGGAAAACTGGCTGAATTTTGATAAACATGATTTTGTTAGTCCTTTCTTTAGCTAGTGTTTTCCATTAGTAGTAAATTTGACTGAGATTTTCAAAGCCTCCTTGAGGATTCAGACACCATATTCCCATTGACTGAAATATTTGAAAGGCTGCCAAAGATCCTACAACTTTGTTGTGCATGGATGTGTCACTGCATCTGGGGAAAGCTCTACTGGCTTCAGTTTATATAAAACGCGTGTGTGCATGTGTGTGTGTGTGTGTGCATGAGAGACGGGGTGGACTCATCCTGCACTGGACAGAGAAGGGTTAACTCCTCACTGTGGTCAAGGGAAACTACAACCCCGTGTCCCTACTGGGCATGCTCCAGATGTAGCACCAGTATAAGAGGGAGCAGCCCATCTCAGTCTGGGCTGACCACTGGAGAAGAAGGGCACTCCTTACTGGCTCCAGCCCAGGAACCCCAGAAGCCAGAGGCACTGAGACCCAAGCGGATGTCCAGCTACCTGTGGATGTCCCAGGGAGGTCTGAGTTACAGGGAGTTGCATTGGCTTAGAAACCTGGAGATCCCAAAGACACATGGACTGCCACCAAGAAAAGCACAGTAGGAAGTAGCCCAGTGGGGAACTAGCCATTGTCCTGAGGAGGGTCAGTGTGTTGTGGGCGGATCCCCGCTGACCCAGTGGCGGACACACTTGCCACTGACAGGGCTCTGGGCTGGGACTCAGTGGAGAAGGGAGGGCCTGGGTCCCCCTACCTGGCTGCCACACCCTCCCCTCCCAAGTGGTGGCCTCCACACCCCCCCAACTGGCTGCTAGGCCACACAGCCCTGCCTGGAGGGCAACTCTATTGACTCTGGCTGCTAGGCTATACAGCCCCACCCAGAGGGTGGCTCTATTGACTCTGGACATTAGGCCATACAGCCCTGCTTGGAGGGTGACTCCACTAGGTCTTAGTACCTTGTGAACCCAGGGTGTCTCTATAGACTCGGGCCACTAGGCCTCACTGTTCTGCAGAGAAGGGCCAACCTCTTCTCTTGTGTATCAGGGTGACTATGTAGATTCCAGACTAGGGACCGAATGGCTCGGCAGCAGTTCTGCAGAAAAGGACCTAGGGGTTACAGTGGACTAGAAGCTGGATTTGAGTCAACAGTGTGTCCTTGTTGCCAAGAAGGCCAATGGCATTTTGGGATGCATAAGCAGATTGAGGGACGTGATCGTTCCCCTCTATTCGACATTGGTGAGGCCTCATCTGGAGTACCGTGTCCAGTTTTGGGCCCCACACTATAAGAAGGATGTGGAAAAATTGGAAAACGTCCAGCGGAGGTCAACAAAAATGATTAGGGGACTGGAACACATGACTTATCAGGAGAGGCTGAAGGAACTGGGATTGTTTAGAGAAGAATGAGGGGAGATTTGATAGTTGCTTTCAACTACCGGAAAGGGGGTTCCAGAGAGGATTGATCTAGACTGTTCTCAGTGGTAGCAGATGACAGAATGAGGAGTAATGGTCTCAAGTTGCAGTGGGGGAGATTTAGGTTGGATATTAGGAAAAACGTTTTCACTAATGATAAAGTACTGGAATGCGTTACCTAGGGAGGTGGTGGAATCTCCTTCCTTAGAAGTTTTTAAGGTCAGGCTTGACAAAGCCCTGGCTGGGATGATTTCGTTTGGGATTGGTCCTGCTTTAAGCAGGGGGTTGGACTAGATGACCTCCTGAGGTCCCTTCCAACCCGGACAGTCTATGATTCTATGATTCATTGGGCCATAGAGCCCTGTGAACCAGGGCAACTCTATGGACTTCAGCCCTTAAGTCTCATTGCCTAGAGACAAAGAGCAGTTCGAAGGATGGGATGGACTCAAACCGCATGGGATGGGATCCTGCCCCCCACGGCACAGTATGTCTGTGTCTATATATATATATATATATATATATATATGGATTGAAGGGTAGGTGTGCATGATAGAATGGCTTTCAATAGGGCTTTACATGAGTGCAGGGGTCAGCTCACAAAGTCATTTGTAGTATCAGGTCTTATTTGTGTAACAAAAGTCAGCAACTAAAATGATCAGAGATGCAATGGTGTTATTTTAATATTTTTAAAATCTATTACCCGTATCCTGATCCTGCAATCTCCTTTTCCCAGGGAACTCCCATTGACTTTGGTGAAAACTCTGCATGAAGGTCCTAATCCAAAGCCCACTGGGAGTTTTTCCACTGACTTTGATAGGCTTTGGATCAGACTCTGGAAGGGAAGGTGGGGCTTGTGGGATTGTTCCTATAATGGATATTTTATTCTGTGTGGAGAGGAAGAGGGGGTTGTAAACATTTAACTTACTTAGAGTTTGAGCTTGGGTTGATTCAAGGTTTAGGACATTTCTTATTTTAACCAAAAACCTTTATCTTTGTCCTTATCTTTCTTTTTAATACTTGGATGTTTTTATTGAAGTTTTCCTCCACTTGGCTGATAGGACTTCTCATGTCTTTTTGCCCTTTTTTCCTCAGTAAATTTTTGATGCTGTTCTATAATCCTGCCTCTTCTTGCATTTCAAAGTAGCTGGCCAGGTGCACAGGTGGGGATAAACTGCCTTACTAAAAAGTGTGAATTAACTCACAATTTATTCTCTGATCTGGTCCTGTGCAGTGCAGGGGCACACTGCCTCTCACTCAGCTTGCAGTTACAATCTAGCCCTGTGAAGTCAGTGGAGCTACATGTGGGCCCAATCCTGCACTGGAATCCACTAGTGTGCACACTTGCACTTGTGTGGAGTCTGGGATCTCCAGGGACTCAAGAATCTTCACCAGCAGATTGAGATGCAGTCAGGGCTAATATGAGTCAGGGCTTCCAGGGTCAGTCAAATTTTATTTGGTCTAAAGACTTTTTATTTTCCCTATCTACTAGAAATACTAAGACAATCAATATTTATTAGTGTCCCTCAGACACAACCACCCTCCTTACACCTGCTTATTTGTCTTATTACCCTGTTCACTATTTCCTTTACATGTATGAAAATCCTCCAGTCCTCACTGAGTTTTAGGAAAGTTTTGGGTGCTGTGAGCATGCCAGATTGGATCTTTCAGTTCTGAGTTTCAAAATGCTTTGAAATCAATGAGCAGTGCCGGTAAGATTTGGCCCCAAATTTTTAGAGCTATACCACTATTTATAAACAAACAAAAACACAGTTAATGTGTTACTACTGTTCTTACTTATTTTGTATTAAGATGCATATATTTCCACAGGTATATTTACATACATATGTATGTATATGCCCTTTACTCTTTACATACCTGTATACTACAGTATGTCTGTTCCCAGAATCTGAAAACTATATTTAGTACCGAACTGTAAAAGAAGAGGTCTGCATTTCCTTTGATCTCATACTTTGCTCACATAAGATAAAAAAACATAAAAGCCAAAGACAGACAAACAGGAAAAAGGTAAGCCAATTAAATGTAAAATAAAAGGATCAAAACTCTTCAACACTGGAATTTGGAGAATGTTCAAAAAGTATAAAACAAAAATATAGGCAGAAATGGCCTTTGTGAATGAGAATGTGATGCATAGGAGAAGAGTAATATTAAAACACAATTTTGGTGAAAATACCGAGAAATAAAATAGAATGGTGACTACTGCTCCCTCTTTTGTGAATATACAAAGATGTCTGTGTATAGATATAGTCACTGATTATAATTAGTTGAAGATTTTATTTCCATCTTTTAAATGCAAATTAATGGTTTCTATGACAAAAAGAGTCCTTGACACCTCTTGAAGAAGGATTCAAGTAAAATGAATAATCAGTTGAGATGAGCAGCCAAAAGTTATAATGAAAAGATAGGACCCTCTTTCCAATAAAGCAGACTAACACTGTTGAAAGATAACACTAATTTCAAAAGACCCAATTCATTATGAATAGGTAAAAAAAATCTAATCATTTTCTAGTGAAATATAATGCTTGGGTGCACATGGTTGGAGTCTGGGTTTTCCAATGCTAGCTGCTCACTTCTCAATTATTACAGAGGACTTAATATTGATTAGTAAGTGCTGTACAAAAATCTAAATTATTGTAACATTGGAACTAATTCTGTAATCATGTCTTTCAAATACTATCATGTGCTTAAAAATGGACAAAAACCTGTGATTTAATTGCTTTTCTAGGAAGATAATTATCTTCATGGACAAGTTTAACTCATGTCTGATGCTCATTTGAATGAAGTATTTACAAAGCTTATTTTCTTATTTTGTTCTCTCTCTCTCGTATCTTGGGCGTGATTTATCTTTGTTTTTCTTTTTCTCATTTATCTGAATTTTTACCCCCTTTTTGTTTCACAGATGTTGCAGGCATTGTTGAACAAACCTCAGGTTCCAAAATGCACTGACTTAACTTCTTGTGCAGTTCTTGTTGGTTTCAATAGGGTATAAGTGAGTGCAGAAGTCAACCCTGTATGTTCTGAGGTTTGGGTTGAAATGCTTAACTCAGTTTATTTCAAGGGCTTGATCTTGCAAAGTACTGAGCATCACTGACTTCCATGAAAGGTGAGGGCACTTGTTTGAGGAGGTGTTCAACAGTTTAGAGGGTTATTCCCCAAAACCTCATGAGCTTGTGCTTTCTTGAGAGTTTTTCAGTACTTCTGGGATTATGATAGGCTGAAAATACCACAAGACCATCCTTCCTATTAGTATTTAGGTATTGCTGCTTCTAGTCATGGCAAAAACCAAGAAGTGTGCAGCTAATATAAAAGAGAATCCAAAATGTTCAAGTTCATTCTTAATGTGTTTGATTTCTAGTTTCAGTCTTGGAAATGAAAAATTGGCTCTACTTGGAAATGGTAATTATGTTATTTCAAAAGGCTTTCCCTTTGCCAAGTCCAGTATTATTCGGTGGCTGCTCTGCATATTCACTGGCATAAGGTTTGTCAAAATACTTGGTCCCCTGGACTTTTTTGTCCCCCAACAGAGGGCAATCAAGGAGACACTCTTAATCGGGGAATCGAGACATATTGCTTTTGACAATGGTTTTGAATGTGACTATTCTGCTGGTAGTACTGAACGCTGAACTGCGATTGTCAAGAGCCATAAAACTCTGTGTGTTAATATCATAGTTCAGTGAACCATTGCAGCTGTTACATATTTATATATTTTTTTTTAAAATACTACATTGTGTAACAGATCCACCTTTCTCTCTCCTAGAACATTTAGGGAAATAAGTATTGTTTCTCTTGACTGTATGTAATGATAAATTGCGTCACTGCCAAGGGATATTCCAGTGTTGAACATTGTGCCTTTTTATTGTCTAAAAACATATGGGAGGCAACTAGTCAGTTGCTGAAAAATACAAAGGTTTAAATGCATTACTAGACTTAAACTAGTGCCCAAGAGAATGAAGTACAGTAGGCAGCAGACTGAATTATACTGTGCTGCTGATGTCTGTGTATTCCACCTTTGAAGGTCTGTGACATTCGTGACTGAGGGAGTCATTGCTTGATCAACCCACTCTAAGTTATTTTTCAAGTGAGATTTTTGTGTCCTACAATAATTTCAGCACAGCCCAAGCCAGTTCCATACTGTGAACACTCCAGTATATATACTCGAAAGACGTTGGGGTGAGACTGTGCTGCAGCTCTTACTGAACTCAAAGCCCAAGCTGGTGGTGGGGGTGGAGGGGAAAGTTCTGAAGTACTTGGCTGATCTTGGGTTGCTCTGAGGATTAGAAAAGCCCCAGCAAGCCTGTAAATTATGGCAGCCTCCAAGCTGCAGTATGGCCCAGAAGCTCCACAGGCCTTTGCCGTGCAACCAACATCCTCCTCCAACTCTAAACCTGCACCTGGCATGCCCCCTGTGACTGGGCTTGTGAGGGAGTCCTCAAAACCAATCTTTTGGCTGACTTCCACCATCCCTGGGCCAGACAAATCCTTCCCTTTCTGGATATTGGATTTTTTAGGGCTCTTTATGAGGATGCAGCTCTTTTAGTGAGTGAGTGAGATAGATACCCTAGTTGCCTTCTCACCACAGGACAATGGCATGAGATATAATGTAGTTTGGTTTGGTGTACCTGAAATACTGTTAGCATTTACATTTAATTTGTTTCATGACACATGCATAATAGTCACCTCAGTAACAAATTTACAGTATGATGCAAACTGGGTTGGCCAAATTAACACACAGGTGTATTGAGTACCACTGTAAAGCAGTGCATTATATAAAACAATACCTGATTCAGTGGGCTACCCACATGCTTAAAATTAGGCACATACTTAAATACTTTGCTGAATTGTAGCCAAAGCCCCTTGATGGGACAGTGCCTGTAGATGGTTGGAGACAGCTCTTAGAACCAATTTGGGTATGGTTGCTGGTTCTTGGGTACACCAAATCCTTCCATAATTTTTATAAATTGAAAAAGAAATGACTCTTGAGAGCAGCAATGGCAGCTGATACAATTATACTGATGAACTAGGAAAGCGAAACTGTGATGCGGTGATTTATGGACTCCTGCTTTCCTGGGATATTACAAAATGTGAGAAAAATCCCTTTATGACTATTAATCAGATTTTCTATGATAGCCATTTCTGGAGATGTATTCTGTATAAATGGTATCTGGGATGGCCCGATCTCTGCATGTCTGTCATGTTTGTTCATTTGACCTATTTGTTTTGGGAGTTACGGTGAATAATGAATTTTGGTGCAGGGTTTTTTTTTTTCTAACCTGCCTCTATTATCTTCTCTCCTATACTCTTTTGTTATAAATCAGGCATCAGATAATTATATAGTTGTTTTATTTATGTAATGTGTTCTCTCAGTACCCTATTTTCCACACTAGGAAAGATACATTTGCATTTTCGTGTTAAGAGAATTCAATGAAAGTAAAGTCAAAGAATGCAGATGTCTCTGTGGATGTAGCCCTTACTTTATTCATATCAGTCTAAAAGTTGTAAAGAATTTACAGTCATGTTGAATCTTTTTATTCACCTGTTATCTCATGTCTTGAATAAATTGTGAGCTCTGAAACAGGGACTGTCTTGAGTAGACTTATGTGTGTCTAGCACAATGGGGCTCTGATCATTGTTCAGAGTGTCCAGGAGTAGTCATGATCATCATCATAATAATAGTTCATAATTAGACCATTTTCTTCACGTTAGCATCTTTTTTCAAGTCCCATTGAGAACTCCTGGCCAGATGTCACAGGCTGTGATAAGAGGCATTGTGAGAATAATTTTCAGACTAACATCTGAAGAAACTGGGAACATTAGGGCAAGATGATGAGAAGGAGAAACCCACTTGCAAACCAGAACAAGGAGGAAGCAGTGGAAAGTATAGGTAAGTGTGGCTACCACATAGTAAAAATTATACACCTAGTTCCTGGAAAACCTATTCATATTACACAGGATGAACAAACATGATGTGTCAGCAGTCACTCTCTGTCAGGGCAAGCCCTTTGCAGAGGATAGCATTGGTGGAATAGCTTCAGTACAAATAAAACAAGGTGAAGGATTATAAAGTACAAGCTGTGCTCTTGACCCAAGAAGATGAGAAACAACTAAGGGTACAAAATTTTGTCTGATCCTTTGTTTAACATTTAATGCTCTGTCATAAGATGGGAAAGTAAAAAATGAGATTTAGTTTAGGTTACATTTCCCTAGAATCCTTACTTAGGTCCCAGACCAGGAAAAATTCCTAATGACTTCAAGGAAAATTTTGCCTGGAAGACTGAGTCCTTTGTCTATGCTCTGATACTGTGTGTCTATCACTGGGGTCTCCCCGAAAATAACTAATGAGTGTGGTGGAGTATGTTTTACAGGAGATGAATTATTTGCTCGACAAGAGGGGGGAGGGCAAAACTTGATGTTTCATTATGAATCAGGTCAGTTTCACTGGGTTTCCACTGAGATTAATTTGGAGTAATGGAGCTATCATGAAATTGAAATTCAAAGTGAGCTTCCCAGGTGGCTCTTTGCGAGATCCAAATCTAGCATGTTGCAAAGAGAAATGTATGAGTTTTGCACAGTTTTAGGGTTTTGAAGTTAATTTCAAAGTGTAGTCCCTTAACCAGATTGTAATGCTGCTCTTTGTTTGTGCATTTACTTTTCTAAATTTTGGATTAGAGACTAGCTGGGCAGGCTAATTTATTTATTGGCATAAAGTTGTAAATACGAGCCATATGATTTGTCATTCTTGTTCCATTATATTTTGGGGTTAAAAAAACAAACAGATCTGTTTTGTAAAGTCTTGCCTTGTTTTTCCATTTCAGCCACACGGTGAATTCTAAAGACTTCAATCTTTTTATGTACAATTTAGGAAAAGGCAAATGCAGTTGGAAAATGAGAACACTTTGCCAATGTGTGTGAGATAAACATGAACAACAGTAAGTTAGCTCATTCATATAATGACACACCAATTTGTGTTTAGATATGAAGACACTCTGGTGTTGGAAAGGTCTCAAATAGATTGGTAAACTGATGATGAATCCTGAAAATGTATGATCCAATATTTGCATTTCACCTCCACACCTAACACAGAATGATATCAGAATTCAATAAAATCCACAGCAAAGTTGTAGTACCTCAAACTTGACTATAAAGGAGGCTTTTTATGTGCAATTTCACAATCACTCAATAGGTAAATTGAACATATTTGATTTAGTTGTGCCATTTTTAAATTGTGTTACCTGACAAATTTAGTACAGAATACATAATTAGATCATGCTAGGGTATTTATGATAACGAATGTTGCATTTGGAATACTTGAAGTCTCACGTTAGACAGGTATTTAATTTTTTATGGCTGTTTCTGACAGGTAACATTTTTTATCTTGCACATAAATCTGTCCAGGAATTCTATTTCTGCTCTCAGCTCATATATAGTATATTACAAGTTGATTTTTAACTTGAGGAGTTGAGCAAGTATTTTATTTTACAAACACATGAGGGAGTTTTAAAAAAAAAAATTCTGTCTAATTAGTTTCCTTATCATGCAACTTCATGTACAGTATAAGACAAGCCTATGGGCATACAAAATTATGGTTTTTTTCCAAACATCATTTTTTTCAAGAAACAAGAGACTTTTGAAGTACAAAGAAAAACTGTTTGTAATGTTTATTTAGGATTAATGGAGTAAAAATGAGTGAAATGGAAAAATCTGCCAGGTTTGATCGGATGAGTTTGACTTGGGTCTGTGTCTTTGAAATACCTTAGGCATATCATTTTCCAGTTTAATTTCAGTAGGTAGGAGAGAAGCAAAGAGCATGTGAAGACGACTATAAAGAGAGAGAGAATATAAGGGTCTAAACCTGATATGTTCAGAACACCTTTCTTTCTCAGGAGGTGGTCTGCGCCTCCTGGAGTTGGGCCCCTTGGTAATGATCCTAAGTCGTACTAAACATCTCCTACTCACTTCAACACTCCTGTGACTCACAACTCCTGTTGATTTCTGTTGGTACTGTGGGTGCTCAGCACACCCCTGGACCATGCCTTTCTGGCCCAATTTTCAAAGTTGCTGAGTACCTGCAAGCACAACAAGTTCACAAGAACCAGGAGAGAAGCTCACAACACAGTGTTTATTACTAGATCTGCAGTGAAGATAATTCCCAACAGTTGGATTCATGGAGCCAAATTCTGCTCCCAGCTACACTTGCATAACCCTTTTTGGATATTGGTCTCCACCTTCCAGTCAGCAAAAGTGCATAAATGTAAGAAAATAATTTTCAGTCATTTTGCAGAAAGCCATTTTAAAATATCATGTAAAGCTTGGAGCCAATCTTTGAGGTGGTTGCTGTAACTGGGAACAAAAATGAGAAAGGAGGTCATACAGAGAGAAGCTGATCATTACATGTCCTTCTAGCTAGGAATGGCTTGACATGGTACCTTTGGATTCAACAACATAGCTCCTTATTCAGTCACAGGTGGGCAGTTCAGAACAGTGGAAGGTGATCCTTCCCTGCAACGGTTTAGTGTTCTGCCTCTATAGAGCTCCCATCCCTTGTAGGCTCAGGAATCAAGGGCCTGATCCAAAGTCCAGTACAGTCAATGGAAAGACTCCCATTGACTTAAGATTGGCGTTGGGTCAGGCCTCCAGGGAGAAAGGAAAGGGCTGACCTAGTAGCGAGAATTTTAATAAACTTCTCTTCCTTCAAAATGTTATAGAAGGCACACAAGTTTACCATTGGGAGTTTGAAGAGTACGCATACAGGTACATGGAAGAGTAGGATATCTAAAAATAAGTCTGAGAAGGAGAAGATTATATTTATTATAAAGCAGTTGGGAAATGCTCTGTGTCTGTGAATCAGATACGAAATCTTTTTTCTTATCTGTGGAACAAATAGCTGGAGAAACACTGGGACTTCCTTCCCTGTGCGTTTTGCAGTCCAACCTGTAAATGGAAAAGTCTCTCAAACCCATGAAACAGTAACACAACAGTGATATTACCTTTATAGACTAAAATGTCTTCATTATGTTTCACTAAATCAAATTAAAGCTTTTTTAACATGGCTTTAAAAAAAACCACCCAAACCAAAGGCAAAAAAACAATTAGCACAACTTCTCTGGGACCTTGAGCACAGATACTGTACTCTCCAAGATCCCATGCTGTCAGAATTTACTGCCCTTATAGTCTGAAACATGAATATTTTATTCTAAATACTTTGGTTAAAATCTGTATCTCACGGTATGGTAGAATTTAATGAACATGTTTTTCCCAATAATTTTATATCTTTTAGTGCTTTAGTGAAAAGGTGGTGGCACTTAATTCTCAGATGTGTCAAGTAAATGTATTGTGCTGATTATTTAAATTGTACTTTGAATCACTAGTGCCATATCTCTGCAGTTAATTAACAACTCCTGCATCTTAGTTTTTTCATAGAACAGTTCTCCTAGATTTTGTTTCTGAATTTTATAACTCTTCCACTCACCATTCCTTCAAGTTTCTAAGAATTGCTAAAAAAATTCAGAGGCAAACAATAGTGCGGAATGGTGACAGCAGACAGCAAATGGGTGGTGAAAGGGAGGTATAATGGGAATAGTTTCAAGGATAACTTAGCCATTAGCTGATGGAAAAATTGGCCTTCAAAAATATTTAGATGCTGAGGTGGGGATTACCATTTCATCCTAGTGCATAAGAAATAAGAAGTCCCATTTATTACTGATAGGAATTATGGAGGACA
The DNA here is from genome assembly GCF_965152235.1 of Eretmochelys imbricata. Lineage (NCBI taxonomy): Eukaryota > Metazoa > Chordata > Testudines > Cheloniidae > Eretmochelys > Eretmochelys imbricata. The sequence goes on from NC_135579.1 coordinate 26,013,300, forward strand.
CCTTGCATGGTACACTGAGAATTCAAAGCTATAGCTGACAAAACCTCTCTGGGGAAGTAGTAGTTGCCCCTCACGTTTCTTTTAAACTTTTAAGGTGTCAGACCCGCTCCTGCAAAGCCGTAAGAATGAGAGTAATTTTACTGAGATGAGTAGTCCTATTTAAATCACTGGGGCTACTCACATAAATAAAGATACCGTTGTGTTTGAATCTTTGCAGAATCGGTCCCTCAGTTTGCGAGACTAAATCAGGGAAGGTCAGACTGCTTTGATTAAGTAACTTTAAATAACTGAATCCAAATGGAGCCTTCATTAATGGTATGTGGTGGTCTCTTAGGAGAGAATGAGTGAAATCTTGACCAAATTGTAGTCAATGGCAAAATTCCCATTGCCTTCAGTGGGGCACGGTTTTCATCCAGCATTTTTTGTGAGGCATTGGGTTGGTAGGCAGAGTGCCATTTGTCAAAACTTAGGGCGAGTTCATAGCTTGTGCTGCATAGCCTGCCTACCCTGAGGTACAGCGTAGTGGGAAGAACACCTTTCAGTGCCCTCCCATGCAGGGTAGTGAAGTTGGCAGCAGGGATGGGGAGTGGGTGCAGCTTTGACATACCGATGAGCCTGCACAGAGGAGGAAATCTGGAGTAGCTCCTGCCTGGAGCCAGGTGGGAGCCAGCTCCCAGCTGGGACATCACTAATCACAGTTCAGTCTCTGGAGAAGTGCAGCTACCTGATATTCTTCCTCAGGGATCTTGGTAATGCAACCTCCATCCTAGAAAGAAGAACAGAGGAAAAAAACTCTAATTTCCAGTTAAATAAAAACCAGTTTGAAACAAAATACCCTGTTAAAGTAAACAAAAAAACCCAACCTAGACAAAACTAAATGCATCTCTATTATTCAAAGTCTATTATTCAATGTCCCAGAGGACATAGCAGGTAAGAAACAGAAGTCCAAACAGCTGCCTCAGCAGCTCGGAAAGTAAACAGCACATTCAACAAAACAAACTCAGCCAAAAATTTCAGCAGGTTGGACAGAGTGTTGGGCTCTTTTATTATTTAGAAAGATAACAGTCAATGTGGTGGTCACAAAATGTATATTGGAAATTGCTGAGAGGATAGGCAGGGACAGAATTGTTCTAACCCTCACATGCTCATCTCTCCAACCAAGACTCCCACTGTCCCTTGAGGCCTGATTCTGATCTCACACTTATTTTACACCAATGGAAGGACTCTATTAACTGAGTTACCTCTTATTCACATCGGTGTAACTGAGAGCAGAGTCCAGCATTGATTGCTTCTCCCTCATCTTGGAGAGGAAGGACTCACTAGGACTTAGGAGGTCTGGGTTCAAGTCTCAACTCAGCAACAGGCTTCCTGTGTGATCTTGGGCAGGTCACTTATGGTCCAACCAAAAGCACATTCAAATAAATGGAAAAACACCAATTGACTCCAGCAGGCTTTGGATCAGCCACCTCAGTTTATCTGGGCTTCAGTTCCCCTCTGCATAAAAAGGATGGTTGATAATACATCCTTTCCTCTACCCCCTGTCTGTCTTCTCAATTTAAATAATAAGCACGTAGGCCGGGGACTGTCTTTGTGGTTTTACTGTGCCCCCTAGACCAATATAAGCTCAGTGGGACTGGCGCAGAAGTCCACCACAGCAGCTATGTCCCCCTAACATGCAGAGAGAATAGCTGGAGCAGGCGCCAACTCTGCCAGCATTATGCCAGCAAAGAGTTATTCTCCACTAGCAGAACGCTCTGCTAACCCTGACTTTCTCTGCTGGCCACTTAAGCCAGAATTAGGGCCCTTTCCATCATTCATGCAGCACATAGGAGCCTGAAGGAAAATAAGAATCCGGTATATTAATGGTGTCACTTGGGACCACACAAGTTGTTTGGACTGGTAAAACCTTTGAAAATTGGAGTACATTTTGTGCCAATAGCATGTGGTGATAGTAGCCACACAGCCCAAAATATTATGGACAAACTGTGGGCCATTGCTCAGAACAGTGAGAATTTGCTCATTTGAATGCTCAGCATATCTAATAATCAATCGAATTATTTTGGTACCTAAATGTGGACGTAGAGTCTAAATTCAGACCCTTATTTTTGAAAGTTTTCATAGAATCATCTAAATGTAGGACTGGAAGGGACCTCGAGAAGTCAACAACTTCAGCCCCCTGTAATGAGGCAGGACCACGTAAAACTGGACCATCACTGACAGGTGTTTGTCCAACGTTTAAAGCTCTCCAGTGTTGGGGAATTCACAACCTCCCTTAGAAGCCTATTCCAGAGCTTCACTACTTTTGTAGTTAGAAAGATTTCCTAATATCTGACCTAAATCTCTGTTGCTTCAGATTAAGTCCATTACTTCTTGTCCTACATTCAGTGGACATGGAGAACAATTGATCACCATCCTCTTTATAGCAGCTGTCAACATTTGTGAAGATTGTTATCAGGTCCCTCCTCAGTTTTCTTTTTTCAAGGTTAAATATGGCCAGTTTTTTCTAACCTTTCCTCATAAGTCAGGTGTCATGCTGACTTGTGTGGGACACAGCTAAGAGCACCAATCTCAGGTCAGACTGTGAAAATACAGGGCATGTACCCCAAACTGGTGGTATATTCTATCATAAGATTTCATCAAGCCAGTAGTAAATGTATGCTTCCAAAATATAATACTAGTTAGTATGAAGACAATCCCCTTCAGGCCCTCTAGTCCCTCATGCACCACCCAGACAAACCAGACTTCTGGGACAAATGATTATTAAAACCAGAAATCACATATATTAAGTTTTTCCAGTTCCATGGAACCAGATGCACACCCCAGGTTGAAAATATATTTCAGATCTTACCCACAGTGGTAGCCACAGTGGTAGCCAATCCTTTAGTAACTAAAAACTAAAAGTTTATTCATATAGAAAAAAAGGAAGAGAGTTATTAAGAGGTTAAAATGAAATCATAAACATTACAGATGATTTCAGAGTTGGTAGATCAGGATAATAGCAGTGATGTTAAATCTGCTAGTTTGCAATGAGTCTCTCTGGATCATTAAAAAAGATTGGGGGTCATCAATCCTTTGTTCAAAGCTTCCCTTTGTTAGAAATCATAGTCTGGAGATGTGGAGCAGGAATGAAGACAAAGAATGATGTCAAAGTCTGCGATTTATACCCCTTAGTCCAGGTGCAGGGAAAGTTACTGGCACAAACATGGAGTCCTTGGTCACATGTGCCTTGCTGAATCATGAGGCATTCATTGCCTCCATGCTGCCTGAAGAAACCTTGGGAGGGGTCCCTGGATTGTCCTTAATGGGCCATCAAGCTGGCTGGCTAGCCTTGATGTAAATCTGTTTTGGGGGTGTCACCCAGAGATACATCAGGTTTGAGATAAAAACACATAGCAAAGTTTCATAATATCATATACAATGACAATACAAGCATATAAACAGGATAATCATACTTCGCACACTATAACTTTTCCATTAATATCTTACACAACATACCTTGTACAAGATTTATCACAATTGTGCATCCGTGGTGATACATGTAAACATGGTCACCTTTCTTTTATATAGCATCACATCAGATGTTCTAAATCTTTTATCATTTTTGTTGCTCTCCTCTGAGCTCTCCAATTTGTCCACATCTTTCCTAAATTATGCAACCCAGAATTGGACACACTACTCCAGCTGAGTCTAATACACCCCAGAAATAATATTAGCCTTTTTCACAGCTGCCTCACATTATTGACTCAGATTCAATTTATAATCTACTATAACCACCAGATTGTTTACAGCGGTACTACCACCTGGCTAGTTATTCCCCATTTGGTAGTTGTACATTTGATTTTTCCTTCCTAAGTGAAATACTTTTCACTTGTCTTTATTGAATTTCATCCTGTTGTATTCAGACCAATTTTAAAATTTGTCAATATCATTTTGAATTCTAACAATGTCCGCCAAAGTGCTTGTAACCTTAATAATTGTTATGCAACTCAGTCAGCCCCTGACAAAACTCACATGGCAAAAATGACATGACAAAACTCACATGACAAAAAAATTCAATCATAATACCAAAAAGTAGGCCTGGCAACAACCAAAGAAAACCATAGAAGTATACGTGACAGACTTCCCCGGGGTGCAGTCAGGAACTGGGGTACTCCTGGCAAACCAATCTGGGTCCCCTCTCACACTGTGAAGTTGTGACAAGCTGCAGACCACTCCTGGTCCTGCACTTACACAAACCTTTACACAGGTGGGGACGCACCCAACTGCAGTTACACAAAGGCTTCTCCTCAACCACTCATGAGCTAACAATAAAGAGATTCCAACCAGCTCATCCCCACAGCGCCACAATCTAGGACCCCAGAGCTGTACTGTCTTGCCCTGGTCAAAAATCTGGCCAGTATAAGTTTGTTACTCAGTCCGCCATTCCCTCAAAGTGGAGAGGACAATGCACCAGTTTTTGTCCCTGAGCAGATTCCCCAAGCATTTCTAGCAAAACACACTGTTTTAGGTAAAAAATACAAAACAGATTTATTAACTACAGAAAGTTAGATTTTACATGATTATAAGTAGTAAGTATACAGATCAAAGCAAATTACCTAAGAAATAAAACAAAATGCAACTAGATAAACTAGATAGGATTTGAATCAAGTTGTCTCTCACCCTGTTACCTAGTACAAGCACGTTAAAATCATGAGTGGTATAGAGAAAGTAAATAAGGACGTGTTATTTATTCCTTATCATAATACAAGAACAAGGGGCCACCAAATGAAAATAATAGGTAGCAGATTTAAAACAAACACAAGACAGTATTTTTTCACACAATGCACTTTCAACCTCTGGAACTCCTTGCCAGAGGGTTTTGTAAAGGCCAATACTATAATGGGGTTCAAAAGAGAGCTAGATAGATTCATGGAGGATAGGTCCATCAATAGCTATTAGCCAGGATGGGCAGGAACGGTGTCCCTAGCCTCTGTTTGCCAGAAGCTGGGATTGCGTGACAGGGCATGGATCGCTTGATGATAACCTATCTGTTCATTCCCTTTGGGGCACCTGCCATTGGCTACTGTCAGAGGACAGGATAGTGGGCTTGATGGACCTTTGGTCTGACCCAGTATGGCTGTTCTTATGTACCTATGTTACAGCTTTTGCATACATGGGCAGGAATTCTTCTGTCCTGTCTGGGACCCCCTTCCCCAGTTCAGTCTTTGTTGCTCAGATGTTGACAGGTATTGTGTTATAGGGCGAGTGAGACCCAGTGATGATGTCGCTTCACCCTTTTACATCTTCTTCCAGCTTGCTGGGAAGATCTTTTGCTGTGACATGAGTCAAACAGTCTCCACTGCTGTGTGCTAACTCTGAGAGGTTTCCATTGTTCACAGTTTCTGAGCTAATCCTTGTGAGTGTTTGTATTCTCCTCAATGGTCCATCAACACTGTTCGATCTTTTTATTGTTGTACCTGAAAGACTGCTTCACAACATGTTTCAGTGGCACATACATAATAAAACTTCGTAACTTCATATGCAATGACAGCACATACAACTTAACAGGTCATTAATGTTTAACCAATTAAAACTTTTAAAATGATACCTCACAAGGCATACTTTGTGCAAAACATATCATAATTATATCACCATGGTTACTATGGGGTACAAAGTGTCACTTTGGGGCACAGAGTATCACATCACAGAAGAATCAGAGGAACATGTGAGCAAACACAAGAGGGGGCCGTGCCATATTCTGTTTTCATAATTGAGTGGTGGCCTCATCTGCAGAATTCCAGATGAAATATGGATAGTTTTAGGGCTATAAATGCATGTGAATGAATGAGAATCCAGTTTTGCTGACTATCTGAACTTCCTTGAGGAAGGAAGGAGAAGGTTTCCTAGCTATTTATTGTTATTGTCTGTTAATATGTAAGCCATCCACATGCTATTATGGTCTGAAGTTCAAAAGTGAGATCTGGATCTATACTTCCAAATTTTCTGGGATGGTCAGATCTGGGGTTCAGAATTTCTACCTATCCCAGGTAGAGGGGCAATCTGTGGCATCTAGGTCAAGACCAAAACTTTTCAAAAGTTCATTGTGTTTGGAGCCAATGTTTTGGCTCTGGTATTGCTCTGGTTCAGAAGTTGTGTTAAGTACTCAGAAGTTCAGGTGCTTAGTTGAATTTATCTATACATCTTGAATCAGCAAACATAAGGTTGGAAATCTTGCAAGTGTGAGTTCGCTCATGAAATACCTAAGATTATCACTGCCTCTCCCATCTGAAAAAGAAAAATAAACAGGCATACAAGAGAGATTAAAATATAATATTCTCTCTCTTTCATCTTTTTTTTTTTAAATCCGGGTTCACCCTGCCACAAAACAAATACAGAAACAAAAGCTGAAGGTCCAGATTCTTTGTGCTGGAAAAACGCCATCCATTGTCTTCAGTGGAGTTAAATCAAAGCTTCATTGAGGACCAAATTATTTGCTGGTGAAACTCTATTCGTTGACTTCCGTGTATGTCTACTAGCAAGGAATTTGGCCCTAAGTACAGATTTGGTTTATGAGGTAGATAATATGTACGGTCAGTTTTTATTTTATCTGATCTGGTTAGACCCCGTCCCCAGTACTAATCTTATTAAAGTGTGCAACCACAACTACGAATATTGTTTTCTGCTCAATAATTTACGTTACTTCCATGCTTCTAATCTTACTTTTATGGTTGTATGGCATTTCGTTTTGTTTGTTTTTTAACTTTATATATACGTTTACCCAAGAAAACAGGAACAGTCATCTTAGTTTTTTCTCCTCAGCCTCTTGTATAGTTCAATTACAAATGTAGACATTTAACACTGAGTTAAAAAATAGTATTAGCCAATGTCTGCTCTAGTGCCTTTTATTATTATTTTTCTGTTTTAATTTTAAACCGTCCCTTTGAACAGCTGGAGGCTAATAGGAGCACAACTGACAAGAATTCAATTATCTCATTTAACTAGAGACCAGTGGTTGAATTGCTGGAAGCGTTATGTAGTAGCATTACAGTCCCTAAGCCTTAAACACTTCAAGATGAAATATGAGTAATCCTGTGCTATTTCCACTCTGTCTTAGATCTCTAGCTACAGTATTCTTCTTACAGCTTTCCTACTTATACCCATACTATTGGGGGAGGAAGAAGGAAAGAAAGATACAAATAAAGTAAAATAAGAACTTCTATCCCAAGTGGACTCTCCTCTGCCAAAGAAAGTCAAAGAGCAAAATATTTACATGCCTTAATCCTTGTGTATGTCTTGGTGTGCACACAGGATTCAACCTGAGTTTGGGGCAAAGGTGGCTGTCTGACACAGTTGCTATATTTGGGACTGCCAGGAGCCACTTTGCTGCCAAGCGTAAATTAAAGCAGCCTCAGCTTGCTTTGACTTACATTGTCAGGTAATTATCAGTGGTTCAATATCAAACTGGGAGGACATATCTAGTGGGGTCCTTCAGGGGCCAGTCCTGGATCTGAGTACTATTCAGTATTTTCATTAATGACTTGGATAACCGAGTGGAGAGGGTGCTTATAAAATTAGCAGATGACACCAAGATGGGGAGGGGTTGCAAGCACTTTGGAGGACAGGATTAGAATAAAAATGACCTTGATAAATTCCAGAATTGCTCTGAATTCAATAAAGAGCATATTCAACAAAGTGCAAAGTACTTCACTCAGGAAGGAACTACCAAATGGGAAATAACTGGATAGGTGGTAGTACGGCAAAAAAAGATCTGGGGACTATAGTGGATTACAAATTGAATAAGAGTCAAAAATATGATGCAGCTGCAAAAAACGACAAATATCATTCTGGGGTCTGTTAACAGGACTGCCGTATATAAGACATGGGAGGTAACTGTCCTGCTCTACTTGGCACTGGTGAGGCCTCAGCTGGAATACTGTGCCTAGTTCTGGGGACCACGCTTTAGGAAAGATGTGAACAAATTGGAAAAAGTCCAGAGGAGAGCAAAAGAAGTGATAAAAGGGTTAGAAAACCTGACCTACAAGGAAAGGTAAAAAGAAACTGGCTATGTGTAGAGAAATGAAAACTGAGGGTGGACCTGATCACACTCCTTTTTATAACAGCCCTTAAAGTAATTTGAAGACTTATCAATTTATCAAGTTATCAATTATTCTCCATGTATTGTGAATATAGAACAAGAAGTAATGGGCTTAATCTGCAGCAAGAGAGATTTAGGTTAGATATTAGGAAAAACTCTCTAACTATAAGGGTAGTTGAGTGCTAATTATGCTCAATCACCAGTCGAAATTCTTGATCTCGTGTTGTAGAATTAATCAATCCAGGTGAATGAATAGAGTATATTTACTAGAGCTGATTGGAAACTGGAAAAAAAAATTTGGATGCATTTTTTCTTTTGAGATTTTGTATTCTTTGAAAAGATACTTTAAATTTCCATACCCAAATTCAGGGGAAGGTTTGGGAGTCAAGAGTGGAGCTAAAACACTGAGATTCTATCAGACTAGCTCCCACTGTCTAATCAAGGGATTACTCTATTGAAGTAACACTCCACTGCTAAATATAATTTTTCATCCAGGTCCCATTGGGCCAGTCTAGAACCTGAGTTTAAAGTTTTTAAATAACATTTAGTGCTTGGTCTTTATTTGAACATTCCTCTAGCAAAAAATAAAAAGTCAACTCCAGATAACACAAAACCATACTGTACCCTATCACATTCCAGTGAGATAGTCTAGGAAGCTGGCAGTGCTGATAAAAAGTTACGCCTTCTCCTTACTTAAAAGAGGTGAACTATCTGTATAAATCTTTAGATGTGAAGGGTCACAAGGAGATGAGTTCTCCAGTGTCTCCGATTAAATACAATAAATTAGTGGAACTACACTGCTGAGCTTTAATCTTGCCATCTAAGAAAAGTTTAGGACTTGTGTGAGACTATGAAATGTAAATGAATTGCAGCCTCTGACAACCTTGAATCTTAGTTAAAAAAAATATGGTAGAGGAAAGCTTCAGATAAAGTTCCAAGAAGGCACAGGTGGAATTATGTGATTCACGTTCATATTAGAGGCAAGGTAATCTGCAGGAATTTCCTTGTATTGATAAACAAGAATAACGATCCCAGTCACAGCAGGTTGGTATATCAGAGGTATGCATGTGACTAGTTAATGACTGAAGTGCCTATATGTATGGAGACCCCCATACTCAAATACTGTGAAAGGGAGACCCTTACCACCCCCTAAATTTCTGACTAATAAGGATGAGGGAAGAGAAGTGAGCAGCTCTGGTGCCCCCAGAACAGGTCCAAACATAGATTGGAACCAGAGCTTAGGTTGGCTGAGGGAGCAGTCCAAGTGCACAACCAGCCTGGCAGAGAGATCCAGACTCAATGGAGGGAGCCCTGGCAAGAACAGATGCCTGGTGATGCAGTGGAGACTGGCATGCATCTCTCCAAATTCACACCACACCCAAGCATCAGTGACCCTGGCAACAGGAAAAAGGTACCCTATTTTGGACTTAAGGGCTTGAGTCTGGAGTGTATTTTCGGCTATTTATAATTATATATATATATATATACATATATAAAAATATACAAACCATTACCTATATCTAGAAATATATACATATATATAAAACCTTATTATTGTGACGCGCGTGTTTCTCTGATTGCAAATGTTCCTGCCAGCATTACTCCTGAACTGGTGCATCTTAAACACCATCCCTTATTCTAGTCTTATACAGAGAGTTGAAAATTTAGTGTGGTCTGTTTCCAAGACAATACTAATCCCACTTCAAATCTAAAGGTTTCAGGTATAATTGAAACATCAAATTATTGTGTTTTATTTGTGATAGGCTAATGATTATATACATACACACACAGACACATTTGTGCACACTATTTATTTCTGTGTAAATTCCTGTCTTCCCAAAAGTAGGGGATGGAGAGAGAGATTTGGGCCTAATGGGAAGCAAGTGGGGTTTTTTCCACCCAGAGAAACATGCATTGGAAACTGGCAGTAGTTCAGCACACCAGGATGGCTGCCCTATGTATGTATATAGGCACAATCTCACTATACCTCATATATACCTCACTACAGGACTGATGCTCAAGCGTGCCTTGACTCAGGGGGGTTGGGAGATGTAATGTGTTTGCTGGAGATGTATGTGTATGTACCACTGTTCTCCATTGGAAGGAATCCAACCTAATCTAATATTTGTGACTGTCTTGCCTTCTATTGGTAAGTGTCTGGAGGGAGAATACAGGTGTGTGTTTAATACCCCCTGCCCTGTTTCTACCACCATCAATTAATGGACAGTGTCCTTCAACTCATATCACAAAGACCTATGTTGTCACCCTGGGGAGCTGTACATATGGCTACACATGTGTAGAGTGCACTCACACGCTGAGAGAAAAGTACTTAAAGTTTAGACACTAGAAATCAATTAATAAGGACATGAACACTCTCTTTTTAAATATAAAAGTGCAATATTTAGAGAAATCTGAAGAAACATTCTGGTGCAATCTCCCCAAATACCAATATATCCTTCATAACAACATCATCAGTCTCCAGTACAGCAGTACTATGCCCTTGTATATTTTCAACAAAGAACACTTAGCTGTTCCTACTTCTGATCTTTAATATTGGTCTATTGGTTAATTTCATTTTTATTTCCTTTGGTTTTTAATTGCAGCATGTCCATCTCAGCTTTATGTGGCTGGGAATGCTATGAATGAGCAAAAGAACACATAGTAATGCCCCCAAGCTGCGAACCCCTTCCAGGGAGGTTAAGTTTTCTTTGGAATCACTGTAGGCACCCAACAAGACAATTTGAATACATGCATGCCAAAATACCGTTTAGCAGAGCACTGGAGACTAGCTAATTAGAGGTACTTGTACAGCCCACAAAGATAATGAGGCTCCGCCTCTACTAGGGTTGCCAACTTTCTAGTCTCACAAAACTGAACACCATGGCCCCGCCCCTTCCCTGAGGCCCCACCCTCACTCACTACATTCCTCCTCCCTCTGTGACTCACTCTCCCCAACCCTCACTCACTTTCACTGGGGTGGGGCGGGGGTTCGGGTGTAGGAGAGGGTGAGGGCTCTGGCTGAGGGAGCGGGCTCTGGGGTGGGGTTGGGGATGAGGGGATTGGGGTGTAGGAGGGGGCTACAGGTTGAGGCAGGGATTTGGAGTGCAGGAGGGAGCTCTGGGTTTGGGGGGAGCTCAGGGCTGGGGTAGGAGGTTTGGGTGTGGGGTTACCTAGGCAGTGGGGTGTGGGGTTGCCTAGGACCCAGAAGCAGCCAGCAGGTCCGGGTCCTAGGCGGGGGGGATGGGGACAGGAGGCTCCACGTGCTGCTCTCACCTGCAGGCTCCTCCCCACAGCTCCTATTGGCTTGTTCCTGGCTAATGGGAGTACGGAGCCAGTGCTCAGGGCAGGGGGCAGCACGCAGAGCCCCTTGGCCCCCCTGCCTAGGATCCAGACCTGCTGGCTGCTTCCGGGGCACATGCAGCATGATGCGAAGACAAGCAGGTAGCCTGCCTTAGCCCCCCTGCCTTAGCTGCGACACTGACTGAGAGCTGCCCGAGGTAACCCCAACTCCCTACCCCAGCCCTGAGCACCCCCAAACCCAGAGCCCCCTCCTGCACCCCAAACCCGTCATCCCCAACCCCAACGGACTTTCAATGACCCGGTCGGCAGTGCTGACTGGAGCCACCAGGGTCCCTTTTCAACTGCGTGTTCTGGTCAAAAACCAGACACCTGGTTACCCTAGCCTCTACGTCCATAGATGGGACAAACAGTGGAGCAGAAAGGACCTTACTACTTATGGAGGCATAAACCTGTCAGAGGACTTATTTTCTTTTGAGATTCACTCATCTACATACTGGTTCTTTTATTTCTTCTGATTGTCATGCCTGTACTGCTTCCTCTCTCATAGTCCATGCCATCTTCTGACAGGATAGCATTCCCATTACACATTGAGCTTAAAGAGGAAGGCAGAGCTGCTCACCCTACCTACCAGTGCAATTCTGTAAGGTTTTCCAATGTGCTGCAGGATTTTTCCATTTTATTCCTAGCAACCTCCTCCAAGCAGGTGCTAAGTGGGCTCAAAAACTTTTTGTCCTGCCCCACTGTTGATTTATAGCATGTTCATCTTGGATTTCACATGACTCCCTAATGAATATACATGCTGTGAATGAAAAGAGAACCAACTTTTGATTGCCAGTGATAAACATCTAGGTCAGGGATCGGCAATCTTTGGTACGTGACCTGCCAGGGTAAGCCCTCTGGCAGTTCGGGCCAGTTTGTTTACCTGCCACGTCCACAGGTTTGGCCAACTGCAGCTCCCGCTGGCCACGGTTAGCTGTTCCAGGCCAATGGGGACTGCGGGAAGTGGCACGGACCGAGGGATGTGCTGGCCACCGCTTCCCGCAACCCCCATTGGCCTGGTGAGGTGAACCGCGGCCAGTGGGAGCTGCAATTGGCTGAACCTGTGGACACGGCAGGTAAACAAACCAGCCCAGCCCACCAGGGGGATTACCCTGGTGGGACGCTTGCCAAAGGTTGCCGATCCCTGACCTAGGCCAAAGCTTTGAAAAATAGGTGCCCAAAGTTAGCTCCAAAATCCATAATTAGGTGCTGAGGTGTCACAAGCCCCACTGACCCCAGTGGGAGCTGGAGATGCTTAATGCATTTTAAATCAGGCAACATTACTTACATTGTGAGCTCTTGGTGACAGGGACTATTTTTTTGTTCTGTTTCTGTTCAGTGCCTAACACAATGGGCCCTGGTATACAATTGGGATTTGTAGGTGCAGCCTCAATACAAGTAAATAATAATTATTAATAACAACAATGATAATATTGTAGGTGACTAAATACAGACTCAGGAGCCTAACTTTGAGCACCTAGATTTGAAAAGGCTGGCCCTAGGTCCTAATTCTACAGCACTATGGAAATGAATAGGGTTCAAAGCGAGTAGCAGCTACAGAATTGTGCCCCCCCAAAAGTAAAAGTTAGATGATCTTATTAACAAGAGAGAGTAGGAGTAGAAGTGTGTTTGGTTGATATTTCTCACCAATCTATACCAGCCAGCACAATATTCCTGTCAGGATATACATTGCAAGGACAGTGCCAATAAATCTAGATTGGCTCTCAGCCAAGAAAAGTTATCACTGAGCTCAAAGATCTTGGCTTCTCCTCAGGAAATAAAAAAGCCTCATTCTTGTACATTTCTAGCTGCACAGTTTACATTAAATTAAAATATATGTTTCATCCGTTTAGTAGACTGAATCATAAAAGCTGTATACTGCTGCACTTGCTCTTTGCTATGCATTTCAATAACAGGTTTGTGACTAGACCAGAATTTTAACTGCACTTCAAATATTTTTTTTAATTCATTACAGATATTTTATTTATTTTTTTAAAGTTGGGGTAAATAGTATATAAGCTTTTAATAATTTCTGTGAAAGAGGATTAAAGAGGAAAATATTGAAATTATATGTTTTCAGATTGGGAAGCATAATCATTTTGCCAGAACATGATTCAAATAACTGTCTAAATATTTGGAACATCTTCAAATAAAAATCTATCCAACCTGCTTTTGACATTCAAATTAATTTGAGCAGAAAACGTGACATTCAGTTCAAAAGAAGGTGTTAAACCACAGAGTACTATGCTTTTCTCTACCTGGAATTATGATTTAGCATTCAGACAGACTTTTGAATGTTGGTGCATTTTACCAGCTGCTTAGCTAGTCAGTCTAAGCCATTGAAACAAAATGACAATAAGAACTGTGCAAGGCTGTTTACACTGATGGTGAAATCTGCAAAACAAAATAGATACAAGAACAAAATATGCAAATGGCAAACTTTTTTCACCTCAATGTCTTTCCCAATAGAAAATGCAGTGTCTGTAGCAGGAAATCCATCATTTATTCAATGAAAGACTCAAAGATTAAAAATTGTTAAATTCATGCAGTTTGCACTTGTGTAACGTGGGATGTTGTCCCTTTAAGAATCTTAAGTATAAAGGATCATCCTTTCTGGTGACATCATTTCGCTGCACATGTGGAACAAACATAGGTTCTAAAGATTCCATGGCCCGACACCAGCCTTTACAGTTATCATAGGGGAGAGATTTTCTGCTATAAAACTTGAACTACCTACCATATGAGCCAAAGGCAAATCTGTCAACCACATAGTTTACGTATGACCTGAGATGGATGAAGCAGGGGGGCAATGACTAGAGCAGAAGTGATAATGATTTCATGGCAATTCAGACCAATTATGACATAAAGAATATTTTAAATCCTGTGTTGTGGCTATGAAGGAAGCAAAGAAATGCTCCTTTGTCTTCACTATAGCATCTGTGCCATCTTGCACTGTGGAACTGTTCCAGGTGGTAGGTAGCCTGGTTAATCTGAGTTGTTCGCATTTAATTATGGTGTCAAGGTAATCTCGCTGGTAGGAATTTACATATTACTTTGATGGTAAACTCACTCACTCACTACTAGAATGACTTATCTGCATCTGTACAGACAGAGTAATGACACAAGGGGACAAATGCTGTGTGTTTTCTGCTTCGGACACAGCTGGTATTAGCATATGTTGGGAGTTCATCACATTTTAAAGATGATCTGATCCAGCCACATGGCACTCAGCCGAAGATGTGACAAGGGGGAAGCAAAAGTGACTTTTAATCACCTATACACTTCTCTGGTCCTGGGGTCCACCCCAACCCTTAGGATAAGCTAGAGCAGACTCCAGGGATTCTGATAGCCAAGATGACCCCCTTTCCTTGGCCATGCTTCCCAGGTCAGGGCCTAGGAGTAGAAGGTAGCACAACAACTGCTGCATCACCCAGGGATTCCCTAAAAGAGAGACCCTTCATCAGCTAGCTAAGTTTCCTTTCTAGCCAGTGTGAGAGCCAGGATCTGTTCATAAAGCTCCAGTTGTTTTGAAGACTCTGGTTTCATGGATACACTTGGTCAGAAACTGAAAAAATATTATCAGCAAAAAAATTCAAAAGAAAACAAATTTGCCGTTTTTGAAAACTCATTCCCCACCCTCCTGCCCCAAAAAATGACACATTTGTGTTGTCAGTTTCTCCAAAAACTAGAAAAATGAGAAAGAAATGAACATTTTCTATGAAACTTTCCATTCCTCCTCCCCACCAGTAAAAAAAAAAAGCCATTTTTAATGGGAAATAATTCTTTGTTGAAAACTTTTGACCAGCTCTACTTTGCTATTTCCCTTTTGGTGTTTTCTGCCATTGTTTAGCTCTGCTTAGACTTGTACATTCCCCCTGCTCCACCTCCTGTTTTGTACATACCAGAGCAGTGTGCAGAGTTCTAGCACAAAATCTACCTGTGATAAATCTGACTAGGCAAAAATTGCAGAGGATTTTTTTTCATGATATTTTTGGTTAGCAAATGCAGGAATTCTGACTTACTGGGGACTCACATTTCAGAACAGGACTATCTAATGGGAAAGAAATTCTGTTAACATCAAAACTCAGTAACTCCTAGCCACCCCATCCTGGAGAAGTGAGATGAAGCTAAGTATATATTAAAGATTACATAATAAAACCTGCTGCCATCAAACCCCAGAAACTTATTACTCACCTTCACTATTAGTAGGGATTTAGAGTTAAGACTTCACGCCATAAAAAGCTCAGATTTATTTAGCTTACTTGAGCCTTGAAGCTTGAGTGGGCTCCAATTTGGAGGATGTAAATTTTGCTTCCTTTTAAACGTAAATAATGATTCAATTTTTAACACTTGTCATAACCTTTCCACTCCTTGTGCATACAAAGTGCTGAAGTACACATACTCAGTAATGTTTCTAGTAGGATGCAGTTACTGCACAGCAACCTCAAGAGAGCTGTCCCTGTGATGGCAAATGCTTCCCTTGCACATTTCTGTCCATTTATAAATGAGATGTGAAAACAATTCCTGCTCATCTGCACGTTCCCAAAGAGACTCCCTTGTTAGTAAGCAATGGAATGAATGTGTGCTCAATCCAGTGTTTCAAGGCAGTTTCCAGTACATTGGAAACGTGTTTGTAGGGATGGATGCCACTATTTAGAGAGTTTTAATGTAGAGATGCAAAAAATAAGGTATATAGAGAGCAGCTAATGTTTGATTCACATCACCCTTCTTAAACAAGGCAAAGGGGCCCCCTCCAACATAGGTAATGCTTGCTGGGAGACTAACATTGCCGGCCATTGGATGTCACTGTTGCTCTGCTCAACTCCTGCTTCTTAGCATATGCACAGCGTGCCTCAAGTGGCACATGACCAGGATTCATCACTGAATTTGGTCCACTGGTTAGATTGTTGGCGTCCCCGGCCCAGGCTGGGTACTGATGGGGAGTGCGACGTAAACTCTGATCCATGCCCCCCAACTCCTGCTGAAAGAATATTTTCCTAGTGAAAATAGTGTTTCTTAAAGAAGGCAAAAGAGAGAGAAATTGGCAGTTGCAGTTTTTGTTTGAGCTGATCCAGGAAGAATGTGTCAGTTCATCCCTTATGTACCTTGAAGCCAATTGCTTAAAGTAGCTTGAAACAGGACGGAGAGCTCTCACTGCACCAGCCCTGGAGGGGGGAGCTGTCCCCCATGCCATGGAGAAAAGGGGGAGCCCTCCATGATCCTTCAGCAGAAGAGTAGGGAGGGAGCTGTGCTTCTTCCCCATTCCCCGTTACTTTAATCCCTCCCTGTAGGATCCTGGCCTGACAGCTTGTTAAATATATATATGACAGGATCATTGCACAGGTGACATGGCTACAGACAGGGGTTGAAGTAAGGGGGAATGGAGATTGGAGGAAGCAGAGGGAGAGCTCTACCTCCTCCAGGACTGGTACAGGGAGGGTTCCCCTTCCTGTTACAATTTATTTTACTCTATTGGGAATTGATCCCTTCTGCCTGTTGCTGGCATCCCAGATGGCTATTGGGTTTACCCTTTTCCCAAAAGTGTTTGATGTTTGTGCATCTAGGCTCACTGGCTTTTCTTTCAGACTGGTTAAATGTTGTTCAGTGTGATTTTTCTGTGGCACTCTGATGCCTTCTATAGGTGCCTTGCAATCTGATCAAAGCATATAAACCAACAATAAGAGTCATGGGCATGTTAAAAAGAAAGCATGCCAGCAAAGAGTATCTCCTTTTTTTAAGGGCTTGTGTGTGTAGATTTACGTCCCAAAAATTAGAGCTATAAGCAAATGCAATAGGTATAGACAAATCTGGGCTCTTAATACAGTTGGCTACATTTTCCTTACACTTTACAGTGGTGGCACTTCATTGAAATCAGCTTAGTTTCCCAATATATCTGAAAGGAGAACTTAGCCTATTATCCCACTACATCTTATTTGAAAAACGAATTCAAATTAGTTTGGAGCATTGTGTCTCTCAGGTAGGTTGGTAAATGAATATGTATGAGAAGGTGTCTAGTAGATCATTGTTAGGCCTGGTTTTATTTAACACCTTAATAATCTGGAACAGAAGGTAAACAGCATACTAAATAAATTCACAGATGATATTAAATGTTGGAAGAGCTGTGAATACGTGTGAGGTCAGATAATAACAAAGAAAAGTAGAGAGGTTAGAAATATGACAGGAAATAAAGAGTCAGCATGAAAGCATGTAGGCAAATATATTTGAGAAGCAGATATTTAATGGGAAGGAAGACAGCAATACTTTAAAGGAACTGGGAAGAGAGTCGATAGCATATTAAGTATTGAATTTAAAATGCAGAATGGAGGAAAAAAACTAATGGGCTTTTGGGAATTATACACAGAGTCATCAGGTCATAAATCAGGCAAATAATAGTCTTTTCTATAGCAATGAAGAAACCACCCCTACAATGCTTCCTTAACATTGCTAACTCTTGCAATTTTATGGCAAGTCTCACAATACTCTGGGTTATTCCCTTAAAGACACAGCTCTTAGAGTCAAATGATCACATGAGAATCTCAATTTTCATTAAAAATTAAGATTCTAGCTCCCTTAATTGCAGAGAAAAACTTGAAAATATGAATCCTAAAGGCTCAAAATCTAGAGGCTAATAAAAAGAACCCCAAGCTTTATATGTTTTAAGCTAGTCTCGTGATTTTTTGGATCCTGATGTGTGAATTTTGAACATGTAGGATTGGCAGTACTGCTTCCTTCAGTTCTGGTCATCTCAACAATTGAAAGCTGTTGACAAATTGGAGGCAAGTCAGAAAAGATCAACAAAAATAATTAGGGAACTAGAAAGGTGAATTTCAGAAGAAAGAATTAAATAAGAGTAGTTAGCCCAAATTATGACTGCGGGGGAATATAATAACTATTTACAAGTATTTGAAAGGAATACACTTCAGAAAGGATGATAAAATGTCTAAAATGTCCAAGGTGGTAACTCAGAGTAATGGGATGACATTAAGCAATAGTTAATTTAGATGTAATAACAAGAAAACTTCTTTATCAAGAGGGAATGGTGAGTGGAGTAGACTCCCCAGGGATGCAATGGAATGACTGGCACTTAAAACTGGCACTTAAAACCTGAAGAGCATACTACTGGAAATAATCTGGCATGAACATGGAGATAGATGAGATGATGTCCTTTCTATTCCTAATTCTTGACTATGATGCTCTGAAGCTTTTGAGGTTCACACCTTACAAGTTGTCTTTCCTTTTTAGTGTCACACTGGTGTTTTTTCTAAAAAAGAAAGAACAAACCTTAAAATGAATATTATTGTTGAGGAATATAATGATACGTGAGAGGCCAGTAATCCAGTGCCAACAGGAGCTTATATATTAGAGCCATTCTTGGAAATATGTATTAAGAAATAGCCTTTAAAAACAGATGGATCCGGAAGTTAGAAAAGAGAGAGCTATCATAGTAAACTTACAAATTCAACTAGGCTTTGCAAAACTACATAATTAATTGGGAGAAAAGTGGCAATTCAAAAACAGTCTGGTAGAGAGACCAGATAATTGAAAACTGACATCTTGAGTCAATGGTGCAGCTCTACTGAGTGTTACTATCAGTATTTGATCTCAAAAAAGAAGGAAATAGAACTGCTGCTTTCTTTTATAATAAGAGAAGGTGGAGCTGAGGTGGGAGATGAAGGCTTATCCTTTTTTTTGTAGAATTGTAGCTTTCACTGGCCTTGGTGTTTGGCATTATTTGTGTGTGTGTGTGTGTGTGTGTGTGTGTATGTATGTCCGTGTGTGTGGGCAGAAGAATGAAGGAAACTGTCTAACAGCTGAAGTTGAAGTCACCTGCTGTGATGGGGCTAATTCTGCTACCAGGAAAGTGGTACTGACTGTTGCTTAAGAGATGAACAAAATAGAAGATTGGGAAAAGAATGATACTCCAGATTCTGCAAATTGAAGAAGAAGGAGTCTGTGTGCTTCCCTAGTCCCAAATTAATGATGATCACCATCTGAAACATCAAAGCAACACAAAGTATTGTGTCTGTAGGCAGGAGAGTAGGGAAGATGGGGTTTACCTTAGGGTATATAAGGTAGGAGCTGGACCAGAAAGCTTGTATATTCAGTTTTCCGATAGATGTAGAGTTATGATCTCTGAATATGTATAATACAAATATTAGCTCCCAACAGAAATTAGACTGGATGATAATCTATGGGCCACGAGTGTCTGTAGAAAAGACACACTTTGGTATATTTTTTATTAATGTGTTTTTGTGTTTATAACTTTTCTGTCTGACCAAATTTGGACAAGCAATTACCTATATGCGTGATCATGTTTGAAAAGACCGGTTTCTAACTGAGGTGGATGGTGTCTTTATCTGATTTAATCTGGAGCATCTTTGCTTTTGACCATGCTTATATGGTTATATATATATATATATATATATATATATATATATATATATATATGGTTTGTCATGCTTCATGAAGGGGTTTTGTCTCTCTCATGGCAAACACAATTGCAATTAATGTGTCAAGTAGCCTGTTGCAATGGTGTATGCATGTGTAAACAACAAAGATCCCACAGGTAAAGGAATGCATGCTGGATGTGGAGTGGTTAGGAAGGACATTTTGGTTGCACCAATGAGGATTGCACTCAGAGTTTAAGCACGTTTAACTTTCTGCACATTTGTAGTTCTGTTGAAGTTGGTGGGTTTATGCTTAAAGTTAAGCACATGCTTAAGTGCTTTATTGGGTTGGAGACAGGGATATTAATGAGTTGGAGCCATTTTATTGATGATTTATGGTTGTGTCAGATTCAGAAATTAAGGTGGCAAGACAGTGTCTAAAGGAATGACCTGAAGGGTTTATTCTTCTCAGAAAGGTTACAGAAGAGGGAGAAAGGAAAAAAAACAAAACACCCAAGTAACTCCACAAAGAAGGATTAAAATTAATGACTGGTGCAAGCCCCCAGATTGAGATCTGATGTCAAATATCTCAAAAATTAGAGGGTTTCAGTCTGGAGTTTTGGTGCAGCCAAATGGGAGCCATTTGCAACATTCAGATTTTGCAATTGTCTTGAGCCTATCTGTAATGAGTATACTGAGGGAGAGGAAATGCAATGCAAAAACATTACCTACAGCCTACAGAAGTCAATGGGAGGCTCTTGATGCCAGTTGTATTGGGCTCATAAAGGTTCAAAGTGAGGGTGATCCAGTTAAATTAAATATTAGGGGGAGTTGAACAGTTGAAGGAAGTAGATTTAAAAAAAAAGTGTTATACATACAAGATCAGCTTAAGATTGGCCTGTGTATATTATTAAAGCATCATGTCAATGCACAGTATCAGTGAAGGAGTAGGAAATGTTATTAAACTACAAGGACCTTTCTGCTGCTTTTACTGCTTTGCCAATCATAGGATTCACATAGGTACTCAGGCCAGGCTGAGGGCTAGATATTATTTAACAAACATTGGGGCAATAATGTTTCATGGTCACATATAGATACATCCCAGCCATCCGCTGACCACACATTTGTGGTGTAGAGTGTAAAACTCTTAAGGGACAAAATCTGATCTTATTTATTGCTAAGACTTTGTCCCATTGTTTTTACCTTCAGATGAAGAGACCACTTCTTGGTTAGTGAAAGGATAGCATCGTCTGGATCAGCCAATAAAGAGCATGTCTAAGATTACATTCTTCAGAAGGTAATGAGTTACATACACCCAAGCTAATAAATTAAAATCTATTCACCTGGTTTTTTTTGGCCAGCACTGGATACTCCGTACCCATTCCTCTCAGTGCTCAGCACAGACCTCTCTGGCAGTGTGGCATTCAAAGAAGATGATGCTGATGCATGAAACAAACAAATTGCTGGCTGTTGGGTCAGAAATTGCAACAACTCCTGATGAAAAATTGCTAGATCTATTTTATTTCAAAGCAACACAATACAGAGAATATCCAGTCTGAAACTTTAATATGAATAACCCATTCCAATTGATAATAAAATGATTTTTCTCTGTCTACATTCTTTAAAATCCAAATAACAGCATGCAAATTGAAATATGCACCTGGATCAGAATGCTGTCAGATAACAACTCTCACTCTTGAGGACTATTTGTAAGCATAGAGAAACATCCAGAAAGTCGTAATAAATTGCTGTGGTACGCTGTTCTGGCAGCTGTTAATAAATCAATATGAAGGGGAGTTCTGAAGGGCAAAATGTTGCTGTCAGTGGGTGTCCGATTTAATTTTGCTCAGAATTAATATTTGGGATATGATAAGTGAGCTGGCAGGAACAGATTTCATGATTAATTCTGTAGAGTCAAAAATGCTTTGATGGCACTTTAATAGCAGCTTCACTGATCTAAAAGTCTCTGAAACTAGCTCATATGCTTGAGTTCCCAACTCATATTATAATACCCTTTTTTGTTTGTTTATAAATAATAAATGAAATGTTAAAATAAATGTTAAAAAATGTAGGTTCAAATACTGCTCTCAGTTACACCCGTGGAAATACGATGTGGACTTTAATGGAGTTAATCTAGATTTACACGGGTGTAACTGACAGCAGAATTTGGTCCGGGTTTATGAACATTGCACCCCTATGGAGAACAGCTAGGCCCAGATCTGCAGTGGAAGTTAGGAGCTTAAGTAACTTTGTGGGTCTGGACCCTAGTGACTTAGTGACTTGGATGCCTAATTCTTTCCGCGCTCATCCCAGGGTAAATGAGGAGTCTATGGAGTTACGCTGGGGAAAGTGAGAGGGGAATCAGGGCCGATATTTTGTTATTAAATAATATTTGAAGATGAATTTGTGAAAGATGCCTAGTTAAAGTAGAACTTGGAATGTATAGGATCCCTGTTGTTTTTAAATCAACCATGATATTCATAAAAATAATAATTAGCACTTGTACTTAGTAGGGGAGACATTTCATCCATGGAGTTGGACGATTTTGTAAACATATTTAGTGGACAACACCACCATCCTGTCTGTCACTCAGGCCCATAACCTACATGTCATCTTAGAATTGAACCTCTCTCTAGGATCCAACATCCAGCTATGTTTAAATCTTGCTGATTCTTTCTTCACAACTGTAAGATAGAGCCTTTCTTATCCATTCACACAGCTAAAACTCTCATCCAGGCTGTAATCATCTTGCATCTAAATTACTGCAACATCCTTTTCTCTGGCCTTGACAAATGCAAACTAGCCCCACTCATATCCATTCAGAATACTCCTTCAAAGAACATTTTTCTAGCTCACCGCACTGACCATGTCTTGTCTCTTTGTATCCCTCCACTGCTTCCCCCTTCTCTGTCACATCAAACATAAACTGCTTGTTTTCACTTTCAAGTCCTGTCATCATGATCAATCCCCACACTACCTACTCTCACTATCTATTGATGCTTGCCTTCGAACATGATGCCAGCCTCCACTTCCCACTTGTTAAATTTTCAAACAAGCACCTTTGTGTTTTCTCCCATGCTGTCCCACACGCTTGGGAGAAACTTTCTGGTAAACATCTGAAAAGCCATCTCATTATCCACCTTCAATCCCTCCTCAAAACTTTTCTTTGCCATGATGCCTACAAAACAAACTTGACAACAGTTAGGCAGCTGGTGTGCTGAGGCCACTGCCTGTCATGCTGACAATACTGTATCATTGTTTGCTTGTATTCCCCTGTCAGTGTGTGTGTTTCTATCTGCTGTCTCTAGTTTTATATTTAGATTATAAGCTCCTTGGGGTAGGGACCATCTCTGTTTTTTGTGCAGCACCTAACACAATGGGGTTCTGCTCCATGATTAGGGCTTCTAGGTGCTATGATAATATAAATAATAGTAAGGACTTACAACAGCCTTGTTAAATTCATGCCTTGGCACCAGGGATGAAAGTAAAATGTGTCTCTTACCAGTGGGGGGGCAGCTTCCCCCCTCCCCTGGAAGGGGTGGGGCCTCAGGCAGAAGGGGTGGGGCTGGGAGTCAGCATCCCCCAGCCAGCCCGCCTGTGCTGCCTGGGGCTCCAGCAGTGATTTAAAGGGCCCAGGGCTCCAGCCGCTGCAGCAGTAGCCACAGCGGCCAGAGCCCCAGGCCCTTTAAAATCACCGGCCCCAGGGTAGCTCCTCCTTTTGCCCCCCTTGGCAGCAGCCCTGCCAATAGGGACCTGGCAGGGCCACCGACGGCATAACTGAGTGTTTTGAACACAGATATGGTGATTATTGTTATCAGTGGCACCTGATACCAAACGAAGTCTGACTGTGCCAAGTCAGATCACTTACATCATGCACAAGTGGGCAGAAAGCTGAACATATTTCTCAAAAAAGCATGATTCACACCCGGTCTATTTAGGCATGATGTTGGATAGAACTCTCACATATCATGACCATCTTACAAAGACAGCGACTAAGGTCAAAATGCACAACAGCCTTCTCAGGAAACTGGCTGGAATGACATTCAGCAGTTGAGTATTGCTCTCCACTTTGGGCTTGCTCATCTCACACAAAAATGATTGATATACAACTTAATTCCATTTTGCGTATTATTTCAGGCACACTTAAATCTACTCCTCTTCCATCTCATCCAGTTCTCTGCAATATTGCTCTGGCCAGTGTTCACAGAGAGGAAAGCGTAGCAAAGCTCCTGACAAAATTGTGTGATATGCCACATCCACTGTTAAAGACTTGTTTAATCCACCACATGGTTATCTGCCTTCATGTCGCCCATTGTGGATAAGTTTACTGGGTGAGGAATTTATGGTAGAGGATATGTGGTGAGCTTCATGGTTTGCAGAAAAAGTGACAAATAATTATCTTGTCTTGGACCTCACTCAGTGTCAACCTGGGTTTGATTACCTCAAAGGTAATGGAGCCTTCTGAACTGGTTTCGTATCGGACATGGAATTTGTGTTGCACTGGAGTTTCAGTGGTGTTTTAGAGATAATCCACTATGTCAACATGGGCACCCACAAACCACAACACATATTGTTGAGGATTGCAACATGACTGAACTTCCTGGAGGTCTTCGTGCCTTGAACATTGAGAGGAAGAGAGCAAGCTGAGTCCAATCTCACTTCCCCGACGCCTCTGTGTTCCTCTCTCCCTGCACTTCCTTCCTCTCCCTCTTTATCCTTCTGGACTGATCAGATGTCTCTTTTTCTGACCCAGCCTGGTGATCTAAGTAGCTCCGTCAGCTTTCTCCGGAGGAACTAGTTGGTGTCGTAGAGATCAGAGTGCAGGTTCACCTGTTTGCTACCGGCACTCTGGCCCAAGCAATGGTGTAAAGAGTGGCATACACTGGTCAGAATATGGAAGTAAAGCAGTCAGATTTATTTGGCATACCTATAGAATTCTGAGCTCTTGAGATAGACAACATTAAAGAACTTTGGAAAAATAAAAATGAATCAATGGATTGTGTGTGTGTGTGTGATGTATGTACACATGAATATTTCAAAAAGGGAGAGAGAACACATTTATATACACATATTTATGCAATCCAGATGAAAATGCATGCAGATGTGTACAACATAAAAAAGGATTAACTTCAGCAATGAAAATTACCCTCTTCATGTTTATGCATTTTTAAAATTTAGAATATTCATAAGAAACCCTGGAAAGTAGCCATCTTGGTTGCTGTATTTCCAAGAGGTTAGACTTCTTCTAATTAATGACCTAGGAGTGTTCGATGCATAGATTGCACTCTGTGTACTTGATTTGTGTCCTGAAAGTTTGAGGTATATGGTAGATGAGCAAAATGATTTTGAGAACATTTTGCTATTAAAATGTTATGTTCATTTTATCATGAAATGAACCAGTTTGATGGATTTGATATAATTTAACTCCCCTAGCTCATATCTATTAAAATTACTATTAAGGACCCAATTGTGCCTGACCCAGCATGGATTGGGGAGATGACATCTGCAGAAGCAATCTCTTGAAAGGAGGAGCAGGGTGAAGGCAGTGTCCTTCCTCTGCCATCCTCACTCACCAGCAGAGCTGGCCCCTGGCAGAGGGGAATACACACTGCAGGTTTTCAAAGACCATGGCTATGATTCCACTTCCTTTATGTTTCCAGAGCCGTGAGCCAGAGTCTCTGCTCGTGTAAATTAACAAAACTCCATTGGGTTAAATGGAAACTAAGTTGACTTATACTATTTAAGAATCTGGCCATTTTTCTCTGCCTCAGACCAGTGTTTCCACCAGCTCCCTCTAGGGTGGTGAAAGTCAGTTCCATTCCTAACATAGCCAGTTGCCAAAGATCCACAATCTGGCCCTGTAACTACAAAGACATCAGCAGTTTAGATCCTTCTGAATCACAGCCAAACAGAAGACTTCCACTATTCATCTTGCTTCATAAAGCCATTAAGTAAGAACAATATAAAACAAGCAGCTGTATTGTCAGGCACCCAATCCCCAGCTGTCAGTCATGGAAAATGCATCATTAATTTCTGAGAGGTTTCTTTCTTGTATCTTTCAATGAGTGAAAAGGTGAAAATGAAAAATACATTCTCTTACATAACTGGGCCATTTTGATTATAAAACTAACCATAATTTTCTCCATGTTGCCACAGAAACAGGCTGTAGTACTCTGACTCATTCCATGAAATTAATGCAATCTTTTAATTTGAGACTGTTTGTTCGATGCAGGAACTTCAGAAGCAGCACTTTGATGTCTTTCTGTTGCCAAGGAAAAGCCTTTAATTAGGTCACCTAAACTTCATTTTCTTTCAGACTGTTCACTTTTACCGTTCCCTTTTTCTTCTGCTTCCTTTGATGTTTCAAATTATATGCCAGTGATATTTAAGTTTATTTATTATGCATTGGCATTAAACTTTTGCTATTAACATTTATTCATACCCCTGAAAATTGATTAGTTAATTAAGTATAGAAGGCCTCTTATGGAAAGCTATTCATTCATCTTTCATTTAGTATTCTACATACACACTGTGCAATACATACATATTTTTCAGCAATAATAGCTGTTACTTATATGGAATGGATTTTACAACCTCCCATGTAGTGGCATTTAAAATTAAACTTTTCTTTTGTGCTATTAAGCCCATCTGTAAATTAAAATAAACTTTGACTAATTCAGTAAAAGCGATCAGCTTCCCAGAACTAAAGCTGCAAACTTCATTGTAGAAGCTTCAGACTAAATCTGGGTGAATGTTGTAATGATCATTAGTGTCAATAAACTGAGTGAATACAATTGCACTGTCTCTACAACCAGTTTTTATTCACTGTTTGGGAGCATTCCGAGAGACAGGGTTTTGTTGACATGCATGTTTGAGGGAAGCTAGTATTCACCTGAGTAGATTTGTTCACATGTGGATACACATATTTGAGCTGGAAATGATACAAGTTACTGGCATCCAGTAAGGGAGCAGAAATAATACCAAGTGACCAGTCACATAGTTCTAATGATGAAATTCAGCCTGTACAGAAGGACAGCCCAAGGTTTATGCACCAACCACATCTCATTTAAATGCTCAAAGTAGTACTTTAGTGCATAGGCTTTGTGCAGGTGCCTTGCACTGGGTTCAGATTTACCCACAATGAATATGGGCTGAATTCTTGCAATTAGTAGTTTGTGAGCCACCCAGTGACCGAAGTTTATTTGCCTAAAGTATTAGCCAAACCGTTGAATTTTGTACCTGCTGCAAAGCATGCTGAAGTCAGTGGGAGTATATCCATGGACCGCTGTGGGATTTGGATCAGACCCTGTGTGGGCAAATTTATAAAAAAAACACTGTCTGTTCATGGGCAATCCATAAACAAAAGAAAGAACTAAATTCATCAGATAGATTGCTTACGGTGAATACTGTGAGTGCATAGGTGCTGGAACTAAGGGTGCGGGGCATTCTGCCGCACCCCCTAGCTTGAAGTGGGGTCCATTATATATAGGATTTACAGTTCACTTCAATGGCTCTCAGCACTACCACTATAACAATTGTTCCAGCATCGCTGTGTGAGCACTTCCTACGGGCCAAACCTTTCACTTTTCCAGCTATTCGTCCAGCGAACCAACCTCTCGTTCTAGACCTGGCTGTGTGTCTCTGTGTCTGAGTGCACAATGTTTTGAGGCTGATTTTGCTGTGAGTTGCCACCCATACCAACATTTTCAGGCCTGTCTTTTTTGTGTTTGTCCTAGTTACTAACAGGAAATTTGCCTCATTAAATAAATAAATAAAATATAATTTTATTTCAGATCAGAACCACAAAATGAGCTATTTTCTTTTCTTTTATGATCAGGGGTGCTTGCTTTGTCACTCCAACTTTATATTGCATAGTTTTTTTTGCATCATGATACCATGATTGGAATGTGGTGGAGGTTTGTCCTGCATTTCGATTTGTCAATGAGCATTTTGAGAAAGAGACCTGTTTTTTTTTTAAAAAGATGCTCAATTTTCACCATGGAGTCATGAAAGACCTTTTCATATTCCCATTCCATTCTCTTCCAGAGTGTCAGTGTTCCCTGCAGAATATTCCTCATTGCTTCATAGATTTGAATAGCCCAGACAGATGGAAAGCTGGTGGCACTTATCATGAAATAAAAATGGAACAAAGAATAAGATCACAACATCATGTACTCTTGTGGAATAAGAGTTTTAGTTAGTGTGTAACTAGATGCAAGCAAAAAGAATTGAAGTGTTGTGTGTCTGTGGGAGTTACAGAGAAAGCAAGAGGAGTAAAGGCAGAAAGTATGATCATCAACAAAGTGCTGAGGATGGTACTTCTATAGGAAATGTTTTTTAGTTTCTGAAAGCTACAGAGCTACAAAGGAGAGGAAAGGAGAATCCAATTAAAGACAAAAAAAAGACATATTTTTTTATCCCAATAGGGTTCATGAGCCACCCTTGGGGAACTTTTGTTGACTGTACCTGACACTTGTTGCATAATTTGGTGCATTCTAAAAAGTGTGCTCTCCTCTGTCATTTTTATAGGACTCTTAGGGATCTGTGGCAGGAACGATTTAGTGGTACCCACTTTAAAAGGGGAACTCGGACAGAAGCAAGGAAATAAATACGAATTTGGTATCCAGTGTTAACAATTCTGTCCAGTACATCACTTGTGGATTTTGAAAAAGCTTGAGAAGAGTTGTCCTTGCTTTTCTTCTCTAACATGCTTTGGTGATACTGCACAAATGCAGTCCAGTCATAGAAATATGGCTTTCTAAGTCCTAGAGTAAACATTCAATTCAATTCAATTCAATTCAATTAAAAACATTCAATCTTGATTTAAAAATTGCCAATAATGGAGAATCCACTATGATCTTTGGTAAAAGTGCCAATGGTTAATTACCATCACTGATAAAAAATGTACATCTTATGTCCAGCCTAAGTTTGTCTAGCTTCGACTTCCAGCCACTGGATTGTATTTCCTTGTACCTAGCTGACCAAGAGATCCAGATTGTTCTGTATCAGTGACCTTTCTTCTTCATTATTTACCACTCCCCCAATTTTTGTATCATCTGCAAACTTTCTCAGTCATGATTTTGTTTTTTTCCAGGTCATTGATAAAAAAGAAAAGAAAAGCATAGAGCCAAGAACTGATCCCTGTGAGATCCCCCTAGAAACACACCCGCTCAGTGATGAGTCCTCATTTACAACCATATTGTGAGGCCTATCAGGCAGCCAGTTTTTAATTCATGTAATGTGGGCAATGTTAATTTTATATCATTCTAGTTTTTTTTATCAAAATATAATGTGATACCAAGTCAAATACTTTACAGAAGTCTATTATATCAACATATTACTTTTATCAACCAAAGTTGTAATCTCATCAAAAAGTGATATAGTTAGTTTGACAGATTCTATTTTCCATAAACTCTTAATTGGCATACATGCATTACCTTTGTTTAATTCTTTACTATCTGAGATTGGTATCAGGCACTCCATTATCTTGCCCAGGACTGATGTCAGACTGACAGACCTATAATTAACTGGGTCATCCTGTTTACCCCTTTACCCACAACCTTAGCTTTCTTCCAGTCTTCTGGAACTTCCCCTGTGTTCCAAGACTTATTGAACATCAACATTAATGGCCCAGCGAGCTCCTTAGCCAGCTCTTTAAAAAGTCTTGAATGAAAGTTTTCTGGACCCACTGAGTTGAAAATGTCTAATCTTAGTAGCTGCTGTTTAGCATCCTTCTAAGATATTAGTGGAATGGAAAGAGTATTAGCACAAGCCACATGGTATTGATTCTGGTTTTTGGATGGCACGTGGTTAGGCGAGTTAGTAAAAAACATTCTGGTTTATTTGCTTAGAGGATGTGGCTGCAACAGGGAGAGGCTCTATTCATTGCTCTCTGGTGCAGTGAGGGGTTGGGAGCCACTTACTAAGTTGTCCCCATCATGGAAGAACAGCTAGGATATTATGAAATCTACCAAGAGTCCCTCCCTCCCTCCCATATACCTCCCTAACAAACGCTGAATGGAAGAGTGATTCACCCAACATAGACACCAGAGAGAGGTAGTGGACCAGTAGTCCTTCACTGTAAGAATGGGGTTTGTGTGGAAGCAAGAGACCCTGTAGTAGGTCAGATATTTGGATACTCATCCCAATTGTGAGTCTTTTAAGATTCCTGCATTGCTATTTTTGTAGAGAGCCTGGTTTTATGTGCAAGTTAGCTATACACAGACTGGATGACTAATAGGGCTGGATTGTCCATTGCCATGCACTTTGTGCAGTCATTTACATGTTTGCAAGGTGGGTGTAAATTGCTACCATTCAGATTTGTGCAGCGTCTTGTACCCACTTCATAGTTACTTGTCACAGGTGTGAGTAACTGCACCTGTATAAAGACAGTGGAAAATCTGGTCCATCCTTTTGCTATGGTGAAGCTGGCTTGCAGGGTGCTGTTACCTATGGTATGGTTAAGGTAAGACTGGTTTCATCAAGCTTATTCTTGCAGTTTGGCTATCTTAATGCTGGAATTTGCACTTTAAATGTTATTCCCATTGTAGTCATAATATAAGTTCAGAAGAATCCAAAATACATTGGATGTACCGATGGGGTCATGGTGGGAGACAAGGCTACATGCTAAAAAACCAACAGCAATAACTGTTAGTTCATACTTGCTTCACTTGCTACTGATAAGCTTAAGCAATTGGTATCTCATCACTAATAAATCACTGACAGCAAAGCATCAGTGCATCCGCACAACATAATAGTTCTTTCATCTTTCATGGAGCTTCTGTCGTCTAATTGACACCTTTAGTCTGCAGTTTTTAGAAAACGTGTTGCTCTTAATAAATGTTAACTAAGCATTAACCTGTCATTGATCTACAAGTGTGAACCAAGAGTGAAGCTGGCATGCTGTGTGGCATTTTAGACCTACATTTTGTGGCAAGACCCTCTGATTTTTGCAGCTGTACATTGCAGCAAATTGGGGAATATAGGAGCAATGTTTACTGATTACAAAATAATTCGATAACTTACACAGCTTGTAAGTAGGAGATACAGTGCAGAGCAATTGGAGGGGCTTTCAGGAGGAGGTAGCTAT
Source organism: Eretmochelys imbricata (assembly GCF_965152235.1). Classification (NCBI taxonomy): domain Eukaryota; kingdom Metazoa; phylum Chordata; order Testudines; family Cheloniidae; genus Eretmochelys; species Eretmochelys imbricata. Next base: position 26,044,189 of record NC_135579.1, read on the forward strand.
GGGTTTTGCCCTGAGGTTTGCTGGAAAAGCTTTGCTGGTATAGCTACACTAGCAAACCCTCCTAGTGCAAACATAGCCTCTACTGGCAAAAATGTACTTTTGCCATTAGAGCATATACTGGCTCCCCAAACAAAATAAATAAGTTATACGAGTACAGCAGAAGAGCATCTGCGGCTTATAGTGGAACACAAACTAACTATGAGTCAACAATGTCATTCTGTTCCAACAAAAAAAGCGAATATCATTTTGGATATATTAGCAGGAGTGTTGTGAACAAGACACAAGAAATAATTCTTCCACTCTCCTCAGCACTGATAAGGCCTCAGCTGAAGTATTGTGTCCAGTTCTGAGCACCACACTTCTGGAAAGATGTGGACAAATTGGAGAAAGTCCAGAGGAGAGCTACAAAAATCATTAAAGGACTAGGAAACATGACCTATGAGGAAAGATTGAAAATACTGGATTTGTTTAGTCTGGAGAAGAGAAGACTAAGGCTAAGATGATAAGAGTCATCAAGTACGTAAAAGGTTGTTATAAAGAGGAGTGTGGTAAATTGTTCTTCTTAACCACTGAGGATAGGACAAGAAGTAATGAGCTTAGATTGCAGCAAGGGAGAATGAGGTTAAACATTAAGAAAAACTTCCTAACCATCAGAGTAGTTAAGCACTAGAACAAATTACAGAGCAAGGCTGTGGAATCTCCCTCACTGTAGGTTTTTAAAAACAAACACCTGTCAGGGACGGTCTAGATAATACTTAGTCCTGCCTCAGTGCAGGGGACTGGATTAGATGACCTCGCAGTGTCCCTTCCAGTCCTACATGTCTATGATACTAGCAAAAGCATTTTTTTGACATAACTGCATCTCCTTTACAAAAATGTCATAAAAACTAAATCACACCCCGAAAGGACATGATGTTACTGACAAAAACTTGTAGGGTATATATACCAGGCCTGCTTCCCAGTGGCTCCATTGCTGTCATCAGTGCAGGAATTGGCCCTGGGGAGAGGAAAGAAGGAATAGTGTTTTAAACCCACACTTATATTGCTCCTTTGCTGGGGCAGCCAGCAAGCTTACTCTCCATGGTGTAAATTAGAGCAGTCTTCTGGGCTGATCCACCTTACCCCCAGGGGACCATACCTCTCTCTTATCCTTATTTGGTCATTTACATTGCAGAGAATGGGACCGACGGTGAAGTGTAATATAGAAGGAAATAAGCTGTCTGCAGCTATTAAAAATGTCCTGTTTTTCGCAAAGATTCATTCCACTTAACCACAAAAGAAAGGCTTTTAATTAGACTTTTGAATCCCATTAGGAAAAACAAATACCAATACTTAACTGCTCATATATGACATGATGGAAAATTGCTAACATAATTAGATTTTTAATAGTGTTAATGACTCTTGTATCTTATTAATAAGAAGTAAAGCTAATTCAATGCTATATGATGAAAAATTGCTACTGCCTGGTCTCCTATGGTTAAATCTAATACCAATCATGGCTATTTCTATAGTAAAAGATTTCAGTGTTAATTATGTCAGTTCATGAAGTCACATAGCACTTTAGTATTTTATATCATCCCAGCGTAATGGACATTTGACTTGAATATTTCCAACTGATTCCAGTTATCAGGCAGACTTTGGAGCACAGCAACTACTTTGGTTCCTGGGAGTATAAATTCTCCAGCAGAAATCAAGATACAGGTAAAAACAGAAGCCATGTTATAAAATTCTAATGGAGTCTACTGGAAGTTCTGTAAGGTGAGTCCAGGTGATGTAACAAGCAGACAAGAGACACATCTGGATTTAAGAGGGTCCATTAGTTGGAATAAGCTTTGGAAAAGCAGCCAACATTTTTGGAGCATATCAAAATCAAACGGGAACTCTGAATCTTTTGAGATTTGCCCACCACTAGTTTTGAATATTCTCGAGAAAATGTGTATGGAAATCACCTTGATCATATGCTTCTAAATAAGTAGTAAGCTGTATCTCAAATTCCTTCACTCAAGGCCCTGAGAGATACATAAGAAGGATGAGCAAAATAACTTTGCCATTGATTTTAGTGGGTTCTGGATCAGGCCCTCTGTGCTTTATCACTCATGAATATTCATACCACACTGGTTAAACTCCCGAGGTCCTGTCCTGGCATGTACCGTGCTCTATACAAAACCTGGGAAGGATTTTTTTAAGCAACATATCTCCTTTGGTTGTTCCAGGGTCTTAGTCAATAACCTGGAAGGAATACGAATATGTCCATAACATTCTGTAACACATTTGTTTCCTCTGAAAGAAGATACAGGACACATGAAGTCGTCCAACGGTTATTACACACAGGGTCCACAGTCAGTCTTTACATACCATCACCCAACAATACATGCATTATTTCGTTTTGTAAAGTGGCAGTCCAGTGCAGCTGCAGAGATGGTCAGTAACTGTTTTTTCGTTTGTGTGTCAGGTTTTTGTTTGTTTGTTTGTTTGTTTGTTTGTTTGTTTGGGTTTTGTTACTCAGGTTTCTTTCCAGTCTAGCATCTCTCTTGTTCTAGCACCTATCATCACTTCGACTGTATTTCTTTGTGAAGGAAATTGCATACTGGCCCTTAGGCTGCATTTCATTCTGGCATTCAATAATAATGAACAGTGTAAAGATCTGTAATCAAAAGGTAAACATTCCTGCATTGTGTACAAATAACTCCTCAGATATTTATCCGGAAAGACAGCAAGGTTAACATTACAGCAGGGAATGCTAGGGAAAACCTACCTGGTGGTAAGCAGACTCCTTTCTTTTGTTTTGTTTTGAACTGTGTCCTGAACATATTCAGTTCATTAATCTCCCAGCATAAAGTTAAAGCAGAAGTGAGGATGTTTTAACATGACAGTTCTCTAAAATATATTCACCTATTCAACCACTTCTCATCTGATTCCCAATTAAGCAGTGGGCATCTGAGTATTTGAAGGCTTTGTCTAAACATAGAAGTCATACTACTTTAGTTATGTTGGCGCAGTTAAAGTGGTATGGTGATGCCCCTAGAGTTGATGCAGTCGTATTAAATCTCTATCCCAGGTTTGTTGACTTTGTCAGAAGTTTTTGAACATTTTCTATAGATCTGCATGAACTCAAGCCATGATTTCTTCCCTCCTCCTGCTCAATTCTAGTCAGGATTGGCATGCAACATCGTGCTGTCCACACTGGCGCTTTTGTCAGTGAAACTTATGTTGGTCAGCGGTGTGAAAAAAACCACACCACTGACTGACAAAAGTGCTAGTGTAGACAAAGCCTAGGTCTCCTCACCTGTAGAGTAAGTGGGTAGGGAGTGGAATAGTGGTGGGGAGTGAGTTGAGCTTTGCTCCACCCTCCTCCACAATATGCCAGCCATCATATCTGAGCCTGTGTGGGGATGCTATAAATTGCTGAAGGTACAGGCCTAGAGCAAGTGGGGAAAGGGTCAGAATTGTGCATGGTGCTTCCCAAGGCTACTCCTGGGGTGGGGCAGTTTACACATCACCCCTTGCTCAGACTGGTGCCTAAAGGCACAGTCTTGCCAATAAAATCTTATTTTAATATGTTATTAGTGGCTTTTCTTTGAGGACTATTCTTTCAACAATGTTTCCTTTGCTTCATGAACTACCTGTTTTATTTTCTGAAAAGCACTGAGATACCATGGAGACAAGCACCTAGTACACATCAGACAGGCAGGCAGATCCGTCTATGGTAACTGCTTTACATAACACATCCAGCAGAAGCAAAGCAAAAGCTGTCAAAATAGCCAGTTAATTGAGGCCAATCAATTGTCTCAGGCAGTGGATATAGATGATTCTGTTATAAGAACAGAGGGATAAACTGGGAGTCTCTGAGAAATCAGAAGTGACATGCTACCTGATGTATTGCCATGTGCCCTTTTGAAAATCAGAGAGATCGCTTGCCAAGATTTACTATTTGGTGGTTTAATTATTTTCCATTTCTCTAGCATGAGGTGTTCTGAAAAACATTAGGTTTATCTGCTTCCTCTGGGTCAGATTTTACCCCATTACTCACCATGAGTATCACCTGCGCAATGAAGAAAATGGACTTTTTGGCATAAGTAAGTCTGGCAGAATCAGGCCCTTTATTTTTAGCTTGTCTTATACGGTGAAAAACCACGGAGATGAAAACATTTAGTTCACGTAAAAACCTGTTGGTGACAGCAAAGTTACACTTAGGCAGCTGGTTTCAGAGTAGCAGTAAGCAGCATGCACTGACACATACAGGCAGCAACATGCTGATTTCAGCCTTGAACATTCACATGGAAGGATGGACCCAGTTTAACAGATTTTCATTAAATTGCTTAATTACATTGATAACAAAAAGCACCTGGTTTCCTCCATTTATAAAGTAATAGTCTAACCCAATATCACCTCAGAAGTAAAACAATGGTGAGAAGAAATTGCAAGTGCCTGGAGAAAACAAATTGTGTTTCTTTCAAATAGGGGCAAAAATTCCTATGGATTAAAGAAGTAGGTAAAACCCTATATATTGTACTAATTAACTATGAACTCCCTTGCCAAATGCACCAGTTTGTGAATAAAAGGCCATATCAATACATGAGATGAGTCAGGGCAGGTGTGGGTATAGAATATCATCCAATGCTTCCAGCTAGAACAAACTCACTTGTTCCTTGAAGTTCATCTCAGTAAAGGATGGTTATGGTTTCCCTTTGATCCCTGCATTACCCCAACTTTGACATAGCCCTAAAAGATCTGAGATGGCATCATCTAGAATGGAAGGATTCAGATCAGTTTGACTCTGTCTAGGCAGGATCTGGTAGAAGGGGTCTGACTGCAAGCTGTTTTTGACCATTTTATGAAAACGGAACAAACAGCCTTATTCCTGGTCTCTTCCCTGTGCCCTCTTGTGCTAGGTATTAGTGAACTAGGACCTTATGTATATCAGTAGGAGCTATTTTGTGGAAGATCCAGGCTAATGAGAGATTATGTGGTGGATTAGAAGTGGGACATAGCTGTATTGATATGAGAAAATGGGTCATCATTACAGCAGTGCACTCTTTCCACGTTAACCACAACCCAAAACTTGAGTCAGATTCCAGGGTAAAATCCTGACCCCTCACTAAAGTCAATGGGAATTTTGCCACTGACTTCAGTGGCACCAGGATTTAACGCAAGAATAGACCTGGTCAGGATTTTTTTGGTGCAGCGTTTTTTCATTGGAAAAATGCTGATTCAATTAAACAAACTTTTTGGAGGGTAAGGGTTTGTTCTGATACACTCTTTGACTCAATGTTTTTGACTCAAAAATGCTTAGAAATTTTCAGAATGTTTTGTTTCAATATTTTCAAAATAATTCTTGTTTTCTGGTTCAAATCAACTTTTCATTTAGAAATGTAAGCTAATTATAGTGAAAAACAAAAATTCAAAATTGAAACAGAATGTTTCAAAATTGTCAAAACAAAACATTTCAATTGATTGGAGCCAATTGTTTTTTTTCTTCAAATATTTGATTTATGAAAAATTTTGATTTTGACTTTGGTCCTGATGTGGGATGGGAATGTTTTTCAAAACCATGAAAATTTTCACAGGTGGGAAAACTTTCCTACCGCCCTCTGTTGCAGATCCTTTTGGAGAAAATGAGCCACATTATAGGCTGTTTTGAACAAACCTGCAGACTATTTCGAGTGAGCCTGGGATGACTTTCAAGAGAATGTAGGAAAGTTTATGGTATTGTTTGGAAAGTATAGTAGCCAGTGGTAGCTGGCAGTTTTGCTCAAACCCAGAGAATCAAAGCAAAACCAAGGAAAAAGATTAGTACCACACCCCTGAATGGATACAGCTGAGTCTGATGCAGCACTAGCTGTGGAGAATGTTGGGGATCTTGGCATTATTTTTATGAAATATGGGATTCACTTTCCCTGTTTAATCTTGTTCTACTTATTACCTCAAGGAGTAAACTTTATTCCCAAGACATTTGCTGGGAGTGGGGAATGCTTAGTAGACTAGTTTGTGTTTTGTAGCCATGGCTGCGTTGCATGAGTGGACTACCAAAACTCATTAACATTTGAACAGATCTCCTTGGACAATACAATGGATGAGCTAAGCAATGGATTACCTGGTGGGGGACTTTGATCACCTGATGAGGCTGATCAGGTAGTCACCTGACAAAGGAATCCAAAAGTTATTTAAAAACAACAACAACACAGGTCTCTCACCAGCCATTTTAGAGAGATATGAAGAAAGTTGGCTCCAGGAGAAAAAAGACATTCCATGATTGAGTGAAGCCATGGGCTGCTGGGGAATGGGGGCTGGGCACTGTAGAAGACCCTGACCAGAGACTACTTAAGGGTAGCGAGGAAATGGAAGTTGGGAATGGCATGTAGGTGTTATTGTTTTACCTAGACCTGTATATAGCCTGTTCTCTCTAAAGAGTAATTGTGTGACAAACCTTTCCAAAGCCTGTGTCTGTATGCTTCAATTAGTACATGTCCCTGAAGACATAAACTATAAACCAGAGTGCCCACAAGGTTGGAACTCTAGGAAAGAGTGTGCTTAAACAACTGGGGAGTCTGGCACAGGTGGCACTAATCTTAGGGTTTAGGCCAGGGATTGGCAACCTTTGGCCTGTGGCCCGCCAGGGTAAGGACTTGTGATACAACTGTTTCCTGAAAATTGCATCATAAGTCGAAAACGTCGTAACTCGAATTTCCCATAGGAACAAAGTCAGATTCAGCATCATAAAGTCGAAACTGACATCGTAAAGTCGAAACACGATGACAATTTATAAACATTGTAAGTGCCATTCATCGTAACTCAAATGTCGTAAATTTGAGGACTATCTGTATTTGGTAAACCAGGGTACTGCGCTCGTGTGAGGATGAACTAGCTTGATATACCAGGTTTCTATATATTCTGATTTTTATGAGCTACCCTGTGCCACAGGGACTCAGTGCATAGTAATAGTGTTGTGGTGGTTGCTATCTCAGGAAGGAAATGTGAAACAAAAATAACCAATTTACTGCTCCTTTGCTGCAGGGGGTAGAAATTTTGAATTTTGGAAACTTTTGACTGACGTTTTATTCTTCCTTCATTTGTCTGATTTTGTTTAGACTGTAAACTGTTGAGGGAAGTGTTCTATCTTATAAGACTGTAAACTCCATGGCTGCCTAATGGGCTGGAAAGTAGAACTGATCAGAAAATGGTAAATATTAAAAGCCCCACTTTTTAAATTGTTATTGCAGAAATGTTCTGGGTTTTTGGGAACAAAAAGCCAAAATTCTGGGTGTTTTCAAGATTAATTTCTGCTAAAAATTCAGATAAATCAAACTTTTTTTCAATTTCTTGTTGCCTAAATTTTCACAGGATTAATTTTGACCGGCTCTGTTAGATCGTTCAAATCAAATGATAATAAAATAAATAATGATTATAGCAGATTCAGTGAATAGTTGCCTTGATGTTTTCTATTGTCTCAGTTTTGAGTTCTTGCAGAATGGAATTACATGTCTTAGTTGCTTTTCATTTTTGCAAGGGCACTGTCTGAACAGTTACAATTCTGAGTCTTTGCTGCCTGTGTTAGCTATTTTAGCCCTTTTTAAAGCACCCTATAGGAAAGGTTTGTTACCAAATTTGTCAAGCACTTTCTATCTAACAAGCTTTTCTTTTTACTGGATTTCTTGAGAGTGCTGAGGGTGACTTTTTTTTGTGATTGATTAAGGACCTTTTAAAAAAAAGCACAAAGTCTCTTTCTGTCTCATTATTTACACTTGAGAAGTGGTTATTGTTTTTCCCCCCCCACAGTTTGAGGCGGATGAACTGCTATTTTACTATCAGTTCAGCTTTTGTAATTACAATGGGATTTAGTAGTTATGGTGGGGTGAGGCTCAGGGCAATGAGACTAAGGTCCTGTCTATATGTACAAAGAAAAGGAGTACTTGTGGCACCTTAGAGACTAAGCAATTTATTTGAGCATGAGCTTTCGTGAGCTACAGCTCACTTCATCGGATGCATACCGTGGAAACTGCAGAAGACATTATATACACACAGAGACCATGAAACAATACCCCCTCCCACCCCACTGTCCTGCTGGTAATAGCTTATCTAAAGTGATCATCAAGTTGGGCCATTTCCAGCACAAATCCAGGTTTTCTCACCTCCGCCCCCCCCCCCAAACTCACTCTCCTGCTGGTAATAGCCCATCCAAAGTGACCACTCTCTTCACAATGTGTATGATAATCAAGGTGGGTCATTTCCAGCACAAATCCAGGTTCTCTCACTCCCTCACCCCCCTCCAAAAACCACACACACAAACTCACTCTCCTGCTGGTAATAGCTTACCGAAAGTGACCACTCTCCCTACAATGTGCATGATAATCAAGGTGGGCCATGAGAAAGCCTGGATCTGTGCTGGAAATGACCCACCTTGATTACCATGCACCTTGTAGGGAGAGTGGTCACTTTGGATGAGCTATTACCAGCAGGAGAGTGAGTTTGTGTGTGTATGGGGGTGGGGGGGTGAGAAAACCTGGATTTGTGCTGGAAATTGCCCACCTTGATTACCATGCACATTGTAGGGAGAGTGGTCACTTTTGATAAGCTATTACCAGCAGGAGAGTGAGTTTGTGTGTGTGGTTTTTGGAGGGCGGTGAGGGGGTGAGAGAACCTGGATTTGTGCTGGAAATGACCCACCTTGATTATCATACACATTGTGAAGAGAGTGGTCACTTTGGATGGGCTATTACCAGCAGGAGAGTGAGTTTGTGTGGGGGGGGGGGGGGCAGAGGGTGAGAAAACCTGGATTTGTGCTGGAAATGGCCCAACTTGATGATCACTTTAGATAAGCTATTACCAGCAGGACAGTGGGGTGGGAGGGGGTATTGTTTCATGGTCTCTGTGTGTATATAATGTCTTCTGCAGTTTCCACGGTATGCATCCGATGAAGTGAGCTGTAGCTCACGAAAGCTCATGCTCAAATAAATCGGTTAGTCTCTAAGGTGCCACAAGTCCTCCTTTTCTTTTTGCAAAGACAGACTAACACGGCTGTTACTCTGAAACCTGTCTATATGTACAGTTCTGCAGTGGCGCAGCTGCAGTGTGTCTGGTAAAGATGCTCTATGCCAATGGGAGAGAGCTTTCCCATCGGCATAATAAAACCACCTCTGCTAGTGGCAGTGACACCGTTTATGTCGGTGTAACTTATGTCGCTCGGGGGGTGGCTTATTCATACCCCTGAGCGAAATAAGTTCTGCCAACATAAGCTGTAGTATGTACATAGCCTTATAGCTGGAGAAGGGAAGTAAACAGATCTGTTAGATGAAAGTTTGGCTTAGGTGCTTAAAAGTACCACTTTTACCAAGACATACCGCTGTTAGCTCATATAGATGAGGCAGCTTTCTCGGAATGAGGCTGACTGATGGAAGGAGCTGAAGACATTAAACAGAGGTGAACATAGATGGTTGACTGGAATTTGTATGACTAGCAAATCCAGCTGGCCATGTCTAATACCATGATGCTATACCTCTTCACATCCTCTTTTGATGTGACACTAGACTACATAACAGAATGCAACATAATCTAGCTGATTGCATCAGGAATAGGAAAAATCAACATTTTCTGTCTATCAGTTTGGATAGCAAATCCCTTATCAGCTCTTACAGTGTTTGTAAGCAGGTTACAAGGGTAAGTGTCCATAGTTTGCCAGTTCAACATGTCTCTGCTGATAACACCAACTAGCATATTGTTAGCTCTATGTAAGAGAAATAACTTACTAGCAGTTTTCTCTCTACATTAGAGCACTGTATCTTAAGCTTGAGGTAGAAATGCAAACGAAACACAGATTGGTTATAGGTACATAAGGAAGGTTTATACACAGTAGCCCAAATTCAGATGAAATGGTTTAACTCCCTGGGGCAAGTTTTGGCCTCTGCTATGACCCCTTTATAAAGGCCCCTTAGGGAATTCCCCCCAGGTCAGGGGGAACATAGGGCAGGGAATGCCATCCATCAGAGTTCTGCCTGTTTATCCAATAAGGGAACAGGAAACACGCCATGTGATTTAGGTGACTGTGACAGATAGGTGTTCATCTGTCAGTCTGTCATATGTGATAGGGAGCAAAATAAAGTTATGAGGGAACTATAAGAAAATGCAGATCCAGTCTTTCTCAAGACAGACAACAAATTGGAGTTAGGACGACACCTCCAGTAGGACAGTTAGCATGAAAAGCATGCCTTAGTTATGAATCAGGTTCAGACAACCTTGGAGGGGTGATGTCCATTTGGAAATAAGATGCAAGCGAGAATTTCTGTGTGCCCCCAACTTCAAAAGAACTCTTTAAATTGTGTTCCAGGAAAAACAGGAATGATAACAGTTTATCCAAAGCAGCAAGTACAATCCTGAATGAATAGGGAAATATACAATAGACATGACTTTGGAGGTGGTCATATTCTGTTCTAAGGGTGCATATGAGGGAGGCAATAGCTTGTAAGTGAGTGGAAAGTGTTATATTAAAGAACCTGAGAATATAACTGAGGAACCCCAGAGAGCAAGAGATGAGAGATCAACTAAAAGCAATGAATATGGCATTAGTCTGGGGATCAGAAGACTCGGGTCCTGTTCCTGTCTCTGCTGCTGACCTGCTGTGCAATCTTAGCAAATGTCTCAGTTTCCTCAGACATAAACTGGCAAGGATACTTGTCCTGATTTGTGAAACACTTTGAAACCTTCAGATGCAGAGGTTATAATGGAGTAGGGTGACCAGATGTCCCAATTTTATAGGGACAGTCCCGATGGGACTTTATCTTATATAGGCGCCTATTACACCCCACCCCCTGTCCCGATTTTTCACACTTGCTGTCTGGTCACTCTGTAATGGAGGGTGGGTTTCTAACATGTTGTCCTGCCTGTAGATCAGCTGTGAAAAGAAGAAGCGAAGGAAAAGATGGACATACTTCAAAAGTGTAAAACATTTCTTGTGTCTTGTAATGACAGAGTCTGCATGTTTGGGTTAGCTTTTTCAGCGTTTCAGAGCACAGAGGTTATGTAGACTGTTGCATTTTGTTGTTCTAATCCAATTGTTTCTTCTTTGTCTTTAATAAATCTCATTTTACTGTAACGCAGATAGTATAGATTGTTTGGAAATTTTACATTGACCTACCCTGGGAAGTGAAACTGTACAGGGAGACTTTGGCAAACCAATAAAGTGCCTGAAACCACTATGGCTTATTGCTACAAGCAGCCAAGTCAGCAGGCTGTAAATTAAGCAAGTCAGCAGGCTTAGCTTAACCAAGGCAGGAGGGGAGGGGCGGGTTGGGTGCCACAAAGAGGGCAGCTTGACCCTGCATCCTTCCTGATAAGAATTGTGTTGAAGTTGCTGATACATGCGTCTTAGAAGAGCAGCATGTGCCCCAGGAATGTCTATTGGGGCCTCAAGGCTGCAAACTCTGGAAAAACCCACACCTGGTTAATCGATAATCAGAAGGAACCTCTCGCTTGACCATTGAAACTGCTTACTTACCAAGTTTGCTTTAGGGAACATGTCATTCTATTACTAATGTATAAACAAGGGGGAAAAGTTTGAGGTAGTGGGACTCTTCAGGACTGGACTCTCTCTCTGGATGCATCTTGTGTTTCCCACCGGCAGCTGTGCCACTAGAGAGCCACACTCAGCTTTGGTAATTATCAAGGGTTGGGGGTGTTTTACTAACCTGTTGCGGATGTGTGTATAGGTGCTTGAGACTAAGTAAAGTTTAGCTTTAAGAGAAAGCACTCTTGTGTTGTCCTGTTTGTGCCAGCCATCTATCGGTCGGACAGCCATGTCTCCCCTGATTTACTTCCTGACACCACCTCACACAGGGTAAAAGTTACCAAGAGCTTTGGGTTGGAAGAACCCCGGGTAACAAAACCTTTGAAAACTTGGCCCTGTTAGTCTCTAGTACAATCAGGATGCAACAAAAAGCAACTGTCTCTGTACTGCACCAGCATCCATCAGATAAAATGTCGGAACCCCCATCAGTTACACAGCATAAAAGAAATAAAGTAATTGCATTAGAATGTTGTCACAGGAAAATGAATGTCTCTGCCTCTCAAAAGCATGAATGTGGTAGTTGGAAATTGTCCTGTTAACATTCTGTTTCTTCAGCATTATCACTTAAACACATATTATGCAGTGTGCTTATTAAAGCTTTATTATAGGCATTTTAAAGCATTAGCACATTTTCTGAAGTCAAACTTGGCATGTTATTTGTATGGGGCATTTTGGATATGTATAGCTTTCCCTCCCATTCCCCTCTCCCTCCTTTATCAAAGGTTTATAAATGAACAGAGCATTTAGTGGGATTTGCAGTCCTCATTAAATGAATGTGATCCTGGATTTATCTTGCCCTATGGGTAAAAGCTTCTTATTCTCTTCATTCCTCTGCAGAGTTGTTCAGATGGAACACATGACAGAAGAAACTGCCACATTGGCAGAATCTGATTCCAAAGGGAGTGAATGTTTCTAATGGCTAGAGCAGGGGCTGGGAGTTAGAACTAGTTTGCTGCTTGGCACAGCTAGGCACCTGAAGAGCGAGGGCAGCAAAAGTGGCTCTTAGTCACTTCCTGTGTCCTGATCAAAGGCCTTGCCATGGGCCAGACTGATTCCCTATGCAATTTAGAGCAGCTTAAAGGCTGCTCTAACAAGTTCTGGCTTACCAATGAATTTCATCAGAGTGAAGTGTGCTCCAGTGCTCTCTTCTCCAATATCTGGGATGCCTGCTTTCACCCCCTATCCTCAGGGGCCACCTGCAACAGCTTTACACCAGCTAAGAACTCCCCCACACTGGAGGAATCTCCAGCTGCCCATTTAGTGGATGTTTAAGATCTCCTTGCATCACTTTGAGTTGACCCATGGATTCTAAACCTGATTCTGCTACTGACTGACTGTGTGACCTTCAGGAAATCACTTAATCTCTCTGTAGCTCAGTTCACCCATCAATAAAATGCATTCAGTGGTGTATTTAGCTGTAAGACTGTTATGACTTTTCTGTGCATTGCACCTTAAATCCCAATGCACTCTACTGTCTACAGAGACAGGCAGCCATTTCATGTTCTGTTCAATGCAGACTAGTACAGAAAGAAAAATCACATGCTCTGCTTTCTCATGGAGAATAAACATGATCTTTTTGGTTGGTTTATTTTCTTAATCTAAAATGAAAGCTCTTCCTGTCTGAAAGTATACGCTTAGTTAATGTTTATGGAGAAACAAAACTGTTAGTAAAATAATGAGCTAGACACATTTTATCAATTAAAAAACACCACACAGGGCTAGTAAAAGCTTTTTAAAAGCTATCTAATATCCTCAGATGAAGGGTGCCATATACCAGTAAATGCACTGTGTTATTGTTGGAGAATGTGTATTCAGGAAGGATTCTTTGCTTTTAGTACAGTTTTCACACCATGTCACTCATACTGGCCTTATTGATGAAGAATATAAGAGCCAGTTCTGATGGTGGAAACAATTACTATTTAATGCAGCATTCTATGACAAAGCTTTGAGCTAGGAGTTCTAAGTGATATACGAGGCCATCTTTGATAAAAAGCCCATCGAATATTTATTTGTCTCCTCAGCAATATCAACTAGCAATTGTTCTGAGAAAAAATGCTGGAAATATGCAAGAAAGTGTGAGTTTTTCTTTGTAAGGTCTCTGATGCTCGCATGATGGACAGTAAACTCAGCTACATTATTTCTCCTTTGTCTGAACCAGTGTGTACCTCAGCCCTCACAGAATCTGATTGTTCATGCTTATAATGGTTTTATTTTTCAAACTTAAATTTAACCTCCTCCCTATTGTCCTCCACTTTCTGCTTATTTTCTTCTAGTGTTTCAAAATTACTCCATTGGTTTGCATCAGCGTATTCTGCCATTTCTTGATCCCTTGACTCCACTTGTATTTGTTCCTTCAAAAATTCTCATAATTAGCAATGTCCTATTTTAATCTTTATTTAAACTTGTGACATTTTCCCCATCCCTTTTGCCTTGAAATGCTTAAAAAAAACCCACCGAGACAGAGGAAATAAGCAAGCTTCTCATTGTGTTTTTTATCTATTGTGTAAATTAATTTTTCTTTCTAACCCTGGCTAAGCTTACTTTAGTTTTTCTCCATTTTCATATTTTGGAATGGTAACTGGGAAAACTCACAAAGGTTTTCATTCTCCCCTGCTTGTTATTGGTTTTTATCTTTCATCTTCTCATTTTTCTCTCCCCTTCCTTATTTTCCCCTTTGTGTACATCTCTCTCTCTCTCCACATTGTTTTTCTCTATTTCACTCTCTTCTTGCTCTCACTTTGTGTCTCTGCTTCTTCCATCTTCGTTTCCCTCTCTCTATTTTCAGCCTTTTTCTCTTCCCTTCCATACCTTCTTTCTTTCTCTCGCTCCTACCCACCACCATACTGATTTCCTGTTTCTCCCTCCCTGCTCCTTTTTTGTTGTCAGCCCCCTGCCAAATATTCTCTTGCAGTCCTCAGACAGTCTGTTTTTTCCCCCTCCCCTCCTGTCTGACTGACACTAAAGCAGCTGTGCATGAGACAGTGCCTTCTATAGGGAAGGAGAAGCATTGTATCTGGAACAAAGGATTCTGTGGCAAACTGTTCAAAGGCAAACTGTTCAAAGAGAGCATGGCCACAGGAAAAGGGGGCTGAGTGTTTGAAAAACCGTACATGCTATGACTCTCCCCTAACTACATATGGCTGGAACAGGCTCAAACAGTGCACAAGGCAAAGTATCTCATGGCTTCTTAGCGTTGATGTGCACTGGAGCAGCATGTATGTATAGTACCAAAGCTTTGCAGCTGAAAAAAGGCCAGAAATAAGGCCTGAAAAATGTAAGTATCAGGCCGGCAGTGTCACAGTAGCAGGAAGACAAGAAAGCAAGAACATTGAGTGATTCACATATAGGAAGTTGCGGGGTGGCGGAACCTACAGACCAGTATTGCAGGCGGAAAGGCAGACTGAAGCCAGCTGACCCAGGCACTTCCCAACAAGAGGTCACACACATAGCAATTTGATGCTGTGGGATATGTGCTTCTGAATGTGTGTGCAGTTAGTAAACACTTCACCATTACCATGTGGCTGGGATTGTCCATGGCAGACACACTGTGCTGTTCCCACATCACTTGCCTCACTATACCCCTAAGGCAGTTATTGTCCAGCCTGTGGATTTTCATCTGTGTTCTACTATTGTGACATGCCATTTACATCGCAAGGCAGATATTAGCAGTCTTGCTTCCTCTTTCCAGCCAGACACATGCCATCTGCTGTGTGCGAGTGCTCAAAAACAGTTTGCAATCTGTGTCCGGTCACACTGTACTTTGTGCAGGAGAGCGCCTTCCATTTTGTGGTCTTGCGTATAGTTGAGGGAATGTAAAATATCAAGTCTAGGAACTATGGATATCTTCATAGGACATTCCTGGTCACTTCTCCCTTGGCTTGGTTTGCATTTGTTTGCATTGCTTTGTTGAATAGATGCATGACTGTATGTGGCATCCCCTTTGAAGGGGAGTCTTGGGTACAAATTGCACTCCATTGTTCTTGCTCAGTGTTAGTGCATTTCTTCACTTTGTGAATGTTTTTTATCAATATCTGGGAGGACTGGGATCTAATGTTCCTGCACGGTAAAACTTATGGATCCAGATACTAAGCCATGGCCAATTGTGCTCAGTGCAGCTCAGGAGAAGAGTGTGCAAAGATGTTCTTTTAGCCACATTCCATTTATCCTGAGACCCTCAGCCTACAGGGGTATAAACTCTACCTTTCCTCTACCCCAAGTGACCATTCCAATAGCTAGGAAACCCCAAGGTTTCCATACCCTCTGTGTTCCCATAGGCAAGGAGGAGAACATGGTGAGAGTAGCTATAGCAATTCCAAATCACTCGAGGATTCCCCTTGTAGAAGAAATAGTCAGATGGCCAAATAAGCCAGCTTTAGGGCTCAGGAAGAGGGGAGAGGAAGTGAGTTGCCCCTGGGGCAGAGTATTGTATGACTAAGAAACTGCTAACTTCAGTAGGAGTTGCAGCTGTCTAAGACCCTTATCACCACAGTTTCTAAGCACTAAGGGCAGATGTTGGCCCTGTAAGCCTAGGATCATTGATTTCTTTCCCCCTTAACTGTCTCCTCTGATTCAAGAAAAAAAGAGAAATATGTCATTCTAACTAGTGCAGCATGTATCCCAGCTTGATACAATATCAATGGACCAGATAGGCCTACATCAAATACTGCCTTTTAATACCCTTATCAGCGTTTTCAATAGCTTTCTTTTGTTCTATCAACTCAATACATGGGGTTGTATAGAATATTTGGGTTGTTTTAAAAAAAGATATTCAATGGCATTTAATGTTGATTCACAACACCACAATTGGTATCTGGTATTAATAACGGTGTCCTGGAGGCACGCATTAAAGCTGCATTAAGTAAATCATTTCTTTAGATGGCATTACACTCAGATTTCCAATGTGGAGGCAAGATATTAATTAAGATAAGTTCTTGAGAATCATATGCAAGCCTTGGTTCCCATTAACAGAAACGCAGGCAATGCCGGCACTGAACTGAGCTTGGAGGTCTTTGCTCTGCTGGTGCCTGTGTTTTGCTGTGTGCCCAGGTGGAGAACAGCAGAGCTTTGTTTCACTCTGGGTGCCGGAGGAAAGAAGCTGAGTGTTATGCTGCGATTTGTCATGGCTGGAATATTTTAAAAAGTATTAATCAACTTTCCCAAACTTGGCCCTTAAGCTCATCACTGTGGAATTGATAAATGATTGTAAAGTTGTCAAAGAGATGCCCAGAACACCCACTGATTGAACATTCCCCATCCTCATTAAAGTAAGCTCTTACAGCCCAACTACTGTAATCATGTGATAAAATGCTCAAATTAGGGCCATTTAATAAAAAAAACCCACATTGTGAGGAACTTTGTTAAAGATCTTTTTAGCATGTTTTCACATCCACACTAAGGGCGTTGGAAATAATTTAATCATTGCCTGATTATAAGAATGTTAGAAATAATGAGATCATTGCCTTATCACATGTGGGCTAATTTGGAGGCTCATTATTTATTTGGCAAGCATCAAGCATCAAATCAATTTAGTCTTGATACTTGAGAACAGGAAATTCAAGATGAAAGTTGAAATGAAGATTAAGAAGTAAGATTAAACCTATTTATTTCTAAGAAGAGCAGAGTCTCTACTCCCATGGTTATTAAGTGCAAAAGGGCAGGCATATATGCAAACAGAAGAAAAGGAAATACACAGAATTACACAGCAAAAGCTACTGCATAATTGAGGGATTATATGTTTTTGGAGAAAAGATAACTATGAATTGAGATCATGGACTGAGTGCTGTTCTGTTTTAAGTTGCTAGTTATTATTATAACTTCTGCTTGTGGTAAAAACTCTACCTACAGTTACAGTATGGTTCAGGTTTCCATATATGTGACAGTTTTCACATGCCTATACTTCGGTGAAAATGTCTCCTCTTTGGTTGGGTTGCAAGTTAAATTATTTTAATTTTTACTTTTGTGTAGAAACAGTTTGAGAAAAGTCCATTATTTCTTTCTTGAGTTATGGGAAAATAAGCTTATCCACTAAAACAATTAAGGCTGGGGTTTTCAAAGCAGTCAACAGGTGCTGGCCACCCAACTCTCCTTTAATTTCAAATGCATTTGAGTCCTTAACTCCTGTAAACTCCTTTAAAAATCCCAGTCTATCTTCCTTTTTTGTATGTGCCTGCACAAGTTAATAGCAAACTATACAAGATGAAGTTTCCAAGGTAGCTAGATCTCACTGATTCTAGTCTCCAGATCAATCTGTAAAAAATACATATTATAAATAAATAAAAGATTAAATGGTGGAGTTGTAAACAACTGAAAAATGGACTATGCACATATACAGTACAATAGGTCCAATAAGGTTTAAGCTATGCTTGGCATGAGTAATTAAGCATGAGGGAGGCCTCATTTCTTGGAAGACAGGGAAGTAACTAGGTCAGCAGACTGAAAATGGAATGTTTGTGATAAAATAAATAAATCGGTCACAAAGCTAAAAGACAGAATGACTGAGCTAGCTAAGATAAGAGGGAGAACACCCTGGGAACCGTTTACTAAGAGCAAGATAATAATGGACCAGAGAATTCATGAGTTTAAAGATGAGGTAAAGAGTAAAGTCAAACATGGACAGCATGTGGACAGAGCATGCTGTACAGGGATTGGTTCCCGCAACGTAACTAAGCCAATTCCCAAACAAGTGTATGTAATTTAATGTGTAAATGTATATAAGGAGAAGGGGGGTTCTGTGTCATTTTGAATGTGTGGTATGCCCTGTACCCACCCCCTATGCTTGAGCCTGATCAACTCAGTTGTAGTTTGATTGTATGCCAATAAAGAAACCTCAGTGGTGAGTTTGGAGTTGAGATGAGTTGTTGGGAACCAAGAGGATAAGTTTCCAGAGGCTACTGAGTAGATAAGATCTCAGAAGCCATCTCAACATATGATACTCCAGATCCTCAGGTGGTGAAATCAGCCTAGCACCATTGATTTTGATGGAGCTATCGGAATTTCTACTAACTGTACATGGCCCATGATGTTTTTAATAGGGCTATAGAATAGAGTAAATCACAGTAAAATTATTTATTTTAATTATGTAGCTGTGTTTTTGTGCTGCAATTTTACTGAGGAATTCCCCTGCAGCATGTGGTTTTAACTATGCAGACTGTGGGAACAGATGGTAAAAGCTATCTTTTGGGCCATGATCTTGCAAAAAATGTATGTATCTATATTCCGCATAGAAAAATTTTGAAATTCATTTTTTTTTACCAGTGCTATTGATTTGGTAGCATTTTAACCTGCTTGGCCCTTAGTTTACACCCACGTAAATTAAAGTGGTGAATCCATTCCAATTTTCTCACTGATTGTTTCTCCCTTTAAGTTTGTTCACCTGCATTCCACCGATCACCTCCTACTGAGCCATTTGAGGATGCACAGTCCATCTTAGGACATCATCAGATGGGGTGAGTCTCAGACGTAAGATTTTACATAGCAGCCTTTGAAGCACCGTTGTGCAATACGGAACATCCTGTATGGATGCAGAGCCACAGGGTATTTGAATTTCTTCTGTGGGCTGTGCAGCTCCAGAAATTTCTTGGCTTCTCCCTCTCCAAAAGGTTGCATCTTCACTTTCTCTCTCCCCAAACTGCCCAGTTTTCCCCTGCCCTTTAGACATTCCCAATACTCTCCTTTCTGCAGCTCTTTTGTATTATCAGAGTTTCAGGAGACAGTGTACTGTCGGAATTATTTGGAATGGAATGAGTCCCCTGCATATTTTATGCTTACTAAATTAATCCTATTTAATGCACGCTGTCAGACAACATCACTATTATTTGTTTACATAACTTGAGGGATTTATTTTGCATTAGTTTAACCTTGCAGAAAATGTGAAGTGTATTTGTGCCACTGCCCTTCGTTGCCTGGAATCAGATTTGCTCCAGTGTTCATCAGTTTGTGATTGATTCATCTTCTAGTGGCTAGTCTGAGGAGTGGATACAAGACCTGTAACCACCAATGACTAGGAGTTTAGAAGTGAAGTTTGGGAGGTTTTTTTCTGTTATTATACGAGAACAGTGACCAGGGTGTCTGTTACATATAATTAGGGACAGTATTTTTTCAGTTTGTTTGTTTTTTCTCCCAAATCAGATGAAATAAATAATACAAAAACAATTCTTTTTTTTTAATCTGAAAAATAAGCCTGTTTCTTTAAAAATAAGGTATAGTATTTGTACTGTGGTAGCACCTTGCGGTGTCAATGCTGGGATCCTCCATTTGAATGAATTGTAGTCCTAGGCATGCTCCATTTTTATTGTAAAAAATCAGAAGCAGTCATGTTCAACGGACACAACTGTAGTCAGTTGCCTATAGCTTCCTCACACACATCCATTTGGGCTGAGGCTGTGTGTGTAAAGCTTAATTTAGTTTTCACATTTTTAACAAAAACGATTCACTTGTATCCATTTCCCATAAGGTTAAATTGACCAGTAATTTCCTTTGTGTTGTTTTCTGAGATAAAATCTAAATCCTCCTGCTCTTCAGAACTCAAGCACCTGCATTTTGGGTGCTCAATTTAACATCCCACATGATATATATTTAAATGATTAATAAATTTATTTCTGACTTCGATAAAGGCACACTCACAATTAAAGTGGAGCAGCTACCAAGCTTGGGCAGTTACTTTTAAGACCTCCTTCTCTTCCATCTAAGTGGCCCCACTTCTTGAATGCAGACCTTCGCTGGTGACACTATCAAAGCCAGGTATATTGGAGACAAAGAGTGAGCTTGACATCTTCCTGCAGAAGTTAGTAGAGTTGAGAGCTTCCTCAGGAGATCTACTGCCTGTTATCTCTTCCAGCGACCAGGAAGTAGAAACAAGGCAGAAACATGTTTCATTCATGGGAGAATTCCCAAATTTGGAGATAGGAAATAGGATTGCCTACACTGGGTCAGGCATACTGGTAGGAGGAGCGTTATAAATTGTATCAAGGAAGTTGAACATCCATGGGGGGAGAAGCCACTTAATTCAATACCTTTATATGATGGTTGGAGGTATAGGGTGACAGAGCTGCCAAACTGAAGGCTTCTTCTCATGCTAAAGGTAGGAGTACCTGATAACAGTGTGGAACTGCAGTTAGTGACCAAGGCTCTCCTTTTTTGGTGCTTCCATAGAATGAATGAGCCTCTAGGCCTGCAACCCCAAAAAGGGGTAAGTGGCCACTTTTCCGCTCAGCATCTCCCCTACCCACCTTCTCCTCTCTCCAGCCTAGATGCTTTGACAACATATTTCCACTAGTTTAGGGGCCCCCTGGCTACCAGATGTTAAGGGTGCAGCTAGGTTATATAATTATATGGTAAGGAAGAATAACTTCCCTGAGATGTAAAGGGAAACAGTTTAGGAGCTTCTACAGGAATTGTTATCGCCTGTACAATAAGCACAATATCTGTGTCTCATCAGTGAAGTGACGTCAGTTGTCCTTTTCTGATCCCGAGACAAACACCAGGTCAGTTCCCAATTCTAGATCTCAAATAGGGAGCTGAGGCACACAGAGATTAAGTAGCTTGTCCAAGGTCATACAAAGGAGATTGATGGCAAACCCAGGATTTGGGTCCAGATCCCTTGCAGCCTGAGCTGACGATTTAACCACACAGCCAGACTTCTTCCTTCAACATTTTGCAGCCAAGTTCCACTGCACACAGGGAGAGAGGAGAGACAGTGCTTATCTCCCTTGGTCTGTACTTTCAAGCCATCCACTTTTCCATCCTTCACCTGGTCCCTGCTTCCCCCCCTCGATAGGTTACAGATCCATGGAGGACATGTGGTGGGGTCCAGAAGCATTGGGGGGACATTACCACAGAAGCATTTGACACCCCAACTTTCTGTGCAGTTGTAGAAAGAGTCACACCCAGATTCTTCCTCATACATAGATCTCAGAGACATGATTTCTTCCCCTCCTCCTGTATTATGGTTATAGACATGTTTTCATAGAGCTACAGTAAATAAGGCTAAATTAATGCAAAAAGAACTTCATTGCAGAACATAAGGAAATAGCATTCTTTTCACTGTAGGGAAAAAGATGCAAATCTGTGTTATGTTTTACATGGAAACAGCATGTGACTTTTAAAAGTTTGTAGAAAAACATATATACCAGGGCAGAGCCTCTGTCAGTATAAGTTGTCATAACTCTGTTGAAATCAATGGAGCCATGTCAGTTTACTCCAGCTGGGGCTCTGCCGCATCAAGCTTCATGATGTGAAAAAATAATTAGGAATGTTAGGTCTTTAAAAAAAAAGTATGACAGCAGGTTTTTTTAAAGCCATTTCAGTGCTTTCTTGGTAGGATTTACAACATTTGAAACTTGGGTTCCAACAATTTCTTTTTCTTAGAAATGGCCTTTGGTAGCAGAGATATTACAGGTTCTCAAGCTTAGCACAATTTCGTTTCTCCCACTTGTCATAAAAGATTAATGAAGCTTCTGCTCATCAGTACAGCACTTAGGAGCTAGGTTACCATTGCTCTAATATCCAAAGGTGCATTGCACTGTGGTTTTGAATTTCCTTTTTATGTTTCATTTCCCTGCCTTTTCAATTTCACTTTCTAACTGTCTGAGTTAATTTTCATTACTTCCATTTGTCTCTTCTAGTTAAAATCTCAATTTTTATTGCTGTCTTCTACCCCAATCCACTGGAGCATTGTTTAACAACAAAGTGGGTAGCATGCTTGTGTTCATCCATCTGAATAGCAGACCAATGTAGAATGGGGTTGTTGCTCTTTTATAACCTAAACCATTAACTGGACACTTTCCTTTTTCCCCCTTGTACCATTGCTTTTATATACTTTATTGGTTTTGCTGAGAGAGTTTGACTCTCTCCATGTTCATTTGAGTTTCCAGGCTTTTTTATTTCAGTCAAAATACATTAACTACATATAAAGATATCAGTATCTCTAACCATATACTAACACTACATAATACCTGGGGACCAGTAATCTGAGATTCTGAGCATCCTCTAACTACGATGTCTTTAATGGAAGTTGAAGACACTTATTTCCTCACAGGATCAGTCTGTTGCTTGCAGCAGAATGTAGGTATAAAAATATTAAAACATATGTTCATTATACTATATATAACTATATCAAATACTAATATATATAGTTCATTATCACCTTGATTCAGCAAATAAGCACAGGAGAAGTCATGCGGATTCCAGTGGGACTTCTCACATGCTTAAAATTAGGCACTTGCTTAAGTACTTAGCTGAATCGGGGCTTAAGATAAGTGCATAATTCTACTCTGATTACTCCTGTCTAAATCCAGTCACTCTATTTGGTCCCAAATAAACAATTTCATCTACTTCCTTGTTCAGTCACACAGCTCCAAGAAATAGAACTCTTATTTCCAGCAACTTCTTAGAGCCATCCTGAATTTAATATATCAAGTAACTCCAACATATATATTGTACCATTCTGCTGTTTTATGCTGGGAGTGCTTCAAGCACTCTAGCTTCCAAAATAATGGCAACAAGGGGAAGGAAATTCAGACACAAGCATTTAAAAAAATCTGTTGATTTGGGTCAATCACTGGCCAAATAGTTATCATCAGTGGGTGGGCAGTGCTTTGGTGATTGGTTGGTAATACATATTGTTGGGAAGGGGGTTGTTTTATAAACATGCTCAATTATGTTTGGATGGTTATTATAGAAATTATTGCATACTTTTAAAAATATTAAGTAACTGAGGTTGAGGAAAATTTAAAAGATGTATGAAAATATATGGCTTGATTAAATCATGTCTAATGGATATTTAAAATAAACGGAGTAGGATATATTTGCACAAATATTTAGTATGCATAATCAAAGCAAGGAGAGAATTTGTTTTAATTTATATAAGGGAGGATAACTGGGGATGAAATAAAGTAAAGGAAAATTTATGGTGGCATTAGGATAAATTTCCTAATAGTGAGATCTAGCAAACGAGGATGATCAGCGAAGGGAAGTGAATGGAACTCCTGTTGATTGAAATATTTAAAAGATGACTAAGAAAATGTATATATCAAGAGCGAACAGCCCTGCACTGGCAGGCAGATGGACTGATAAGGCCTTTTCAGTTGTAACACCTATGGTTTGGCTTGACATTTTTCTGACTTTATTTTTTCTGATTTGTGTTTTCCAGGCAGTACAACTCTTCAGGAAGTGCATTCGTAATACACAATAATGATGGAGGCGAGCAAAAGTTTGGAATCCTATTCTTCTGTGTAGTAAGTAAACATAGAGATAGTACTTAGTTCAGTTAAATGTTTATAGATATGGTTATAGCTGATACAGTATCTGTCTGATTCCTGCCACTTCTTGACCATCTACTTGTCTCTTTCTGATATGATCACCAAAAGAATCTGAAATCCTGCTTTTAAAGGAACATCTCTTGTTGATGTTGTGAAGATGGGGGAGTTGTGTGTATGAGGAGGAAAACAAGATCAGGCACAGGAGATGGAGCTGTTAGCATTTGATGATAGTAGATGGCACCAGGGGTAAAGGGAAGCTTTTCAAGGAATGATGTTACAAATAAGCAACCCATAAACTGATCATCACAAACTTTGATACAGAGTTTCCGGGGCGTCGTGGGGTCCTTTTTTATAGTTTGAAGGACCTATCCCCACATAGCTTCATTATAGGGGAGACTTTTTAGGGGAGTTTTCCACACGAATAGGGGTATAGGTCATCTCCCTTCATCACCCTTAGTGGTAAATCTAATATTTAAAAAAAACCCAAAACCTGATATTGTTTTCAATTCCTAGCTTTGTCACATTATGGCCATGTGACTGGTCACTCCAACATTGGCACATAAGCAGTAAAAGATGGGTTTACTATGTGTCCTTGGAAACTATGGGTTTCATCACAAGCCTAGAAAATTGATTAGAAGAAAATGAAGGAAACATTCAATGCTATACCTTGGTTGTGATTGTCAAACTCTGTGGGAATCTGCTCAACCACTGGATTTATTACTATGAAGCCTGAAGTAAATGGTCAGCAGATAATGGCCAAGTGGCTGCCTGGCAGGCTCTTCTGATATGCATTTCCTTTATGTTCTATTTATATCTTATAATTAAAAAATAAGCAACTCAGAGCCATCTAGATATCCCCAGAGCTGGCCAGTGTCATCACATGCTTTTACTGCTGTTTCCTCCACACCCACTGCCCAACCTTTCATATTGTGGGTTACAACCATTGTTGCATTTGTCTTAATTTAGGCCTCCCACTCACACTAGCTCACCGTACGGAGCTCGGTGCAGAATGGGGCCTTAGGTTTTAAGCTTTTCGAGGCAAAAACTGTCTTCTTACTCTGTGTACAGCATCCAACACAATAGTCCCTGGTCCCAATAGACCCCCCAAGCATAATTGTAATACTGATGTTAATAATTAAATAAGGATAAGGTCAATGCCTCTTTCAAGACATTCATTTTTACACCCTGTAGTAGCTTTCCCTATATTTCTTATCTTCCTGCACAAGAGACATTCTATCCTGATTTTTTTATCTGATTTTCTATAATGTTTTTTAAGGTCAACTGCATCTAAAAATACTTCTAAAAAATGTTACTGTGAGCTTTGGGATGTTGAGAACACATTTCTCTGTTCAGTTTTTTAACAAGGAATAAGAAACAGGGTATATTCCATTTCCAAGCTAAAAGGAGTAAGTGGTTATATTTAGTTTAACTAGTTAAAAAGTTCATGGTTTATTTTCTGGTGTCTGGAGCTGGCATTTGGAAGCTTCAGTTGAACGGAATTAAAATGGCACATTAAACAACTGACAAAAAAGCTAGGAATCCCCTGTTTTCATTCACTTCTCTTTGCTTTCTTAGAGCACTGTTCAGTTTCATTAGGTAGGTGTTTTCTGTCTTGATCTGTTTGGCCACAAGAGCATGTAGAGTTCTGGGGAATGACCTGTCTCATACCATAATAAGCTTGATCCTGTTACCTTTTCTCAGTTTGTCAATGGGAGTTTTGCCTGAGTGAGAACAACAATATCTGGCCTAGACTGGGTAATTATTTACACCATAACCTTGACTCTACAGCGGAGTTTCCTTCCACAATTCCAGGTTTTTTCTTGAAATATTTTCTTTGTACAAATTGAGTGGTTTTAAATCACCACATTGTTCTTCAACATTAATATTTTTCAAGCGATTTTTCAGCCCTCTGCAAATGGAATTTAGCCTCACTCAACTTCCAAATGTGCTAGGGCTAGAAGAAAGGCTTTTCAAAAGAGAATATACTGTACTTAGTGAGACAAGTTAAAATTTCACATTGGACTGTTTGCATGGCAGCAGGAGAGCCATTTAAAGTGCTTTTGATACTTCATTTCCTTATTATGCTTCATTTGATGCCAGTTTGTGTTTGCTTCATCTCTGGGATTATTTTAAATTCCTCTTCTCTCTCCCCTTTTTTGTTTCATTCTGTTTACCAGCTGAACGTGTTTCATTGTAAATAGTACATTCTTGCACTCATGTCAATGACTCTTGAATTTTCAAAGTGCCTATTAGAAGTTGCTTTCAGCTGAAGAGGTCACAACAATATCACAGATGCACAGATTGCTACCCGATTAATACAATTATCAACTCTCAGAAATTATAAGCTGAGTGTTTGCATTTGAATACAGCTTTTATTTTAATGCACACTTTCAAAAGCATATTTTAAGGAAGCAAGTTTGAATAGAAAATGTTCCCAAGAAATGAGTTATATCTTTTGTGCAGATCAAAGCAGCAAAAAACATTTAACAATTTGTCTGTCTTTAATGAAATCTAATGGCTTTTTTGTGTTTCTCTAAACATAATAACTTTACACAAGTCTATTATTTGTTTTTAATGCTGCAAACGCCAGTGTTATATTACTTAGTGTTCTTAAGACTCTTAAAACAAAGATTTTGTTTATGCTACATACACAAACAATTATGTTTGACAATTTGGACGTAAACTTGAATTGCCAGCCTTTTCAGCATTCTCACCAATAAAAACATTAAGCATGTCTATTAAAAATGTTTCTTCCATAATTTGTTTTTCACTAGTTTCAGGCTCTGCCACAAAAGCATGCTGTCTCTCTTTGTAGCTCATTTTCTGCAGACTGTTTAGCTCTGTGCTTTTTTTAAAAAAAACATGTTCTGATTAGTTTGTCCCGTAAACTGACCCTATAAAACCAAACCAAACCAGAACTTCCTTTCTGAGATCAATGAGAGAAATAGAGTTGGCCTGGAACTGGAGCTCTGTACAAGAGGGCTAACGACTTAGTGTTCTACAGGGCACAATGGGCCATGTCTAAAACTAATTTGAAGTCAGTGCTGTTGGATCTGGACCCTCATGTTTGAAAAGGCCTAGCTGACTCAAAAATGCCCCTGACCGCATCTCAGAAGCAGTGATGGGGATTTTATCAGACTGACAGAGAGTTAGCTAACTAGTCCCTGGTGAGGCCCAAGGGAGAGGGCTTATGCTCTCTGGTGCCTTTCCCTTCCTCATGCCTCAGAGTGCACATAAGAGTGTGCTTTAAGGAAGGGGAATGGCTTTTCTACCTCCTTTTGGCAAGCTGCAGGTGGTTGGGGGTGCTGATTGGCTCTCATATACCCTCCTCCTCTGTTTAAAACTGTTGTGTGTCAGGAAACCATCTTGACTATTGTAGGGTGACCAGGTGTCCGGTTTTCGACTGGAACACCTGGTCAAAAAGGGATCCTGGTGGCTCCGGTCAGCACCACAGACTGGGCCATTGACTGTCCGGTTGGCGGCCCCGCGCAGCAGGGCTGGCAGGCTCCCTGCTAGCCTCCGCGTCATGTGGCTACTGGGAAACAGCTGGCATGTCCCCGCTCTGGCTCCTAACCATAGGGGCAGGCAGGGGGCTCTGCACGCTGCCCCTACACCAAGCACCGCCCCCACAGCTCCCATTGGCTGGGAATTGCTTGAGGTAAGTGCCACCTGCATCCCTGACCCCCCAGCCCTGATCCCCTCCTGCCCTCTGAACCCCTCAATCCCAGCCCAGAGCACCCTCCTACACCCCAAACCCCTCACCCCCAGTCCCATCCCAGAGTCTGCACTCCCAGCCAGAGCCCTCACCCCCCCACACCCCAATCCCCTGCCCCAGCCCAGAGCCCCCTCCCACACCCTGAACCCCTAATTTCTGGCCCCACCCCAGAACGCACACCCCCAGCCCAAAGACCATACCTCCTCCCACACCCCAAGCCCCTGCCTCAGCCCAGAGTCCCCCCATACTCTGAACCACTCAGCTCCACCCCCAGGCCAAGAGCCCCCTCCTGCACCTGAAACCCCTCATCCCTGGTTCCAGCCGGATCCCTCACCCACTCTCATATCCCAACCCCCTGCCTCAGCCTGAAGCCCCCTCCTGCACCCTGAACTCCTCATTTCTAGCCCCACCCTGGAGCCCGCACCCTGAGCTGGAGCACTCACCCCTTCCCACACACCTCAACCCTCCCGAGTCAGCCTGGTGAAAATGAATGAGTGAGTGAGGGTGGGGAGAGTGAGCAACTGCAGGGTGGGGGGGAATGAAGTGAGCGGGGGTGGGGCCTCAGAGAAGGGGTGGGGCATGGGCGGGGCCTCAGTGGAGGGGCAGGGCAAGATTATTCCGTTTTGTGTGAGTAGACAGTTGGCAACCCTACTCTACTGCTGCCCTGCCCTGCCTTCCCTCTATGTGTTTGGAGTATTGCCAATCTGTGTTTCCAGGATGCTGCTGCTCTGACCAGATCCCCTGTTCTGGGATCAGGAAGGATTTTTTCTTCTCTGGGCCAAACTGGCAAGCTGTTCAGGAGATTTTTGCCTTCCTGGAGGTTCAACTGAATGTCAAACAGAGTCAGAATAAGAATTTTGAATGTTAGGAATAGGCAATGTTAATGGCAACTTGTAGCCAACATCCAAAAAGACTGAAAGGGCCTGCTCCCAGAGGCAAATGCAAATAAGAGACCCAGGATATTGCTGGTGGATCTTTTAGCCTGTAGGGAGCAGTGGAGACCCTAAGTCTTCAGAGACTGAGATGCTCCTTTTGATACCCTCATTCCACTTTGCAGAGGGAAGGGTGAGAGGATTCAGTGATGGGCTGAGTCCCAGGAGTTAGGTTGAAGAGAGCCAATCCTGATTAATTAGTTATATGGTATGAGGCCATTTATTCATGCACCTGAACCTATACAAAGCCTAGTATTTATGGGGTAGGGGTTAGCTTGCTAAGTTGCCCATCTCTTTAAAATCCATCCCTGTTATTGTGTTTCATTCACCTGCATGTCCTGATTAATAGGGAGGAATACAAAACTAAAGTCCTTAAAGAGTTATGCCTAGGCTGCAAAAATGGTTCAACTGAACCAAATATGTGAAGGATTTTACAGATGTATTTGGAGTCTGTTTAAGTAAGGATTTATTAAGACTTGAGTTTAGTAAACAATTATCAGTGCTTAGTGTCAGACGAAGAAGAGACACAATGGAATATATCAATCTGGTTCTCTCTCATAGCATATTGATATACATAATAGATAATATAAGAGACTATCGGGTGGGGAGAGTGTGTATACATACATAGATAGCATTACACTGGGAAATGTGGCTATAGAAACATAAACGGATTCTGAGGCCAGAACAAAAACAAAGCTTGAGTGATTTGTGAGTTAGATATTTTTCTTCATTGCAAAAGAATTTTAAAAATCAGGACATTTTATCTAAGCTTTCATGCAACATATACATGGTATTATCTCAACTCACTTATTTTCACCCAGGGTATCTAGATGCAAGATTCAGTGTGGTAATGGAAAATGTGCAAAGGGTAAGCAGCTGATGCTACTGTAAATGTTACTGAGCTAATTTTGCCTGCAACGGTATTGATTTAATTTTTCTCATTTAGCTGATAGCATGACTCAGCTTAAAGTGAGATATTTAAAGTCTTCAACAGGTGAAGCGAATAGAAGTAAAAAAGAAAGACAAGAAGAAAGAAGACTTCTCTTCCCTCATGAGTATAACAGGAATTTGGGACTCATTTTCATTCTCATCATGGGAATATTTTAAAATAGTTTGGAAATTAAAAATGAGGAATCAGGGAAACACTTTAGTTTACATGTCTCTACTTAGGGGCAACATCCTACTCAACTTACTCATGCAAATAATCCTCATGCAAATAATACTCACAAAGAGAGTCCCCCAAAAGTCAAAGGGACTCTTTGTGTGAGCAAAGATAACTGTCATAAAAACAGTAATCCAGATTTGGCCTAAAGTGCTTGTTATGGTCCCTGGGCAGGCTGTCCCCTCTGAGAGTCTTCCCAGCCCTTTGTGTGCTCCCCTTTCAAGTCACTGACCTGTGCCTTCACTTCTCTTTGGAGTGAGATCTTGGATCCAGGTGCTCTCTGACTGGGTCTCTGGGCTACACCCCTGTTGGTATTAACCATGACTACTTCAGTAGGTCTAACAATGTTTGGCACCTGCAAGACTTTTCCTCTGGGAGACTGTGACAGCATCCATTTGCAGTGATAATGAAAGAACTTTGTCAAAGCAAAGCATGATTTAATCTGCCAATAGATGCATGGAGTTTAGAGATTTGGATTTAAAATAACAAAGGCCTATACTCATATTCCCTTACCTAAACTTAATCTCTCTAACCATAGATTGGGAGGTCTGGCTTATTCCCTATCTGTGAGTTGGGAGAACCAGCTTACTCTGCTTGCAACGTTCTCCCTCGGTCTTGAGTCTTCTCAACGTGTCTGCTTTTTTCACTGACACACAAGGCCACCTCTCTCAGCTCACTCTGAAAACCCCTCCTTTTCTGCCAGGGGCACCTTTGTAACCAGTCAGGGTCTTTTGGTCTCAGGCTTAGCCTTGGGAACAGTAAAACATCGTTTCCTGGATAGAGCCAACAAGATGACTCTCCCCAAGTTGATGACCCAACCCTGATTTGAAGGTGTGTACCTGAAGCTCTTATCTCTACAATTGTTTTACCTTTTTGCTCAGTTCTTTAACAGCCCCCTTTACAACCTCCTTTTGATTTACCTCTGTGCATTGTTAGGCAGCAATCCAAAATGTGAACAGGGAAACCGAATCTCATATAATATTAGTAAAAATGCAACATTTCCCCAGTTTGACACAGTGTTATCCTCTTACTAGCAAAAGAAACCTCAGTAGCAGCTGATGCATTGACTTTAATGGTCTTTGGATCAGGCTCCCAGATCTTAAATGGCAACATCTAGATGAAAGACTCCAAATGACCCATGAATGGTGATGCCAATTTTAAACAATTTTTATATTCTTTATTTGTACCACTTTTGAATTTGCTTTCTTCAAACAACAGAGAAGTTGACTGACCAGAATGTTTGATAGTACAAAGAATATTACATAATATTTCTTAAACCAAATTTTGAACTGTAGGTATTTGCACTAGAAATCAGTTATTAAGAATTTTGCTCATCCAGCCAGAGCACAGAGATAAAATATAACATATTTATCCAATCAAAACAGGCAAACGTGCGGGGAAAAGTTAGGTTTCCAGTTACTAGAAGCGGCTTTCTCTTTTGGACTCTTTCTCATGGGGAAAGCATGGGATAAGTCTGGGGACTTGGGGGAAATCCAGCCAAAAGCTGGGCTACTTCTCTTTTAAACTCACCCCCAGCACCGCTGTTCATAGTGACATAAAGGCTTTGCTTTCCTCTAGACCAATGAATGCCTAGAAATTATTAAAATGGGAATGACTAGTGCTCTTGCTTCTTTTAATTGTTGTTGCAGAAGCATTTGCCCCAACACTGGCGGTTGGGAGGACACCACATCACTTATCTGCTTGGAGTTCTTGAAAACTAGAGAAGAATGAATCTTAAAAGGTTCTGCACATGAAAAGTCAGTGAGAATAAGTTTTTCTTTACCATTTCCTATGGGGTTCTGCCAAACATGCCAAAATATTTCTAGTTCAGTATGTCCACTAAGTGTGTTTACTTCTAAGCACTTTGTGTTGGGCAGGACTCTCCCAGCGTCTAATATATAAAACAATGGTAACAGAATGGATCAATGAATCAAACTTGAAGATCACGTGCTTGCTTTCTCTATGTGCTGTTTCAGATGGACTCCTTAATGTTTTTAGATATGATACAAAATGTTTCAATAACATCTTAAACATCTGTTTCAAGCAAACCCTTTGTTTCTACTACACACTAATCCTAGTTTAAAAAACACACCGACCTATGAGCCTCATAAAACTTTGCATTTTTAGCCAGTGGGCAAAGCCGGATAACAATAAGCCATAACTTCCAAAGAGTAGCTTAAATGTATAGAAGGGCAGAACATCATTTGCTGACTCTCTGTTTTTATTAAATAGAAAATTTCAACAATCATTCAAACACTGATGAAATTTCATCTGCCAGTCGGCTCCACTGGCTAAACCAGTGGGGTAAAAACATAGAGCAAATTGAATTTAATATGTTTATGCAGACATTTGGTCTGAAAATGGAGGGGAGAGGAGGTTTGTATTTAGAACTACAGCATCATCTTATTTATTTATAGAAAAAAAATGCAATCTCCTGATTCATTGAAAAGTGAAAGTGAATCAGGCAGATGGAATTTCAAAATGATTCTTGCCAGCTGCCTGGAACTGGACTGAGTATTGTATCCTCAGCTCTCAGTAATAACGACATTGGATGAAGGAGAAAACAAGTGACAAATGAGAGCAAAAGAAACAAATGACTATGATAGAAAAGGAGACAATGATCTCCCTAAGTGCTTCATTGCTGCCTAATGCATGTAAAGCAAAATGCACTTTGGGACTGATCCAAAGTTTATCAAAGACAATGGAAAAAATCCCACTGATTTCAGTGCTGTCCCACATAGCACAAAACATACGTCCCCTCTGAAGTTCTGACATTCCAAAGGTCCATATCATGCTTCCACAGAGTCCGCAACACAGTACAGCAGTAAAGAGAATGTTATAGGGTAGACCTTTTCTCCCTCTAAGACAACGAGTTAGTGTATGGCAAGCTGCCATGTAAATCTATAGCTTGGTAGCATGCTGAACACTAACTGTCTGTATGGATCCTGCTGTCATGCACTCCATTTCAAATGGGAGTAGGTCAGCGTACACTAAGGAACTTTTAGTGCATAGTAGCAAGGTCCACATGAACAGTAACGTGGCACACTAGTACATTGTAGATTTACACCCCAGCTTGTCACGCACTTAAGTTGCTGTCTAGTCATAAGAATTTTTCCTCACATCACCTCAAAGAAAACAGTCTGTGGATAGAGAATATATCACATATATAACAGCTGCTAATATGCAGCCTGTAGAGCAATTTTGAGGGGCTTATCTTTTTGGTATTTTGGTTAAAAATCAGGAGAAATAATGTGAATACAAATTTAGGGCTCCTCGGGATTTGCGGGCCTCAAGCATTGGTGTCACTTTGACCTCTCCTGTTCTCTGCCTGAGGCATACAATAGTTTAATCTCCAGAGGACCGAAATGCTTTAGGAACTGTCTCTAGTGCATTAGTCGGCACTATGGGGTGTAAATTCTAGTGCACTAGAGTTGCATTAACTGTCCTGGTGTGTACCCTTCTAGCTCACATTTCCTAGTGCATATTAATGTAATACTGTTTGAAACTATACTACTTTAACAAGCACTAGGGAACTTTCAATACATACCAGCAGGGTCCACAAAGTCCAGTTAGTGTACTCCTCTAGTGCTATGAGGATTTAATTCCTTTATTGATAAGACTTCAGATAACAAGAGTTAATTAGTTTATTAAACTAAAAATAGATCCACACAATACAGAAAGGTTAATATGTTACCAATCTGGAAAACAGTCTTGCAGCAGTTACATCTCCACTCTGGGTTGTCTTTTGCTCATATTAATATTCTCCTTGTTCATTATAGATAGAAGATTCCACAGATTTTACAGACATTACACATCTTTCATATCTAGGTTTTTAAATAACTTTCCTGATGTCAGTAGACCGTAGGAAGAGCCTCACTAACTGTACATAGCAGACGATTCATATTTGGCAAACCTCAACAGAACACACATCTTGTTTCTAACAAAATCTACACATACAAAGAACAGAGGTCACAACAGCTAACTGCTAGTAGATTTCCACAATAAACTTTTGCATGAATACAAGGCATTCTGGGAGTAAAGTTTATATAGTTATATCGTTTATACTACTTAGTCTATCCCAGAATGCTTTGTATTTAGACTAACTGTGACAACTAATGCACCATGCAGACAAGCCCTTCGTTTAACTAAAGTCATTGGGCTGAATATAGGGATGTCTGGGTGACATTTAATGACCTGTGATATACAAGAAGTCAGACTAGATGATTTAATGGCCATAAACTATGAAACCTACGAAAATCTTTTACTTCTAGAAACAAAATGTATTGAAGGATCAGGGTTTAAAGCAGAGGTGTTTGTTTCAAAATGGACAGTTCTGTATAGATTTTAATAATTTATCTAAGAAGCTAACATATATGTTAATGAATGTCAATTTGTTCAAGTTTACCAGTTGCACCTTCAGCGCATATATGATCACGATGTTTCATTCAGGGTTTGCATGATGAGTCAGACAAGTCCACTGGAACTTCAGTTCCAGTGACAATGTATGGCCGGGGTGCACGATCAAGGTGGCCACTCAGGGAACCAACATTCAGGGGTGCCATATCATCACTTTGGGGGCACCAAAGCTCTGTTTTTTGCTTGTACCTTTTGGGTGGTGGCGGTGGTGGGCACCTCTGAAAACATCTTCTGCCATGGGTGACAAAACACCTAGGACTGGCCCTGGACATGGCAGAAGCTCAAGTTTCTCCTGAGCTGTGAAGACAGTGATTGATATTCTGTGACCTGGCCTTTTATTTGCAACTTGTCTGGTAGTCAGGAATGAAATTATGGTGGGATGGAGTTTAAGGGAGCAGGGATGTCACATACAAGGAAGAGACTACCTGTGGATTAGGACCCACCTTCCTCAAATTTCTCAAGTGCTGAGATAGCCCATGCCCATTTTTCCCTCTGTTAAGCATACAGAAACAAGGAATAGTGTAAATAAACCACATTGTCATTATTTGCTCTGTTTATGGAAGGGCTATTCATGCATGTTCCCCTTTTGTCAGCTAGACATAGTGTTCCAAAACGGAGAGTTTATCCCACTGGCTACATGTGTAACACATTTTGGAATCTCCAGTTCTTTTCTCTGCAGTACGAACATGGACACCGGTTATGTTTCAGGGAAGTGGTTCTTTGGAAGTGAATCAAAATAAGCTGAATTAAGGCCAGTTTTATTCTGAATGAGAGAGTCCACACAAAGGTTTAATGTAGTTTAATCTACTTTAAATTCACACCTCCAGTTAATTCAAATGAATTTCTTTGAGTGTGATTATTCAGACAAGCCCTCAGATAATGAGGATTTTAAATAATCTGAAGAGGGGACATGCCACTGTTAGATCAAAGGACAGAACAAGTTTACAGTTAACTGGATTCCTGTTAAATAAGGTTTTATTGTATGTACGCATGTCAAGTCAGGCCTACGCTATAACAGCTGGTAGGAGGAAAGGAAGGGGGAGAGCTGCGAAACCATTAACTTACACCCTTTTGCAAGTATATGTGAAATTGACCAATGATGAGATTACCCCATTTCCAACAGCACAAGCAGCTGTTAGTGGAAATTCCATATACACAGCAAAACCAGGAATCTGCGGGCCGATTTGGCCTTGATAGAAACATCTCATTGTTTCCGGTGGAAAAGTAGATTTTCAAAATAAAATGAATTTTCCTGCCTGAAAAATGATTTTTAAAAGTTTTCTTTATTAATATTCAAGCTAAGTGCACTAGCAAAGATCTGGTTAACCTAAAATTAGCTTGCCCTAAGATGAGAGAGAGAGAAATAGATTGTTGACTTACTTCATGGCATATTTGAGTTTTCCTAAATATTTACTATGGAGATGCCTAGATAATATGGTGATCTCAGACACACTGGAAATAGACAGATAGCATGCACTGTTCCTCAGATGGTATTGAGTTTTTGGTCAGTATCATTGTGAAAGCAAGAGATGTACTATAGCAGAAATAGTTGTATGTTGTTTAAACTCAGACTGTGCTGAGATTACAGGATTCACAGAGGTTTGGGAATTGAGCCTTTGGCTATTAATGAGAACAGTGAGAAATATAACACAAACAAGGAACAATGTGTGATCAGCTGGATGGACAAAATTGTGTTGTAGTTCATTATACAGAGAATTGGAATCCCTTACCAGACAATATAGACAAGAGAGACAGTACCCAAAAAACCCCACCATGACCATTTTTCCAGCATCCGAATTCCCAGCTAACTAGCTCTTCTTACTGTGCATATATTATGACTGAGATTTTGGAAGCTGCCTATGGGTTTGGATACTTAATATCCATTAAAAGTAATTGGACTTGAGTGCCCACCTTTGTTAGGTGGCTTTAAAAGGCTCAGTTTATATATACATTCATACCCCCATTATATACTGTATTATAGATATAAACACACATATGTTTCATATCATCACATTGTTGTTTGATTTATTCATATATATGCCCTCTAAAAATAGTCAAGCGGAGCTCATGAAATATCTTTACAACATTTTCAGTACAGGGCAAACTTATGTATTTTTCACCTGGAGATAATTTTCCTCCTGAATCTGTAATGTGTACATCTCCAATGGATGGGAGATTGAAAGTCAAAATCAAAATACAGCTTGCTGAGCTGCTTGCACTGAAATGATTACTTAAATCATTTCTTGATATGTGCATATTGCAGTTTGCATATGTGTACTTGCGTCTGCATTCCTGTAATTGTTCTGTGTCTGTGTGGGCTTGTACAAGTACATGTATCTGTGAATACATATATGTGGGTGTGGAGTAGGGTTTATATTCCATTTCTTTCATTTCACTGTCTTTCCGTAACCTGTTATTTTTTAATCATTAAAGTTAAAATATTTTCTCGTTGTCTTCTAGCTAACATGAAGTTACTGTTTATCAGAGAGTGAATTACATCTTTAATGTAATACAGAATAAGGGTGGTGTTGAGAGAATTGAAGGAGGAAAGGAGAATGTTTAGAGCAGATGTTTTGGTTTCCCAGAATTTCAGGGAGATATGCTTTCCATTTAATTTTTTTTTTATGTTATAATCCATTTAAAAGACAAGGATTAGAGTAAATTATATGTATTTTTTAAAATGCCTTCACACTAAGAGAATTTATGCTGTCAAAAAAAGCAAATAAGCATTATTAAAATATGTTAACATAGTGCTTTCCAAAGTACCAGGTTTTATATAGTATCTATCCCTTAAGGGCCTTCAGGAAAAATCACCATTCTGTTGACAAGCTTGTGTTCATTAACTATCCTATAGCACTTTTTGGTAGCCCCAGTGTCCTGGACAAATTCCAACTCAGGTAATTATATTCTGTTCTTAATTTCCAGCCCCCTTGAGTTTCATTTGGATGTGATATTCATTATCACTTCCTCCCCTAAACTGCTGTATACAGTTTTGCACAGCACTCAGTCAACCATGGTTCATTTCTGTTTACAAATGCAGCTAGTAAATTTCTTTGGGATGAAAGGTGGTATTGAATGCAAGGCATTTTTGTTATTGTTATCAGTGGTGGATTAACCACAGATTCTAAACTCTTCGGTATCTAGGTCACTTCATAGCAGGGAATATTCAGATGTGCTTCTGCTGTGCAATAATTTCTTCCAATAGTGAGTAGCTCAACTGAATGATCTCAGCCATCAGCACAAAAAAAAAAAAAATCTTTCCTTTGACTTTACTTGGCACTGGATCAGGCCTTACAGGCAGGGAAGGGCCATCTCCTTAAACTTCAACTTTGTATGGAGTGAGCCTTCCCTAAATCTGTAGGGCCACCCAACTCATTGCTCTCTGTCTCCCTACCCCCTTGTGCCTGCTAGTGGAAGCACAATAGTTTCCCTTCCAGCAATGCCTGACACTGTGGGACTGGGCTGCCAGCACTAGGGAGAGCTACACTGGGCAGTGCTGGCCAACCACACAAGCAGAGAGCATGTACCTGGCTTTACAGAGATGCAGCTTAATCCTCAATGCTGGGGGCAATCCCACTGGGTGGTGGAGGAGGGGAGAGAGCTCCAGAAGGGAAAGAGCAGAGCAGAGAACTAGAGCGGAGTGCCACCGTGTGTATCAGGGAGAAAAAATCCTTTTTCCTTATTAAATAATCCTCTGAAGAAATATATAACCTAGTGAGGTATTACACTATTACATATTACCTGGTGAGGTATTACATTATTACATATTACCTGGTGAGGTATTACATTGAATTCAAAAGGTCTAAGCAGTGTGGCATCAATTTCTCATATAAAGCATGTGTTTGTTTCCTGATTAATTTGCCCAATTTCAGGCACTGTTTTCTACAATATATTATTTATTATTAATATTGCCATAGTAACGGGAAATCACACCCAGGATCAGATGCCATTCTGTACAAATGCAAAGGCATACAACTATCTCTGTCCCAAAGAACTTACACCCTACACAGACAAGACAAGGGTGGAGGAAGAGCTAAAATGCACAGGCAAAGTGATCAGGGAGCATAATGGGCAGGGTGAGTGAGCATGGGCAAAAGAGGAAGGATTGTCCAATGGTTAGGGCACTAAGCTTCAACTTGGTTGATGTCAGTTCAATCCTCTGCTTTGCCACAGACTCCCTGTGTGATCTTGTGCAAGTCACATGCCCCGAGCACTGTAGTTAAGTTTACCCCCAGTATAGACACGGCTAGGTTGATGTGAGAATTCTTCCATCAACCTTGCTACCGCCTCTTGAAGAGATGGATTAACTAAATCAATGGAAACACCCCTTCCAGAGATGTAGGAAGCCTCTTCCTTACAGTGCTATGGCAGCACAGCTGCAAGTGCTGAAGCTGTGCTGCGGGTAGTGTCTGTAATGCAGACATGCCCTGAGGCATTTAAGAGCCGAAGGATATGTCTACATGATGATAAAATACCTGCAGCACCGAGTCACAGAGCCTGGGTCGGCTGACTATGGCTCATGGGGCTCAGGCGGCAGGGCTAAAACTTGCAGTATAGGTGTTCAGGCTCGGGCTAGAGCTCACGCTCTGAGATTCTTCCCCCTTGCGGAGTCTCAGACCTCAGGCTTTAGCTGAGCCCAAATGTCTGCACTGCAATTTTATAGCCCTGCCTCTTGAGCCCCAGGAGCCTGTCAGCTGACCCAGGCTACCTGAGGCCATTCCAAGGGTCTTTTATCATAGTGTAGATGTACCCAAAGTTTCATTGAAAGTCAATGGGACTTAAGCTCCTAAGTATCTAACTCACTTTTGAAAATGGTCATCTGAGTCACTTAGGCCTTGTAATGCTGAGAGGAGTGATGTCTAAATACCTTTAAAAAATCTTGGCCTTAGTCTCTCCGTGCCTCAGTTCCCATTGTAAAATGGAGATCATAGCACTTCTCTTCCTGGCAGGAGTGTTGTGAGGATAAATGCATCAAAGTATGTGAAGCACTCAGATATTACTGTAATGGGAGTCATATGTTACTGAAGACAGTTGATGGGGTGCAGTGATAAGAGAGGAGTGTAATGAAGAGGGACCAGCCACTAGCGGGCCTCTGTGTTGGCTCAGGTTTTTCCCACACAGAGCCAGTTGTAGGATTAGGACCAAAGGTTCTTGTTTACTGGTGTGAAGAGAGAGAGAATGTATGAGGATATAACTTATTATTGCTGTCTTTTAATATTTGAGAGGTTTGAGGGGAAAATATTTCTTGTATTTCTGAAAAATATATTCCACAGAGATCCATAATAATGTAACACATCCAAATACAACTCTTTTATATGCAAGACTGGCTATTATTCTTAATTAGGTGTTTATAATCCATTTAACGTTTGTATTGGAAGTCTTCTGTGGTGTTTTGAGTGTCATGGCAGAACTTGTAGAGAGGTTTGTAGCTATAATGATTTCACATTGAAATGATAAATGAACTATGACTAGAAATCTAAATTATGCATAAAAACAAAACCTTCTTCAGGGAGGAAAAACTATCTCCTTACAACTTTGCATACCTCACTCAGAAAATGGTATAACTACCTCTAAAATATATTACGCTTTTTACTTATCAAGGGTCTAAACTTTGTATTTTTGTTGTTATTGCTGTTGATTGAATTCACTTTTCCAGACTTCAGATGTAATTTGCTAGAACAACAAAGTGACAGTGAATTCTGTTTTAACAAGTCCTCACCATCTTCCAGAATACCAGTGAATCAGCAATATAATCTTACTGTGTAGACAACTACCTTAGTTAGAAGTACGTATTTAGAAATTGGTGCACGGTTGAAATAAACATTCAGTCTCCAATGGGCAACCTGGTAAAATTATTTCAATTATTGTAATTTATCCAAAACTATGTGTGGGGTTGAGTTTTCACTTTGACGTCACATGAATTGAAATCTCTATCATGGTGCTACATAGCACATATTCAGGGATGTGGTATTAGCATGTAGATTAGGTGAATGTGTTTCAGCAACATTTCAGTAAAACAAAAGATAGGTAAAACTCTCAACTTCTTTGTCTTTGACAAATACAATGAGAACCTGTAAATGGTCAAAAACATATCCATAAGGAGTTCTGTAGTGAAGTGGCACGTCTCTCATACACACTCATATCAGGGAGAGGTATTATTGTTGATTTATTTTAGGATGTGTCATGTGAAAAAGCACAATGCTACTGCCTCTAATGCCTCACTGATTAGGAATAGTGATGTTGGGGAGGGACTCTTTGTGGACTATGAAGCTCTTCATTGTCCATTATAAAGAGAAGGAGAGGAAGGAAATAAATAAGACTGGCATTCAAGAAGCATGGGGCAATGGGCTAGATAATAGGAAAGGATTGTCAGGACCTAGATGTTATGAGTGGTGGTCTATAAACACAAAAGTGATGCCCATAAAGGGCCAGATTCTGCTTTCATTAACTCTGATCTAACACCAGAGTAATTCTATTGGAAATACTCCAGATTTAGACTGGTAAATGAGATTAGAATCTATCCCCAAAACTCATATATTCTTTGATTTTATCCAAAGCCATGAATCCTTCTCATTTAAGGAAATTTTGTTAATGTAAAATAAGATTGAAAATTGCTAACACCAATTGAGGTGCATCAGAATTAACTCCTCCTGGCCTCTGCAACACATAATTCTAAAATGCATAGGCCTTTTACTTTGTGCATCAAAGGAGTTTCACATGCACAAAATCTACTTCATTCATGTATTACAGAAGCTCATTATCAGCTCCCCAAACAGTAAGATATCCTTTGCATTTAAGATCAGCATCTCCTTCAAGCTTT
The DNA here is from genome assembly GCF_965152235.1 of Eretmochelys imbricata. NCBI lineage: Eukaryota > Metazoa > Chordata > Testudines > Cheloniidae > Eretmochelys > Eretmochelys imbricata. The sequence continues at coordinate 26,085,048 of NC_135579.1, forward strand.
TCTGTCAAAATGAAAACAACCCTAAGCAAGATGCTCTGGATCAATAGCTTGACAAACTGGCAATAGAAACAAGAGTTTACGGCTCATCAGAACTCTACAAATGGCTTGCTTTAGGGATCTGACCAGCATAGAGATGTATTTCAGTGTCCGAATATTAAAGAATGCAACATGTTGGAGCCAGGTAAATAGTGTAACAAAATTTTTGTGAATGTTCATATTTTTCAATGAATTTACTTTGATCCTATCTGAGCAGTTTTTGTGTTTTCTTTATACAAATGTTAGTGTGATCAAATTTTACGAACAGGAATGCTCACCACAGAAACCAAATGTTAAGTCTGCACTTTTGAATACTCCTGGAAAGCAAATTCCAGCACTGATTTCCACCAGTGTGTGCACTAGAAACATGATTACAAGAGGAACAATCATCCATTCAGGAAAAAGAAAGAAAATAACATGATCAATCCCAATTTCAGTTCTTTATTGTAAGCAACACAGTTCAAATTTCAAATTTCAATTAAAAAGCCCTACAGAGTAAATGAAATTCACAAAAAAATGTATGGTCAAGATTTTCATTTGCAACCAGTAGCTTAGAATGGAAAACCCAGACCCTTCATCATGCTGGTTTAAGACACTGAATAAGTGAAAAGGCCAGAAAGGAGGACACCTGTGTCCAATATAAAAAAGAACTGAATAATATTTTATACCTTTATATCTCTTGTTGGTAAGCACCAGGATTCTGCTGTGGGAGTCTTTCCATTGACTTCATTAAGTTTGGGATCTGTCCCTTATATGGTCCCAACTCCCAGTGTGTTCAAGAGAAGACACTCTCATCACTGAGGGCAAAATTAAGCCCCAAGTATGCTGGTTGCCACTATAAAGTTAGCATTTGACAACAGGTGCCAAAAAGTAGAATAAGATTACCACCACTTTTTTCCTATATGTAGATTAGATAACAGGGATCAATTTTTGGTAATGTTTAATAAAGGTCTTTGAACCAGACCAGTATTACAGCGTGTGCAGTGGGCTGATGTGCTTCACCTTTGGGCGGTCCACTAAGTATGCGATAAAATCTAATGATAAAATGCACAGAAAGCTTTTATAAAATAGACAATTTGTTCTTCTGAAGCTTACAGAGATGAAAAATTATCATTCATGCAAATGCTGGACCTCTCTACACTGAACCAGCACAGAAGGTGTATGCTAGGATTTACTTTTCTAATTAGGAAAACATGACTGATGTGGACAATTAAGATAATAAAATAGTTTTACAAGATAATTAATCTTTTCTTTCTGATCCAACCTGCCCCATCCCCATCTTGATCATGTTATTTACCTCAGACTTAAGAGTGTGTTACAATGTAATTGGAGCCATATGCCATGACTGTCTGCTAGGATGAGAGATCAGGCAATTTGCATCTCATATATCCAGAAATTAAAAATGAAGGACTGACCACTTGATACCACTGAAGTTCTTGAAATAAAGCCTGCTGAGCTCAATTTGTCGTGGCTGCTAAATGATTCTGATCACCAGTTTGAATGCAGGATGAAATTCATATTAGAACATGGCCTTGTAGTGAAAGCAGTAGAGAATGAATGCAAATATTTTGGTAACCCTTTGTTTGCACACTAGAAACTTAAAGGGTCCCTTTTGAATGAGAGAAACTTAATTTTAATAGTTAGTGGTATTGTGTTCGGCACTGTGAAAACACAGTGGTATTGTGTTCGGCACTGCTCTGTTTTTCCATGAATTAATTGAGTTGGCCTCTATGTCTTCTTCTGTTTCACTTCTGGGAAGATGATCAGAACTGTGCACTATATTCTAGATGCAACTTTGCTATTCCCCTATTTACAGCTAAAATAATTGCCATCTATTCCACAATGGTGCATGTGTGTGTATATAAACACCAACAAGAACAGAAAAACAAATTAATGGTGAAATAGCAATCAAAGAATATTTTAGCCAATTACAGGAAAGGAGAAATAGTGTTTTCAAAAGGCAGATTGATAGAATACCTTGCCTCTTTAAATCTAGTTTAGAAACTACACACCATCTAAGCTTTGTGAGCCTTGTTAAAAAATAACCTTCCAGGTCCATTTTGCATGTTCCTCATTTCTTGTTGAGATTAGTTTTGACTTGGGTGCCTACCCCTAGGCACCCACATTTAAAAATGTTGGACTATGTGATTTCTGCCGAACTACTTCAGTCTCTCAGGGTATCCATGTTTAATATTCACAGGAGCAATCCATAATTAACACTTCAAAAATAGTATTCAGCACACCTCTTTCTGGAAAAAAAGGTGATCTTTCCTCCCATTACTCAAACTCTCTCTGCCTCACTTTCCATTTTCTCAGAAGGAAACTCGTTGCACAGATATACCATACTAGCCTATTCCCCCTCTGAGATCTTTTGTAAAGCATTCATTTTTTTCTCCCTTCATATTATGTTGATTAAGTGAGCATCTTAAGTCCTCTGTATGTCTAATGCATTAAAAGCATGGGAGTCAATCCTTTAATCATAAATGCTTAAAGGCAGAAGCCCATTCTGTCTACTCCAGATAGGTTATCAACTTTACTTTCTTAAATATTTTCTATTTTAGAATCTGAATTCCCAAAGAGAGTTATCATAGGCATGAGATCTGGCTGAGAGTGGCTCTTACACAGTAGCATATGAATAAATTAATTCCCTATCTATTACACATCCATTTCTTCCATATATGCCTTATGCTTTCAACAAGGAGGAAAGCATAAATTTGCTGCTGAACCAGTCTCAGGAAGTTCAATAGCATTCGCTGCTTGGATATAAAACAACACAGTTCATTCAGGTCAGATCATTTGAAAGTTCCATGAAATCAACCTACAGCAGAGTACATCCTTCTCTGCATTAAACAATGTGTCTTGCAACTGATAATCAACAGTCAGAATAGGTCTCAAAGAAGGAGGAGAAAAGAGTGACATGTTGTGATACTTATTTCCTTATATATGAATACCTATATGTTACATGAGTTAATTTGTATTTATAAAAGGGCTTTCTTTCAAGTGAAAGACTTAAACTATATCAGGCTAAAATGTATTTTTACATGTGTTTTTCATATGATTGTAGACACTTATCATATTTACTAACAATCAAAGCTATTTCAATGTTAGCAACTGACAAGAAAAGAAAGGGGAATGAATTAGAAAGGGCCACCCCTTCTACTAAGGCTGATTTTGACCTGGCTAGTGAGGGAATGGAGGTATTTGGATGTGAACAAAAATCTGGTGATGGCAGAGGGAGAATGCTGGAAGCAAGAATGGCTCTTGAAGGAGTAGAGAAAAAAAGAAGGATGAGGCTTTATAGTGTCATTGAAAGGGTGTCTTGGGAAGAATGAAGGAAGAGGCGGGAGGGTACAATCCAGGTAAGTCATCTGGGGCCTGGTCCAAAGCCCACTGAAATGCATGGAAGTGTTCTTACTGACAGCTGTGGACTTTGGATCAGTCATGGAAGAGCTGAAATCAGAATCTCTGCCTCAGTTTGCAGAGAGCAAAGGTCTCACGATCTTCTCAGTCCTTCAGTTGATCTGACATTTTTCTTGATTCTCACTATCTCTTCCTGGTCAGATTTCATATGAGAATTATTTTCTGGTGTTCAGAATCTCATGGAATTTTAGCTTTTCTTTTTTTATTAGGGTATCAGAGTTTGAGGGAACATCAACACTGCAGCCTGATGCCCCGGGTATGTATTCAGGCAAGCTATGGAGCTGTGGCCACTTTGCTATTTGTAGGCACTAGCTCAAGCAGAATGAGTGCATATATATGTACCTCAATTGCTGAATTACATCTCCCGGCTGCTGTGTAGATGTACCTTAAGTGATTGTTTGAGCTTCTTATGCCCTTTCTTTCTCTTCATAACATCCAAAGCAATACCTCGCACAGAGCACTAGGATGATTTAGACTACTACTGCTTGACAATAATAAAATCTTGGCCCCCTATCATATTACCAGTTTTTACACAGAGCTCTACACTGATTCCTATGGGATATTCAGATTAAAAATCAGTCTCACTAAATGGCCCTTTTCTAGGGGTTCTGTTACACAGGAAAAAAGTGACTTTCAAGGTTTGGGATTGGGCAGCTGGACCTTGGTGTCATGTTCATGCTGCTTAGTGATGGAAAGCTGTAATTAACCAATCAGCGCACTTTGAAATTAATAAATGATAAGCACCATGCATCATTCATTCAAATTAATATTAATTGTTTGTACTCCTATTTATTATTCTGAGATTTGCAGAGCCACCCTCTGCAAAAATGATCATGCTTCCATGCTTATGTCTCTCTATCCCCAGCTCAGGATAGATAATAGGCTTTCTGCACATTAGAAATGGCTTTTTATTCCTGTCAAAGTTAATCTTACTGTAGCTAAAAATGGATTACCCACCATGGAGCCTCCCCATTGCCAGTTGGGAGCCAGTGCTCATCTGGCAAAATTCTCACTTTTGTCCCCTCTTCTTTTTACTGATCTCTGGAGTCCTTTTTCTAATTTTGAATAGCACCATGCAAATTTCAATTAACATTTTCTTTAAGACAATTGTTATCCTTTGCTTAGTGTTTGTGATTTTTCCATTCTAACAAGGTACAGGCAAGATAGCTGTCAATCAGACTAGGAGAGCCCTCTTGTCATATAATGATGTTATTGGACTTTTGCTGTAGGTCATAACTGATATCTACATGTGGACATAAGTTAGGCTGTGGCTTAGGTTCCATGTGACTTAAAGAGTAGAGTGGGGGCCTGAAGACTGAATTCTGAGTCTCAGGAAAGGGAATTTCTCTCCAAGAAGAGGATTAAGGGCCAAACCTGTTGCCACTGAAATTAATGGCCAGGAATTGCCTTTGGGTTTTTTGGAAGCTGAGATGCTGCCTTGTGAGCCCAAAGCAGTTCTAATGGCTGCTTGAATCTTTAGGCATGTGCTAAATATAAGAATATTTTAAACAATTCTCATACTACTGTGTCTCTTAAAGTCTGTACTGGCCCAACACTTTGTGAAAACATGGTAAGGCCCTCCAAAATAAATAGCAGCTAAATCTGAAAATCTTTGTTCCAGTTAAGTTTATGGAGAAAAGGTTCCAGTACTGATGTCCCTGGGAAATTGCAACCTTACTGAAGTACTTGTCAGCAGGCATTTCCACTTGATCAGTTATGCAACCTAAACACTTTTAGTTTACTATAATGTACCTAATACCAAGGCAGAACCATCGTGAATCATTGTTAACAGTGATGATACTCCAGTACTGAGCAGAGATTAGATACCACATATTTTCATTTATTATTATTTACCAAAGATTGTTTTGCAAATATTGCTCACAAATCATTGCCAAATAGGAACATGAGAATTCCCCTACCAGATGAGACCAGTGATCCATCAAGTCTGGGTACCTGTCTCTAATGGATGCCAGCTCCTGATGCTTCAGAGTAGGTGGCAAGGACCTCCATAATGGTCAATCAGGGAGAAGTCCACACAAATATAATCTCTGAGGCCTGGTCCCACATTCCTCACTTAGGCAAAAATCCCACAAAAGTCAGAGGGAGATTTTTCCTAAATCGAGAGTGGTGGATCAGGTCACTAATGGATACAAGTTTTACATTTGATGCATTAAAAGCAGAAGCTGTAGCCTACTAACAAAGAAATTGTGATGGCCCTTGGGTGGCTACAGTACAGAGGTTGAGCACAGTCAGCCTTCTCTTGCCCAGCTTTGTGGCAAGGGCACACAAGGGCAACACCATACAGCAATCTCTTGGGAGTACATGAACTGCTGTGTCTCTGAAAAGAGGGTGGGGCTATAGCCCCAGCCCTATTTCCACACCGACCCATTCTGTGCAGCTGGCACATCGGGGTAGTACTCTGCACACATTAAAACGACCTGGGGATTACAGTGGATGAGAAGCTGGATATGAGTCAGCAGTGTGCCCTTGTTGCCAAAAAGGCTAACGGCATATTGGGCTGCATTAGTAGGAGCATTGCCAGCAGATCGAGGGAAGTCATTATTCCCCTCTATTCGGCACTGCTGAGGCCACATCTGGAGTATTGCATCCAGTTTTGGGCTACACTGCAGAAAGGATGTGGATATATTGGAGAGAGTCCAGCGGAGGGCAACGAAAATGATTAGGGTGCTGGAGCACATGACTTATGAGGAGAGGCTGAGGGAGCTGGGGTAATTTAGTCTGCAGAAGAGTGAGGGGGGATTTGATAGCAGCCTTCAACTACCCGAAGGGGGGTTCCAAAGAGGATGGAGCTAGGCTATTCTCAGTGGTGGCAGATGACAGAACAAGAAGCAATGGTCTCAAGTTGCAGTGGGGGAGGTCTAGGTTGGATATTAGGAAAAACTATTTCACTAGGAGGGTGGTGAAGCACTGGATTGGGTTACCTAGGGAGGTGGTGGAATCTCCATCCTTAGGGGTTTTTAAGGCCTGGCTTGACAAAGCCCTGGCTGAGATGATTTAGTTGGGGTTGGTCCCGCTTTGAGCAGGGAATGGACTAGCTGACCTCCTGAGATCTCTTCCAACCCTGATCTTCTATGTTTCTATGAAGCCTTAGTTACAATTTTCTCAGTGCTCCTCTAGAGGCAGTGTGGCTCCATACAGCCCCACCTACAGAGGCCTGTGAGTTAAATAACACCCTTCAGCCCTTTGTGTTTTCCCACTGTCTGGTTTCTAATGCAACATTTTGTGCAATCATAAATTATGATGAAAATCAAAGAGGATTGTTTTATTTATGCTAGATTAAGGCAAGAAAAGTTTTCCTCCTGGAGGAAAGTGTCCATGCAGAAGTATACATTATTTATAAAAGAACAAAAACTTTCAGAATGGTCTGGTCATTTAGCCTCAAAGTATATAGCAGTAACACATTTGTCAAAGGTTATTGTTTAAAACTTTGTATGTTCCTGGTATTCTTTGGATGAACAGTAGATGAGGGGTAATGTTTTCAAAATTATCAGCTTTCAACCCAATCTGCCAAAGTGACTTCGGGGTCTAAATCCCATTTTGAAAAGTGACCTAGGGTGTGTCTATACTGCAGTCAGAGGTCTTACTGCAGCACATGTAGACATAAACAAGATGGCTTTAATCCAGCTAGCTGGAATAACACTAGCAATGAAGCCACAGCAGCACCACTGGCGGGATATGTCCTCAAGCAGCTATCTTCACTACTATTGTCATTTGAGCTAGCTAGATCAAAACTAGCCTGGGTATTTCTGTCACACGTGCAGTCATACCTCTGATTTCAATGTAGACATATAAGTAGGCCTTAGACTATGTCTACACCACCTTGCAGTTCAGACTATGGGGATGTGAATAGTAATGTGCACCACAGTGCTGATCTGTAACTCCTCCATCTGGATGCTGTAGATGCAAACTAAAAGGCTCCTAGTTCACATTAATAAAGGACTACTAAGAACCTTCTAATTCAGTATCCACTCGGGGGAAGTTACTTCACAGCACTTGGTGCGTATTGCTATTCACACATTAATAGTCTGACCTGTGTGGCAGTGTAGATAGGCACTATGTCTCACTGAAAGTCAAGGGGCACTTTTGAAAATTTTACCTGAGATATTGTTCTTTCTCTCTTTCTCTCAATAAAATATAAATCAGAGTCTACCGCTAATAGTATTCAAAGTATCTTTGCACTATGAATAATATACGCTATATTATTTCTATAATTGATTTATTCTAATCCTCTTTCAGCCACCCAAGAAATATTTTATATAACAATAGGAAATAAATACTAAAGGACTGGTGAGTGTAGAATATAGTCTTATTCACAAAACACAGGCATATATTATACATAAAATACAAGATTTGATAGAGGTGACTTACACAATAAGGCACAATGAATACAAAAACATGCATTGTGAAAACAAACTGCCATACATCATTTAGCTCAAAATCAGATGCGTTACTGCAGGAATGTTGTATGATTATTATTACTGTTGAGAATTAAACTACTCAGGTATATTTCTCACTAGGACCAGAGACTCTTAAAGGAACTATCTTTCTTTACTTCTGTTTGAGTGATTATATATACAGAGACACAGGTAGATCAATGAATTTAGAGTGCAGTTAGATGAAAAGTTTCATAGCCCAATGGTTCCATTGTAGGATCCTGTGATGTTTCTCAGGGGTCTGTACAACTGCAGACACTTACCAAAATGGCCGCAGTGAAGATAGCCACATTTGTTAACTGACGGCACAGTGTGTATAGTCCATGTTAATAAATTAAATAACTCCCAGGCAAGAGAAAATGAGAAAGATGCAGAAGAAACATAAACACTTGAGTCTGCTCCTTCCATAAACTTACAGAAAGATTTGGTCAGGGTGTAAGAATATTGCAACATTATTCCTTATATAAGAGAAGTTGCTGAGCTGTGCTGCTTGACATTTATGGCCACAGTGATAGGTGTTTTTCTTCCACATGATGGTATACTCAAGTCAAAGTAAATAAATTGAAAAAAGTGTAATATTAAATCATGGGTGTCACAGAGAAATATACAAGAAGAACATCGCAAACCAGGCTGACTAAATCCCCTTAAATATTCTCAAGAAATGGTCTTATTGCTGATTTAGGAGGAGGACTAGACAAGTTCAGCATTTTTACTGCAATGATGCACTAGTTGGAGTGTAATTAATTAACTATATCTAGTGACCCTGAGAGGCATCTAAACGTCTTGTCTCATATTTACAAATAATAGCTTGGCACCTCTTGTAGTAGAGATCACTTGTAAATTTCTAGATTGTGTGTGTATGTATTGCAATTTTTTCTCCTCATGCTCACTGATCTGCTTTTAAGGGATACAGGGCACTAATATGGATGTTATATATAGACCAAATTAGGATTAAATTTATAGCAGCACTCTTGGCTGCCCTTGCTGAATTGGCCTCCAGGACTTGCAAAACCGAGGAAACACAAACAACCTCCCTAGCTGACCAAGACACGGAGGTTGTTCCTTTCTCTTCCCAATAAATGCTTTGGAACTTAAAAATCATTAGTTAGACAGCTACCAGAAAAGCAGAAAGGATTTTACTCTTAATGTTTCAGGAAGACACTTCTCAATGTGTGTCATTCTCTGGCATCTCACTACAATGGCAGCCTCTGATTTTTTCTGGGATTTGAACCATTTGAGCTTACCTTTCAGAGAGAAGAGCAATACCAGCTGGGCCTCCACTGGATCAATTTTACTAAAACAAACTACTTTTGGGGGCAGGGGGAGGGAAGAGTGCATGATTTTGCACTTAATCAGTGGTTAAATACAGATATAAGTGTATGATCTGATCAACCAGAAGGACTCAATAGATAATAAGGGTGTCATCTGAGTCACTATTGATTTATTCACCATTTACTTTGGAGTTACTCTGGATCCACTCCAATTGTAGTTAGACTCTTTTTCTTTTAATCTTGTTTTTCTCAGTTGGAGAAAACCTTTATCAACTGCCATAAAACTTTTATCTAGTCCAAAAGATGCAGCTTGTTAAAAATCATAGCATAAATTGCATTTTCTCGAGCATTAAGCTCAGAGATTAATGTGACGGAAAATCAATAATGTGCTTGGTATGCAGCCTCATCATTTATTGATTTACATGTCATTTGTCTCCATAGAAAATGCAATTATTGCTTAAATACAATACAGTATTTTGCTAATAGGATACAAATGTCACCATTGAGTATAAAGGTCATACTTGCACGTAAATGGTTGTCAGCCCAATCTTTCACTTGTTGCTGCCACTATTTGAACAGGTTATTAACAAATAGGGGTCCCAGTCCTGCTTCTGCTGAATGAAGTTAATGGGAGCTTTGCCTTTGACTTATGGGATCAGGCACAAACCTCGGTTCTGATCCTCTGCTATGATCTGGCTGCTTTGTGCTGCACCGTGTGTGTGTGTGTGTGTGTGTGTGTGTGTGTGTGTATGGGCAGGTGAAGAAGTAAGATTGGAAGGATTTCTGGATAATGAAAGGGAGATTAAGCATACTCTTACAGACCTAAACATATGGTTTGAAAATGTACAACTTAAATGTTCAAAGTCCATGCTTAAATACCTGACAGGAGGCTAACACAAGAGTGTCTCAAAAGGAAATTTAGTTCTACTACGTTGCGCTGAGCCTCTCATGCTGATTGCTCCCCTGAAACTTGTTCCATGTTTCCTGTAATTTATTGCAGTTCCTACCTTAGATAAGGAACCTTTTCAAATTGGCAGTACATGAGGTTATATTGTGGGAGAGCAGTCGAGGAGCACAGAAAAGAAAGGAAAAAATATGTTTATGAACCCTTTTTTCATTTTTAGGTGCCAAGATCTTAAAACAAGTCTTTACAATGTGTTCCCAGGAGGAAAAGAAAAATATATCACAAAGAATCTAAGAAAGGTTGGAAGTTGGTCCTGTTTGAGACTTTGAACCCAGTTCCACGTGAACTGTAAATAAAATCTGATCACTATCACATTAGAATCATATGAACTCCGTTAGCTAGAGTCCTTCATGTTTTCCCTAAGTAATGTTAGGTTTCAGAGTAGCAGCTGTGTTAGTCTGTATCTGCAAAAAGAACAGAAGTACTTGTGGCACCTTGGAGACTAACAAATTTATTTGAGCATAAGCTTTCGTGAGCTACAGCTCTCTTCATTGGATGCATTCAGTGGAAAATACAGTGCTTCATTGGATGCATTCAGTGGAAAATACACTGTATTTTCCACTGAATGCATCCGATGAAGTGAGCTGTAGCTCACGAAAGCTTATGCTCAAGTAAATTTGTTAGTCTCTAAGGTGCCACAAGTCCTCCTTTTCTTTCTAAGTAATGTCAGTAATTTTCTGACCGCTAGATAGTCCACTAGATAGTAGAAGGGTTTTTTAGTACAAATCTAGCATAATTCTCAGACAAAATATTCCTGTTTACATCCATCAAGAAAACCATCTTAGATCTCCGCTAGAAATAAACATGTATGAACATGGTTGTGTTTAGCACAGTTCTGACTACAGCTGGCCAAACATTTTTGGCCAAACTTTTTTTGATGAAAAATGCAGATTTGTTGACACTGAAAGATTTTGCGAATATGTGTCATTTTTGTTGAATTGTTTTAGTGAGAACAAAAACAGTGAAAAAATCAAAATGTTTCATTTAGACATTATCAGAATGAAACATTTTGATTCAAAATGACATTTTGTTTCAAAATTAACTGAAATTTTATTTTAGAAGTTTTAAAAATGTGCAGTCAAAATGAAATATTTCATTTCAGGTTGAAGAAACATTGTGTTTGTCTCATATTGATTTTTTTCCCCTGACTACTTCGTTCACGGACAATTCCAAAAAGTTTCATTTTGGGGCAATCCTACCCTATTTATTTTTTTAACAAAAAAATAAAAAAAATTCAGAACTGCCAGTGAACCAAAAATAGTTATTTGTCCAGTTCTAGTTCTGATCTCAGTTAGCAACACTGGAATTTAAACCGAACTATTACACTGGAAGATGTTACACATTGTAGTGTGCAGACTCTTTCTAAAATGTCATGGCAGGGATCCCACAGACTTGATCATTGCTGCAGCTGTGTGAGTAGGCAGAAACTGGAACTTTTTTTTATCACAGAGTGTTACAACAGAAATTTATAATAGGGATTATTACCGTTTTTCTGTTATCCTGGGCTTTGTGATTTCTGATGCCACTACGTAACTGCCCAAGAAAATGACAAGAGGTGTGCAACAGCTTCAGAAAAAATCCCAAAACCACATTGGAAGCCAAATGGTTCCATACTTTGTTATGAAAGTGAAACTCTGGGAAGTCCACCCAGGCAAAACTTAGTTAGTTTAAGGTTCTAACATGGAAACAAAATTGAATTTATAAACCGCTCAGCTGCAGTATTTTGCTGTATCTAAATAGGCATTAACTTATAGAAACTGAGATTTATGCTTTCATTTTAGGCTTGTTGTGAAACTTTGTGGCAAAAGGTGGTATAGTGTAAGTGATATGAGAGGTCTTCTGGGTCACTGATTGGCCCTTATCCCTCCACATAATCAAGAAAGACAGCTGTGCTGCTAGTGGACAACTTCTCAGAGAGACAGCAAATTCCAGTTTTCAGAAATACACCTCTCCCACACCTTTAGTAAAGAAACTTTATAAGATATTCCAAACAAAATTGTTAAAACTGTGCAGACATCAAGACATAGGAAACATCAGATATTGAGAGAGAGATTTTGTTTCAATTTTTTGTCTTTGGCAAAATTTCTATGTTTAATTCATTGTTTGTAGGTTACTCAGAGATCATCAGAGAACAACTGATAAGTGCTAAATATATTATATTATTAATAATAATGTATTAATAACTTTGCTTTAGGACTTATGCTATTGGTGGGAATTTTCAGATAGAGATGATGGCAATTCAGAAGTATATTATTTTAGTCATAAACAAAAAAGCTTTCTTATTATTTATAAGGTGAAATTGTTACAAGTGATGTAAAATGCATGCATCATAGTTCTATCTATTGTGGTTATAAATATGTGTTTGACAGCCTATTTTCCTGAAATTTGCCATTTATCATCAAGCAATTAATAACCCCCCAAAATTCCATTTAACAGAAGTAAAAAATTTGCAAAGAAAAAAATTGCATGAAAACTATTATTTACAATTTGATGCCATTTCTCATAACAACAGCTTGAACTAGGTGAAAATACATTAATTCTACTAGTCAGCTCAAAAATCACCTTCTAAATTTACTTTTTAAAAGGTACTGTTTGCACAGGTAAATGATCTACAATTTATTTCTCTTTTGGGTCACTTTTACATATATTATCTGCTTGATTGTCCTTAGGTGGTGGATTATTTTTAAAAGAAACATTTATGTAAATTAGTAGGTCCATAAATGACTGCATGGTTCCAAATTAGTCTACACTAAATACCATTTTATGGAATAATTTTGATCAGAAAGTGAATGCATTTACATATATAATCTTACACTAAATGCTATTATTTGGCATAAATTGATTGGAAAGAGCATGTATTTACATATAATCTTTAATAAATGAATTGAAACCAGTTCATTTTAACCCTTTGAACTCTCTGAGGAAGTGTACTGAATCTTAGTAACATGCACATTATGACTGAGGATCAATACATTTGTCCTGAGTACCTTGAGTCCCCTAGCCTCCCCAGCCTTTGATCCAAGATATATTTTACAACAGTTCCTTAGCATTGCCAAACCCATGTGCTCAAAAATCATGAGACAGGCATAAAAAAAATCATGAGTTTTGCTAAAATTATGAGATTTCAGACAGGAACAGTATTGGGGGGGACCCGAAAGGCTAACCATTTTAGCCCTAGAGGGGTTTGTATTTATTTTGATTTAAAAACCAGCAGTGTATTTTCACTCCCATGACCAGTGCTAACCAACGCCACCCCCCCCTCCCCAAAATGTCACATGTTGCCAGAAGATTACAACCCTCATTCATCTCTGCCCCTTTCTCAAAGCTTCGGTGGCTAGATAGCCCAGAATTGCTGACCTATTTCAAAGCAAGGGTGGGGGGAGGTAAGTCCCCAAAGGCAAGAGCCCTTCATTTAAAACTCCCTGCCAGTAGCGCCTCACTTTAAATCCAGGGGGACACAGCTCAAGTGCCTGTGCTGATTCTAACTATAGCAGTATTCTAGAGAGCGAGAAGCGGTTCCAACCCCATTTGGGCTGTATAAGCTTTAAAAACGAACTCTTTAAACTCCACCAGGAAACCAATGGGCAGCTCACGTAGCTCCTTAAGCACGGATGTAGTGTGCTCCTGGCAAGGAAGCCTCCTTTATAGGTGTAGTGCTGTATCATGTACTGGTTTCCATTTCCAGATAAATTCCAGTGCACAGTAGTGTAAAGCTGAAGTGAGAAAAGTAAAATCCTTAAAGGTGTTACCTACAGATGAGTGGATTTTCTTCTTTGTGTCCTCCTGTTTTGCCTGGACAGATGTAACTATGCTGTTTGTCTCCGGACCATTTCAATTTCAGTTGTATAAATCTGATCAAAACAAAAAGGAATTCAGGGGGAGCCTGAACTTTATTTCAGATATATTTTTTTAATTACATAAAGCACCTGAAGGCTAAGCTTGACAAAAAGAAACTCAAATCACAATCAGAAGCATATGCATGGATAGTAATGCCAGGGAAAAGAATTGGTCCTGATCCTGCAACTTGTATGTGAATGGACTGCTGAATTGCATGGAGGCCCAGTGACTTTGCTGATTATGTGTGGGCTCAGCAGTCTGTCTGTATGCAGAAATTTGCAGGATTGAGGTAACTGTGTGTTATATTTTGCTACACTGTTTAGCACTGGAAATAGAGAGAATAAAGGGAAATACGTTTCTAGTCCAAATGATTATTCTTGTTTGTTCTTTGAAACTGTGGCTGCTTGATTGTAGTTTGTAGGGAGAATTTCCTGACCATTAAAGACACAATATGAGCCTGACCAGGTCCCCCAGTATACCTTCCCTTGGATATTGCCACGTCTTTCTCTCTCTCTCTCTCTCTGCTGAGAGGGGATATGCTTTGTTGCTCTCTCTCTCTTTGCTGCTGTTGGGAATGGGATTTTGGTTTTTTGTGGCAGTTGTAGGGTTAGTTTCAGGATTTCTTTTGCTTTAGCAGGCTTTTGTCCAAGGCAACAGAGACTTTAGTTTTTTTTGTGGATACTGTAGATTTAACCTGTTGTAATGGTTTGTGGATTTTGCCTCCAGACTTTGCCCCTGTGGAGGAATGAGTTCTAGTGTGGGGAAGGTGATTCGGTTTAAAAATGTGAGATCTGCCTCCTGCATGAGCAAGACTGTTACTGCATTTGTTGCCATGCTTAACCTTCTTTGAGCAGGTGGTTGAGAAGGGGATTGTTATGCACGGTGGCTTTGTCCCTGTAGTGCCCCTCTGATCACATGCTGTTAAAGTCATTATCTTTAATGTCCACCCCCTTTTTAGGAAATGAGCCACTGGTTAGTGACCTGGCAAGTTATGGTAAAATCACTAGCCCTATTAGGAGAATTCCGTTGGCCTGTAAATTCCCAGAGGTTTGTCGTGTCTTATCCTTTCATAGGCAGGTTTGTATGATACTAAAAAATGCGTCCAAAATTTTAAAAGTTGCCCTGAAATACAGGATTGGGGAGTGTGACTACACTGTGTTTGTTTCCGCTGAGGAGCTGGCTTGTCTGTGTTGTGGGAGTCTGACATGTCTAGTCTAGCAGTGCCCTCAGAAGAGGCTGGGAATGGTGACCCTGCATCTGGGAATGTTGGGGGTTCTGAGAGTAAAGTACAGAGAGGGGTGACTGTGGCAGAGACTGGGTCCCAACTGGTTCCAGATGTCTCTGGGGATGCTGGTTTTGGAGGATTAGTGCCCTCTTTACTACCTGGGGGAGATGGCATTACTGGTTCTGTGGATCCTGATTCTGCCATCTCTTGGCTTGAGCCTGCTTACAGAATGGAGGCTGAGCCTGTTGCTGTAGAATCCGTGACCTTGGCTGAGGATTCTGGCTTGCTGGCAAAGCCCCAAAGACAAAAGCGGTCATTGAATTCAAAGGGGACTCCAATTACTGAGGAAGCTGTGAAGTGGCTTAGTTTGGTTAGAGCAATCGGGAAGCACTCTGTTGAGGGTGTTGCTGAGGGCGGGTCTCTAGCTGAGGTCATGGAGAATTCCCCCTGGGAATTCTTGCTAGTAGTTTTGCCCCCTTGGTTCCAGCAGCCCCCTCCCTCTGGTCTCTCTGAGGTTCTCTCTCCCCTACCCGCTCCTTTTAGGTTGGTAGTGACTCTGAGTCTGAGAGCATGGGGGGATGATCAATTCACATATTTCTTTGGTCTTGAACTCCCTGGGGGGGAATATGACCCAGAGACTACTGGTAGGTTTCTAGATAAGGCTAACGGGAAATGTGGAGTAGAGATGGCAGATTGCTTTCCTGACCTTAATCTGTTTTTGCTGTCTGCTCAGTGTATTGTGAGATATGTCTGTGTGTCTGAGTTTGACAAAGAAAAGTGCTACAGATTGAAAAAAACTGATGGCCAAAGTTTGTGTCTCTTTGACCAATGGAAATGTTGGGGATTAATGGATATAGGAGAAGTTGGTGTTTTTGTTTGAGGTTTTGGGCTTTTCTCTGTATCTGTCTTTTTATTGTGTCAAGTATCAGGGGGTAGCTGTGTTAGTCTATATTCACAAAAACAACAAGGAGTCCAGTGGCACCTTAAAGACTAACAGATTTATTTGGGCATAAGCTTTTGTGGGTAAAAAACCACTTCTCCAGATGCATCTGAAGAAGTGGCTTTTTACCCATGAAAGCTTATGCCCAAATAAATCTGTTAGTCTTTAAGATGTCACTGGACTCCTTGTTATCTTTTTATTGTTTATTCTGAGTACTGGTCTGATGGATAATTTTGTATATGGCTCTCTGAATCTGAATGGGTGTAGAGATATTAAAAATGTATGGTTCTTTCATGAATACATGTCCCAGAAAAAGGTGGACATCCTGATCTAGTATGGAGAAGACAGTTTCTGGTGGCAGACTCTCTCCATCCAGCACGGTGAAGTGTATACAAGCCCTTCACTGTGAAGAGAATGAGTGATCTCCAATGGACAATTCTTCACAGGGCTATTGCTACAAATGTCTCTGTGTATCATTTTGACTCCAGGGTGTCCATGTTGATGTCGTGTCCTTTTTGTGACATGGAAGAGGCTGTCATATGCTTCTTACTTGTTCCAGGTTATAGCCACTATTTGTTTTACTTCAGAGTACTTTTTAGTTATTGTCCCTTGATTTTTTTCCTACTGTGTTTATTTTTACTGTTAAGTATAGATTTACAAATAGATCTATGGTATGCCTGGCAAACTCTATTTTGGGTCAAGCAAAGATAGCAATTTAAAAAAAGTAGAACAATGTAAATTATTTGGTACTGGTGTTGCTGATTTAGTGTTTTTTAGTGGTTTTATGACTTCATTTGAAGTTTAGATATGATATGCTTTTTATATCAATGTATTCAATGGTAGGCTATTGGAAATGAGCTTTGAACTGTTTGGGATGGGAAACTGTTTTAGAATTTGTAATTTAGTTTCTTGTTTTTACTGTGTTTCTATACAGATTGCATTAAAATGTTTTAAAAGTCTCTCTTTCTCAGGTTTTATACTGCTGCCTGTACCATGGTGACTGAACACGTTCCATGTAGCTTCAATAGCACAGTCACTAGTGGACTTTGTGAAATCTCTGGCACATCTCCATTTTTGGAAGGTAGGGCTATTTATTTTACTGTATTTGTTTGTTTTTTTAATTTTTATAGTGGTTTAGAGGTAAAAGGGGGAGTCAGTGTTGGATATGTCAAAAATGCTGCAAAGGCTTCAAAAACCCTTTGTATATTTAGAACTTATATTTATGTATCCTTCTTCCTTCAAAGAATTTACACATTCCTAAAGATTTAAAATAAAAAGAAATAATTACTTAGATCCTCAGTTAATGGGGATTTGAGCCATCGAGGCTCAAACTGTTCATAACTTAGCCTAAACCACTGGGAAATGTTACTGATTTCATGGTTCATTCCAAATTCAAGACAGATTGAATGAATTGCTCATGAACAGTGGTTAGAACAGATTAAAGTAGGAGAAGCTCATGGATTTTGGCATGGTATGCTGTTGAGTCCTATTCTCCTGTGGCAATGTGATATTGTATCATCTGACAAAGATAGGGTAGAACATGGAAAAAGAGATGTGAAGTAATGTATTTTAAGGAGTTCATGTTCCCATGTAGGCCCAAAAGTAGCTGAGCTAAATTATGAATGTGAGTGCGTGTGAGAGATTGGGTATATTGGACATTGGTGAGGGGGTGTTTGGATCTGAGAAAGAATATATCCTTGGTGCTTCCCACATCCAAACATTTCTTTCTTCTGTACATACTGTTAAATTTTATCAGGATGCAGGGTTGTAACAGATGTGTACATGCTTGCGGGGGATAAAGAGCAGGAGAGGTGGTTAAGAATCAAGCACCATAAAGGCTGTGATTCAGCAAGACACTTAGGCACATGTGTAGCTTTAAACATGTGAGTTGTCCCACTAAAGTAAAACAGTGCTTGCACATCACAGTGTCAAAATTCTGTCAATCTACCACTCTTAGAGTAAGTCCACATGCACTTTCCCATTTTCTCAAAACTCATCCTTCATTACAACAAAAAGCAATGACAGGTTTTTTTTAATAATGGAGTTCACAGTTCCATTTATTACCGAGTTATTGCTTAGCAAAGAGTATAGCAAGTTATTTTACTGGTAATACGAGGTAAGTTTCATTTTCCTTGAATAAAATTGTTGGTTTGAAGTGTCTTAAATTCTTCTAACATTTAATGAATTGCCCTAATGCGTCAGAATGGACTTCACTGGAACTATTCACACTTAAAATTATGCACCTGCTTAAGTACCTGCCTGAATTGAGGCCAGAATTCTGAAGTATTAGATCAAAATCTTAAAAATACTCTTTATCTCCTAATACCAAACTAGGTTCTTCCCTCCCTTAAGTTATTATAGGAAACAATATTCAACTTCTGTCACCTCCCATTCCCAGCATATCACTCAAGCCACCACAGCATATACACTTCTGTCCTCACATCAACTGATATAATAAATACTCTTGTAATATCTATTAAACAACATTTATTGAAACAATTTGTATTGGTTACTTACTCTGGGCTCGATCCCAACTCCCACGTAATTCAATGGGAATGGAGAGCACTCAGCACTACTTAGGACAGCTCAGCAGCTTGCAGAATTGAGCCCTCCGTCTCCATTGTTTTCGTCTTCTTTCACTCCATTTTCCCCCATTCTTCCTACAGCTGCCTGTTTGTTTTCCTTAGTCATTTAGCTTTCTCAGTTTTCCTCTTATTAACTTTTATTCTCCTCTTCCCCAATGTAATCCCTTTCTATTCATTTCTCTTCCTCCTTTTCCTTGTTCGCTCGCTCCATTTATTCACCTCTTTCTGCAACAATTGTCCCTTCCTCCTCCTCTTGTTTCTAGTCTATTATCAGGAGGTGCCATGATTCCAAATAGTGAACATCAAAAAGAGAGAAAGCCAAGCATGAAAGAGGCAATGAAGAATCGGCCAGTTGTTAGAGCAGTAATCTTGGCTGTCAGGGAGGAAGTCAATGCCAATGACAAATTGCCAATACATGACAATTTAAAATGTAATAAATGAAGTTAACAAAGCTGCTCTACAGCATTGTAGATTTTTAATTACAGCTGGCATCATATCATTCACTGCAATGTCATGTTTGCAGCTGACAATATTTGATGGAGATGACAGCCAGCACAATCAGCAACCTAGGAGAATGCAATTTTTAAATGACACGGGTAAATATATTCCATTTGTTTATTTTATGTACAATGGAGCAAAGCTTAGAAATTTGGCCTGTATAAACAAGAGTTTGCAGAAGTGATACTGTGCCCTACAGTACACAGTCAGAATAAAAAGTCTGTTTTAGAGTCATAGGGTATGTCTACACAGCAAAGAAAAACCCATGGCTGGCCTGTACAAGCCAATTCGGGCTTGTGGGGATTGGGCTGTGGGGCAGTTTCATTGCCATGTAGACTTCCAGGCTTCAGCTGGAGCCCAAGCTCTGGGACCCTACCACCCTTCAGGGTCCTAGAGCCCAAGTGCCAGCCGAGCCCAGACATGTACATGGCAATGAAACAGCCTTGCTGGCCAAGCTCCACAAGCCCAAGTCGACTAGAATGGGCCAACCACAGGTGTATACATATCCAGACGTTTTAAGGCCAGAAGAGACCACCAGATCATCTTGTCTTACCTTGGATATATCACATGCCTCCAGCACCACCCAATATCCACACACTAAACCAAAAATCAAAATTAACCCAAAGTAATTCAGCCATCAACCTATGTGATACAGCCTACTTCTTTGTAGAAGTATAATTGTGGCAGTTCAGTCAAAATAATTATCCTCTTGTTGCCATTTTGCCAGGGATTAAGTCTGCTAAAATTGAACTATCAGGGTTTGTGACTAACTTCCCTGAGGTGCAACCTGGAACTGGGGTACCTCTGGCATACCAATCTGGGCCAAACTGCAGACCACTCCTGCTCCCGCAGGCACACAAACCTTTACACAGGTAGGGACACACCCAGTTGCAGTTATATAAACTTCTACTCAGCCACTCATGAACTAACAATAGAGAGATTCCAGCCAGATCACCCTCCCCACCCCCTGCTTCACAGCCTAGAACCCCAGAGCTGTACTGTTTTGCCCTGATCAGAAGCCTGGCTTGTATAGGTTTGTTATTCAGTCCACCTTTCCCTCAAAGTGGAGAGGATAATATACCAGTTTTTGCCCCTGAGCAGATTCCCCAAGCACTTCTAGCAAAACACACTGTTTTAGGTAAAAAATACAAAACAAATGTATTAACTACAGAAAGATAGATTTTAAGTGATTATAAGTAGTGAGCGTAGAGATCAAAGCAGATTACCAAAGAAATAAAACAAAATGCAATGTAAGCTTTATAATCTAGATAGGATTTGAATCAAGCAGTGTCTCATCCTGTAAACTAGTACAAGCAGGTTATAGCTTTTGCATACACAAGGTGGACTTCTTCTGTCCCACCTGGGACCCCCTTCCCCAGTTCAGTCTTTGTTCCTCAGGTGTTGTGTTGTAGGGGGAGTGAGGTCCAGTGGTGATGTCACTTCCCGCTTTTAAAGCTTCTTCCCATGTGGATGGAACTTCTTTGTTTCAAGCCAAACCCCCAGCACAGTTTGTGGAAAAGTACAAGCAAGAAGATGGAGTTCAGTATCACACGATCTAGTCCATAGGTGAGCAAACTACGGTCCGCGGGCCACATCTGGCCCATGGGACCCTCCTGCCTGGCCCCTGAGCTCCTGGTCCGGGAGGCAGCTCCTCCCCTGCTGTTCCCCCACCCCGCAGCTTCAGCTCAGTTTGCCGCCGATGCAATGCTCTGGGCGGCGGGGCAGCAAGCTCTTGGGGGAGTTGGATGGGGGAGGGGGCCGGGCCACGCCATGCCTTGCTTTTTGCGGCGGCACAGCCTCTCTTCACCAGCCCTCCATACAATTTTGGAAACCCGATGTGGCCCTCAGGCCAAAAAGTTTGCCCGCCCTTGATCTAGCCCCATGCCTTTGCATGCTTCAATGAGTCCTAGCAGCCATTACTGAAGCATCCACAGGAAAGATCATGAGATGAAGATAAGCTTTTCCCGTGGCCCACTGTTTTTGTTGATGGGCCATTCAATTATGATTGACTGGTCAATCCTGGAGCCTCTGACAGTCAATCGTGATCTCCAGTCACAGAAAGTCTGGCAGCTCAGCGGGGCTAAGACAGGCTCCTTGCCTGCTCTGGCTCCGTGCCACTCCTTGAAGCAGCCAGCATCTCCCTGCAGCGGGGAGGGTTCTCCCCACACTGTTCCTGCCTGCAAGCATCATCCCTGCAGCTCCCATTGGCTGGGAACGGGAAACTGTGGTGAATGGGAGCTGCAGGGGCTGCCTTAGCCCTGCTGTGCCACTGCCCAGGAGCTGCCCGAGGTAAGTGCCACCCAGTGGGAGCCCACACCCCAGTCCTGAGCCCCCTCCTGGAGTCAGTACCCCATATCCCTTCCTGCACCCCCAACCCCCTGCCCCAGTCTTGAGCCCCATCCCAGAGTCAGGATCCCATACCCCCTCCTGCACCCCGAACCCTCTCATGCACCTCAGTGCCCTGCCCCAGCCCGGAGCCCCCTCCGGCACCCAAACTCCCTCCCAGAGTCCGCACCCCCTCCTGCACCCCAACTCTGTGCCCCAGCCCAGAGCCCCCTCCTGCACCCAAACTCCCTCCCTGAACTTGCACCCCTCATCCCCTCCCTGCACCCCAACCCCCTGCCCCAGGCTCAGCCTGGAGCTCCTTCCCACACTCCGAACCTCTCGGCCCCAGCCCAGAGCTCACACCCCTTCCTGCACCCCAACCCCCTGCCCCAGCCCTGTGAAAGTGAGTGTTACTAAAAATACGTAAATGATAAAATGAACAGCCAATGCAAAAAGCTGAATCTAAAACTTTTCTTAATGTCGCTGTGTATTAGCACAATTTTGAGGCTTCAATCAATTGCTGCTGCAACCAGTGGAAGCTAGGAGAACCAGACACTGTGTCCCCAGCAGTGATCAGTTCCCCTAGTATAACACTCATTTTTGTTACCAGTTTGGCTATGGTACTCAACTCTGATCTGTCTCTACCGCCCCAAAGGGCATGATTCTTAACTGTTGGCAGTTGTGTAATCATTTGCATTTGTGTAAAGTGGGTACAAAATCAGACTTCTCCACTAACATACACTGGTGATAACAGTTTGTGCCCACTTTGTCCATCTGTAAAGGGCTTTGATAACTACATTCTGCTGATATTTCTCCATCTTAAAGTAGTATGAATATTATAACTGATTCTCCTCTTTGTTACACAATCTTTACCCCATTGGAGCCAATGGAATTACAGTGGGGAAAACCTGGTGTTGCAGAGTGGAAAATCAGGTCCCACATATAGAGGGGACATGCATAGGACACCACCTAATTTGACTCCAACCAAATGTACTCATTTTTCTAATTCTTTTGGAGCCTAGCATAAACTTGGTTTAAAAATTGTTACCTCCTGCTCTAGATTAAATATATGTGAGATACATTTTAAGGAAAAACTATGAGTCAAGTACAACTCTTCAATTTCTTAACATTTAACATAAATAATTGCTACACTATGAAGATTTAAATGGGGATTGCCACTCTTACAATTAATTCTTTTTGTTTCATCCTCCTTAATAATTGAAAATAGGCTTTTAATATAGAATACTTTGAAATTGGGTGAGAAGATAGAATTGGAAATGAATTTAATTAACTACAAACTGCCCAAATCAATCAGAGTTTGACAGTGCCTTTGTAATTTACAGAGTTCATAATACTTGGGATTTGCAATAGTGCACATGCCATAATTGCATAGTGATCATGCTAAGAGTGCACAAAATTTAGCACTGTGCAATGAAGTTGTGTTGGGAGAAATTGTCTTTGCTCTCACACAAAGGCTGTATTGAGGCATGAGGATGTATTTATCCATTAATCAAACAAAGAACTGCAAATTAGGGCATTTCTCCAAGTTTGGCAAGACTTTCAGATGCTAATAGCTGGAGAGAAAAACTATCTTTGAACTGAATGTCGAAGCAATCTTGTAATTATGTGGGTAAGATTGGTGAGGTAATATATTTTATTAGACCAACTTCTGTTGGTGAGAGAGACAAGCTTCTGAGCTTACACAGAGCTCTTTTTCAGGTTTGGGAAACTTAATCAGAGTTTCATAGCTAAATACAACGTAAAACAGATTGTTTAGCATAAGCAGTTAACGCCTATTTCATGGGACAATTCACCTTGCAGTTGGTCATAAAAGACATTACCTCTCCCACCTGCTCTGTCCAAGCAATCTGGCATTTCAAATGGTGGTGTTATTGGTACATCAGCTATGATGTTCATAGCATGGAAACCATAATCTCATAAGAAGATCAAGGCAAATGAAATCCCATACAAAACTGTTTTACAAAATTTCTGTAGAATTCTACAAAGATTATATGGAGAGGAAAGTGTCTGCAGAACACTTCTATCAGGCCTATTGAACCAGCCGTGTAGCTCTGTATATTTCCCACTGGAAAATATATTGTCAGATGTGGGAAATAACAGAGAAATTCCTCCTTTATCTCTCCCCAAACAGCCAAAGCCTGCAAATTCAGGCTTGGTTGGGAGGAGATCTGGTGTTGCAGGGATACCCAGGCTACAAAGTGACAGCAGACATGCCCTACTAGGCTGGGCTCTGCAGTATGTAGGGAGGTACAGCTCCTCATACAGCCCTTAAAAATCTTGTTAACAGTGTTGCCAGTGCATGTGGAGCCTATCCATGTCCATAGAGGAGTGGGCAGGATTTTGCTTGTCAAGGTTCCTTCCCCACTCTGAACTCTAGGGTACAGATGTGGGGACCTGCATGAAAACCTCCTAAGCTTACTTTTACCAGCCTAGGTTAAAACTTCCCCAAGGTACAAACTATTTTACCTTTTGCCCTTGGACTTTCGCTGCCACCACCAAACATCTAACCAGGTTTTTTATTAGGAAAGAGCCGTTTGGAAACGTCTTTCCCCCCAAAATCCTCCCAAATCTTACCCCCTTTTTTCTGGAGAAGGTTTGATAAAAATCCTCACCAATTTGCATAGGTGACCACAGACCCAAACCCTTGGATCTTAAGAACAATAAAACAAAACAATCAGTTTCTTAAAAGAAGAATTTTTATAGAAGAAAAAGTAAAAAAGAATCACCTCTGTAAAATCAGGATGGTAAATACCTTACAGGGTAATTAGATTCAAAACATAGAGAATCCCTCTAGGCAAAACTTTAAGTTACAAAAAACACAAAAACGGGAATATCCATTCCATTCAGCACAGCTTATTTTCTCAGCCATTTAAAGAAATCATAATCTAACGCATATCTAGCTAGATTACTTACTAAGTTCTAAGACTCCATTCCTGTTCTGTCCCCGGCAAAAGCATCACACAGACAGACCCAGACCCTTTGTTTTCCCCCCCTCCAGCTTTGAAAGTATCTTGTCTCCTCATTGGTCATTGTGGTCAGGTGCCAGCGAGGTTATCCTAGCTTCTTAACCCTTTACAGGTGAAAGGGTTTTTCCTCTGGCCAGGAGGGGTTTTAAAGGTGTTTACCCTTCCCTTTATGTTTATGACATTGCTCACAGAGATAAAATTGTTCATATGTAGGCCATGGTTCACCAAAGCACCTAAATATATGATTGACAGCACGAGTGTTCCTATTGCCAGGACTATTCATGTGCTCAGAATGACAGACATGTAAGCAGGGTCTGAAGGCGCTCTCCCCTGACATCTAGAGAAGAACTGGATGGGAGGGGGAAAAACTTCAACAGCAGACCGAAGTGATAAATTCTGGCTGTTCTGAGTTAAACTTCACTTTAGTGTTGAATGCAGGGGCAATGAAATGTTGTTATCCTTATTGTATGAGTAAAGGGCAGCAGAACTGTACTTAGCATACCCTGATAGAGGGGATCAATCTAAACTAAATCTTACTTGCCAAGCAAGGGTTTTAGATGGCAAATCCCATGAAACTCAGAGGGGATTTAAACAAAATGATATTTCTGGGCTGCAGTTGGCAAGGAATTAAACTGCAAATATATTATTTCTCTAACCTTGTAATTTTAATTAGGGTCATTCTCTCACCCAGTAGTAGTTCTTAAGACCCTAGAGGATGTTACTTAACCTCCTAGGAAGACAATATTTGTAACTGCCATTCAAAGAGGGCCTGGAGGATATAGAGGTAGAAAAAATGTGATTCCGCATAAAGAAGTGAAGACAAAAATTGTCACCTCTTCCTCTCTCCTCCCACCACGCTCACACACACACACACACACACACACACACACACGTTTGCCTCTGCTTGGGTACCTGATGTATAGGTATATTTGTTTTGTTGGGGCAGTGACAATGAACTTCCCCTTACTGTGGCTGATCATCCATGCCAGTCCAGATGAAGGTCTCCATTTTCTACTTACCCCATCAACATATAGCAGTTACTTACCCCTGTCTATCCAGATATCTAGCTAGGGTTTTTTTCCACAGTACCCAACAATGTGTAGTTTAAGTCCTGCACAAAGTTAAGGAGTATAAAAACACGTAACCCAAAGCAAGTGAGATTCTATAAAGTGTCCAAGCACCACAAATGCCAACATAAGAGATAAGTGGTTACTCCTGAACCCACATCTGTCACATTATGCAACAGAAGTGAATAGCCAGCAGGCCTGCTGCGGATATTACAATAGTGAAAATACTGAAGATAAAGATCCAGCTCCTCAGCTAGTATAAATCAGCCTAGCTCTGACAAAGCCTCTGATTTTACAACAGTTGAGCATCAGCAACAATGGGTCAGGTCTTCAGCCAGTGTACACCTTTGGGGACCTGTCTAAATTATGCCAACTCCCCAGGGCTGCCCTATTTGCAGTGCTGCCTGGAATTGCTGCAGTGCTGAGTGCTGAAGTCCCACCTCTAACATCCCTCCCTACTCCTGTGTCGACCCCTCCGCCCCCTCGATGCCAGGCTTGTGAGGGGATCCTCAGAAGGCAGCCTTATTGCAGTCTTCACTGTGCCCTTGCTCAGAAATTCTACCCCAGCCAGGACTGGGGCTTTTAGAGCATCCCCCTATTGCCTCTCTGGCCCTTTTTCTGTGCTGTACAGGGGCTAGAGTGGGAGTAAGGATCTTATTCCAGTGTCCAATTCAAAGCCTAGTGAAGTCAATGTGAGACTACCATTGACTTCCATAAGCTTTTCTTTGGGGGCTAGAGTGCAGAATGCAGTGTATAAAAGCTGATGAGGAAACCTGTGAGATGAGACAACACTGATTAAGGGATTTAATTTGTTTCGGTATCAATGGAATAAGATTTACAGACTGACTGATTTAGGGGAAGCACAGGAATGTTTCCTTACTGTTTCTTTGAGCAAATGACTACATGACACCAAAAACTTTTGAAGTTTATTCCTATGAAACCAAGTCAGGCATGATAAATAGGACACAAGTGAATGAACGTGGTAGGGCCAAGAATTCCATAACAGCATCAAATATGACAAGTACCTGAGGGTATGTAAAAAAAAAAAAAAGGTAATGCAGAAAACTTGAACTTCAAAAAGCAAAGAATAGAGAGAAAAGCAGATTGACTTAAAGAAAATGGATTGAAATCAACTTTTGACCAAAATTGTGGAAGGTATTTAAGCAACAGGGGGATATAATCTATGTTCATTCCAGCAGAATCTAAATGTCAAAAATAATCATGGAAGTCAATGTGTTTCAAAGAAAAAGGAAAAACTCTGTTATGAACAGACACACGGAGAAACAGAGAGCACTTAGTGTAAAGGATGTAGCAAATGAGGAAATTGGGTAGTTTAAACAAAAAAGATAAAGCAAGAGAAAATTGAGGAAAAATGTGTATCAGCTACCTTCCTACATTACAACTAAGATTTTAAAGTATGTACACAGCAGACAAACATTACAAATAGGAGACAAGAAAATTGCAGGGATGGTAAACAATGATTTTTATGTTTCTATGCTTTCACCACCAATGAAATGTGTGACACTGGTCTCACTCAGAAATGAGATTCACAGGAACAGAAAAAGATGAGACATACAACTGAAAGACTGAATATTCCAAAAATAACTTGATCAAATATTTGTTTGATTGCTTGTATAATGGAGAAAATTTGTGCTAGAATGGAAAATTAGGGCAAAACTGTGGATAGTCTACATGCATAAAGCTATCTTTTACTATGATAACTGGGTAGACTTATCCTGTATGTATTGGGAACTGTTGGAGTTGTTTTTAATTTTGTAAATTGAATTTATTGCTCTTGAAGGTGCTGGGGTGGTACTCTGGAGAGTGAAACCTCCCTGTAGAGAGCAAGTATAACCCAAGTAACGACAGTTTTCCCCTCACTACTGCTCTTATTAGTACTGGTACAGAAGCACCGACATGCTCCATCTGAGATCAGGGCCCCAGCGTAATAGGTGCAGTATATCTATCTAGCTAGCTATCTCTATCTATCTATCTAGTGACTTTGCTCAGGTTGATACACAGGCTCAGCTGGGAACAGAAACTGAGGAGCTCCAGCTCCCATGCACATGTCAGTAATGTGAAAGGGCAGCCCTACCTTCCATCAGCAACGAATGCTGAGGTGAGCAGAGAGGAGAGCCCTTCAACCCCAGAAACCTGGTAGGCTACAGGACTAAGCAGGAAATCCCACTCCTGACATCCTGCTACCAGCCCGCCTCTTGTTAGAGGAGTCGAATGCCATGGCAGAGCAGGTTGTCAGCCCTACCTAAGGATTGGTCAGGATTCCCCCAGAATTTTTTCACATATTTCACAAATGTTTATGCACAACTGACCCCCACTTCATGTCATCCCCCCTCACACACACGCCACCTCCCCTCTCCCTGCCTGCTCCCCTATATGGGCACTCCCTGCAGCTTCCATGCTTGTAGCAGGCCTTGAGGTTGTTGCAAAGCAAGTCCTGCAGGCAGAGTAGAGGGGACACAGGCTGCTGGAATTGAGGTGGGGCCAGGCAGGGCCCTGTAGGGGAGCCCTGGTGCAGGAGCTGACCCCAAGGCAATGGTAAGGAGGAGCAGTGCTGTCTGCCCCAATGCCCACTCAGGTTTGCCCTGCAGCCATCTGTCATGATGGGGGTGGGAGGGCAGCAAGGCCAAAAGTGAGCGAATGGCATTGTGCCCTGGTGCATGGGGGTTGTGGTGCCAATCAGGTTTTGCACCACCCACCCTCACCAGCCTCCCCCTCTGAGTGATGGTGGAGGGGCCACAGTGCTAAACCTGAGAGGGCAGTGGGGCAGCCAGTGCTGCTTTTCTTTGCCACTGCCATGGGGCCAGCTCCTGCACCAGGCTTCCCCCCGACTTGGGGACCTGCTGGGTCTCACCCTGCTTCCAGCAGCCTGAGCTCTGGGTGCCCCTACCAATGGTATGCACTGTGAATAACATGTGTATGGCTGTGGGCATCACCAATGTTGGTTGCAGGCCCACTGATTCACTCTGGGCCAATCAGCTGCTGCAGGGGCAATGCTGGGACAAAGCCAAAGAGTCTGGATGGAGCACATGTGTAATTGCTGCAGATATGAATTCAGCTAGAACTTGGGGATAGAAGATAAGCCCACTGATGATTGTCTCATATTGCAGATGCCATGCCAGTGCTTGCTGAGTATGCTGGCACTTCAGTAATACAGACCAGCAACACCAGAGTGTTGACAGCAGTTTGGTTAGTTTTACTCAGAGCAAATGTAGTGGTATTGATAGTGTGAATGAAACCCATACCCACGCGGTGTGGTGCTCTGTGCCCCTCTGATGGTGGCTAGGCTTCATGCAAAGGAAGGTTGATGAACCTGCTGCAGGTTTGCCTAACATACAAGAATTTTTTAGCTCAGGCAGTAGAGATTCATGCTTCAAGATCCAGAAGTCCCTGGTTTAACCCATTCAGAGACAGGCATTACATGAACACCTGTGCAGTGTTGATAGTGGACATGTAGTGTGTTACAGGCATGCCAGGAGTTGCAACGATGGTTGAAAGGCCAAAATTTTCTTGTGTAAATTTAAAGTTTAAATTACCCAGGCAATATTAGTGATATGGACACCTGCCCTTTAGAAACTGGAAAGAAAGTGCCTACTTATTTCACACAGGTCATCAAACAGCTGTCAATTTCCAGGGCCAGATTTAAAGCAACGATCTAGGAGCAAAAAGGCCTTTTATCTCATCGTTTTATTTTTCCATCTCAGCACCTAACTGAATTAAAATAAGCCAATTTGGCAACTTTCTTTCTTTTAATTATTACTATTCTTAAAGATAAGTTTGCTGACCAAGCAGGTTCAGCAAAGTTCTCTAGAATATAATCATCAAAGACCTATTGGATATTTTAAAAGTGAGAAGTTTTAAAGTGAAAGATAACATTTGTGAGTGAAATCCTGGTTTCAATGAAGACAGTGGCAAAACTCCCACTGGCCAGGATTCTACCTGTGGAAAAGCAGAGGTGGAACTGATTCAGGTATCTTAGTTGTCACATGTATGAAAGGCTCAAAGAACAAATGCTTGCCCTGAAAGCATAGTCTTGAATATACTATAGTTTCTGAGAACAGGGACAGTTCAGAGAATTTGTAATGGGATTAGAGAGCATTTCATTCCTGATTTGAGTCTAGTTTCTGTGTCAGGAGGAATCAATGGTAGAATTGGGCCCCATGTGCACAGAGGCAAAGGAACTGGATGAAAAAAAAAATGCAGAGACCTACAAACAATGTCAGAATTCCTGATTTTTCATGAGCCCATGAATTTCTCCTGGGATCATTGGACATATGGATAAGATCATTGAAGGATTGTGCTGTAAGCACTAATGGTACCATTCTTGTTACTGTGCCACTGTAACCCACACACCTTCTGGGTCTGGTGTTCTGTCCCATCTAGTGGCACCAAGACCACTTAAAGAGAGAAGTAAATGAGTCTGCTCTACAGAGTTCAATTCTTGAGGGGGCCATTTAGGGATCTGGGGCACAAATTGGGGACTGGTCCTGCTTTGAGCAGGGGGTTGGACTAGATGATCTCCTAAGGTCCCTTCCAATCCTGATGTTCTATGATTCTACGATTCATGCACTAAGCTCCGGAGGTCCCCGGTTCCATCCCACACACTGACAACCAGGGTCTGTAGGTGTTACACCAGCACTAGTGCTGCACTGATGCTGAGTGGCACGGTGGTGGACAACAAGGTGTTTGTTTTATGCATCATGAGTGCAATCCCTCATGAAAATAGTTCCCAAAAGAGCCTGAGAGCAGCAGTCCCTGAATCTATCAGGCTATGTGCAGAGAGCATGTTCAGTGATGTCACAAAATGGACACAACATTATGGAACACTGCAAAACCTTCCCATAATGCTTACTGAACATATTCAGAAATAGATTCTAACTTCATTTAAATATTAGCCTTCTACACCAAGCAACAGCAGAAGTGCTCAAAGAAAAGGAAGTCCCTGCTGAGTTTCAAACATCAGATGATTTTCCAAAAGCCATCTTAAAAATGTCTGGTTACATTTTTTAAAATTATTTTTTCACAATGGGAAATTAACTTGTCTCCACTTTTCCATAACTCCATTACTTTGCTCACACTCCCTGGAAATCATCCTTCAGCAAAGGTAAAACAGAGGACATTTAAATCCAAAAACCCCAAATGTTATAATTTATGATCCTTTGAAAAGGGGTCTCCTTTGTAAACTGTGTAGGGTCTGAGTACCTCCCAAGGATTGCAATAGAACCTCTTTTGCAATCTTTAACTAAAGCAAGCACAATTAGTCCTTGCTGTGTGCATGAATGAGTTAGAGAATTCTCCTCCAACAATTGAACAGTTCTGACCTTTAAAAAGTACAGTGGTTGCTTTTGAAAAGGAACATTAATGCCTCATTGCTCATAACTGACAGAGGTTCACCTGACCTAAAATTAGAGCTATAATGTTTGCTGAAATCTGTAACACATTGCTTTTTAACATGTACAAATATATTAATCAAAAATGACTTTATAGTATGAGTCCTCAGAATTGTAAGCAATGAGACGCATGGCAGAAAAAAATTATATATATTTTGAACTTAAAATATATGCCAGTTTTTCTCTCCCAGACTTCTCCCCTTGTGGGATGCTAATCTGAAACAATTACTGTGCAAATGCTTCCTCTAATATAGCTCAACCAGCATCACACTAGGGTTGCTGCTTTCTTAATGAAAACAGCATACAGCTATATTTTGCATACTTTATAGGAGTCTTTTCCTTACTGTTTTAGAAAGCAATTGTGGGATGTCTTGCAAAGCTTTGCTTACTTAGATTCTTCAGTTGACCTTGCTACTGCCTCTCAGAGAGATACTCCTAAGGGAATTCTGCACCAAAAAATGAAAAATTATGAACACAATATTTTAAAATTGTGCACATTTTATTTGTCAATAAATAAATCTGGGTCCAGCATGGCAGTGGGGAGCCACTGGCTGCATTGAGATGGAGATCAGCCTGATGCCGTCACTTCCCCGGGATTAGGGACTCAGCATTGAGGCAACACCTGGCTCTGACACATTGCAAGGGCTAGGCCTGCCCCAGAAACACCCCGGGGCCTTGCCCCTCTGTGCCAGGTGCACCAGTGTGGGTGGGCAGGCTCAGCCCAGCTGGATCCAAGTGTGCAGGGACTTAGTGTGTATGGGGTGAGAGGTTACTGTGTGGGGGCAGTCTGGGTGTGGGCAGTTCAGCGGGAGATGTGGATGCACAGGGGCTTGTTGGGGGGTTCTGGGTGCAGGGGCAATGAGACTCTGCAGGGGACCCTGGTGAAGGCAGAGTGCATCTGGGTGTGGGGAGATGGGGCTTGGCCATGTGTGGGGGCATCTGGGTGTGGAGGGCTCAGTGGAGGTTCTGGGTACTGGAGGAGTGGGGCTTGATGGGGTGGGGGTCCAGATGCAGCTGGTTGGGGCTCATTGGGGTGGGAGTCTGAGTGTGGGGGGCTCATAGGAGGGGTCCACGTGTAGTGGGGTAGGGCTTGTCAGAGTGAGTGTTTGATGGGCCTTCTTAACAGGGGAGCTCCAGCTGCTGCCAAGGGGCTGCCGCATGCCAGGCTCACGCTTCCTCCTGCGATTCCCCTAGCCCCTTTTCTTCTCCATCCCCCACCCCTCACTCCCACATTCCTCTCCCCCTACCCTATTCCACTCCCCTTCCTTCCCCACTACCTCTTCCCCCCCCACCCCTCACCGCCCCTTCCCTCATTTTCCCTACCCCCGTTTACCCTGCCCCACCGTGAATACTCACTATTGCACAGAAAACAGGAAGGCTCCCAGCACACAGAAGGGGCGCACAACTGACACTAGCCTGGAGGGGGCGTTCAGCTGCAGAGTCTGCAGAGCTAAAACACAGCCGCCTTCAGCTGAGCAGTTCTGTGCTCGCAGAAATGACGGGGGGGCGGGGGGGAAGTGGCACGTAACCCCATGTGCCCTCTCATGCCTCGTCTCTGGGAGGGGCATTTCCCCCCCAAAAACTGCGCCCGTGGTCGTCCCCCCTGCCATTTTCTGCAGGGGAGCTCAGGAATTCTACTGGGGGGGTGTTTTCTGCGGACACGCAGTCCCACAGAATCCCCCCAGGAGTAGAGAAATGAGTTTGCTACAGCAACAGAAGACCCTCTTCTGCTTTCATAATAAGTGTGAACATTGAAAGTGCTATAGTGATTCTAGTGTAGATGCACCTTTAGTATTACCTGCTGTCAGGTCTAATACAGATGCGTAATGCATCATTTGAAATTTGTTATGGGCAGCTAAGTACAGAAAAAATCACAAATAAGAAATTTTATCTTTTCATCTGAGATCAGCCACAGGTCACACCAAGGTCATCTGAGCTAATCAATTCTACTGATATTTAGCCAAGAAAATATCCTTAAATATGGTTATGTGGAAGTCAAATGCAAGCTTGTCCTTAATGCAAATGTTCATACTGACACTGAAAAGATACTGTTTTTGGTCATGGGGCCACTGTAAATTGTACTACTAGGGCACGTTGAATTGTGGGCTTATATAGACTGTTACTGGCAAAACAGCTCTATATGGAAAGTGACCTCATCCACACGCTCCCAGAAATGATACCAGTACGTCAACAGCCCTCTGACAGGAGAGTGTGTTTTTATGATTATTAATATAATCTGTTTACCACTTTTACAGTGTTTTAAGGTTTGGTGAAATTACTTCACTCCATTGCAGAGGCTGAACATTTACATAGTTATGAATAAAAGTGGTTAGGGTAAAAGCCTTTCCCGATCGATCACAGGCTCCTCACGTTGATTAAAACAATAAAACTCAAATGTTGTATCATGTAAAAGTCAGAGCTGAATGAACGGGAGGGAGTGCACCTCAGGCACAAATGCTTAATAGTTGCATTTCCACACACACACACACACACACACAACCACTTGCAGCATGTAGCCATCTTTATAGGTCATTGTTTTCACCCATATTTATCTTATATGTTAGAGTATTTTGCTTTATTCTTGGGGGTCTTTCATTTCAACCATAGAAAATGTGAAGAGCAAAAGAAAATAAAACAACCAAATGTATTTTTTCCAGGTGTGTACAAGTAAATGGTAGTTCTTTGTACTAAGAGAAGGAGTACTTGTGGCACCTTAGAGACTAAACAATTTATCTGAGCATGAGCTTTCGTGAGCTACAGCTCACTTCATCGGATGCATACTGTGGAAACTGCAGAAGACATTATATGCACAGAGACCATGAAACAATACCTCCTCCCACCCCACTCTCCTGCTGGTAATAGCTTATCTAAAGTGTTCATCAAGTTGGGCCATTTCCAGCAGAAATCCAGGTTTTCTCACCCCCTCACCCCCCTCCAAAAACCACACACACAAACTCACTCTCCTGCTGGTAATAGCTCATCCAAAGCGACCACTCTCTTTAAAATGTGTATGATAATCAAGGTGGGCAATTTCCAGCACAAATACAGGTTTTCTCACGCCCCCACTCTCATACACACACAAACTCACTCTCCTGCTGGTAATAGCTCATCCAAAGTGACCACTCTCCCTGCAATGTGCATGATAATCAAGGTGGGCCATTTCCAGCACAAATCCAGGTTTTCTCACCCCCCTCCCCCCGCCATGTACATTGGTCAAACTGGACAATCTCTACGTAAAAGAATAAATGGACACAAATCAATGTCAAGAATTATAACATTCATAAACCAGTTGGAGAACACTTCAATCTCTCTGGTCACGCAATCACAGACATGAAGGTCGCTATCTTACAACAAAAAACTTCAAATCCAGACTCCAGCGAGAAACTGCTGAATTGGAATTCATTTGCAAATTGGATTCTATTAATTTAGGCTTAAATAGAGACCGAGAGTGGCTAAGTCATTATGCAAGGTAGCCTATTTCCCCTTGTTTTTTTCTACCCCCCCTCCCCCCCGACGTTCTGATTAAACTTGGATTTATGCTGGAAATGGCCCACCTTGATTATCATGCACATTGTAAGGAGAATGGTCAGTTTGGATGAGCTATTGCCAGCAGGAGAGTGAGTTTGTGTGTGTGGAAAAAGGGGTGGGGGGGGTTAAGAAAACCTGTATTTGTGCTGGAAATGGCCCACCTTGATTATCATGCACATTGTAGGGAGAGTGGTCACTTTGGATGAGCTATTACCAGCAGGAGAGTGAGTTTGTGTGTGTATGGGAGTGGGGGCGTGAGAAAACCTGTATTTGTGCTGGAAATGGCCCACCTTGATTATCATACACATTTTAAAGAGAGTGGTCGCTTTGGATGAGCTATTACCAGCAGGAGAGTGAGTTTGTGTGTGTGGTTTTTGGAGGGGGGTGAGGGGGTGAGAAAACCTGGATTTCTGCTGGAAATGGCCCACCTTGATTATCATACACATTTTAAAGAGAGTGGTCACTTTGGATGGGCTATTACCAGCAGGAGAGTGAGTTTGTGTGTGTTGGGGGGGGGGGGGGGCGGAGGGTGAGAAAACCTGGATTTGTGCTGGAAATGACCCAACTCGATGAACACTTTAGATAAGCTATTACCAGCAGGAGAGTGGGGTGGGAGGAGGTATTGTTTCATGGTCTTGTGCATATAATGTCTTCTGCAGTTTCCACAGTATGCATCCGATGAAGTGAGCTGTAGCTCACGAAAGCTCATGCTCAAATAAATTGGTTAGTCTCTAAGGTGCCACAAGTAGTCCTTTTCTTTTTGCGAATACAGACTAACACAGCTGTTACTCTGAAACAGTTCTTTGTACTGTAGATCAGGGCTTCTCACCCTTTTACTTTCCGAGGCCTCCCCAACATGCTGTAAAAACTCCAAGGCCCACCCGTGTCACAACTGTTTTCCTGCATGTAAAAGCCAGGGCCCGTAGCAAGCAGGGTAATTGCCTGGGGCCCTGCAAAGCTCAGTTGCTCAGGCTTTTGGATGCAGAAGAACAGTTGTTTTCTGTGGCCTTTGTTCTTTGGATTCGGCGCCCCTGGCAGTGGGGCTTCAGACCCTCCGGGGTGGTGGGGCTTCAGTCCTCATTGGGTGGAGGTGCTCTGGGGCTTCAGCCCCCGTGGGGCTCCAGGGTTGTGAGGCTTTGGACTTGTTGGACCCCCTAAAACCTGTGAGGGGGCACAGATCCTTGGTTGAGAACCACTGCTGTAGATCTCTATGTTGTGAGAATACATCAGAACAGCAAAACTATTTTTTTTCAAATTATAGATCACCCTATTTACATCTCTGTCTAATCTCATATTCTCCTTTAAATTATAAATTTCCCAAATGGCATGGTCTAAGCTAGGGGAACTGTTGGAATGTATTTAAGTGATTTTATTAGCTTTAGTGCAGGATTGGAATACAATTTGGATGTGTTGGAGATATATGTGTATTCAGTGGTACCTCCCTCAGGATTTATCTGTTTTAATGAACACTGAGAGAAAGAGAGAGAGAGAGAGGTAGTTTATGTGATGTAGATTTTAGTAGAGGCAGTGAGTTTCTGCAGTTAAAAGATCTGAGTCGTCATTATTTGTATTGTAGTGGTGCCCAGTAGCTCCACTGAACTAGATACTGTACAAACTAAACAAAGAGATTATCCCTGCCTTTGTATTTTTTGTCTTGCTTTTCTATCACATAAGGGAATCAAAGACAAGGCTCAGGCAGCATAGATCAGAATCCATTCTTCTCTTCTTTGTTATGGCAAACACTCTGGGGTATGATAGAAGATAATATTTCAATGTACGTACTTAACCACATCAACCCATGGGTTTCTGACATGAAGAATTATGGGTTATTGGGCATGTGGCTCGTTTTGATTTTTGGGGGTCATTTTATTTTTGAGTGGGAAGGTCTATCACCCTAGTAAACTTCATGATCTTGGAGCAACAGGTATTGTAGCCACAAAATAACATTTTCTTTGAGACTGAAAATGAAGCGCACAGGTTAAGAGATGGTTTCTTGTGCTGACTTGTTCAGGTCTATAATTATGTAGTTCAAATTTGAGGATTTAATTTAATAATTTTGGGCTTGCCTAATAATAATAATAATAGTGAAGATTTTTTGCTCATAAAAGAAATTATGAAAGAGGCTCTTCAGTAACAACAGTACTACTGATGCATTAGTTATTTCTTTTATAAGGGTCCAAATATGCAGTCAAATATTGTATAGAGGGGAAATGTTAATAGAAGAGGTGTAACTATAGTATCCTGTCATTGCTTGGAATAAGAAAAGAAGCCATCCTCTTTAAACAGGGCTGGATGTAATATAACAAGCGTACAAATACCTCTGTATAATATGAAGATTGAATTACTGTAGCACTTAGGTGGGTTGGTTTGTTTGTTTTTTAAATAAAATTGCCTCGGGGAGATGTCAGCTTTAAGATGTATTTCAGTCCCAAGACTTCCTTAATCTTGATTTGCAAAAATTATATATACAATTGAAGCCAAGGAGTCCAGATCACTTACATTATCACATACTATGTCAGTATCAATGTCTTTATGATATTTTCACTACTGGTTTGCTGAAGCAGCTGCAAAGCTTTAAATGCATTTGTTTTGTTTTTTTTAAATTGGCTTCTAGGTAGATAAAATTAGTTATACATCTAAAGCTGCTACTGATGTATAAATCATTAATTAG
This sequence comes from Eretmochelys imbricata, assembly GCF_965152235.1. Lineage (NCBI taxonomy): Eukaryota > Metazoa > Chordata > Testudines > Cheloniidae > Eretmochelys > Eretmochelys imbricata. The sequence goes on from NC_135579.1 coordinate 26,122,264, forward strand.
ATTACAATTTAAGAGGAGATGCTAGCTAACTTTATGAGATACTGTGCTGTTTTATAGTTGAATACTTCAAGTAAAACCTAAATAAGATTTGAACTGGACCAGCGGAAATGATGAATTCTCTCAAGAGTTATGAGTTGGGATAGAGGGTAATTTTGACGTGCTTGGAGAGTATATTATCATCTCTGATAATTAATGCAAATCAAGCTAGCTATTTGAAAACTATATCTATAAAAGGCTAACCCTCTATTCTTAACAGATGAGAAGCATATTTTAAAGGTCCTTGTTAATACTAAAAGGAAATAGATTCTTTTTAAAAAATCTCTGTGCTTTTCCATAATTTTCAGCCAGGGAAAAGTAAGTGGGACCTGTGAGGACTCAGATGAGGGCCACTGTGAGTGTATTGCGGTTATAACATCTGATCAGGTCTAGAGATGCCTATAACGTACCAAGTTATAGATGTGATGGGAAAAGTTGGGGATTGGATAAGCAACTCAGGAGGCAGCATCAAATAGCTGGAGAGTAAGAGAGCCGATCTAGTCTCACATTCAGACAAAACACCAGAATTCTGCATTTATGCCAATGCAACAATCCATTTCCACTCAACTAAACAGAAAGTGCAACTGTGTCTGTTTCAGTAAACACACAGGCCTTTTCTTCTCCTGCAATTACTTTACCTGTTTTAAATAATAGTCCAAATGCCTTCAGCACTGTACACTCTAATGTGGACCAGCCTCACACATCTTCAAATCACGCTGTAAATAAATAAATGCCATCTTAATATGCAGCAGGATTTTGTTGAGGCACTTGCAACATTTCTGGCTCCACATTTCTCCCTTTCCCTGGGCTACACTTACTAGGTACAACTGACCACAAAGTAAAGAAATTATAAGTTAATTAATATTCAGTGTAATACTTTAAATCATAGCTAATATTTGAGCAATAAATATAAGTGACAAATTCCTTGCTCCCTTACGCCCTGTGAAACCCACTGAAGTTAATAGAGTTGCACAGAGTTTGTGAGGGAAGATTTTGGTTCATAGTTTGCTCTGAATTGTATTAAAAAAAAAACCCAAGCCCTAATAATTGTTCTCTAATGCTTTCTCTCAAGTGGTGAAATTTGATCTGTAACTGTCTATACAAAATGGGAGTCTTTCCATAATGGCTTAGATTAGAAGCTAAACTTTCCAAAATTAGAAGCTGCAAAATGTTAGAAGAAGTGAAGCCAACAGTTTGTTTTCCCATCTCAAAGGAAGGTGTAGTGTACCATAAAGATACAGATGGAAAAGGAGGTATTGCTGAAATTATTGTATTGCTTCCGAAAGATTAAGCAATTTTAACAAGAATCCCTATCTGCTCATGAGACACACTAAAACTCCATCTTGGAACAAGCTTCTTTTATTTTTTTTTATGTCTTTTGCTTCATATTTAAAGACATGCTATCTGCTTAAGAGCCTTTGGAATGGTGTCCAAAGCATGAAGAGGCATATGAATGTTTAGCATTTCTGGCATGTAAATACCTTGCAATGCCGGCTACAAAAGTTCCATGCGAACATCCGTTCTCACTTTTAGGTGACATTGTAAATAAGAAGCAGGCAGTATTATATCCCTAAATGTAAACAAACTTGTTTCTCTTAGCAATTGGCTGAACAAGAAGTAGGACTGAGTGAACTTGTAGGCGCTAAAGTTTTACATTGTTTTGTTTTTGAGTGCAGTTATGTAACAAAAAAAATCTACATTTCTAAGTTGCAGTGTCATGATAAAAAGATTGCACATGGTACTTGTGTGAGGTGAACTGAAAAATACTATTACTTTTGTTTATCATTTTTACAGTGCAAATATTTATAATAAAAATAACATAAAGTGAGTATTGTATTCGGTGTTGTCATTGAAATCAATATATTTGAAAATGTAGAAGAACATCCAAAATAATTAATAAATTTCAATTGGTGTTCTATTGTTTAACAGTGCAATTAAAACTGTGATTAATCATGCTTACTTTTTAAATTACGATTCATTTTTTTTAGTTAATCATATGAGTTAACTGTAGTTAATCGGCAGTCCTAATTATAAGTTTATAGATAAGCAGGACACATGTTGCAATTTGTTTGCTTGCTTATGATATTGGGTATGACAAGAGCTAATCACAGTAAAAGTCTTAACAGCATCTCAGCAAAATTGAAAACTTTCAGTAACTTTGTAGAAGATCACCAGAGAGCAAGTTCCTGAGTTTTACAGCAAAAATATATTTTCCCACCAAAATGATATTGTTCTCTGAGAAAACCATGTCACGAGAATGGTAGGACAACTATTAAAATATGTTACTTCTATGTGAACTACAGGGCATAAAAAAGAAATATTTTTCAGCCATGAAATTCATGTAGCTCTAATTGTAAGTATAGTGTTGTATAGTGTTTAGACTGAGCTAACTGTTGCCCTTGGAAACGTGTATAGAGTTCTCATTGACTGCAGTTAGATATTTCTTTTGAATTCTCTTGAATGGGATCTCAATTCTTTAAACTACAATATGGATAAAATGTATCTATAGCCTGCTCAATAATGACGGATTAATGCAGTCCGTCCTCTGATAATTTGCTTGTCACACTGAACGTTTTGAAAATGTCTCTTTCACTGTCAGGGATTGATTCTAGTAATCATAACCTACCAGGTGGCATGAAAAAGACACAATAATAACTGGCGTTTATGTTATTACTCTACCAATACAACCCACTCATTGTTCTACAAAAATTAAACCGTAATTTGGATTATCAATACAGTTATTTTTGCTTTAGTTAAGAGATTGATTCCTTTAATATTGCAGAATGGAAAAAATAAATTTCTTGCAGATCAATATACAATAGTAGTCTCTCTTCCCTTGCTTCAGACTGTCCTGATAAATACAATTTTAGACTGCATATCTAACAGATCCTGCAGATTAGATAGCAACGCAGAGGCACTATTAAATGCTGAATATTACAATTTTCTTTTGGTATTTTCTGAGCTTTACAATATATAACAGCCACTATATTGTATTACAGTTGTTTAATAGGTATCAAATTAATTTGTTCACTAAAAGGAAGAAGATAGCCTTATTGATGTAGTTATAACGTGTTCCACTGAGGTTAATCCCGAGTAGTTTAAGAAGGAGCTTCAAAACATCCCATGTTGGGAATCAGACTAAATGAAAGAGGGATAAGCAATAGTAACTGAATTCCAGCAATGAAGACTTGACTCTGAGAAATCAATGGGAATTTCAGGTGCTTATCACCTCTAAAGCTTAAGTCTTGGAAGTGCATAACTGGAATGCCATCTCAACCTAAGGCCGAATCAGTTCATGTCATTTTATCAGTGACTTTACCAAATGCACCAGGAAAAACATTTTGGTTTCCCTATTATGGACCAAATTTTCAGAGGACTCAACTCAACCTTTTATTTTCTGTTTTCTGTGCTGGCTTCCGAATGGTAAGAATCATTTCAGCTTCTTTAAAGGGTTCATTGTGACCAGGAACAAAGTGAGTGAACACAGATTCAGAATAGTCTTTCCTGCATTATTCAATTCACAAAGGACTAAATCCTGAACACTTTACTCAGGAAAACTTCCCTTGAGTTCAGCATGACTTTACCAAATATAGGCTGCGTAAATACAGAGTAAGCATATGGTCCAAATAGTAAATAGCTCCTATTCTCTTTTAAAATGTATGAAGATGATGGCAGAGGTAGCCACAAAGTTTATGTAAGCTACTCCACCTTCAGAACTCCAGCTATGGCACAGCTCTGGGTTCAAGTTCTTAAGTCAAATTGCTTTTTTCTCTGATCCCATGACATCCTGACCTCATGTCTACTGTGTGTGATTCTGTACATATCTTTCACGCATCCTAGACACATTCAAAAGTGCTTTTATGTTTGGTCTGTCAGTCAGATGATATGTATCATTGAAAGCCATTACCTCAACAGGTGTTCAATCAGATGGATCTAATGTCTAACTGGAGTTGCTTTGTCTGAGATTCTCTGGCTAACAAAAGGGGAGCCATTATTACTTACATGTGAAAGGAACTTGTGCTGTGCACAGTAAGTAGGCCAACTTGTTTAAGAACTCCACCAATGTGCCTGAAGTGGATTTTTAGTACAACCCAGTAGACATTAGAAAGGTCCTCTGCTCTGTCCCTTTTGTTTAACCCTTTTGCAATAAATCTCTTTTCAGATATGCACGTGGATTAGGTTATTAGCTTCATTTCTTTGACCCTCTGTTACAATCCCTTGCCTTTGGTTTACTGGGAAAGTGAGGTATAATCATAATACCAAAGATATGTCTACGAGGGATTATTTTATTTTGTTTTTAATGTGGTGTTGTGGTTTTTTGAAGAGTCCTTTATACTTGGGAATTGGAATTTATTGAGGCTGGCAAAAATGGCACCTGTAGTTATGAATAGCTCCCATGTGTACCAATAATTCCCTGATGTAACTTGACATACAACAAGGTCTACTCCCTTTACCTTTCAACTCTGACTGATAAAATTCAAGGATGGATGATGGGAGCTGTTCACCAGAGATTCAAACTACACAGCCTCTCTACCACTCTTTGCCCATTAGGGCCATGACCAAATCCTTCCTCCTTTCAATCACAACTGCTACTGCTCCATTGCTGTATCTAGCCCCAATTCCCAGTTCAATGCTGCCTTAGAGGCTTCTGCAGTTCCAGAGACTGGAGAGGAACATTCATAAAAAGATGTATTGGGAAAGGTCAGACTGTACATTTCCTGAGCATTATGTTCATTCTGAAGAATAATGGTTTCATTTAGATTACTGAGGTTTTGCAGTCTTATCACTTATTTTAAAATATGAATTTGACAGGGAAGAGCCATTTGTCAGAGTATGGTAAATATGTTTATTTCCATTCTCCTAAGGATTTGAGGGATTGAAAAGCTGTACTGCTTTTGCTGTGGCTTTTCTATTGAATTTTAATTATAAAATTAAAACAAAATACAAATTGATAATACATACCCCACAAAACAAACACTCCACTCCAAATTAGGTTTGGGGTTCTTCTATATATCTTATAATCGCAGCAAGTTAGGCAAAGACAGATAGAAATTTGAATGAAATGTTTCATCTTGCATAACAATGCAAATTAGAGTCTAGTCAAATATAAATAATTCTAACCAACTTTCCATGCCTTGGTCTATTAACCAATATTGGGTTTATATATTATAATCCATAAACTGCTTCCACATATCTAAATTTCCTTTCTTTCTAAAGGGATCATTCTTATAGATTTGTTTTAGTCAAGCTCTCACAGTTCTGAAAAAACAAAGGCCAGCATTGCGTCTGATTTAATTCCATTGACTTTGGTGAAGTTTATGAGTTAAATCCTGGCTCCTATTGAAGTTATTGGTAGTTTTGCCATTGACTTCAGTGGGGCCAGAATTTTATCCGATCTATTTCAGGGTTTTATATATAGCCTATGAGCATCATATGTAAGGTTCTGATTCAGTAAAGCACTTAAGCATGTGCTTAACTTTTAGCATGTGCTTAAGTCCATCCCCATTAGAGCAGTGTGAATAACTGATTTTTCATTTCTCTGGCCATATCAAAAAATCAAAAAGAAATTCCTTTGAGTTGACTAAAACAAATTGTTTTTGAAATTTTGGGGGAACCAAAAGTAAAAAATCCATTCTTTTCAGGGCAAACAAAAAAGCTTTGTTTTGTTTAAGCTTTATTAAACATTTTCTAAAATTTAAATTGAAGTGATTTTCAAAACAGTCATTTTCTAATTGAAAAACTGAAATATTTAAAAAATGTTGAAGTGATTTTTTTTTTCTTTTTTCTTTGAGGTTTTTTACTGAAACAGTTGTGGGTGGATTTGACACAAATTTGCAAAATGTTTTTGTGAGACCAAATTGGCATTTTTCTGATGGAAAAAATGTCGCCTCCCTCTAATCCCCGTTCAGTGATGCATAAATCCCATTGATGTTCAGAATCTCAGCCATGTTGATTTTAAAATGGTTTGTTTGTGTGATATTTGCCTTCTCTCCCTTTCAGCCAACACATCAAGGCAATGAGCAAATATTTTCATTGTCCCTCTATAACATGTCTATCTTCCAGCCTTCTTTTGACAACACTGCTAAAACTCTTGTCCAAGCGCTCGTCATCTCCTACCTTGATTAGTGCAACTTGTACCTCCCTAACATTTGCATTACCTCACTCTGGTCCAGTCAAAACACTACCCTCTATATTATTTTCCTTGCCTGTCATTCTGACTGTCACTACATGCCATCTTAAATCCCATTGCTGTTTCCCCTATTTTCAGCGCATCAAATTCTAGCTTCTTGTCCTCATCTTCGAAGCCCTTCAGTACCCTGCCCTGTCCTATTTATCCATGCTTCTATTATATTGATACCACTGCTCTTTCCACCCTGCCAGCTTGTACACTTCTGCAAATATCTTCATGGAATCACAGAGACCTCAATAGGTCATCTAGTCCAGTGCCCTGCACTGAGGCAAGACTAAGTATTATCTAAATCATCTCTAGCAGTTGTTTGTCTAACCTGTTCTTAAAAACCTCCAATGATGGGGATCCCACAGCTTCTCTAGGTAATTTGTCCCAGTGTTTAACTCTTCTTACAGTTAGGAAGTTTTTCCTAATATTTAACCTAAATCTCCCTCGCTGCAATTTAAGCACATTACTTCTTGTCCTGTACTCAGTGGATAAGGAGAACAATGTATCACCCTCCTCTTTATATCAGCCTTTTATGTACTTGAAGACTGTTATCATGTCCCCTGCTCAGTCTTCTAGTCTCCAGACTAAACAAACCCAATGTTTCCAATCTTTTCTCGTTGGTCATGTTTTCTAGATCTTTAATCATTTTTATTGCTCTCCTCTGGACTTTCTCCAGTTTGTCCACATCTTTCCTGAAGCGTGGTGCCCATAACTGGACACAATTCTCCAGTTAATGCCTTATCAGTGCTGAGTAGAATGGAAGAACATCCCTCGGCCCACGCCGCTTCCCACAGCCCCCATTGGCCTGGAACGGTGAACCACGGCCAGTGGGAGCTGCGATCGGCCGAATCTGTGAACGCTGCAGGTGAACAAACTGTCCCAGCCCGCCAGCGGATTTCCCTGTTGGGCCGCGTGCCAAAGGTTGCCGATCCCTGCTCTATGCCATTATCCATGCCTTCTTTCATGTTGGCCATATGAATGGACGGTCCTCTCTGAACCAATCTATAAACTCACTCTCTTCTCAAGACCTACTATTACTGCAATGTCTACAAGAAACTACCAGATTTGCAGCCTGTGCTTACAGATAACTAAATAACTATGCAAAGTGCAAATAAATGGAGAATCAAGCCTGGAGACTCAGAAAATCACTGTCTCCTGTCTTTTGGCACCTGGTAGTATTTGGCATATATTCAGTCCTTGAAGGAGACTTTTAAAAGAAAAATCATGGGTAACCCTGAAAATCAGGGAGGGGTAGGAAGTATGAAAGAGGTCATAGAGATTTGCTTATTTGAAGACTGACACACTTGAAACCTCGATATTCAGATTGCTTGGCACTTTATTTTATTCTATTGTCTTCTAATCAGGGTTTTATACCCTACCCATCACCATAGAATTTGGGCATTTATTTGAGATTTGCAAAACACTTCACAAAATTAAGTGGGCTTTGTTACACCCAAATTCTGGATGGTATTTTACGGTTAGATCAACCGTGATACACAAAGTGACTTGCCTAAAGCATCACAGAGATCAATGACAGAACTAGAAGTAAAATCCAGGAGTCCTGACTCCGAGCTCCTGCACTAACCATTAGATGACATATTGTCTATAAATATATGATTAAAAGAGTATTATAGTGCATGTCTCTACTGAAGAAAAAAAACCCTCCTGGAAACCATTTAAGAACTCCATGGTGACATTTTTTTTTAAATTACAAGTCAAGATGAATTACCTGAAATCTTTATCAGATCTGTTTTCATTCCTAAAACCATGACTTGTCCAAAATAAAATATTTAGTGGACTGAAAAATGAAGCCTTGTTTGTCTCAGTCTTGTGTATGGGAAACCTACAAACTATGATCAAGTAGAAAAACACAGTTGCCCAATCTGACATTAAACCCAGGGTGAAGTTCTAGAATGCTACCAGGTGCCACTTAATCTACCATTCTAATTACAAAAAGGCTACAGTGCGATATGTATTTAGTGTCTTCTCTCTCTTTCTTCCTTCCTCCATCTTCAGCTTCTCACCATAACAAAGATGAGACCAACCTAGGATCAAAGAATAAGAGGCACATGTGCTTATGACCAAAACAATTTTCTATCCCAAAATTCAATCAAGGTTCTTTTAATCAGGACATAAATCTTTCAGACACACAGCACAAAACTTACAGCAAACCTGACTGCCACTGCTTTTTTTCCCGGTCATTCTGCAATTACAGCCTATCAGTGAGCGGTGACTGGGAAAGAGGCAACAAAGAAGAGGAGAGAGCCTGTAAAAGCAGTTTTAAACATGATGAGCTTGGTATTTTTTGCTTCTCTCAGTCTGTGATTTCAATCCTTTAGGGGATGCAATGAAATGGAATTGGGCAATGCCAATCAATCAAGTTAAATTCACTTTTAAGGGGTATTCTATACAGGCAACCTTAAGAACTGAATCCTTTCTACTTGCAAAAAGGGGTCCGCAGTTTGTTTTTATTTAATGAAAGCAGAAAAACAGTAAAATGTCAGTCAATAAAAAGAGTATTATAAATTCCCTCTCTTTTAGGTGAGCCAGAGAGAAAGTGTATTGGGGAGGCATTGATCTATTCTCGATCAATCTTTGCAATAAAGCCATGCATTTTTTCAAACTAGCAGGTAGGTGGGTTTGTCTGTGAATGTGAGCATAAAATACCAGACTGCAATCTACATCTACATCTATTTAGGGCTGGAATTTTTGACACCCCAGCACCAGCTCCAGCTGTTCTAACCAGCACATTGGGACAACTCCACCAATTCCCTTACCCTTCTTTATGTGCTTTCAATTCATCTGATCCACATTGTGAGTAATGAATGATTGTGAGAGCATCTTCTTACCCTAGCACATCCAGGCTAAAGGTCTGGTAACTCATAAGTGGAAGTTCATTAGTCCCCCTTACTGGCCTGAATAAATGTACAGTCCAAGCCACAATCCAGTTGAAAATAGTATTTCCTTTCATTTATTCTAGTAGTACTTGTCAGTAATTTCGTGTTGTGATTCCCCTCATACTTTGCTTTCACTAGGAAGCTCTGATCAACTTTCACTATAGCCTTCATGATTTTAAATACTTCCATCAAGTTTCCTCCAACTCTTTTCTAAAAGAAGTCCTGTTGTTGTAATACAATGATTTCCTCTCTATAGGTATACACAGGTTTCATCTGCTCTGATGGTTCCTGTACATGGTGCTGATTAGATTTCTTGGCTTCTCTGTGGCCTAGTTTTCAGCAGCTGTTTGAAGTTTACCCATCATTATGAATTCAAATAGGATAAGAAGAAATGTCTAGGTTTGCAAAGCAGCATTATGAAGTCATATGGGCCAACAGCTGTCACTTATACCTTGGAGATGCTCACATTAATTTTTGCTGTGCAACTCACGGCTGTTTTAAATATTTTACTTTTCACAGATCAATGGAATACTGTCCCCAATTTTCTTTGCAGCATCAAGCAGATAATTCATCTCCATCCATTAACAGTGGAGTGCACTGATGTCCTAAGATTTTAGAGAGTTTTATAGGAATAATATAAGTTCATCCTTTTTCCCCCTGCAAAGCAATAAACACTTTTTGCACTGTAAAGTGTGATAATAGCCAAGAAACCTAATGCCAAGGACACTAGAGGCAGAATCAATATCAGTGCCATCTAAATGAATATCTCAGTCATTAGTATGTGCCCAGTTTTGTGCACTGTTTTGACTAGGGATTTAAAAAAGGCATAGGTGCCTATTTGGAAATAATTATGGCCCAATATGTGTAGTATATGTCCGCTGTTCAACGTTTTGTGTTGGTACACATAATGGGGCCCCTCAAAGAGACTTCTTTGTGATAGCTATCTAGCCATACACTCCTGAATGGGCACTTTTGTTTTGCTTTGTAAGAGGGAATCCATGAGAGCTGCTGGGCATCCACAAATACTACTTTTCTATTACATGTTCTTTTGTAGCTGAGATGTTTCCATATTTGGAACATAAGAGGAGATTAAGTTGTTGGGCAGGCATTAGCTATTTTTCTTCCAGAATTCTCTGGATTTCACGCATCAGGCACACTCACCAAATCAGCTACTCTCCAGAACTGCTTGTACCTCTGAATGAAGGATATCACCATGGTCAGGGTAAAGTGTACTTTTACCACCAGGTATGTTGAGACACACAGGACCATTGGAGGGTTCACTATTCTTTACAAGCAACTCCTGTCTCAGACCTGACAAACTCACTATCCAGAAAGGGTAGCATGATGGGGTTCATCTGGCCTTCACAACCCATGCTGAAGGCCCTGCTGCTCTACTACATCCTGCCCCAGGAAACAGCTTTCTGAGAGGAAAAGAGCAGTGAGTATTAGACCTGTAGGCCTTGCCTAAAAAAGCATCTCAGGAGCATCCATTTGGGGCTGATGATCAGCAACACTCAATCAAGGCGCAACAGGCTGAAATAAAAGTTTCTGTCTGCCGCTAGCAAGGCAGTACCTGGATGGATCCTGGAGAGTGAGGAGAAATGCTTTGTAGGCCATACACAGAAGAACTAGGTGAGGGCATATTGATGGCCACAAACAGCAACAGGAGTTTAGGAGGAATCCTGCTGATTTAATTTGGGAGAGAGAATTAAAGCCCCAAAAAGGTAAGAAACCATTTTATTTATAATTGGCCTTGAGGGTCAAGAAAGTTCTTCTCTTTTAATCTGTTGTATCCTGGAAGGGGTTTGAACTGTGTGACCTGGCTGGAGGGTTGAGCCACAGAAGACCCACAGAGCTGGGATGACAGCCTGCAGGAGGTGCTAGGAACTGAAAAGAGAAGCAGCACCACACCTGGATTCCGGGGGTGCTCAAAGAGGTGAGTGCAACAGATAGCATGTGAGGCCTCTGATGGAAGCTTATAACTTATTCAGATATTTAGAATCACTGTGAGATGTGTGTATGGATAATATTTAAGTTGAAATATGATATTTGATATAATATTAAATATGGTAAATGATAATATGTTAATAACTATGCCCTGATGGTACTGGAGTGAAAGTTAGTCCCTGGGGAATCCTATGTCTCAGTGATGGCCCATTCAAGTGGAGGGAGTTGTTACCCTTCACTGGCTAGCTGGTTATGTAATGTATTGCACAAACTATCTACCTTTGTACCAACCCAGAAAAGTCAATGTAAGACCCAGAAAAGTCAATGTAAAACCATCAAAGACAAACTAAGAATACCCACTTCCGCAGGTGGGTATTCTTACAACTACAATACCCACCTGCGGAAGTGAAGAAACAGATTGATAGAGCCAGAAGAGTTCCCAGAAGTCACCTACTACAGGACAGGCCTAAACAAAGAAAATAACAGAACGCCACTAGCCGTCAACTTCAGCCCCAAGCTAAAGCCCCTCCAACGCATTATTAAGGATCTACAACCTATCCTGAAGGATGACCCAACACTCTCACAAATCTTGGGAGACAGGCCAGTCCTTGCCTACAGACAGCCCCCCAACCGTTGCCAACTGTGCGCACATATCTATTCAGGGGACACCATCACAGGGCCTAATAACATCAGCCACATTATCAGAGGCTCGTTCACCTGCACATCCACCAATGTGATATATGCCATCATGTGCCAGCAATGCCCCTCTGCCATGTACATTGGTCAAACTGGACGGTCTCTACGTAAAAGAATAAATGGACACAAATCAGATGTCAAGAATTATAACATTCATAAACCAGTTGGAGAACACTTCAATCTCTCTGGTCACATGATTACAGACATGAAAGTTGCGATATTACAACAAAAACCTTCAAAACCAGACTCCAGCGAGAGACTGTTGAATTGAAATTCATTTGCAAATTGGATACAATTAACTTAGGCTTGAATAGAGACTGGGAGTGGCTAAGTCATTATGCAAGGTAACCTATTTCCCCTTGTTTTTTCCTCCCCCTCCTCCCCCCAGACGTTCTTGTTAAACCCTGGATTTGTGCTGGAAATGGCCCAACTTGATTATCATACACATTGTAAGGAGAGTGATCACTTTAGATAAGCTATTACCAACAGGAGAGTGGGTTTGTGTGTTGGGGGGGGGGGGGAGGGGAGGGTAGAAAACCTGGATTTGTGCTGGAAATGGCCCACCTTGATTATCATACACATTGTGAGGAGAGTGATCACTTTAGATAAGCTATTACCAGCAGGAGAGTGGGGTGAAGGGAGAGAAAACCTTTTGTAGTGGTAAACACCCGTTTTTTCATGCTTTGTGTGTATAAAAAGATCTTCTATACTTTCCACAGTATGCATCCGATGAAGTGAGCTGTAGCTCACGAAAGCTTACGCTCAGATAAATTGGTTAGTCTCTAAGGTGCCACGAGTACTCCTTTTCTTTTTGCTTCTATTTGAATCTCTATCCTTTCTCAAATAAATTTCCTTTTCTTTTGTTATAATCAAACTCAAGTATTGTGTGTGATACAGGAGCAGCAGGCTAAGGTAAAGCTAGTAAAATGGGGTACCCTGTATCTTTGAGGATAAAGTATCTGGGATTTCTGTTGATATCTACTGACTGGGGGCTTGATACCGCAAGGGGACACTTTGAAGGGACTTGCAGGCTGGAATACATCTACTGTCAACCTGCAAAGGCAGGGCTGGCATAACCCAGAGAAGAGTGCTTAAGTGGCTGACAGTCTGGTTGTTTAGGGAAGTAACACCAGCTGGCACATGCAAGACCCCCCTCATGCTGAAGGCAGATGGCAACCAGATGATCCACAGCCTTGGGTGCTCTGAGAAGCATCACGCATGCTTTATCGTAGGTGGACTTCCCTGGGAGGAAGAAAGTGGGTCTGAATGTAGTGTTCAATACTAGAAAGAGATCATCTTTATTTGGTGATTCAGTTCCAAGTGCCTCTGCATAATAAAACCTGGGTTTCTGTAGCACCCCTCCAGGACTCATGCCTGGGAAGCTAAATCACTAAAAGGTAAGTCCCCAATACCACATCTTCCTTTCCCAACAGAAACTGAACAACACTTAAACTATGTTTATATAATGCCCAGCTCCAAATACTAACAGCCAACCTACTGACTACATTTGCCAACAATGTTAAATGAATCCTAGGTGCTCAGTACTTTGCTTGAATTTGCAGATTCCCCTTGAAATATTAGTATTACTATTGTTGGATGGTTCTGAAAAATTGGAAAATAAAATGCCAAAAAACTTCAGTGAATCAAAACTGTTGACAAAGGATGTTTCAAATTGAACAGGAGCTAATGAGGCTAGATTCAGAAAATGCCTGGAAGAGGAAGGTGAGATGGCGGTGGTGCCAATGTCACCTCCCTTATAACATTTAGCCTAGTGGTTAGAGCACTCACCATAAATAACATGGCAAATAGTTGAAGACATAACAAATATCAAATATCTTGTAAATCAACCATTGACTGAAATACATTGTAGGGCATCATACACTGACCATGTAAATGGTTTGCTACTGTTAGCTCACCCTGCTCTGGTTGTATGAACCCAAGTTTTTCCATGTATTGTCCAACACCGAAGAAGAAAATATGGAGTGACAACATAAAACAATTGTCTTGCTTCCAATATGGGTTGGGGGCAGATTAGTGGTCAGGGTTTCCCCTCAGCCTTAGGATTTCCACAGGACCTCCCAACTACTCACAGTCATCCGTGGCAGTGCCTGCAACCTGGATTGTAATTACAGTAGAGTGTTTCCTAGCCTGTTCCTGGGCTCAAGCTTCTAAATGGAACTGAAGCCCTCATCTATATCCCTGACGTGGTAATTTTCAGATGCAGTCACCTGATGCTGCTTAGCTGGGTTTGATTATTCCCATCACCTGCTTTCTGGAATCCTTTCACCAGAACAGGGCTGGCTGTTCACTGCCTACCCTGCCCAGCCCTTAAGGAACAGGCCACACTGTTGCAGAGGAGAAGGGGTGGGGGAGGAGGTCAGGAGGTCAGGTCCCAGCAACTATACTCGGACCAAGTTAAAGAAGTAGAGTGCTGAGGGCAGCCCTCCCCTAGGTGGTGTGGATAACAGAAGGATAATCGGCAGTGAATGAGTTACTGCTGGACAGTTCCTAGATGTTACTTAATAAATGTGTGGCCTAGTTAAACCACATTCCTAGTCTTCTGGCCTCCTCCCTGCGGTGTCTGGGACAAAATTCTAACTTCACCATCATTAAGGAATGTAATGTTGTTTTGAGCAACATATTAAGAACAGCTTTTCTTGGTGCATGTTACTTGTATCTTCTTTTTTTGGGAGGACAGTGGTTATGGAGAAAAGAAAGTTGGGGGCAGAGGCAGTCAGAAACTGTTATATTCGCACTTTTTGATGTCAGAAGATGCTGCTTATGGAGTTCTGCTGTTGCAAACATTTTCTTTTACTTTTATTTCATGGTGATGAAAATGAAATATTATTTCACCTTGAAAGCTTTATTTCTGAAATGGGATTTCAACCAAAGTGCATTTGTCCAGAAACTACCAAACCTTGAGATGAATAAAAGGTTTGACAGCTGAAAGTTGATAAGCTCTGGAGTCCTATTTTCCTGCATTCGTCCCTACTGTCTTCTGTTGTATGAGCAGGTTAAACAGGGAATGGTTATTATTATTACACTGATAATGTGGTCCTCAGAGTCACAAATAATGGAATATATATATATATATTGTTTGGAAGGGCTTAAAATACAGTTATAAAAAAATGCACTACCAGTCAGCCTACAGGGCTACTTGGACCATTTCAAATTATCTCAAAAATATATTTTTAATGACTTTCTCTAGCTTGGAAGGAAAAGAAATTGATAAAATGTCTCTTCCATCTGACAAGTTCTTATAGCAGCCCCTACAGCAGAAAACAAAACTTTAAAGAAATATACTATGTTTTATAATTTATTAACTTAGGGCTTGCTTACAGTGTATACTAAATCTTTAGTGTAACCTATGCTTTAGTAATACCAACAGTTATGCAAAATTTGTCTGTTTTAATACTAGCAGTTCTTCCAGTCTATTTAACTGTAAGGAGTGAAAACTGGCTTGTCGTTTACTGTCTTGGTTGTAAAGTCAAGCAATAGTTAAGAAGTGCCAGAATTAAGGTTTCTCCATCAACCTTACTTCAGCCCCCTCCTGGATATAAATTACGATAGTCTTCAATTAGATGATCACATACTATATTTTTCCCCACAGACGCTAGAGCGTCTCAGAATAACAATTGTAAGAATTTTTTAACATGGTCAACCAATCTATTTTTTCTTGGGCTGTAGATTAATCATAGTTAACTCATGTGATTAACTAAAAAAAATTGCTATTAAAAGAATTAATTGTGCTCAGTCGCAGTTTTAATCGTACTGTTAAACAATAGAATACCAACTGAAATATTAAATATTTTTGGATGTTTTTCTGTGTTTTCAGATATATTGATTTCAATTACAACACAGAATACAAAGTGCTCACTTTATACTACTTTTGATTACAAATATTTGCACTATAAAAATGATGAACAAAAGAAATAGTATTTTTCAATTCACCTAATACAAATGCTGTAGTGCAATTTCTTTATTATGAAAGTTGAATTTACAAATGTAAATTTATGTAGAAAAAATAACTGCATTCAAAAATACAACAATGTAAAACTTTAAAAGCCTACAAGTACACTCAGTCCTACTTCTTGTTCAGCCAATTGCTCAGATAAACAAGTTTGTTTACAGTCGCAGGAGATGCTGCTGCCTACTTCTTGTTTACAATGTCACCTGAAAATGAGAACAGGTGTTTGCATAGCATTGATGTAGATGGCATCGCAAGATATTTACATGTCAGATGCACTAAAGATTCGTGTGTCCCTTCATGCTTCAACCACCATTCCAGGGGACATGCATCCATGCTGATGATGGGTTCTGCTCAATAACAGTCTGAAGCAGTGCAGAACGATGTATGTTCTTTTTCATTATCTGAATCAGATGCCACCAACAGAGGGTTGATTTTCTTTTTTGGTGGTTTGGGTCCTGTAGTTTCCACATCAGAGTGTTTCTCTCTTAAGACTTCTGAAAGCATGCTCTACATTCGTCCCTCTCAGATTTTGGAAGGCACTTCAGATTGTTAAACCGTGGGTCGAGTGCTGTAGATATCTTTAGAAATCTGATATTGGAACCTACTTTGTGTTTTGTCAAATCTGCAATGGAAGTGTTCTTAAATCAAACAACATATGCTGGGTCGTCATCCAATACTACCATAACACAAAATATATGGCAGAACATGGGTAAAATCATGGAGCAGGAGACGTACAATTCTCCTCCAAGCAGTTCAGTCACAAATTTAATTAACACATTTTTTTTTAAACAAGCATCATCAGCATGGAAGTATGTCCTCTAGAATGGTGGTCAAAGCATGAAGAGGCATATGAATGTTTAGCATATCTGGTATGCAAATACCTTGCAATGCCGGCTACAAAAGTCCCATGCAAACGCCTGTTCTCATTTTCAGTTGACATTGTGAACTAGAAGCAGGCAGCATTATCTCTTGCAAATGTAAACAAGCTTGTTTATCTAAGCAATTGTCTGAACAAGAAGTAGGACTGAGTGTACTTGTAGGCCTTAAAGTTTTACATTGTTTTATTTTAGAATGCAGTTATTTTTTCTACATAAATTGTGTAAGTTCAACTTTCATGATAAAGAGATTGCACTACAGTATTTGTATTAGGTGAATTGAAAAATACTATTTCTTTTGTTTTTTACAGTGCAAATGTTTGTAATCAAAAATAAATAGAAAGTGAGCACTGCACACTTAGTATTCTATGTTATAATTGAAAATATATTTGAAAATGTAGAAAACATCCAAAAATATTTAAATAAATGGTATTCTATTATTGTTTAACAGCGCGATTAATCATACTCAATTTTTTTAATTGCTTGACAGCCCTAATTTTTTCCTAACTTCATTCTCAGAAATGGCTGAACCAATTTTGTTGAAACTTAAAAAAAAAATGTATTAACTACAGGTTAAGCATAGGCATCATCTCCATCTATAATGTAAGGAGAAGAGGAGGCCTAGAGTATTCATGGAGTTGGCTCAGGATTAGTGGGCTGAATTGTACCAGAGACAAGTTGCTATAGTAGATAAGCTGTTGTGCTCCAGGAGATTCTAGAAGACAGTCCCTATACCGGAGACACGGTCTGCCAGTATCTAGTGGTGCCTCAGATGGGTATGCGGTGGGGAGGGAAAGGTTGGCTTCTTGAATGCTTCCTCCATTCAACCACACAGTAGCTGGGGCAGTCTGACCCTTAGATTAAAGGAGTCCACGGCTACATGTTAAGTATTTCTGGGGTGGCATTTTAAGACTGAGGCCTACATTTTTATTTTCAGAATTGTGGTGGTGATCAGTAGTACTTCCATTATTTGAGAGACACTGGCTTATACAGAAATGGAAAAGTAGAGTTCTCAGCTTCCATGACATGTGGCTTGTGAGATGAAGGTCAGTGGGAGATTAAGGCAGTTAGCTAGCAGAAGAAGGCAGGGAGGGAGGTGTGGGTTTTTTTCTTCCTTAACTTTCAGGTACTCTATAAGGAAAAACCCACAATGAGAGGAAAATGACCAACACGCTGCTAGCTCTTCCTCTGCCTCCACTTGTGGGGGTCCCTGCCAGACAGGCATCCTGACTATGGGTCTTCCACCCAGTCCTTAGTCTTGACTTGCTGGGAATGCAGCCTGCGTATTTCTGCTGATGAAAGCCTGGCAGGAGGAACCACCCAGTATGAGAGGTGGCTGCTGGTGTCCCTCAGGAAATAAGAAAGAGAGCTCCAGGAGGCGATGGCTCATCTGTGTAGTGTCCAGTAGCATGAGGACTTCAACATGATGGATGTAAAAACATCTAGAAGTGAGGATGCTAATTAACCACAGACGACTACATTGGTACCAGAGGACGGAAGAGATTGGCTGTTGGCTACCTTAGTCAGTAGGCAGTGCTCCACCACCCACCCAGATTCCTCGTCCATGATGATCAAGGAGCAGTATGCTGTGCCGGCCAAAGGAAGTGAGGAGCAGACTCCAGTGGCTGAAGATGAGGAGCTGCCTGCTCCCAAGGTTGGAAGGCTCTCAGCCACCACATCCAAGAAGAGGCAGAGTAACGTGCTTGGCAGGGGATTTTCTTTGGAATGTGTTGGAATTCCCATCTGGCTGACCTGACATGATGTCTTGGGAGGTGTGCTGTCTGCCTGGAGCCTGCATCAGAAATGTTATGGAGAGGTTGCCAAGGCCAATCCATCCCTTTTACCCCTACCCCATCCACATGGGCACTAATAATACTGCCAGGTGTGACCCTGAGCAGATCAGCAGTCATTACAGGGCTCTGAGAGTGAAGGTGAAAAAGCCCAGGGAGCAGGTTGTGTTCTCATCCATCCTCCAGGTTGAGGGTACGGCCCAGGCAGGGACATGCTCTTCCTGGAAATGAATGCATGGCTGCGCAAATGATGTTGACAGAAGGGCTTCAGCTTCCTCAACCACAGGATGCTGTTCTAGGAAGAACTGCTGGGATGAGATAGGGTCCACCTGATCAAGAAGGGGAAGAACATCTGTACATATTGACACCCCAGTCTAGTGAGAAGGGCTTTAAACTAGATTCAAAGGGGGTAGGTGACAGAAGCCCAGAGGTAAGCATACCTTAACAGAGGGCTAGATGTTGGGGGATGGGTGGGGAGACATGGAAAATTACAGTGGGGTCACAGGAGCAACATGAGGGAAATTAGTATAGGAATCTGCTCAACACCTTAGATGTCTATACACAAATGCAAGGAGTATTGGGAATAAACTAGAAGAACTGGAAGTATTAGTGCATAAGATAAATTATTACTTAATTGGCATCAAAGAAACTTGGTGGGGTAATTCTCATGATTGGAATATTGCTACAGAAGGGTACATTTTGATCAGGCAGGGGAAAAAACAGATGGTGTAGCATTGTACATCATGAATATTTACACTTGTTCTGAGGCCCAGATGGAGGTGAGAGGCAGACCAGTTGAAAGTTTTTGGGCAAAGATAAAAAGGATAAAAAAACAAGGGGACATGTCATGACAGAGGTCTACTATAGACTACCAGATTAGAACAAATACCAGAAATATGCAAAACATAAGATCTGGTAGTAATGTGGGAGTTTAACTACCCAGACATCCATGGTAAAAATAATATGGCAAAGCACAAAATTTCCAATAAGTGATTGGAATGTGTTGAGGACAAATTTTTGTTTCAGAAAGTGGAGGAAGTAACCAGGGGAACAAACATTTTAGACTCAATTCTGACCGACAGGGAGGAATTGGTTGTGATATTGAAGGTGGAAAGCAATTTGGGTGAAAGTGATCATGAAATGATAGATTTCATGACTGTAAGGAAAGAAAGGAGTCAGCAGCAGAATAAGGACAATGCACTTCAAAAAAGCAGAGTTCATCAAACTCAGAACTGGTAGGTAAGATACCCGGGAAGAAAATCTAAGGGATAAAGTAGGTCAGGAGAGCTGGCAGTTTCTCAAGGAGACAATATTAAAAACAACCGAAAGCTATTTTGATGGGAAGAAATGATAGTAAGAATAATAAGAGGCCAATGTGGCTGCATCTGGAGCTCTTTAATGACCTGAAAATCAAAAAGGAATCCTACGAAAAGCAGAAACATGAAATACAAGAGAATTGCAAAAGCGTGTAGGGACAAAATCAGAAAGTCTAAGGCACAAAATGAGTTCCACCAAGCAAGGGACATAAAAGGCAATAAGAAGAGGTTCTTTACATTAGGAGAAAGATGAAGGAAAATGTAGGTCCTCTACTTAATGGGGAAGGAGAGAGTACAACTGATGGCATCAAAAAAGCTGAGGTGTTTAATGCCTATTTTGCTTCAGTCTTCATAAAAAGGTTACTGGTGTCCAGATACTCAACACAATTAATATTAAGAAGAGGGAAGGAACACAAGCCAAAATAGGGAAAGAACGTGTTAAAGAATATTTAGATAAGTTAGATTTATTCAAGTCCAAAGTTACTGGAACAAATGATTAAACAATCAATTTGTAAGCACCCAGAGGATAATAGGCTTATAAGGAATTGTCAGCATGGATTTGTTAAGAATAAATCATTCCAAACCAACCTAATTTCCTTCTTTAAGTGGGTTACTGGCCTGGTGAATAGGATGGAAGCAGTAGATGTGATATATCTTGATTTTAGTAAGTCTTTTGATGCAGTCCCACATAAAGTTATCATAAGCAAACTAGGCAAATACATCTAGTTGTATTTATTATAAGGTGGGTACACAACTGGTTGAAAGACTGTACTTAGAGAGTAGTTTTCAATGGTGCACTGTCAAACAGAGAGAGTTTATCTAGTGGGGCCTCACAAGGGTCAGTCCTGGGTCTGGTATGATTCAATTGGATAATGGAGTGGAGAAGATGCTTCTAAAATTTGCAGATTACACCAAGGTGGGGAGGGGTTGCAAGCACTTTGGAGGACAGGATTAGAATTCAAAAGGATCTTGACAAATTGGTCTGAATTTAATAAGATGAAATTCAATAAAGATAAGTGCAAAGTACTTCACTGAGGAAGTCAAAATCAAATGCACAGCTATGAAATGGGGAATAACTAGCTAGGTAGTAGTTGTGCTGTAAAGGATCTGGGAGTTTTAGTGGATCACAAATTGAATCTGAGTCAACAATGTGATGAAGCTGTGAAAAAGGCTAATACCATTCTGGAGTGTATTAACAGTAATGTATGTAAGACATGTGCGGTAATTGTCCCTCTATATTCGGCATTGGTGAGGCTTCAGCTGGAGTAAAACATCCAGTTTGGAGCACCACACTTCAGGAAAGGTTTGGACAAATTGGAGAGACTCCAGAGGACAGCAAAAAAATGATAAAATGTTTAGAAAACCTGACCTATGAAGTAAGGTAAAAAAAACCGGGTACGTATGGTCTTGAGAAGAGAAGACTGATTGGGACCTCATAACAGTCTTCAAATTTGTTAAAGACTATTATAAAGGGTACGGTGATCAATTGTTCTCTATATCTGATGAATGTAGGATAAGTAATGGGCTTAACGTGCAGCTATGGAGATTTAGGTTAGATATTAGGTAAAACTTTCTCACTGTAAGGAGAGTTAAGCTCTGGAATATGTTTTTAAAGAAGGTTGTGGAATCCCTGTTGTTGGAGGTTTTTTAAGAACAGGTTAGACAAACACTTATCAGGGATGGTCTAAGTTTTTCCAATCCTGCCTCAGTGCAGGGGCTGGACTTGGTGACTTCAAGGTTCCTTCCAGACTTATGTTTCTGTGAAGAGCTTTTGAAGAACTAAAGGATGTGAAAAATTTACCAGGAATAAGTCTCTGGGGAACAAGAATAAGTCAAGAATAAGTCAAGAATAAGTCAAGCCCAGCAAATCATCAACACTGGGATAATAGAAAGGACCTAGAAGATGGGTAAGGCCACATATGAAGGCCTCTGTTTTGCAAATACTTATATATTTGCTTAACTTCATACACATGAGTATTCCATTCCAACAGCTGAGATTGGATGACAGAGGATGCATCATTTGACAAATTGCCCTGTTCTGTTCATTGACTCTGAAGCACCTGGCAAAGTCCACTGATGGAAGATAGGATTTTGAGCTAGATAGACCATTGGTCTGAATCAGTATGCCATTATTATGTTCTTAAATCAGCACCTCAAGGGTAAACTACAAAGTCCATCACCCCATGACAGCTACCTCCCAAATCCCAAACCAACCCCAAAAGCACAGAGTTTAAAAATATTCAGAGTCCCTCTCGTTAGATCACAAGACCCCAGGCAGTCCTCAGACCACAGCCACCACTCGGAAGCTCACTGGTGCCGCTGGGAAGTATGGCTTCTGGACCCTAGCTCACCATAGGCAGTGCCCGTGAAGCTCCCAATTGGAGGAGACATCCAGCCTCTCAGATTAGCTCAGATTCGCTATTTAAGCTGGAAAGCACAGGAAGTTGTCTGAGCAACTAGGTGGATCCCTAGCTGGCTGCTACATCAGAACTTGCCTTCTCACCTGACTCCTAATTCTTGCCTTGTTCCTGATCCTGGCTACTACACCCACCCCTGGCACTGCCTCTGCCTCTGACCCCCAGCTCTGGTTCCTTGCTTCCAACTCCTGCTCCAACCACTGGGCCTGAAACCCTATGCCTTGGTCCATGACATCTTGCCATAAATGTTCACTTTCTCAGTATTCCTCCCCAAAATCGCGAGGTGTCTCATCCTCATGCATAGAAGAGAGAAATCCTCAATTTTGTGGCTTTGTTATGTGAACGTATGGAGTCTACTGGAAAGAACAAATTAAGCTGTTCACTGAATTTGATTTCAGTTAGTTCAGATTGTTTGTTCATCATTTCACTGTGTATGAATAGACACCAGGCACTGGCATACAGCTGAATCAGTTACCTTGTTTAAATTGAATGCTATTGTTGATACTTTATGATACGAGACAAAATTTCCCCTGAAAGGAATTCTCTTCCCCAGGAGAATCACTAGCAATGGCAAACCAACTCAGTAAATCCTGGAGAAGTTTATCACCCATATCAAAGGGAGAAAGTCATACAGACCTTCAGAAGCTCAATATATTTCCTTTCTAGTTTAGGAGGCAAATGTCTCATCTCTATTATAGAAATAATTATGGATATAGACTGTAGAATAGCTGTTCTATAATTGTTGTGTGTGATTCTCTAGGATATCCAGATCAACTCCAAACTACTCTCACTAGCTCTCCTTTCTGGAAAAATGTCAAAAAACAAAATGTTAAAAACATTTTAAATAAGATTTACATTGAATTTAAAATCAATGTGCAAGCCAAAATAAGTAGAGAGGAGTGAAAAAGAGAATGTAATGAGGTTCTAAAGTGCAAAGCATAATGGTTATCAGCCACTAATTTTAGATCAAATAATAATTATATTTTGAAGAGGAGATAGAATAATTGTTCTCTTTAGGAAATTAAAGCAAGATATAAATACAAATCTGAAAAGAACTTGTACTTAACCAATCTGTTCTGTCCACTAGAAATAACTCCCAGGACCCAAAGGAATATTTCGTAGGACTCAATCCTGAATGAGTATTGGACTCATGTCAGAGGTTTAGAGACAGTCAGAGGTTTAGAGACAGCCAGAGCATGGAGTTGTGTCCCTAGCCATCTTGGCTAACAGGTCCTATCCTCCGTGAACTTACCTAATCCTTTTGTGAACCCAGTTTTACTTTGGGTCTTCCCAACCACACTGGTGATGAGATCCACAGGTTGACTGTGCATTGTGAGAAGATGTCCTTGTGTTTGTTTTAAATCTGCTGCCTATTAATTTCATTGGGTGATCTCTGATTCATGTGTTATGTGAAGGGATAAATAACTCTTCCTAATTTACTTTCTACCCACCTTCTTGATTGTATAGATCTCTATCCTCTTCCCCCCTTAGTCATCTCTTTTCTAAGAGGAACAGTTCCAGTCTTTTTAAACTCTCCTCGTCTGAAAGCAGTTCCATACCCTGAATCATTTTTGTTGCCCTTCTCTGCACTTTTTCTAATTCTAATATATCTTTTTTTTTTGAGCTGGGAAGACCAAAACTGCAGTATTCCAGAGTTGGGCATATTATGGATTTATAGAGTGGCACTATGATATTTTCTGTCATATTATCTAGCCCTTTCCTAATGGTTCCTAACATTCTGCTAGCTTTTTTAACTGCTGGTGGACATTGAACAGATATTTTCAAAGAACTATCCACAGTGACCCCAAGAACTTTTCCTTGAGTGGTACAAGCTAATTTAGACCCCTTCATTTTGTATGTATAGTTTTATTATTTTTTCCAGTGTGCATTACTTAGTACTTATCAACATTGAATCTTATCTGCAATTTTATTACCAGTCACCCAGTTTTGTGAGATCCCTTTGTAACTCTTCACAGTCAGCTTTGGATTTAACTATCTTGAGTAATTTTGAATTACTTTGCCAACTCATTGTTTACCACCTTTTCCAGATTATTTATGAATATGTTGAACAGCACAGGTCCCAGTACAGATTGGTGGGGACCCTGGCTACTTATCTCTCTCCAGTTTGAAAACTGACTCTTTATTCCCACCCGTTGTTTCCTGTTTTTTAGCCAGTTACTGATACATGAGAGGACCTATTTTGCTTAAGGGCCTTTGGTAAGGGACCTTGTCAAAAGCTTTCTGAAAGTCCAAGTACACTATACCAACTAGATCACTCTTTTCCACATGTTTGTTGACGTAGTTGGGTGTTCAGCTATGTCCCCTGCATCTCATAGTCTACTTAATTGTGGCTGTGAAGATGGAATATCATTCTCATGACCTGGGAATATACTTGTTTGATCAGGAAATCCTGGCACCAAGACTGAGTCCAACAAAGCCACTTTTCAGAACAGAACCACACTTTAAGCAATCCCTTAAAAATATGTGTATGCAGTTTTGTTCAACCTGTAGTTAAAGTTACTGGGTGGGATTTTCAAAATAGTTTAAGAGATTTAGGATCACATGCCCGTTTGAGTTTCAATGAGGCTTGTGCTCCTAAGTCACATAGGTGCTTTTTAATGGCCCTCCTCCCACCACTTCTATTAGACAACTGATTTTGCTGGTCCCTTATTTGATCATATAAACTATGTTTTATGTTACATATGAAACACATATGAAATCATGATGATTTGGAGAAGATTTGCATGATTTTTTCCTGCAATCAACATATTGAAAGCGATACAGAACTCCTAGGAGAATAAGGAGAATAAGAACCTCTAGGGGAATATTGTGATTGCTGTGCTCTAGGAAGCTGCTGCTTCTCAGATTGCTCAGCACCTGGGTTAAAATCAGTCCACAGATAATATGATAAGCACATCACCTAATGTGATTCAGAATGAGCAATTTTCATATTAATGGCTTTCTCACTGTATTAATGAAAACACAATTCACCATTATAATGGGGATATCACTTAAATTACACCAAAATTGCTAACGTGAAGGGAGGCTGTTAATAAAGTAAAACTGTTGTACGTGCTAATGACAATCCTATTGTATTAATGATTTTTATATTAGCAACTGTTGTATTACATTAGCAACAATTGAACCAACTCACTGATGCTATAGTAAAGTCATTTATGTTCTACAACTTGTCTCTGGTATGAGATGGATTTGAGAGCAAACTCTTTTTCTCAGGGGTTTCTAGGGGGATAACAAGGGTTGAAAGACAACACGGGACTAGAAAGCAGTAAACTTAGGTTCTAGTCTTAGCTTTGTTGCTGATCTGCCATGTGATTTTTTTTTTATTTTTTTTTTTGTGGTGAGTCACTTAAGTTACTTGTGCTTCAGCTTTCCCTTCTGCTAAATAGGAATGATACTAACCAACCATATTTATAAAGGTTTATGCAGGATAATGTTGTATCTTGCTTTAAAGATAGGAAGCCACATATTTCTGATTCACTTAAACTATAACAATGGAGTTATGCCGCCTAATCCCATAGAACCCCAAGAGGATTTGTGTGCTAACTCCCACAGGCATTCATCTGTGCCTACATCCCAGCCTACATTACATGCCTTCTTCTGAAGTTCTTACTCAGAAAAACTCCCAGTGATACCTGAGTAAGGACTTCAAGATTTGGTCCTTTATGTGGGGAAGCATTACTGTAGTTGGGAAATGCTGTTGGTATTGTAGCTGTCTACCAAATGGTGGAGTACACTGTGATTTTAGCATGCTATTGATCTACTGATTATGTATAACTGCCATTAATATTAATAGGTATTTAATATATCAAGCGTGAAACAGAGTCTTACAAAGAGGGGGGGAACACTTAAAAAAATTACTAAAATTACGCCATCCTTTATAGAAATGTTCTTTTCTCTAATCAATAGGGCACAAGCAGTTTCAATACAAAGAGGGAGAGAAGAAGTTGTAGGCATCATGCAGTTTGACATCATTAACTTGTTATAAGAAGATACACTTGTTCAATTGTTGTAGCACTTGTGCTATACATTTACATTTCCTGGAACTTCTCTAATAATGTGTAACTTGTTTTTCTGGGACGGATTCATGTACAACACTTTCAAAAGTGACCAATGACTTTGGGAGCCTCATTTTAGACAGTCCAGTCTGAAGTTAAAACCTAAACATTGGGACACCCACAGTCATGAATCACATTTGCAGATCTTTGCACAAGAGTGCAACCATACACCCAGTGCACTTAACATGGGATTTACAATAAATTAGACTGGTTCAAATTATCAAAATGTTGATGAAATTTAGTCATTGAATTTTTATTTTTCAATAGGGGAAAAAAGGGAATAACATTTGGGAAAATTACCTTCCATTAGAGCAGGATTGGATCCCAAAACTTGATCATAAAGCAGTAGATTAATAGATTTTAAGAGCAGAATGTTCTGTGCTATATTGGTTCTTATTCCACACTCCTCCTCATAACATCTAGGTATCTGAGCACCTTCCAGAGTGCATTAAGCAACATGATTAACACCTGTTGTGTTTGTTCTCTCATCCTCTCCACAGGGAGATAAGTGTGTGTAGTGGAGTGTTTTGTTTTGTAATTATGGAAGAGAGGGCCAGCAGAAGGTCTATGCACTACTGAAGTCTTGGTTAAGCTGTCAAAATGGATTGTGAGACCGAGATTATTAAAGTGGAAAAAGGGGGTTAGGTGCCTAACACTGTTTTGTGTCCTGTTGGTTCAGGATAGTTATTTTAGGATTGTGTCTAACGCGTATTCTGAGGTGGAGAGTTTTGCCTGGTCCCTTGGGGCCATTTTGGCAAGTTAATAAAGAAGCAGTTATTGAAACTGGCCCTGATGTGCTGTGCTTCCTACATACTATGAGTGGTTGTAACAAACATCCATTGGAATTGAATAGAAATTGGGCCTATCTCTTAGGTACTGTTGAAAATCCCACTCTCAGTGTGACTCAACTGATGCATAGAGCTTTGTGAGGACATTCTACACAAGTGTAAATTCACCAGTATGCATTCAAATCATCCCCTGAAACATGCAAAGCTGTAAATAGTAACAGTTGTGACATGTTCAGTATACAGAAAAATAGTGAATATAAGTGTTATGCTATATGAATCGCTAAGTTTTTCAAATAACTTTCTCATAACTACTGAACAAATGTGACCTCGGTGTATTCCATAGCTTAGTTTTCAAGAAAATGTGTAATATTTTTTTCTTATGTTATTTTGAAACCTCAGAAGTTAATTACTGGAGATAGTTGGATTATTTTTCTTGCTTATCTTTATTCTGTTGGGACTACACATAATTTGCATGTAGCACCATAATATGAGTCCACTTCAGATACAGTCAATTATATAAGTCTATCAACAGATATTTTATTATGGGAACAATGGAGACAGAAGGCTTGTGCTTTGTGATGAATGTAGATTAGGAAGCGGTCACCCTGACATACCTAATTAGTTTTAGAATTTTAAATTAATAGGTAGTATGCCCTGAAGGCATCCATACATTTAGGCTGAGACTGCAGGATATCTGGTCCAGCTCCCATCTGCTTTTGTGAGCAATGGCATGGCTTGATGCACTGCTTATATAGTGGCATAAAATACTATGGCACAACTAAGTCACTGTAAAAACAAAATTTGCATAATACTTTT
Source organism: Eretmochelys imbricata (assembly GCF_965152235.1). Classification (NCBI taxonomy): domain Eukaryota; kingdom Metazoa; phylum Chordata; order Testudines; family Cheloniidae; genus Eretmochelys; species Eretmochelys imbricata. Next base: position 26,150,066 of record NC_135579.1, read on the forward strand.
GTCATACTGCATATATTTCTTTTTGGAAACATTTGTGCTATTAAATAATTATGCAAATTCCTAATAAATGGGTGGTTCAAACTGATATATCTCAGGTGCCCTATGAGACCTAAATAGATCTTTAAACCAAGATCTCAGTAAACAATTGATGCAGAAAATCTAAGAGTATGAAATGAATAGCATATACTGTTATACTCACATACTACTTAATGTTATCAATTTGAACCAAAAGACATTTTTACTGCCAAGCACTGAATTCAAGGTTCTGTTCTTGTGCTCAGACAGCTGGTAAATAACAGGAATATGCAAATCAGGTACCAAAAAATGTGATTCAGTCCAAACCTTTACACCAAACTCGAAAGAAATCCAAACCAAACTTTTTCTGAGGAATTTGGCTAATAGCTCTAATTTGGCTAATATCTGCAATGCATCTGCATTTCATGGTTTTGGCTGCTACTAGGACAGACAGATTATGAGGAAAGTTATTTTAAGAGATACCAAGATAATGAATGTGGTATAAAAACTTAGACTGAGGTTTGCTTTAAGTTTTTGAGCTTGTTAACTGAAGAATGCCAATCTCATGCACACTGACTCATGCGAACTTTGAAAAATCCCATATAAAATGAAATAAGCAAGTTTCACTGAGCTGTCTTTATTATCATGGTGGTTTTGATTCAGACACACCAGGAGCTACTGGAAATCTCGCACCCAGTGAGACTTTTTACTGATTACCTATGACTGATTTCTTTTATTTTCACTTACACCGATGTAGATATTCATTAAAACACCTTTAGTTGGGAAAACATAACTGTGAGTGCAGGTCAGCACAGCACCAAACAAACCTTTGATTCCAAACCTAGAAGCTTGGACAGGCTTACTGAGGTCTACAAACCATGTGAGCTGGGCTGACTTTCAATCTAACTTCAGTTAGGTTACCAGTTCAAGTGGAAAGCGTGTAACTGGGTGGAATTATGGAATTATGCTGTTTTTTTTCCAAAACCCATTGAAGTCAGTGGAAAGTCCAATTAACTTTAGTGGGATTCAGCTTAACCCAATGATCCTAACTAACTTATTTATTTATAGTTGGTGAAAAACATTTTAATTCACTTTGAGAGTAATGCAAAGGAGCCTGTTTTAGTATATCAAAAGCCGAGGAATCTACAGGTTGAAGCATCCACATAGTATTATTCATTCGATTGTGCTTTCCCTTAATATTGTCAATCAGTGGCTGTTATTACTCTAAATGGAATGTGTGCCAGACAATATGGTTCCCAGACATCCAGCCTTTTTTGTGGAGATAATGTCAATGGAATAAAATGTCACTGAATAATGGTTTCCTAATGCTACATAAATGCCAAGGCAAAACCAATTTATTTATTTTATAATCATCTATTTTCTGGAAAATAAATGTTGGCGTGAACCCAAAATGTTTATTTACAAAGTAGAAGACATTGATCCTGTGACAACCTCCAGTTATGAGGACTTTACTTCCATTATTATGCCAAATGATTGGTGGGTTGCACGTTGATTCGTTTTGTTCAATGGGAACTGGTGCAGTTGAGTGAATTTCATACGGTACTAATTTTGTTGAATTCTGATCTATCCTTCATTGCCTTTATTAACCTTCTGTCCTTCTCTGTGACAATTTCAAAACAACACCTTCTTGTTTACAAAATTGTCATTGGCCTTAATGCACACTTATGTTTACCTCTTCCACTGCAGATTCACCCTGCTCCTCCATTGTTAGCCCCTTCATCTCATCTTCATGACTTGCCTTGGTGTGAGGGGAAAAGGTCTCTCTTTCACTGTTTTGGTGCATCTATTTGAAACTCTACAGTGCCACTTTAGCTTTACATTTTCCTACTTACCATTGAGGTACTGGCAATAATATAGCACAGGGATCCCATAGAAAATCCATTATACCCCATAATCCATGTTAAATTCCCTAGACCAGAGTATGTGTGCTGTAGCAAAGAGGAGTGAGGAACTAGGAAATATATTCATTTATTTGTCCCTTTAGTAAAAAACATATCCTCATAACCACAACCAAGGATTGAGATGGAATCACCTGGTAAACAACTTTCTATAAAATGGCGCCGGAGATGCTTATACCTTGTTCCTGAAACATACTCCAAGTATATGAAAGTACAGCCCAGTGTTAAGTTTATGCGGTTTGAAAGGATGGGTAGCAGGAGAACACTAGAGACTGCATAAGAGTTTACACAGCTGTATCCTCCCCAGGGAATCATATTTGAAAACACATCACACTTTCTGTCATCTGGTCCAAAACCAACATATTTATTCATCAGGAGGATTTTTTTTGCAAGTCCCAGGGATAAAGCATCCTTAGTAGAGATGAATTAAGAGGAGAGCATTAACTCCACCAGAGGCAGGTAAATAATTCCAATTCTCCTTCCAAAATGGTGGTGAAATTTTAATAAGAGACTTCTGCAAGTTCCCAAGGACCTCTTCCACCACATCAGTGCTGTTCAGAGAGGTATAAAATTGACTTTAAACCTCCACCAATTCACCCTTCTTCTATTCTTCTTCTATCCTTCATTGGAACTAGTCTACTTTAGTGATGCATACCTTCCATATTTTCAGAACTGTGGGTCAAATTAAGCTTTCAGCTACAGGATTGTAAATCTAGATAAGGTCTATTGATGCCACTGAATTTCTCCAGATTTACACCAGTGTCACCACAGAATTTGAACTCTTGTATTTATTTATATTTTATGTAACAGATGAAAAGTCAAAGATTAGGAAGGCTCCACAATTACACAGTGTGTGCGAGAATGAAAAACATACACCATAGTGCAAGAACTAAACAACACCGTGAAGCTATCATTTTAAGAGTCAGCTTTTACCATCTTTCAACTTGCCCCATTTTCTTTCATTACTTGTACCTTTCTGCCTGTTGGAGATGTAGAGCACCGAACTCTGTTGCATCTCCCTAGGAACTCTTTTTGTCATACTTTGTATAAAGGATGCTATGTATATAGTGCCTTAATTACGATTTATTTGGTACTAGCTCACAGTACTCCTGCATACAAATAGCTCCCCAAATCTGGGGAAGTTGGGTCCTAATTCTCAGATGGTATAGATTGGGGTAACTGTATTGACTTCAGCTGAACCAATTTAATTTATATGTGCAGACAATCTGGTCCTTGATCTTCAGAGCTAATTTCTCTCATTATAATGAGTCAAACCAAAACCCTTCCTTCAAATACCTTCAAGCTTTAAGGAAATTCAGATCTAGGCCCCTGATCCAGGAGAGCATATGCTTAACTTTAAGCACATGAGTAATGACATCCCTCTTCATCAAAGCAAATGAGCATGTATTTAATTTTAAGTGTTTAAATCCCATTGAAAATTAAATTAAGCATATGCATACAGGCTCTGCTGACTTGGGATGGGATTATATACATGATTAAATGCTATGTTGAATTGGTAACTATATTAATTTCACAGTTCAGGGTCATCTCTAGTCCTAATAAAGAAACAAAGTTTACCATCTGGTCTTGCAGGAGGATAGCTAAAACTGTGCTATTTCCTCCTTTCCCCTGTAATCTCAAATTCTCCTATCTGTCTATTTAAACCATTTTTCACCACCATTTCTAATCCATGGCCCTTTGAATCAAAACCAGTATTTCAGCTATTTCTAAAGACAAAATACAAAGGAGAAATTCACTAGCCCATTCATGAAAATAAAATATTTTTTTTCATTAAAAAATGTTACAATATTTATATTAAAATTAGCTTCTTTCACTCCCCAGTGAAAACAAAGCTTTTATACAAATGAAATAATCACGGGACTATCTCTTCAACCAAGATGGCTAGTGGGAGTATTTTATGGGAGGAGCTTGGAATTGGCCAGATATTTAAATTAAATAAAGACAACCACAGGGAGAAAATACTGGATAATAAAGGCTCCTTTTTTCTCGTGGAGAAAGGTATAACAAGAGCCAATAGCTGAGAATTAATGCCATACAAATTGAAGTGAGAAATGAGGCCCACACTGTTAACTGTGATAGTGATTAACTAGTGGAACAAACTACCAAAGGAAGTGGTGGATTGTCCAGCTCTTGGGGTCCTCAGATTAAGACTAGATGCCTTTCTGGAACAAATGCATTAGGGCAAACACAAGGTACTGGACTCACTAAACGAGTAACTAGATAAATTTCTGTGGTGTGTGGTATACAGGAGGTCAGACTAGACAATTTAATGGTCCATTCTGGCCTTAAAATCTACAAAAGTGGGATTTACAAATTTGCCTGAACTGGCAAGGTGTCTAACTCCCACTGAAATTACGGGGATAAACATCTAACTCTTCGGCAACTTTGTAAATCCCACTTAATACCTATCTGCATCTTTAGGTGACTCGATACATTCAAAAATCTGACACCTAAGTCACCCTGGTCCACTAAGGTACTTAGGCACGTGCATCTTAGGTTTAGGCTCCACTGCCATCCACAGCTCCTGTTGAACCCTGTAGGAACCTAAACCTACTTGGCGCTTAAGTTTTCAAGGTTCAAGTTTCCATGGTGCTTATGTTTCTGAATCTGAGCATGTGCACTACTACCTGCCTTTAGTTGTCTCGGTGCCTATCTCCCATCTAAGATCCAGAGTGATTCATGAACCAGGGGAAGATAGGTATTCAGCCACCTAAGTCATGTGCAGGGCCCGATTTGGTGGCTGTGTTCAGAGTCTGCCTTCTGGATCAGATCCCATTCAAAATCCAGCCAGAGGAGGTGGTTGTGCCACCCATCTTATAGGCCAGTGATTAGAGCATTCACTTTGGAAGGTGGGAGATCCAGGTTCAATTCTGTCTTCTTTGCTGGAGGGGGAGAAATGATTTGAGCAGGCTGCCCATTGCTTGGGGTGGGGGGTGGAGGTCTAACCAGTTAGCGATGGGATATTCTGATGAGGCGCTCTCTCAGTCTTTCCCGTTGAAGCTGTTCCACTGTGGATAAATAATGAAAGAGTGATTGGAGCAGAGAGAATAAGAAGACGCTGGGTCTCCCACCTCCCAGCTGGGTGCCCTAACCACCAGACTATAGAGTCAGTCTCACCCTGTCTCAGCTCTGGCTGGCTGCATGGAGCAAGGCAGGCATCTAATTCATTCCTGCAAGAAACTACTTAGGTGCCAGAATCACCTGATTCCACATGGTGTGTTCCCATTCATGTTCACTAAGCAGAGATAGGTGCCTCTCTGCAGCCCAAATTTAGGTGTCTATCTCCAAGAGCGGGGTGGGGCTTAGCAAACATCCCTCCTCAGTATCTCCCATTGGCTAGTTTAGGTGGCTCCTTGCCTACCATACATTTTTTGTGGATCGCATTCTAAGGCACCTGTCCCTCCCTACTCATTACATAGGGGGCCTAGACACCTACCTCAGGCTTTGTGGATCGCAATGTTGTTCCTGTGATTTTTCTAAGTGCATAAAAATTAGGTACCATGATGCTCAGTGTTGGAATGCCTAAGTCCCTTTGTGGATCTTGGCCTTTGTAACTAAAGATATTTCTAACCTTTTTATATAGCAAAACAATCATAGCTCTGTGTTTTCTATACTGATATATAAAAGCCCAACGACAAAATAGTCTGAAGTCAGAGTATTTTTTTCAATATTTGCCAGAAAGTTTTTGGCCATATCTATACAATACAGAAAATAAATTCTATTTTATACCCATTATAAATAATACAGAACTGCAAGGAAAGATTTATAATAAAAATGAGATATCCTAAAGTATAACAGTACTGTTTGATATAGCAATGATATTGCAGCACTAAGAAAAAATGGACTACATTTTTAACATCATTGCGGTAAGTATACATTTTTCATTTCAGTCACAGTTTCTTCCTGTTCCAAACATGCTATACAATCTGAAAGGATCTGGGGAATTAATTAGGTGCATTTCATTCCTCCTTTGCCTTATCCCCTCAATTCTTGTAGTTTAGGGAGCTGAACACACCAATGACTGATAAGCCATGAGAGTCCTATTTACTTTGCAGAAGGTTCTGCAAATCCTATTGAGATGCTGGCCTGTGTTTAAATTTTCTTCACTCAGTCCTTGAGATGGTAGCATTTGACTGTAGCCCTTGAAAGCAAAAGTAGCATTACACTTAGAAAAACAAATGGAAGTAGATTAATAAGAACAACAACCTTGGCAACTTAATAGCAACAAGCCTCTTGTATAGCCAAGTTTACTAATATTTCCTGTTTAATTAGCAGTACATCAGAAGAGACACAAACCATTAATTATGATTGGCAGTAAGAATTTTACCCATTCCACTTACTATAAATAATAATTATAATGAGGTACATTTGAGAAACTACCAGAGCCTTCATTTCTTAAACTGTGTAGCTTTAGCTGGCTTCTAGCTCACACAGAGATAGTGCAAAATGCAATATGGTACCATCACTCGAGGACACAATCTATCTATAAGTGGGTCAAATTCATCCTTTGGATCTTTGGATTTTAATGGTCCAATCCAATTCTCATTAAAGCCAAAGGAAAGACTCCCATTGACTTTCCGTGGAAGTTGGATTGTCCCCGTGTGCTTAAACTAGTTAACTGTGTGAAAATGGCATTCCTTTTGCAATAATTTTCACTTCTGTCATTTTAGTTTTGGAAATCAGTGGGTGCAAAAAATAAACCAAATGCTTTTTTGGGGAGACCACAAAAATGGCAGCTTCGAGCCATCATTAATCTGAAAAAGAATGAGCACATGTGTGCATCCCAACTGTGTTTTTGTTATGATATTGTATTTTATGCATGCAGCATATTCCCTCTTTCATTGCTCCACGGGCAAGCTATCTAGCATATTTCCCTTGTAGGGTGGGTACACTGCACTACCAAAGACGCAAATAAATTTGAAAACACATACCCCCATGACTTCCATGGGCTCCCCATCCAATTCAATTGACCATGGTAAAGGCTCTTATGTCTTTTCCTGCAGCATATATTGTCTCCTCCACTATGCCAAAACCTTAGTTATGTGCATCATAGGAAGTATATATTAACTGAAGATACGCATAACATCTGGGCTGATTGTGAAGAATCAAAAGGCAAATTAAATCTCTGAAAGAGTTCTCTCTGGAGACTCCTTGCTTTAGGTGAAATTACATTCCTTAAAGATTCATCTAAAACCTTCCCTGCTCCTCCCCCTCCCCGGACTTTATTGCCGCAGTTTTGAAATGCTAGGAGCTTTCTTAACCAATGCAGAGGCATTAATATATTCACTTTCATCATCACAATGAAACATGACAAATTTTTCAATATTGTTAGATTCAGATTAGGTTGTTACTGTAGACACAGTATTAGAAGAATGATTTGTAAGCAATTGACTGGCTTTTCACAATTTCTGACATTACATATGCAAAATAGGTTGCCTGATAAATGTGCAAACAAAAGTGTGTATGAAGTGTATATTAATGCTCTGCAAATTGCAAGAGGCATTTCTCTAGCAAAGTTTGATCTTCATTCTCATTGTGCCAATTGACAGTTTCTCCCACAAACAAAGCTCAGAACCTGAAAAAACACCCCTCTCTTCTTATTGATCTTTCCATTGAGCATGAAGAAGCATTTTTATCCAGTGGCCCATTAATGTGGCAAACACTTAGACATTTATGTAGGAAAGAGTAATGATGTGATCTGATGTGCTTTATAATCACCTATTCGATTTTCCACATTTGAAATAGTGGTCCTCCATTTCCTTCTCTTACCTCAAGTAAGGCTGAGACTAATTATGCCTTCCTAATTTCCTTAGTTTTATTACATTTAAATAGCATACTTCAAGTGTTCAATGTTATTGGTTACCAGTGTGCATAAATTTTAGGCAACAATAAAAGTACTGGTACTTTATAGGGCTGAGATAGCCTACAAAGACTGAAATCTGAATTGCTCTGCTATTGTATTGCATTCTCAGTAACTTTCAAATTATAGTGCTCACTGATCATTTCTAGTAAGTGGTCACACATCTTCAAAAATCTGCTACTGTGCTTGAGACATTTTTTTTTTGAGTATTTCAAGATTTGCAGTAAGATGCAGCTAGATACACTGTTTTAGCCTTAGGTCTCTGCTTATCATTCCATCTTTAGGGTTACCATGGCTAAATAATATGACTTTCCCTATGCAACGCAAAGAAACATAGTGAGGGTCCAAGTAGGAAATAATTTATTATGGGTTTTGCAAACAACTCTGAGGAGATAGGCACCCAACTCCGATTTAATGTTAGTGGAATTTGGACACCTAAGATTTTAGCTTCCAATGGAAATCCCAGCCTTAGTTTCTGAATAAAAAAGATCTTACAAATTTGACAAAATATGCATTCAGTCAACTACTGCTCTGAGCACATCATAGGTGTATGACACAAGAACAATGGTAAGAAAAGCAATTGCCCCGAGTTTTGAGACCATATTAATTATGATGATCTTATCTTTCGGGTTCCTTTAGGTACAAATACTGTATCTTGTCTCACTAGCTTTTGCAAAGGGGCGATTTAGTAGTTATAGTCAAAGCCTGATATAAAGAAAACTGCAGTTGTGTTTTACAATAAAAAGTGGACAATACCAAATCTCCTCTTAGATGTTATCCTCCTTTTAAGGCTGGATCTAAATGGGAACGCCTTTTAATTTCAATGGTATTTGGATCAGGTCCTGACTAATGTAGGGTGAAATTCACCCTGTACAGCAAGCCAGCAAATAAATAATAATAATAAACAAAGCATACACACCACTTAATCTAGAGAAGTCCCACTTAATCTAGAGAAATAATGTTCGATTGGGACTAAAGTATCCCATAGGCCTTGTGCTAACCCCTGCTGTAGTTGGTAATTTCACCTGACATGAATAAGGGCCTGATCCAAAAGCCACTGAAGTCATGGGTAGCGCCGCTCCAAAATTTCCCAGTGGCAGTGGTGGATTTAGAGTTAGTGGGGCCCTGTGTGCAGCTTCTTTTTTGGCTCCCCACCTCCCGCGGGACCCAGCCAAGAAAAAGAACATTCTCTCTTACTCTCCCAAATTTTTCATTCTTTTTTTTTCCATCCTCCTCCTATATTATAAGCAATGGGAAGTAAATGAAAATGAAGTGAGGTACCTTGATTGGGGCCGGGGGTTTGCTGATTTGATTCAATCAAAACATTGTGTGGGAACATGTTGGTTTTTTGTCAGATCATCCAACAGAAATCAGGCAGATATCCCTGACTCCTCAACAACCTGCCAGGCACGCTGCTGCAGAGCTGAAAGCCTGGCAGCCTTTGGAGCCTCAGCCACAGCTGGAATTCCGAGGGCTTCCAGAACAGGTCTCTAAGCAGCACAAGGACCCCGATCAATTACATTTGGAAAAGTCAAAAACAAAATATTTTGATTTTTTTAAATGACATTTCAGAATTTCCATTCTGTGAGAAATGTCAGAATGCTGATCTTTCATTCTGAGGCGGAATTATTTTATTTATTTAATTTTGGAATTTCCCATGGAACAGGAATTCCAGTTTCTCACCAGCCCTAATCGTGTGGTTCTGCCTGTGATTGGGTGTACCACTAGTTGATTGCACACTTTTCAAAACTTGCATTTCTAAAAGGTTAATAACTTTAAATCACATCAAGACCTGAAAATCAAGTCAAGTTTGAAATAAATGGATTCAGTAATGTTAATGCTTTAAAATGTTTAAATCTGGCACTTGGGAGGAAGTAGGGACTGGAAACATGCCTGCCCCTTGCATGGTGACCATAGGTGAGAAGATTCCTTAATCAACTCTCCCACTTCAACACTTGTACCATGGGCCAAAAGCAATCGGGTTCTGTATTGTAGCACATAAAAACAAAGAGGTAAAGCCATACTTCTGTATTTAACCGTAACATTTGCATTTCCTGACTGTCAGGTGTGTTACTGTCCCACCTTACCATAGTACTAACATGTTTTTACATTTTTTTTATTAAAAATATCAGATTAAATCATCTTTTCAGATTCAAATGTTTGTAAATAGCTGAGTGGATCATTAATTCTCCTAGAAATGCCCAGCCATTATGAATTAAAATTGCATCAAATGTTTTTTAAAAGATCTATGCACTTCACCCTCCCCCAATTTTTATTTTATAATAGCAGTAACAACCTCAGCACAAGGTGTTTCCTTAGGGTTTATGACCAGTTGAAGTTAATGGCCCTGAGCTGCACTTTGGGATATCAGCTCCTCCCAGTTGGTCATTAATTCCCAGGAAATGTCTTGTGCCTTAAACTATCATTGCTTAATTAGGTCATTATGAAATTGCATGTTTATGTCAGTATCACAGGAGGCCAGAGATGGGCAGGTGGCTGCAAAGATCAGCAGTGTCATAGCAAAATGATCCTAATTTAAACAAGTTTGAAAGTTGTAGGGAATTGGTCTAGCTGATATTTTCTTCTTAGACTCTGTGGGCCTAATTCACTATTGTATTCCTCCACTTTTATACTGGATTAAAGTGAAAAAGGGGGAAAAAAAGTGGGAGTCAGTGGAGTTACACAGTATAAAACTGAAGTAATGCAGTGATAAATCAGGTCCTAAGGGCTGTACCTTCTGCCTTTTACCAGAGAACCATACTTTTCCCGTCACCTTTCCCACTGGATTTAAGAATAATACGGTCCCTGAGACAGCACAAAATGGCCCTTTATTATATTTAGTGTGCTTAACAAACGTTTTCTTGACTTTGAAAGAGCCTTTTCATGACAAGGTGGATGCAGAACTGATAAAGTCATAATTAACCTGTGGAACTATTGCCACAACAGTTAAGTAGAAATCACAGAAAATTAGCCATGTATATGAATAATGAAGCTAGCCACCGCTAAATTAGAAATTTCTGATGTTGATGGGCAAAAACCAACAACTAACTTCCTGGAGTTAGTCTGAAACTTCCATTATGGGGAGGCGGTTCCATAATTGTCAGTTATGTGTTTTCTTGCTCCTTCTTCTGAAGCGTCTGGTACCTATTGTGACAGGATCCCCAGGGTGCAACCTGGGACTGTGGGTCCACTATGCCCCCTTAACTCTCCAGCCTGGGCTGTCTCTTACAATGTTTTGCTAGTGACAAGCAGCAAACCCCTCCAGGCTCTGTTATCACTCAGCACAGCAGAATGTGGAGCTCCACAACCAGATAGATTGCATGAATGCTCCCAGAGTCACGCATGAATCACACAGAGAAAGGCACCAGCCAAATCCCCCCATTTCCCAGCACTGTATCTCAGGAATATACCATCTTACACTGCTTAAGACAAGCTGTGCAAATTTATTAATAGTTTCACCACTTCATCAATGAAAAGTGGATATACACTAGCCTTTGCAAACCTGAGCAGATTTGCCACACACTTCATACAAACTCACTGGTAAAGATAAACAGTAAAAGATGTTTACTGACTACAAAAGATAGACTTTAAGTGATTATAAGTGATAGGAAAAAAGTCAGAGTTAGTTACCAAAAGAAAAGAAAATATAAGCACACAGTCTAAACACTCAACCTTATTAGACTGGGCAACATCTAGGTTAGGCAGTTTTTCTCACTCTACTGGATATTGTAGTCCTTAATATACAGGTTTGTCTCTTAAACCTGGGCCAGTGCCCTCTGTTGGAGCCTTCAGTCTTCTTCTGAGTGTCTTTGTTGCTTGCAGCATTGGTAGAGGTAGGAGAAAGGCCAAGCAATGGGTCCCTATGTTCTGTTTTATACCCTTAGTCCAAGTGCTTGGAGAATACAAATCCAGGCATGTCTGGTGGGCACTGCTGAGTCACCAGGCAAGGTTGAGCAATTCCCCTTGTGCGGCCTTATGCAGGTGAGTCATTGAATTGTAACTCCTCTGCTGGACAATGGCTGGTCATGTCTGCTGTTCAGCACCCACCCGGGCACTGATTACCTCCCTTATCATTGTCTCTGGAGAGCTAGTATCTGGACACCGCCCAAACCCACAGCATATTTTAGTGACAACCATACAACACAATTCTCGTAACTTCATATGTAATAATGATATACATAGATAGAACAATGACTTTCAGCAGATCATAACCTTTCCCCTGATACGTCACACAGCCTGCTTTATTTGCATTATCACAATTATATATAAATGAGGAATATGAGGGTTACAGGGTGCTCCCCCAAGGTATAGAATGTCACACCTTTCACCACTGGAGACAAGATACTGGACTAGATGGGACAATGGCTAGCTTCCAACCACCAACCCATATGAACATGTCACTACATACATGATTCCTTAATGAGTAGTACCTTATTTTGTTTTGTGTTCTCAGAGTGGCTAGTACAGTAATCCGCCAGTCAAACTCTGACTGTTTCAGCAATCAGGTCAATTAATTTTTCCCTCATGATGGTGTTAATCCCTTTCCTCTTACGACTCATTTTATTACAGAATCAGAATTGCTAGCAGCCTGCAATATGTTAAAAATCAAGACATTTCAAGCCATGTTTACAAGATGGGCTGATATATGCAGGAATTGTATTAACATGTGTTACACAAGAGCCAGTTATGCATGGTCCAGTGGTTATAGCACAGGATTGGAAGTTAGGTGGGGCCACCTCCTCAGCTGGTGTAAACTATTTCTCAGTGCTATGCTGATTTTTACCAGCTCAGACTCTGAGCCCAGGAACTGTGAAGCATATTCATGATATCTCACTGACTTGCTTTATGACTTTGGTCAAGTCATTTAACTCTGTGCCAGTATCATACATTTCAAATGTGGTTGAAGGTGAAGTTCAAAAGCTTTAGAGGTTCAGTACTATTTGGGATAAAACCAAAATTAATGACTTCTTTCCTTAAATCATTATTATTGTTATTATTACTCACCTACCTCCTGGGGTTTTAAGCTTAATGCATTACTCTGGTTGAGGGCTCAGGTGGGATACAAGGTACTAAAGTGCTGCAAAGTGCTAATATTATTATTACACAATTAATTATAGATTTTAATGCAAGTTATCTCTTAGGCTTAAGTCCAGTTTTGACATATTTAAATCAATAAAAAGGTTAAAATACACTCGTTAGTGTTAAGGGCCAAATTTATATCCAATCCAGCTCCACACTGTGTGAGCCTTTCATTCAGTGGCAGCAGGATCCACTAAGTAGTGCTTTACTCTGCAAATATTCTGGTTGATTTCAATAATTCCACTGATAGAGTAAGGTACTGCTCAATTGGTGAAATTCACCCATGTGACGAGAGTCAGCAAAGGGCTTAAGTATCACTTACGTCCCACTAAAGTGTTCAAAATAGGGATTGAATTAGGTTTAAGTGATACATAGGCCTAGTGAATGTTAGGATACAGATATTCAGGCCTGTCTGTAAAGGCCTATACTCTAAGAATTTAGGTGTATTCTTATCACTTAGCTAGTTATGGAGGTATAAAAGAAAGAATCAAAATCACTGTCTGCCGGTGTTAGGCCCTTCTCTTACTGTGACAGTCTGAGGTCCTGTTCTTAGGCTTAGGCCTTTGGCTAAGCAGCAGAGGCAGCCATAAGCTGGGAAGCGAACGGTCACATCCTCACATTCTAAACTAGTCACATTGAAATAAGGTGCTATTGGGCTTTTAGGAATACAATCCTGTCCTGATAATGCCTATCACCTCCAGAGAAAAGAAAGATCCTAGAGGATGTAAAAGGAAGTTTAGTTTGACAGTTTTCTGTTTGGTAAGAACTCACTTATCGATAGACACAGCTGGGAAACCCTTATGTCTTTATAGATGTAGTTGTGAAATCCTCACTTCTGTATTGTTTTGTCATTATAGTTCCCACTTTGCTATTGTTTATTTGCATGGTCTCTGTCTGGTTCTGTGATTGTTTCTGTCTGCTGTACAATTAATTTTGCTGGGTGTAAACTAATTAAGGTGGTGGGATATAATTGGTTAAATAATCATGTTGCAATATGTTAGGATTCGTTAGTTAAATTTCAGTAAAATGATAAGTTAAGGTATAGCTAAGCAGAACTCAAGTTTTACTATATAGTCTGCAGTCAGGAAGTGAGGGGGAAATAGGAACAGGGAATGGGCGTGGGGAAATTGGAATCATGTTTTGCTAAGGGGGGGAATGGGAACAGGGACACAGGTAAGGCTCTGTGATGTCAGAGCTGGGAAGGGGGACGCTGAGGAAGAAAACTGGAATCATGCTTGCTGGAAGTTCACCCCAATAAACATTGAATTGTTTGCACCTTTGGACTTTGGGTATTGTTGCTCTCTGTTCATGTGAGAAGGACCAGGGAAGTAAGCGGGTGAAGGAATAAGACCCCTAACAGTGAATTTCACCCACATGGAGTAAGGATGTCAAAGTGTGAACCTAAACATCGGGGCTGAGGTTCCCCCACGCCCAAAGTATGCCTAATTGCCCTTAAACTCAGTGGAAACTAGGCATACAGATCCCCTTGGCAGCTTTGAAAAACTCAGCCTTGCTGTATAATACTTTACCCAAGACTCACACTGGACCCAAACAAAATCTTTTTGGAGATTCATTCCTCCTCCCCCTCTCATTTTTATATCTGCACATGCTGACTTCATCTGGTAGCAAAGGTCAAAGTGCCCTACCACTTTGAGAAAGGCTGTTTTTTGAGCAGCTCTGGAGCTGGGATAGATTGTTAAAGCCCCATTGACTTTAATGGGGCTATTACAATATACACAAGCTGAGGGTCTACCTCCTTGTACTTGAGACCCAGGCTGAAGTAGCAAGGACTGGAAAAAAGAACCTTTTATAACAAAATTTCCAGTTCAGTGATTAGGCCAAAGTGTTTCAGATAAGCACTGCAACTGCTGGTTGTTCCTCTTCTTAGTACTGAACCTCTGACCCTTTTGAACTTCTCCTATCACTGTAATTGAAAAGCATGTGTGACAGCGTCGGGCCAGATGGCTACAGGAGAGTGATAGAAGGCAGATATATTAGCCCCAGATTAAGCAAGTCCCTTTCCCCTGGGTAAGGTAACAGGGGGAGTTCCAGAAAATCAGGAACTTGCTGGAACCAATTAAGGCAGGCAGGCTAATTAGGACACCTGGAGCCAATTAAAAAGCTGCTAGAATCAATTAAGACAGGCAGGCTAATCAGGGCACCTGGTTTACAAAGGACCTCACTTCAGTCAGTGAGGGGCGCCTAAGGAGCTGAGAGTGAGAGGGCGTGATGCTGGAGGACTGAGGAGTACAAACACTATCTGGTATCAGGAACAGGGCCAGCTCCAGGCACCAGTGTTCCAAGCAGGTGCTTGGGGTGGCAGTTTGAAAGGGGCGGCAGTTCCTCCGGCCGTGGCGGCAATTTGGCAGCAGCTTCTCTGCGCCCCCCGCTGAGGTGGCAAATCGGCGGCAGCTTCTCCCCTTTGCAGCTGCATGGCAATTTGGCAGCAGCGTCTCCCCTTTGCCGCCACGGCGGCAGTTTTTTCACTGCTTGGGGCGGCCAAAGCTGTAGAGCCGGCCCTGATCAGGAAGAAGGCCTTTTGGTGAGGATAAAGAAGATGTTGGGAGGAGGCCATGGGGAAGTAGCCCAGGGAGTTGTAGCTGTCACACAGCTGTTACAAGAAACACTGTAGACAGCTGTGAACCACAGGGCTCTGGGCTGGAACCCGGAGTAGAAGGTGGGCCTGGGTTCCCCCTATCCCCCCAACTCCCTCTTGGATACAGGAGGAGTTGTCCTGGACTGTGGGTCCCACCAGAGGGGAAGGTCCCTGGCCTGTCCCCCGACCCACTCAGTGGATCAGCAGATACTGTGGGGATTGTTCTCCTTCCATTTCCTCATGCTGGCCAGTGATGAGGTTAGCTGAGTGAATGGCAGGTTTGAGCCACTAGCAAAAGTGGCCAAACTGAGGGCTGCCATAAATATCTGAGGCGAGCAAATCCGTCAATAAGTGTGGGACCCACCAAAGCAGAGGAGGAACTTTGTCACACATGATATCAGTAATACTCGTGCAATCCCGAAAATACTAGGAAAAGCTCTATCCTGCTCAATGTACACAATATATAGTATCTTTTATTGATTTAAATAAAGGATTTGGGCTAAATTCTAACCTTATTTAACGTAAGTAATCCCACTAACTGCAGAGTGGACTCTTCAAGAGCTTGGCTCTATATGTGTCAAAGTTATGTAATCAGTTTTAATAGGTAGAGGTACAATTTGAATATATGGCATGTAGTGCTTGAGTAAATGTGGAGAACAGTGGTTGGATTCAGTTGTGAAAAAAACACTCAAGTGTATAGGGCTGATATTTTCAAAGGGACCGAAGGTAAAAATTTCAAAAATGACTAAGTGACTTAGGAATTACTGATTGTCTGTGGGTGTTAGGGCCAGATTATTAAAGGTTTTTAGGCACCAAAAGATAGACACCTCGCAGGATTTTCAAAAACACTTAAGCAGGCCAGATACCTAACTCCCATTGATTTAAATCAATGCCCCAAACTGCTAAGGGATTTTTCAAAAACCCCACTAGGAGGTCATCTGCATTTTAGGCACTTAGGCCTAAGTACCTTTGAGGATCTGGACCCTGTATGCCTTTGAAAATATGGCCCTTGCCTGTAGTACAGATATACCTTTGAGAGCAAGCCCCCCAGCCTGGGTAGACAGACTTATCCTAGCAGAGCTCGAGTTAGTATGCTAAAAATAACAGTGTGGATGCTGCAGCTCGGGCTGGAGCTCAGGATCTGAAGCCCACCCAACTCCCTAGGCCTGAGCCACAGCATCTACACTGTTATTGTTAACACACTAGCTCAAATACCATGTGCACTAGCCTGAGTCTCTCTACCCAGCCTGGGCTGGCTCCAGCTGCCATTTGATTTTGAAGACTAAGTTCCATTGACTTTCCATGAGACTTAGGCTCCCAAGTAATTTAGTTGCTTTTGAAAATGTCCCCTCTAGTTCCGTGACTTTGAAAATCCAAGTCTGTATCATTAGCCCTAGACATATTCAGATGAAACAATGGGAGGGAAGAAAAAAAGCCTTAATAAAACATTTTGGAACCATCTAAATGGGTCAGTTCAGGTTTGGATCCAAAAATGGTCAAATATGTATAGGAACATGTTTTCTGAACTGGTTCAGCCATCGCTTCCTGAAACATAAGGCTATATCTATATGTGTTAAAACTGACATCACAAGAGGAGTAGAGGGTTGGTTTTAAAAGGTCAGGATGATAATGGTACCTCCAGTTTTGTTTTCCTTTCAGGTTCATTGTGACTAAATAAATCCTGTTCCATTCCTGTTTGTTAGTTTAATGTTTTCCACATCTCCATTTCCCCTAAAACCACACTCATAGCTATTAGTGGATTGTTGTTTTCCAGAACTATAACAATTAACAGAGCAAATGTGCAAAGAGCAGGATGTAAATCAATCCTATATCTAAGACAGTGGCCTTGTAGATTGAGTTTTTCATATCCCCTAAAGCCTTCACAGTAAAGTAATTTCTGATTATCAGGAAGAGTGTTTTTAACAAAAAAAAAAAAAATACCAGCCAGACACACATACCAAAATGCCTCAGCTTCAGAAAAGGCACAATCCTTTCCATTGAATTCAATGGAAGTTGGATCAGACTCGCAGAAGATTTTTTGGTTTTAGTTTGGAGTTAGGGTTTCGTTCAGATGTTCAAATAAGCACCCCAAAGTCTGGCTGCTTTTCTGTACCTCATCCAAAAAATAATTGTATCCCAACCTAAGTCTGCAAAATTTGGCAATACACCCCATGACCACAGGTGCTGTCATGAAATTTCAAGTGTATCCTGGGTCTGATATGATTGGGCAGGTGGCAGATGTTTTGGCTATTGAATATTTCTGGATGGTTTTAAATCAATCAAATATTTCATAAGCACCAGAAAGTATGATTAGGGGAATAGCTGGACCAGCTGGTAAATACAAGCCTAAAATATTCTGTCAGCGCTGCTGGTAATAATAATAAAAACCTAGTACTAACATTCAAATCTGGGTGAGCATTGTTAGATGGGGGAAACTGAAGCATAGAGTGGTAAATGACTTGCCCAAGGTTATATACAGTAAATCAGTGGAAGAGCTGAGAATTGAATCAATTCTGACTCCTAGTCCAATGGCCTGTTTATTGAACCATGATGCCTCCTTCTATCCAGTCTCTTTTCCTTCTGTTTTGTGTTACTGTTCTTCCTTTATGGATTGTTTTGATGGGTCCAGCAAGTGTGGTAGTTCTGCCTCTCCAGAACTTATTCCCCAGATGTTTCCAGTAAAAAATCATCAATATATCTATCTACTAGAGGTCCTCAATCTGCTAAGGCTTTGGCAATAGAGGCTGACTGGACGGGGAGGGGAGAGGCCTGTAGCTTTTCATTCAAACTCTAATAGCGGCTGTGAAGAGTGGTTACAAAGAAGTGCATGGGCATACCTCTCTCGGTGTGCTGCAATGTTCTGGCATAGAATGCCACAGCGGTGAGGGGCTTCTGTCAAGGCAGCGAAAGGGCTCACGATCCATATGTTTGTGCACTAAGTGCCCTAGTACCTTGAACTTCTGATGTAGAGGGACTGGGGTGGGGCGGGGGTGGGGGGGAGAAGAGGCTGCACAAGCAATGAGTTATTTTCTTTGCTTCTGGATTCTTCAAATACTGGGAATTCTCAGGTTAACATTTTTATTAAATGTCATTTCTACTTTAAATTCACACTATGTTTTACAAACATAGCTTGAGAGCATTCCTCCCCCTAAAAGCTTGAAATCTGAGTTAGACACAACAAACAGACAAGACAGGGCACAGAACAATGGGTTTAGACACAAAGTTGCAGAGAGGAAATTGTAATGGATGTGCCTTGCCAAACACTGCCTGCAAGCTATCTTAAAACAAAAAGTGGGTTCTCAAGGAGAATTTAATATTGGTTAGGATACAGAACAACTTTCCATTATTACTAAAGGAAGAGATGACCACATGTGACTGGGACCAAAAGCTTTTTCTATTGAAGAGTGGATATGAGTATAATTTGAATCAATGCACTGGAATCTTTTCAATGTATATCTGTGATTGACATGTTTTTTCTTGAATAATTGTTGATACACTGTTAAAATTGGTGGTACAGTTTATTCTTATTCTGGTATAGCGTAATTATTTTGACTATAATGGAAGAAATCCTGTCAGATTTTTCTGGATGGAGAGCCACCGTTTTATCTCCCCTTTCTCTTATTAATTTCCATTAGGCTGTTTTTGATGATGATGTTTCAGGGTGGTTAAAGGATTTTTTTACCTCTCTCAAGTAGACTTACACCAGCAATGCTGTAAATAACAGTGAAGGGATATTTTGTTTTGCTTCATTTTGAACTTTATGAATGGTCTGCAGTGGTGCCCAATGTGAATTTCAGTGGGATTTGGGCTCCTAATTCCCACAGGCTCTTTTGAAAATTCCAGCTAGTACATTTAGTGGTAGTGGCCTTATGTGCTATATAGTTTTTTGTTTTTTTTCTTAAAATGATACCAACATACTGTTTGGTTCAGTTTCACCAGTAGAAATGAGCCCAGCTTTGGAGAGGACATGGTATCAGTGTTGTTGTATTTTTTATACTGGTTTGTCTACTCTTAGGTTTTTTTTTTTATATGCAGAGATTTTTTTTCTAAATGACAACACTAGGGCAAATTATTTTTGTGTGTGCAGGCCAGGAAAAGTGCAGATGATTTTTTTTAGATTCCGTCAGCTCCTGCACCAATGAACTTCAACATCTATTAGGATAGTACACAGCACAGCAGAACAGTACCCCAGTATCCATCCTGACTACACTCCACTTCCCTTTGGAGAACTGGAAGTTGCTTAGACTACAGTATTGTGGCTGTGTGGTGAGGTCCACCAGGAAGTGAATTGAGGCCATTTAACTTAGGACCTTTCAAAGTCCTCTTATGATTTCCTTTTACTCCACACAAGGCTGGTTTCCAGTTCAGGCCTCAGAGCCAGCTCAACATTTTAAATGTAGTACCATATCCCCCCCTCCCGCTCCCCATGTCTCCATAGAGGTGAAAAGGCCAAAGACTAGTTCATTGAGCTGTACTTCAGTGGATTTCAGCCTGCAGGCAAGGCCTCATTGAAAGTAAGCAAAGAGTTCTGATGGGATACATAAGTGTCCTCTGATTTGAGGACTTCAATAGCTCAGACATAGGTGAGAGATTTATTGCAGGAGTGGGTGGGTGACATTCTATGGCCTGCATTGTGCAGGAGGTCACAGATGATCATAATGGTCCCTTCTGACCTTAAGATCTATGAGTCTATGAGTATGTGGAGAAAACATTTGAAACCCAACTCTGCTGTCACAAGCACCAATGTAAATTGGGAATAATTGTATCAGTGTAAAGATGGGAATCACAGGCCCAAAGTGTATATGAGTCAACTCTTCTCCATGTCCACTGAAGGTAGCACAATTAGTAATTAGTTTAATCTGCAGCAGGGGAGATTTAGATTAGCCATTAGGAAAAACTATCTAACTATAAGGATAGTTAAACTCTGGAACAGGCTTCCAAGGGAGGTTGTAGAATCCCGTCTTGGAGGTTTTTAATAACAGGTTGCATAAGCACCTGTCAGGGATGGTCTAGTTTAATTTAGCCCTGCTTTAGTGTGGGGGACTGATCTTGGTGACCTCTTGAGGTCCCTTCCACTCCTTGATTGATATTATTCTATGAGCTCAGGACCTGGGAATATTCAAATACAGGATATATTATAGCTGTCAACTTGTGAGTGATGGATCAAAGGATGTGTTCAGCAACAATCTGCTGACAAGTCTATCTCTATAGGAAGGAATTACAAGTAAAGAACATTAGTTTTCTCCTTCTCTCCCGCAGTTATGTACTTTCAGTCCATTGTAATAAAAAGTAACCTTTCTTCTAATAGGACTGTCATTTTGTATCTAATTCTTCCCTTTTTTAATGTCATGCTTGTTGTTTTCTCCTTCGGCGTGATAAAAGCAAAGTAACACACTTTCACTAATTACATTGCTGTGTTCATGTTTCTTGGTCATATCGCCTCCAAACATCAGTTCCTCGCATTTTAAGAAACAGAATTCATTCCACACTTTACTTCCTAATTTGTTACAAGTCCTAGGGCTGCAGGATTTATAATGTGACAAACAAAGCACCCACTCCAAACCCCCCATAGTGTGTTAATTAAAGAATGCTAAAGGGAGGTAAGAGATTATTGTTAAGGTTCAATTGATTCCATTTTGGGTGGTCCACAGACACTGAATACTTATGATCCTTCATAAACAAACGTACATGAATGCAATAAACTTGGCAATTATTTAGAGAACACATTGAGTGTAATTAAGAAAAGAAAATGTGATTTAGCATTTTGCATAATATCTATTCATAAAATGCCATTTCCTGTAACAAAAAAAAAAAACCATTCCTTTTGAAGGAAAATGCAGATTTTATACCATTACATCTGCATTTTTTTCTAAAGTGGTTGTGTATATATATGTCTTTAGTTCAGGTACTGGCAGCTGTTCTATTACCAACTACTATTTATGGGCTTATATAACCTGGATGAAATAGGTTCATACTAAAGCTGAAACATAGCACACAAGGACACTAGAGTGGCTAACAATTATTTTTTCCTCTGTTGAAGTTTAAAACCTAGTGTCAATGTTTGTACTAGTAAGTTATGTGACTGTTAAAAATCAAACATACTTTTTTCTCCATTCATTTTATTTTACATGTTTTTGTCCGGAAAGTATCCATGCTCCTCATTTCTGGACTTTGATTTATTTCAGCAGATGCAAAACTAAGAGAATTTTTAGTGAGACTCTGGCCCTACCCTCAATTATAGTCGGAACCAAGTTGAAATGTTCAGTATTGCCATATGTATATTGTTGTATTTATATTGATGTTCTCATTATATTGCTTCTTTGTTTTCTCTATGCATGCACCTGTAGATCACCATTTTTGGAGTATTATTTCTCTCAGACAGAGGACTTTAGCCATAATCCTGCTTCCAGTGAAGTCAGTGGGAGTTTATTTATTGACTTCATTTGGAGCACTTTTGGGCCCTTTGTTGAGGTTGTAAAGACAAACTATTTGCTTGTTGAATTAGATAGAGCTTCCAGCAACAGAGGATCTGACTCTATATATTCAGGTGCAGGGTGTGGCTTTTAAAACATGACCCATGTTGTGGGGCATACCGAGGGGCTTTGCTGACCAGAAAGGAATTCTTGATAGCTCAGCCAAAATTGTTCCTCTGAAGGCAGAAGAATTAATCCTACAGCAGCCGTTCCATCTTCCTTTGAAAAGATGCAGTTCCCATCCATGACTGTCCATTTGTAGCTTCATTGTCACTCTGTCTCTCCTTGCTCCCTTTAGGAGGCTAGCTCTACTGATGACTGTCAGGAAGCAGTGCTTCCCTTCCACAGTGGGACTGTGCTCAGCCTCAGCACAAAGGCAGAAGCTGGAGGGAAAAAATCCTTGCTCTCCACTCTACCCACAACAGATCTGCTCAGGGCCAGGCACAAACTGGCTCTCCGTGTTTATCTCTGGGATTATAGCTCAGTGTGTATATGTATTGAATAAGCCATAAATGCCTATATAAAATATTGGTTTAAAAGTGAAATGTTAATGTGTTTCAGATGCCTTTGTGTTGTTTCTATTCAGGGCTGACAGCTCTGCATTCATTTAAATGCAGATGGACTGTGGAATGAAGATCTTCACATGTATTGTGCTGCATTCTCTTGGTCTAACCTTCTGTCGCTTCTGATTACAAGGATGGCCTTGAACAAAGTGAACTAATCACAGCTGAATTTACAGCCATGCTGACTGAAGAAATAACACCAAGAAAACTTACATGAATGACCCCCTTTTATTTCAAGGAGGCACTAACATTCCAGTTTGATTTCTAAGGCTAGTGTCCGTCACATTTATGGAATCAAGGAGAGACTCACAGAATCTTTTTACTTTGAAGATTCTTTCTTCAATCCCCTTATCTGATTCTTTCCTTCCTTTTGAGCCTGATTCAACAAAGTATTTAAGCATGTGCCTATCTTTAAGCACATGAGTTGTCTTATTGCTTGTATTTTACTGAATCGGGGTCTGTATCCTGTGTTGGCATTCTCTCTAATACCCAACTTCTTGTCACATTTTTCTTAGTCCCACAAACCTCCCGGCACCTTATGCTTTCTCTCTTCTAATGGTCCTGCTTCACATTCTGCAGCTTGTACAGCCCTTATGATGGAAAACTTCTAATCTATCAACATACTCGTGACATGGAGCTGCTGTCTACACCATGAAGGAGTGGTGTGTAGCCGACTGCAGAATCTGTGCAGTACAGCAGTGGAACATAAAGGCAGATCACTATCTGCAGGGGAAAATAGTGGTAGATATTTGAAACAATGCGATAAATAATGAGCCAAACCCTAATGACCTTACACATTTTTTATTCTTCACTCGATAGTCTTTTTGCTAAGAAATGTCTAAGGATAAACTGAGTGAGGATCTTAGTTTGATCCATTATTTATTTTAGATAGTTATATGGAATATTTTTGAAATAAATTGGTTAGGAGAAATGCTTAGTTGACAGAAGCTGCAAACAAAACCCAAAGAAGAGAACATTTCAGACTGATGCTGAGGTGAATTCACACTCCTCTGCCTTTTCCCTTAGAGTCAATGTCAGCCTCAATTTTCAATGTCCTGATTTCTCTCAGTTTGTGTTATAACCATAACATTATTTCTATGTGGTTTATAACTTTTTATTTAAGACAAAAAATAATACTTACTTCAGTATCACCTGCCATTTCAGATATCACCTATATTTCAAAAAGTGAGTTTAGTTGCCTATATAATATGCTCACATCATCAAGTTAAAAGGGGTAAATTAAAATCTCCCAGAAAGCTAAACCTCTGTCTCCTGGAGGATTTGTATATCATTCCATGATAGTACCCTAAAGGAAAAACTACTTCTGCATGCTAGAGACCTTTCAGGGGAATGTAAGACAAACTGCACTATAAAGAAGATTAAAGATTTTGACTGGAAGGTTGGTGGCTAGAAAACAGTTCTGAACCTATGGATCATTTTGTTTGAACCACTGAACTATGGTAATTAGAGTTACTGGGAAAGAGCATTCATATTTTAAGAGACCAAATTGCTGACTCTACTATGCTGTTTGCAGTATGCACTGCTGATTTTTCCTTGGTTCAACAACATGCATCATCTCCTTAAGCAATGATGCTTTTAAATCTCATCTAAGGGTAAATACTGATGAAGCAAGTGATAGGTGAAGTTACCCTAATTTGCACATTGTGCTCCAAGAAATGAGCTTTATAAAACATAACACTGTGTCAACTATCTCCCTGTAAAATATCTGGCATTAACAAAGCAATTAATTAAATTAATAAAAAGCACAGCTAAACATCACCCCAAATTTTCTCTGTTGTGTTTTTGGTTATTTGTGATGGGGGATGAATTAATGACATGTTTTTTTTTTTCACGTATCCTCCCATTGATCTTCTTCTAACTTGGCCCTTTTGAGCTGGTAGAGACCATAGTTTTAATGTCACTCGGCTAAGCGTTGTTTCCAGAACATGCTACTATCAGCCAAGCAAAGTTTTCTGATTCTAAATTCTTCCTCTTTATGAGAGATAGCTTTATGGGCCTGAAACATCAGTGCCCCGTGGCCATTTTAGGTTACCTTTGTCAAATCAAAATGGTTGAAAAGCAGCTGGAAGGCCTCGCATGGGGAATATAACTGAGGTACGGCTTACCCTAGCAAGCACAAGGCTGAGTGTGCTGGCTCTGAGTCCCTCTCCACACACACATACAAGAGGTGAGCTAAAGGAGGGAGGAACCATCACTGGGCCTCAACTCAGCACAAAGAAGACACAGCTACCTCTTTCCAATCTCAATGCCACACTCAGCACCAGTGCAGGAATGAATCACACCCAATATTTCCAAGGAAGACAACACCCAAGATGGATCTGCCTACAATGTGGACATAAGTAAGTCAGGCAAAATATCTTACTTTGCCACAGGACTCTGTAAAAAATCCTTTATTTGGAGGTGCAAGACATTTGCTGAATCACACTTGTGGAGCTCATCTTCAGCTTCATTAATCTAGAGCCTGGAAACCTTGAATTTCTAGCTGTCCTTCAGAAAAGGAGTTTCTCTTGTACAGGAACTCAATATTAATCAATGGAGTCTTCTCTGCAGAGCACAAAGTCCCATTTAGGACACGTCAAATTTGTAGGCTCCAGAACTGTATGCCATTCTACTTTACTATTCTTTAAAAGAAGGGGGGGAAAACAACACATTTGTTTTGAATTTTTCTTTTGGGAATTCTCTCTTTAGTGAATATATAACAGCATGGAAGGCCTAGAGGTCCATTTTTCTCATTAAAAGACACATTAAATGTCTTTAAAAACCACATTGGAAATTGTAGCATAGCAGGTGATGTGACAGTAGTAAATTGTCTGTATCATGATCACATTGGGTATTGCAGTTTACCTATGTAAACTAAAGTGACCTGTCTTCAGCACTGGTTCTCAGTATTTTTCCATCTGGGAACTACAAACAACCTGTTGCTCTTGCTGCATTTCACTCCAATCTCCTTTGTGGCACAAAAGGTTGTGTGATTTGTGTCAAGGCAAGAAGCCACAGACTTCTTAGCTGCTGAAGTGGGGCGTACTGGTGCTGGTGGGGTGTGATGAGTGCTGACTGGGAGTGGATCCTGGCTTGGGTTAGTGGGGGGAGGTTGGTATTAGTATGTATGCTTCCTGATCCTCAGCAGCTTCAGTTGCTTCTTAATGCATTGCTTCTCCCAGAGCTGGACACTGTACAGGTAGAAAGGGAACAGGAAGAAGGGAACAATGAGGAGCTGCTCAGTGACTAAGTATGTAAAAGGTCAGAACAGAGGTAGCAGCAGAGAATGGGTAATGAGCACTTTTTTCCCTCTTCTGATCATGCTACTGCTGGATCCTAGCAACAAGTGATTTTGCAACTTCTCCCTGCCACCCAATCAGTTTGATGGTACCCAGTGGGCACACCCCTCTGACTATGCAGCAGGTTACGACCCCTCCCCAGGTGAGATGCCCTGGTCTGCAGCATATCAAAATTTATTTGTGCAGATACTGTTAGGACTTGAGATACCATGAGCTGCAGAGCTATGCAGCACAGCCAAATGCAGCTTTAAAATGTATACCTGATTAATATTTGCACTTTTTGAAACAGGGAAATGCTTTAGAGGAAAAGGTAGTTTTTGTAGCGATGTTATTATAATTTCATATATAGGCACTGTTCTGCAATAGCCAAAAATATTATTTCCTTCTTAAAAGCAGCTTGTTGTTAACTATTCTTTTATTACTTGGATTGCAGTAGCACTGAGAGACTTAATCTGAGATCACGGCCTCTTTATGCTAGGCACTGTACTTCTAGATCAGGGATCTGCAACCTTTGGCCCGCGGCCCACCAGGGTAAGCCCCCTGGAGGGACGGGCTGGTTTGTTTACCTGCTGTGTCCGCAGGTTCGGCCGATCGCAGCTCCCACTGGCCGTGGTTGCAATTTCCCCTCTCCCAAAGTAGCCCATATTGGGCCAGTGCAGCCTCAAGAGTGGGCAGTGCAGGCTGGAGAGGGAGTATATATGGCCCTGTCTCTGTTCTTATGCAGTGCCTATTATCATGTTGTCTCTATACCTTTTAATTAGTGAACACAAAAAGATCTCTGGACCTCTTTCTCCTTTCTCCATTCCATAGGGATTTAAAAAATAATCCATGTTTTTCATGGGGTTACAAAGAGAAGGACAGATTGAAGCAGTGGGGTTTACACTTTGTTCTGAAAATATTGAGATTCATGGCCTTTCTCTTCTCTTCTAGAATTGAGTTCTCCATTCATGGACCAGTCACCAAGAAAACGGTGTGCTGCTCAAAAGTCTCACTCTAAAGCTGCTAGTTTCATTGTACTGGACTGTAGCTGTCATGGGAAGTCATGATCACACAGGGTGAGGCAGTCTCTCCGGTAACTTGAACCAAGCCTAATGGAGGCTTCTGAACATGAGGGAGGATCAAAACCTTGAATTTGACCCAATATTCCATGGGAAACCAGTGAAGAGAGCAGGACATTGGTGTGGTGGGCCTTTCAATGGCTAGAGTTGCTTCAGTATTTTGAAGCAATTCATAGTGCCATCCCACCGGGATATGGAGCTGGTTGTCGTTTGCTCATTGGTGACATTTTAAGTCAGTGCTGCCTTGCCAACTCCCATAGCAGTTTCAGATACATGTCAAACAAGATGGAGGAGAGGATAGTTCCTTGTGGAATCCCATAGGTAAGCATATCCCACACAGCCAGTGGATTGAACAACACAGCATATCCTGTCTAGTAGACGACTGGGCCAGGATGCCATCTAGCACTGACTGAGCACTAAAGCAGAAAGCCTGCAGGCAGGTAATGGTAACAGTGCCTGTCCTCCTTTAGGGTGAGTTTGTCTATAGGGCTCAGAGATTCTTAACTGCCACAGGGAAAGGGAGTTCATACCTCCTGTGCCTACGTGATGGCTGCCAGGTTAGCTTTGGAGGTAAAAGCATTTGTCTCCACAGCTTTAGGTAAAATCCAGTTTGTGTAGCTGGTGACTGTAACAGATTCACATTCTCTGTGGATGAGAGTGGGACATGAAACACACATTGACCAGAGGTTATACCAGTTTCACTCAATATGATCTAATGGGAGTTTTATCTGCAGGACTGCTACCCCTGTATTCATCTCTATCAGTTTCTTAGCATTTTTGAAGCTGTATCTGTTATAATCAACCAAATAAAGTCTATTCCTAATTTCCACAAGACTTTGCAAGTGCCTGCAGGAATTTTCATGAATATTTAGGTGAAGGTAATTCAATATGATTGAAAATGCCAGATAATTTCTGTTTGTTATTCTCACCACTACCCTCAGAAGAAACAGGTAAGCCTTCTACCTGGTCTGCTGGCTCCTCATTGGTCCATATCACCTTCTGGCCCCTCTAGGCCTCTGGAAACTAAGTCTTGTTGGTAGCCCCAGCTGAGTGTGTGTGTGTGGGGGGGGGGGGGTTGGGGGCAGGGGAGAGAATGACAGGGTGCTTATGTCTCCAGAAGAAGGCAGACAAGGTCTGATAGACTGTAACTCCTCCCTAAGGTAACTCCACTAGTTTCAGTGGCATTCTGGCTGGGATGGACTACTCCAAGAGGGCTAAAACTTTCAGTCCTTATTCAAGGTCACATTGACTTCAGTAGAAGTGTGGCCTGGTTATACGGAGTGAGGATAAGAGGATATATCATGTTTCAGAGTAGCAGCCGTGTTAGTCTGTATCCGCAAAAAGAAAAGGAGGACTTGTGGCACCTTAGAGACTAACAAATTTATTTGAGCATAAGCTTTCGTGAGCTACAGCTTACTTCATCAGATGCATTCAGTGGCACCGATGAAGTGAGCTGTAGCTCACGAAAGCTTATGCTCAAATAAATTTGTTAGTCTCTAAGGTGCCACAAAGTCCTCCTTTTCTTTTTGAGGATATATCATGTCCTCCCATGTCTAAAATTTCAGAAGGGCCAACGTTAGGTAGAGAGCTCTGCTGACATGGAGCTGTGTTGTTGCATGGAATTATCCAGTTAATGGGAGTTTATGGGGCTCAGATCTGCCTCACTCTTGACAGAGTTAATGAGGTCTGTGGTCCTCCAGGGAAATCCCACCTATCTTGGATCATCTAGGGAAGGCTGGAGTATTTGTGCAAAGTCCAGGATCTCAGTGCTACTCCTCAGTGCAGAAGGGCATGCACCTGGGCTCTTTAGCTGCACCTGAATCTCAGTTAAAGTACATGGAAACAGATTTGGTGCTCTCACTGCACCAGCCAAGGAGGAAGGAGACCTGGAGAGTGCTGTTCCCCAGGCCAAAGGGAGGTGAGAGCTCTCTCTTTGCAAGCAGCAGAGGAGGAGCTGGCCTCCCTGTTACTTTAAGCCCTGCTTGACCCACAAACCTCTCTCAGGAAGGGGTTGGTAGAGCAGAGGGGACTCCACATCAAAATGTCCACGGTATGTTACATGGATAAATTCCTAAAGGTGAGCAAAAAGAAAAGGAGTACTTGTGGCACCTTAGAGACTAACCAATTTATTTGAGCATGAGCTTTCGTGAGCTACAGCTCACTTCATCAGATGCATACCGTGGAAACTGCAGCAGACTTTATATATACACAGAGAATATGAAACAATACCTCCTCCCACCCCACTGTCCTGCTGGTAATAGCTTATCTAAAGTAATCTTCAGGTTAGGCCATTTCCAGCACAAATCCAGGTTTTCTCACCCTCCACCCCCCCACACAAATTCACTCTCCTGCTGGTGATAGCCCATCCAAAGTGACAACTCTTTACACAATGTGCATGATAATGAAGTTAGGCCATTTCCTGCACAAATCCAGGTTCTCTCACTGGGGGTGGGTTTTTGGAGGGGGGTGAGGGAGTGAGAGAACCTGGATTTGTGCAGGAAATGGCCTAACTTCATTATCATGCACATTGTGTAAAGAGTTGTCACTTTGGATGGGCTATCACCAGCAGGAGAGTGAATTTGTGTGGGGGGGTGGAGGGTGAGAAAACCTGGATTTGTGCTGGAAATGGCCTAACCTGAAGATTACTTTAGATAAGCTATTACCAGCAGGACAGTGGGGTGGGAGGAGGTATTGTTTCATATTCTCTGTGTATATATAAAGTCTGCTGCAGTTTCCACGGTATGCATCTGATGAAGTGAGCTGTAGCTCACGAAAGCTCATGCTCAAATAAATTGGTTAGTCTCTAAGGTGCCACAAGTACTCCTTTTCTTTTTGCGAATACAGACTAACACGGCTGTTACTCTGAAACCTGTCATAAAGGTGAGCAGCAATCCAATGCTGTATAGAGCAGCACTTCCTGATCCCCTGCCCCAATCAGCCATTTCCCTCCAACCCCTTCCCTGCTACATACCATGCTTGGAGTATGAGGGATGTGGAGGCAGACAGTAGATTATTGAATGAACCCAACTGTCCACATGCCTTTCCTTTGAAATTTTGGTAAAAGTCCTAATCCTTTTATATCCTATTCAGCAAATCAGCAGACTAAGGACTGCAAGCTTTGCACCAGAGTACTAATTATATCAGCTCATACTTTATAAAACAGAGCTCAGGTACAGGTGAGAACATGCTGCAAGAAAATCTCAGACACACATGACTAGCAAAGTAGACAAGCTGACACTTGGAAAAGAAATCGACAAGTCACAGCTTCTTGGGCAGAAAAAGTGTGGGAGAGAGTGTGCACAAAGACTTTTTCTTATTGTTGTTATTATTTCACAAGTATCACATCTGATTCAATTGTTTCTGTAACATTATAAATAATGCACATAAAGTAACAAAACAGTGGCCACAGTGTAAACATGACCCTGAGTGAGCTTTGCCTATTCTAGTGTCAGTGGGGATTTTCATCTGATTCTTTCTATTTTACTTAGTTTAATCTATTTTTGGGGTTTATATTGCCTCTCATCCCCATAGCAGTGGAGTGTCTTCCACATAAAATCAATAGAAATAGCAAAGTTCCAAAGTCCCCATGGAGTCTTGGCTCTTACCCTTTTGGGGGTCACAACTCTGCTTGTTTTAATTTAGTTAGTGTTTTGGTTGATTGGTTTGTTAGTTACAGGTTTTTCTATTTATTTATGTATTTTTAGGGGTGTGTGGGGAATTTGGGTAGATGTGGAATGCATGGGTGTCAGGTTATGCTGCTCTCTGATGTGATCATGCATTTCCTGTTCCAATAATATGCTATATGAAGGATCTGAGGGGAGAATTTGGACAATGTTTTTTGTCAAAGGTAGCCAAAAGGCAGCAGTAACCTTGTATGTGCAACTCATTATATTTCATGGAGTGAAGTTCAATGTAAATCTCAAGCTGAATTCCAATATTCCTTTGGTTTTGGCCAGCCCTAAATTGCCCTCTATTTGCTACATTTATTTAATTAAACCTATAAGGAGTGGCTCATCAGTCTTCCCTGGCATTCACAACATGAATTGCTAAGATGAAGGATAGGTAGATAAATGTCAATGGAGCAAAGAGAAAGCAATCGAAGAACTCTTTGCTCATCTTCCTTTGTCAGAAAGGAAATATTTCTTTCTAAAAATAATAGAAGAAGCCAAAACTGTGTTTGAGTTGATACTTAAATCCCAGCCTTTTCATTTCTTGGAGTTCAATCACAAGAAGATTACTCATTTGTATATTTAAAGTAAAATGTGGACATTGATGTAATATGTCCTTCTAGGGGACTGACAGTGCCTATGATTAGAAGTTGGCAGCAGGCCACATGTAAAATGAATGCAGGTAAGCTTAGGTGTTTTTTTCTTCCTTGTCTACTTCTCAGAAATGCCTCAAATTGACACTAATTTGATAGTTTCAACTCCCAAAGCCCCAGCAGATAGTGAGGGTGGAATGTAAAATAAATTCTCCTTGGTGTCAGTCAGTAACTTTTTCTTTTCTTTATGATACAAAAGGTGATTGACGGGAATAGAAGCACTGCTCAGTGCTACAATGGTGTCTAAACTGCAAGCTAGATTGATAGGCAACCATTGGATTTTTTTTCTCTTTAATTTTGAAAAGCAATGATAATGAGCAAGATGCAAAGAAGAGTTCCTTGATAGATTTGTTTAATAACAGTTTTTCTTACCTGAATGATAAAGAGTACCATAGTAATATACATTCAAAATGTTAACCCATTAACCAAAGTTTATTTCGCTCTCTCAGTCTCACACACACAGATTTATAATCTGGCCCCATAGGTTGAAAAAAAATAGCTGACAGTGAGGTATAGGATTCCCAAACCTGCAGACTCTAAGTTCAGCCACTACCCACTCTACTGATATTAATGTGTCAGTGTTTGTACAAGGGTTTGAAGGGATGAGGTTTGATTTGCCTCCACCAGCACAGGGTGTGTGTGCAACTTGCAATCACTCCATTGCTCAGTGGGAGAGTGGGGCGTGCTGCCCCTCAAGGAGGATTCTCCACTGGGAGCGGTATTTTGGAGGGCAGCTTTAACTTTCAGCTGTTTCTCTACAGAAGCCTCACTTTGATCAGCACATTCCTCGGGCACTCTGGCCATGCTCCCTTCTCCAGTCAGTGGTACCTTTGTAACAGTAACCACATTTGAGTCAGGAAGAGATGCCACATGAAGATGAATAGCATCTGCCATGTAGGATGCACACTTAGCAATAAAATAATTTGTCTAACCTCAAGAAGTGCTGAGGAAAACATACAAAGGGCAGGTTGTCCACTCTGACCTCCAACCTAGGTGTCTATTTGTATGATTTATTAATTGATCAGTTTGCAGTGATTATTTTTGCTCATGCTGTTGAATATTGTTATCTTCTCCCTCTCCTGAAAAAATAAATAAAACAAATACTTCCTTCAGAAACTCAGCAACATTAACAACCTCCTTATAAATGCCATCCATGCCACCAAACTAGTGACACCTCTGTATACACCAACAACCCTCACCAAACAACAGAATTGCTGACTGCCTGAAATATTTACATGACATTAGACACCTCTCATGCACCCCAAACTCATCCTTTTCATCCTCACCCATAACAATCTTACATTCAACAACGAACACTTTCGCTAAACTGTAGGAACAGCCATGGGTACTCGGATGGCTCCCCAATATGCCAACCTAGAGGTCCCTCTCGAGAAAGAATTTCTGGAAGAAAGCCCCATGAAACCAACAATATTCCGAGAGATGACCTAAACTCCCTCATAGTTTTCCACAACAACTTCAACAATCATGGCCATTCCATCACCCTCTCTTTAGGACACTCCCACAACAGCACCAACTTCCTGGAGACCTCAAGATTTGGCTGTTTAATTCTGAAATATGTGTGTTATTCAGTGGCTTGTGCATTACCTCCTTGCTCATGGTTATCACTACTTTAGCTTCCTAATGTTCTGCCAAATCTTGAGGTCCTCACTCAAGTCTCACTCAGTCAATATTCATGCAAAGCTCTTGTTGACTTCAGTAAGATTTTGCCTGGGCAGGGGCCTCAAGATATATTAATTTACTTCAAAGAATTGCCTTTACTCATGCTAACTAGGGTGGAGGATGAGAGTGTAACAAACCCCCTACTCTTTGCACCACACACACAATAATCAGCTACAATCACAGCCCATCCTAGTGGCCTGCTTAGCTACAAGTCTCCATAATGTGGGAAGGATGAGGCTGGGCTCCTGCCCTATCCCCAGTCTGCAGCAGCCAGCAAGCCAGGCACACGGAGGAGTCTGGTGAACTCTTAGAAGGGGTGTAGCAGCAGATGCACGTCCCTGTGATGGTGAGCACAATGCCTTCCAGTGCTTCTGTCCCTTATGCAGTAGCGTTCAGAAAAGGCACAGATGAGTCCTTGTTGTACAGTGTGCTGCAGAGCAGATTGTCTACCTCAGTGGTTCTCAAACTAGGGCTGCTGCTTGTTCAAGAAAAGCCCCTAGAGGGCTGGGCCTGTTTGTTTACTGGCTGCATCCACAGGTTTGGCAAATCGCGAGTCCCACTGGCCGTGGTTCACCGCTTCAGGCCAATGGGGGCTGCGGGAAGCGGCGCGGGCCAAGGAATGTGCTGGCCGCCCTTCCTACAGCCCCCATTGGCCTGGAGCGGCGAACCGCAGCCAGTGGGAGCCGTGATTGGCTGAACCCGCGGATGCAGCAGGTAAATAAACTGACCCGGCCTGCCAGAGGCTTTCCCTGAACTAGCGGCAGCCCTAGTTTGAGAACCACTGATCTACCTCATTGCTGTCTGCATTATTTATTGTTTATCATTATACTGTAGGTGAATATGTCCACATGAAAAATAGTTGCAAATATATTAATTAGAAAGCTGAATTCACATCCAGCAAGTAACTGTGAATAGAGGAAAAAGGATCCACATTTTCTAGTATACAGAGTCTTTGTTTCACTCCAGGGAAGATTTGAGACAGAGTCCAGCTAAAGCATGAAGGGCACACCCCACAGGCTTTACTCCGGCAAAGTTCCTGTTGAAATCCAATGGAGGTTTGTTGGGTCAGTCATTTTATAAGGTAGTCCAGCAGGGAGTGTGCTGGTGCATGCTTTCCTCCACTGCTTCTGAGGGCCCGAGTACTACCAGCAGCCCTTTTATCTCAAGCTGAGAAGTCTTCCCCCAAGACCTCCCTGAGCTGCCAATCTTTTACTAGGACCTCCTCAGGAACTGGAAGGAAGCTAATCTCAGCAAGCAGGTCAGTAGTGGCCACCGAGGGGGAGGACCTCCTCACAGAACCCCTGCTACACAACCTTCATCCCCATTTGCCAGTGGTAGAGTCCTCCTTGGTGCACCGAACTTGGAGATCGCCTGGACTATAATTGGAGGGACTGGGTGGACCCTGTGGCACTCGGCCAGCACATGGGGCTGTCCACCTTCCACATCCCCTGTTATGTTCTTCAGGAAGAGAGAGTAGCCTTGCCTCCTACTTCTCTCACTTTCCTTGAATGGGCTCTGTGGGATGGTGCACCCACTGACACCTGTCTCTCCAGAACCCATCATGAGGCCCCCTACCCCACAAGCCTCCCCACCTATCCCCAACATGCCACCTGAGCTGGTTGCATGATATCCATCCAGTCCGATGCTGAACCATGCCCAGAGAACATTTGTATGTGCCAATGCTTGACACCATCCACTTCCTTGTGTCCTGCCCCAACAGCAAGTGGCGGGATCTGTTGCTACCTAAGGAGGGTGAGGAACTCCCATAGGCCAATCTCTACTCCATTATGGTTCCATGGGTGTGCATCGAAGTGGTTCACAAAATCCCCTGACACATGTCTCTTTTGTAGGAGGAGGGAGACTCTGGCACACATTTGTCTAGGGCAGTGGTGGGCAACCTGCGGGCTGCACACAGCCCGTCAGGGTAATCCACTGCCAAGCCATGAGACAGTTTGTTTACATTGACCGTCCACAGGCATGGCCGCCACAGCTCCCAGTGGCCAGAAACGGTGAACCGTGGCCACTGAGAGCTGCAGGCATCCGTTCAAATGTAAATGGTCTGGTGGCCTGCCAGCAGATTACCCTGATGGACCGTGTGCAGCCCACGGGCCACAGGTTGCCCACCACTGATGTGAGGTGTGTCAGGTTGCAGTCCCTCTTTCAGCACTGCCAGAACCGCTTTCTGGGTTCCAGCTGCCCTTTTCCCTGCACCTCCTGAGCTATTCACACCCTATCCATAGCCTCACAAAATCGTGGAACATCCTTGTCAACCTTATCCTGACACTGGCAAAACAGTCTTCTATCACACCAGGAGGAGGAAGCTGCATGAGGGGTACTCTGCAACTGTGGGGTCTACTTCTGTTCCCTTGTTTGGTCACTTCTTCAAGCAAACTTCCTCTGGGCAATGTCTACTGACTGTGTTTGAAGAGCAGTAAGTGCTGTCCTGGATTCTCTTTTTAGTGTCCCCTTCCTGTTCCTTGATTTTCAACCTATGATACAGGAGGGCCAGGGAGCAGTGGGAGAGTGCTAGATATATAAGCTCAAGGCTAATTAAGGCGTGGTTCCCTGTAGACAAGGGAAGGTGGCTGCAGGTTAATTGGAGCACCTGCAGTCAAGTAAGGCTTAGCTTAGCTTAGCTTGGAGGTGTGTTGAGAGATTTGGAAGACCTGAGAACACGACTTGCTCCCCCCCCGCATCTAAGGACTGAGGGTAACCCCACCTAAGGGGGATGAGGGTAAGAAACCCATAGGGATTGAGAGGGGCTGGGACTCAGAGCGAGGAGCAAACCCAGACCCTTTGCCTGCTTCCGTCCTCTAACACCTTCCTGGTCTAGTAGAGGGGCCCTTGGTACCCAAGAGCAGGGGCAAAGGGTGGCATCTTAGCTCCCCACCATGAAAAGCGCAGGACCCACCAGACTAAAATTGGCCATCTTGCCACAAACCTTAGACTTCAATCCCATTGCCATTTTCTTCTTTGTTGTCCCCCATAATCAACTAGAGCCTGGACTTGGTGAACTTTCCTTCCCTTAGTTGATGAGGAGGGCCTTTAGGTTTGGGTAGGCCGATACCTGCCTGTTTCCAGTACTTCAGATAGTACAAACCTTCCAAATTCTCCAAAAAAATGAGTCAGGGGTACTACAGACAACAGTCTTTTTCACTATACCTCCCGGATCCATGCCTAGAGCAACTCCACCCTGTCCAGAGGCAAGGTCCTGTGGGAAAAATGTATGTGATGATGTAATCAAAGGCTATATCGTAATGTATATGCAGAAGGGTACCAGCACGGGAGGGAGATGAGACACTTTGCCAGTGGGTTTCACAAATATTTGCTGACAGCGGGGGAATGATGAGACATTAGAATCTTGGATTCCGTTCCAAGCTCTGGAGTGGAGTGTGCTCTGTTGGACAAAGACTCTTCTGCCCACTCTCCAAAAGCTTGGCTGCTTCTTCCCTGTTCTGTTCAACCCACCCATCTCAGTCCTGTTTCTTCTTTGTCACAGACTTCTTGTCCCAGTCCCATTTTTCTCACCTAACCAGTCCCAGTCTCTGCTCTTCAGGCTTCTTATTCCAGTCCCAGACTCCTTACCCAGCACATCCTAGTCTCACCCTTGAGACTTTTTGCTCCCAGATCCAGTCTTTCCCACACTCCAAGGTTCCAGTCTCCTTTCCAAGCCATTCTCAGACACCCTCCCCCCACAACCCCACCTGCCTGGCACCTTGTCCTCAATCTATGTGCCCAGCTAGTTCCAGTCCCCCCTGGGCTTCTTATCCAATCTGTTCCTCTCTACCCCCGGCCTACAGACACCTCCACTTCCCTCACTGGGTCCCAGTCTTCCCTGAGCTTCTTGTCCAAATCTATTTGCCCAGCCAGTCCCAGTTCTTTCCTCTGCATCTCTGCTTCTCAGCAGGTTTGTCTGCCCTTCTTCCCACATCCTTCCATTCAGCCTGCTGATTCACAGTTCCAGTCTTTTTTCCCAGCCTACCCCCACGCCAACTCACAGTCCAAGTTTCTCTCCCTACCCTGGCTCCTTGTTCCAATGGGCACCCCAGACAACCCCCGACACACCTTGTTCCCTGATTCAAATCAGGGAGGTTGCACCTCCACATTGCCTATGACCAGCCTGCAGATACCTAGCATGGTAAATATCAGCCCAAACAGTTGAGGTGTGTTAAAATTAAAAGCAACTGAAAACAGTCTTATAAAGGGACGTGTTGGATAATGTAAATAATAGCCCCTCCTATATTATGTGTGTATAGAAATATATACAGCCATATATATTAACATACAGTTTTCTCACCTTCTGAATTCTTAGGGCTTGAGAAAGCAGAGCTGGAATTATTTCTGCTGTATTTGTTTCAGCTGCTGAGAAGGGGCTCAGTTCATCTTTGCAGTTTCAAATCTTCTGTTAGTTGATCAGGGAGTGGTGTGTGAACCTCAGTCACAGAGGAAACTGACTCTTCTGCTTCCCTGGAACAAAGGTGAGTACCACACTTACACTGAGAGAGTTACTCAAAGGAGACTGAAGAACTATAGCAACAGAAAGGAGAAAACAAAAGACTTCAACTCCTCTTTGCCTCACCCCTCCCCAGCAGCTCTGTCTCTCAAAGATGAAAACCAGAGAGGAAGGAAGGGATCATGCTCTGATGCCACCAGACCATCTGCCATCAAAGCAAAACAAAGAAACAAAGTGAGATTAAAAAAACAAGCACAAAAACTTGAGGCTGGCTATATTGTGCTGGCTGGGCCTCTTATTTTGCTCCATGTGAACAGTGTTCAGAGATGTTTGCAAAGGGAAAATTTTGGTAGTGTTTATCCAAATATCTCTGAGGCAGGATTTTTCTACTGGTCACTATTAGGCCCATGCAGGTTATTGGCTAGGCTGGTCCCCCAAGTTCTCACAAATGGCATTTCCTCTTCATTCAGTCTGCAATGGAAGTGGCAAGGGTTTCACCAACAAAATTCTCCTGATCTGGGGAAATCTGACAGAGACAGAAACACTTATGGCTCATGCTGCCACTCTGCAACTATGACCCTCCATTCCCTGGACACCTGGCTCCAGACAGCCATCTTTCTTCTTCAAGTAGTGTCCCTATGGGAGCTCTACTTAAGGTGCACTTTAGCAGTGTCCGTTCAGGCCGTGCATGTTCTCTACATATCATTGTTCTTGATGCCATGTTTTTATAAAGGGCTGCATGGGCGAACCATCCTTAGTTCCTTCTCAGCTGCCTCAGCCTCGGACAAAGTTTTAGTGTGCCTGCCCTGAGCATGTCTCAGCTAGATTATTTCTGTCTAGTTTCTAGTTTTGGTTTAGTTTAGCTAAGTTTGGTACTTTAGAGGATTTTTTTTCTCCTTTCTCCTGCCTCTGAGGAGGCTTGCCTCCTTTGGAAGGGGTTTAAATGGTGCCTCATTTGCCAGGAGGTCATCATTACATCCCATCGTAAAAAGATTGGTGACCACAACTTCTGTTGCTTTCCGGAACCTGTGCTCTCAAACTATCAAAATGTTTGATATTAATATATCAGCACAACCTAATTCATAAAGAGGCATCAGGAAAATCATTGATCTGCCCAGCCAGCTGGGTGCAAATCCTACCAATGTTGGATCTTGTTGTGTTTTAAATTCACTTCAGCCGTCAGGGTAAAGCCAATAGTGTCAGAAGTCGTACTCTTGTACTGGCGAACTCTAGAGTCAATATTTTAAATGGTGTCCATTAATTTTCTGCCCCTCATTTTCTGGGTGTCCAATTTAAGACAGATAGGCCTGACTTTTCAGAGATGCTGAGCACTTGAAGCTTTCATGGTCTTCAGCTGGAGTTCTGAGTATTCAACATCTCAGGAAATCAGGCCCAAAGCGTTTCAAGTTGGGCACTCAGAATCAGTAGATGCTTTTGGAAAGTTTTGGGTCACTCTTCAAGTGAAACAGCAGGGATGTTTCTGGATTGATCAGTGGATCACAGGAAGTTGCATCAAGTTTTCTTTCAAGACAAAGAAGCTCCAAAAGCTTACTCATTCTCTGTGCAGTACCTCTTTCCAGAGAGTCTCAAAATACTTTACAAGCATTAATTAATGAAATCACGAAGCTAGAATTGGGCATCTAATTGATTCTCTCTGCCTGATTCAACAGAAGGATCTGAATCAACATCTCTTCACTCCCAGGTGAGTGCCATCAACACCAGGCTCTAGAGTCACTCATGCTTTCTCTGTGGTCCAATAAATAGTTAAGTATTTATATAAAATAGAACAGTTACAACAAGAGAGACTGAGAACAGAGTAGCCTAAAACCTAATGGTTAGAGCACTCACCTGGCAGAAGGGAGATTACAGTCAACTCCCTGCTCTAGAGTGGGGCTTCAAACCTGGGTCTCCCATATCCCACATAAATGTCCTAACGACTGGCCTAAAGATTATAAAGGGCTCGCTTCTGTTTGCTCCAGCCAGGGAACACGCCATGAATTCATTGGATGAGCAACTCCTACTTGTAGGTGAATGGCTTATACAACGGAGTAGATGGTTGGCAAGGCCTATTACAGTAGCCAGGGTAAAACTACATGTCTTAGAATACAATTAGGAATCATTCACCTGTGCATAATAAGTAAATACATAGATATGAAGAATAAAGAAAATTATGATCTTAAACCTGCTGAAACCTGCTGCTCAGCAATTTTCCTTTGAAGACCTTTCCAAGAAAACAAAACAAAAAAAGAAACAGGGTAATAGGCATACCAAAAAAAAAAAAAAAAAAACCACCCCACAGCCAGTTACTAAGCAGAGCACACAAACAGCTTAATAGCTTTTTTTTTTTGGAAAAGATAACCTTCTCCATTGGATACTGCAAGAGTTTTAGAAAATTGTTTGTTCATAGTGCAGAGTCAAGACTGGCTATTTGCCAGACACTCCAAGGTTGTTGATAAGCTCTGATATTGTCTTTTATTAAACTTAGAGAGAGAGATTATGTTGTATTTTACTGGTGATAATAGCAGGCAGCCATAGAGAAGGTGCTGAAAAATCAAAGGTTCAAACCTATGAATGACAACTGAATTCATCTATTGGGTGATGGGTAGGACGACAGAGTGATTGAATACGAGTTCAGTTGGAAAAATCAGGTTAACCTGCTATCATTAGCTTTCCATTAATGTGGCATGGTTTGATTTATTACACCACCTAAAGAGCAGCTATTCAGAAGTGGATAACTCTAACAGTTAATGGCCAGATTAACTCATGGTGCTCCAGAGACATTACAATTTAAACCTCATCACA
Source organism: Eretmochelys imbricata (assembly GCF_965152235.1). Taxonomy (NCBI): domain Eukaryota; kingdom Metazoa; phylum Chordata; order Testudines; family Cheloniidae; genus Eretmochelys; species Eretmochelys imbricata. The sequence goes on from NC_135579.1 coordinate 26,190,205, forward strand.
CCATCCTGGCCCCTTGCAGCATGGAAGGATTTATTCAAAGGGAGGGCTTGTGTTGATGATGCTGTTGTCCAAACCAGTTCTCTGTTAAGGGAGGTAGCTTTGGTTTATGTCTGGGGCCCCATAGAATCATTTCTGTCAATGTTGTACAGGGGACGGGCTGAATCACCTACCCTTGCCCAGCACTAGCTTCTCTTTTGGGCAGCACTGCCTCCCTACATGGAGTGGAATCCTGGTTGCATTGAAACCAAAGGGAGTTTTGCAATTGATTTCAGTGGATCCAGGACTTCACAAATGTCCTCACATAGAGGGGAGGTTGAGGCTGCTTTCTGCTGTTGCAAAAATGCTCCTTCCCTCCTGCAGATATTCAGCTTCAGAGGGGTCCTTCACTAAGATTTAGGCTCTCAGAAGTCACCACAAACCCAGGGTGTAAGTAGTTCCAAATGATTAGTCCCCATTCATGCTTTGCATATATTGAAAAATGTTTTATTTTGGCTTCAGACCTAAACACGATGTTTCTCCAACATTCTGTTTCCCTTTTTTTCAGAGACTTGAGAGCAAATCCCTTGTTTTTCTGCATTTTTTTGAATTTCCTGTCTAAAATGAAGAAAGTCCCAGGAAGCTACCACTTTTTCTTGGGTGATCTGAGCTATTATACAGATGTTTTAGATAGTCATAAAATAATGATGCATAATGAGTGTGTTTAGCATTTCATGCATGTGAAGGATCCCAATAGCTCAAAGGCAGAATTGTTCTTGATTTTCTAGGTCTTTCACACTCTAGGAATAGCCAAGCTATTACAAAGCTGTCAGACAACCAATGTAATTGTAAAAACCCACTTACAGAATGTTTGTCCATGGACAGTCTCTTTTTTTAGATTATTTATTATTAATTTCAATAAAGAAACAATGACAAATACAAAAGAGTAAATGACTTATAGGCTGTATACATTACCAAATATCACATTTCACGGGATAGCCAATAAAAGTAGGTAATTATGCAACTTTACAAATTGTCAAAGCTACAAGTCCAGCCAAAAGAAAATCAGACAATATTACACAGCTATAACATGCTAGAGTGGAGGTAATAATGACAATTATAAAAAAAGACATACTCAAATGCAAAAAAGAGAAGAGGCTTAGAGGAATGGGAGGGGAAGGGAGTGAAAGTAGAGGTCAGGTGAAATGGAAGTCTGGCATTATTTGACCTATGTCAGCATTCTTTATCCAAATGTATCAATGGGTCCAAATTTCCTCCAATTCATATAATCGTGCTCTACTTTGAAAAGCTACATATTCTCTTTTAAAATAAAATGTTCTTCTGTATTAAAAGGAAACACACAAGGCCAAATGAAAATTCGTTCTCTTTTTTGCTAAGAAACATTTTCCCCGGATTTAATCTATTTACCTTACTTTATGGTAAAAAACTAGTATCTTGTAGGGAGTCTATTAGTATCATCTTTTCCTGGACCAAACTTTTAAATCTCCATCTGTAATGGGTTTCAAACTGTGCAGCAGATTGGCTATTATAATATTTGAAGTGTACTAAGTATAATTTAGACAGTTGTTGTGCTTGTGTCTATAGAAATACATTAGGTTGGTAGTGTAATATCCCTTGGTTTATGAAAAAGTCACTCTACTATAAACTGAAAAATATTGAGTTTCAGTGCAGTGTTTGAAAGACCAGACACAATTGGTTATATGGATCAGTAAATATACAACTCAAAGGCCTGATTCTATATTCTTCATTTACCCCAAATGCCATTTTAAGTGACTGGCCATCTTAAGTGCATGAAATATGCAGGATTGGATGCAAAATTATCTACCTTCCCTCCTTTTTTTGTGTGTTTGAAAGCTACCTCTTAGCTTTAAAAAGACTATTTAGTTCACTAGCTTCCAAATACAGCCCATTATTTTCTTGAGAAACCACACATACATCAAAAACTGACAGATGTACGTACCTGCTTGTGAGCTTTTATTTTGATGAAAATATGCTATAAAATTACCTTTTATATATAATGTATATGACAAGAGCCTAAAATTGATTGTAAATGAAGAGGGACAGAGAAAAGGACAAATAAAATGAGCAAATTAGAACTAATCTTGAGCCAAAACCCCAGAACTGAACACCCTAAGAATAAATCTAATGTAGATTCCCATTTAAATTTACCTAATGTTATCATAAGCCAAGCTAAACACTGGATTTGCACACATCCAATCTTGGAGGTATTCAAAACTGAGCGCCAGAACCAAATTTTACAAGTTGAACATCTCTTTAAAAGAAATTTCAAAAGTGAGATATAGGGTCCTTGAAACCATGAACCAGTACTTTCTAAGTAGTTGGCTTGACTACTCAAAGGCCCTTAAAGCACAAGTGATGATTTGAAGAACAAGGACTATGATGTAAACAATGCTGGCCTACTTCAAGTGAGGCACTATTTTCAGTAAATCAGGCAGTGGAATTAAAAGGGAACCCCCACCATGCTACATTTTACTTCAGTTTTCAACAGATCTCCAACTCTGGAAGCTTAAAGTACTGTCAAATCCATTCTACATCAACAAATAAATCAGTAAACTACTGGTGCCTGCCGGAAATCATGTAGAGTTAGTTAATTATCCTCTGACTTGAAATGGAGACAGTGCAGTAGATCAGAGCACAGAAGAACAGTTGGGGGTATCCTAACTAGACGTTAATAGGACTCTGTTACTTGTTTCATGCACTATACTTGCCTACTTACATACCTCTCATATTAATTGAGAAGCAGGAAGGTGGTGTACAAGTGAAAGAAAAACAATATAAAAAAACAAATGCATTATGCAGTTATAATCATCACCATCATCCTGAACAAACCAACAACAACAACCAGAAACCACTAGAGTGGGAGGGATCAGACTGCTCCCGTAGATGAAGGGAAAGATCTAGTAGCATGCACAATTAATATATGCAGCAATAGTCTTTCATGTAATAGTATCCACTTGGAAGCAGTGACACAGACAGAATAGATATGTAGAAGCGGTTCTGTCTGTTATCATGCTATATGCCAGTCATGGGGCAAATATCAAAAGGTGAGCAGCTTAGTTCTGTTTGCCCATGAGCTGGGAAGTTTACATTTTTATTGTAGACAGGTCAGGTAGCACTGCCTATTACCAAGGTTGCCTGACAGTTCCCATTATAAGACACTGTTTTCAGTTGCTTATAACTTTACCAAAGTTTAATCATTTGGTCTGATTGTGTCCATGCCAGCCTCAGGCTGAATATTTTGGGAATTTCAGATAAAACAGTTCTTCTGTGTTTGAGAATGGGGCTAGCAAAAATTACTTTGTTTTACCCATTTTACTATTTTTGAGACCTTTTCTTTAATTCATACAGTATTTTTAGTTCCCTGATTGCCAATTAGTGGCAACTTTGGTAGCTATTTTGTGATGTAGGCCTCTAAGGAATGGCCTGAGACTACCAGTTTATTTCATATTTGCATCAGTAGCCATCAGATGATAGTGATTTTAATTCACTACTGAACTCTTCTAGATTCAAAGCAACAACCTGTGACTGAATGTATCCGTATCTCATGGCCTATTGCTATTGTGGGGCATACAATCCCCCAGAACGAACACTTCTTAACTCCTAAGGCTCCACTGAATCTGATATTACTTAAATCAGAAATTAGTCTGTTAAATGAGTGGAATGAAACAGATTTCAGTTAAGGGCTGGGAAGAAATGGTTGAATTACTTGTGCATGTTTTTCTCAGATAAATGTAGCCCTTTTCCTGTTAATGAATAATGTGCAGATGAATCCTGTTATTTTTTAATTTACAGTTGTTCATAAATAATTGGTGTGAGTATATTTGAGTATTTGGCATTTTGGTAAACTGATCTCTATGGCTGGTATTTCCAAAGGAGCCAAGGGATTTAGGCATTTTTGGACTTGATTAGGCTTCTTTGAAAATCTCAGCCTATGGGTTCTAGTTGCTTGTGCCACATGATAGGTCACTTAACTCACATAGGATGTTTCCATTTTCTGATGTATGGATGGGCCTTCTTTATAAAGAAGAGCCCCATGTGCTGTTTGGAACTTACTCATTCTTAGTGTATCTGATGCTGGGTGCCAGCTCATGACAAGGCCCCAGGCCTCACTGAACACTGGCAGATGCATAGCTGGCAACCAGTCTGGCTCATCTGTTTGTTAGTATTGTCAAGATAGATATTAGAGTTGTAAGAATGTTTTTGGTGCTTAGATCTTATGAACAGCTTGTAGGATGCTGCATCTATTAGTCTCACTTATCTGTATCTCATGTTATAAAGCAATAGCAAAGGTTTGCATTGTAAACCTCTGTAACTGTGTAACTCATAAAACAGGAAAGAAGCCTTCTCTAATGCAAATACTGGCTATCTACAGAAGATGTTAGGGCCTGCCCAATTAGAAGGCCTTTGAAACCAAATGAGACATCAAAAAACCAAAGACTTTGTTAATTGCACTCCTCACCCCCTTCAAGAAGAGGAGACCTGCACATGACCTGCACATCAGTTTGGGCTCTGGGGACAGGAGGATAAAAAATCCCAGAAAAGGAGAAACTTGGCCTTTTGCTGCTTGGATTCTAAAGGGTCAAGAAACGCTAAGCAAAAGACCCCCAACCGTTAGACCTGAGTTACCCCTAAAGGATATATGGAATTTGTTTACTGTAGAAGTTTATGTTATCTTTTAGAATTGAAGACTGTAACTCATTCTGGTGTATATGTTATCTGCTTTAGCCTTGTAAATAACTATTTTATGTTCTTTTCCTAGTGAATAAATCTTTAGTTAGCTTATTACAGGATTTGCTACAAGTGTTGTCTTTGGTGATAGATCTAGGGTACAATTTATCTGGGATGAGTGATTGCTCCTTTGGGACTGGGAGAAACCTGAATATTGTTGTGATTTTTTGGTGTAAGGGACCATCTGTCACAAAGAGAAGCTTGCCAGAGTGGCAAAATAGACCAGAGTGCCCAAGGGGCCTGTCTGTGACTCCAAGTTAAAGCTGTTCTGGTGCTTTAGGAATTCATACTTGTTACTTGGTTGGTGAAATGTAATTAGAGAACATACAACCAGTTTGGGGTTTGTGCCACTCCGGACAGCATGACAGTAGTGAATAATGACAAGAGCTTTTCATTAGTGGCCATGTAAAGTACAGCCAGTGAGAAATATTTGTAGGGCAGAAGCAGTCAAAGCAGGGACTGTGGCACTGGGAGGTGGGGGGAAGGGTCAAATGGGGCCCAGCCAGGGCCACCCCTCCCCCCAGCACTGCCCTGGACCCAAACTGTACAGGGGAGAACCCCACACACTTTCTGGGGGCACTTCAACCAGAGTGTTGTCTCCCTTTACCCCCCGCTATGTGGGCTTGGGTAAAAGCTGCAGAGAGGAGCCAGCCAGAGATTCCAGCAGGGAGGGGGTAAAAGCAGCCAAAGCAAGGACTGTGGCACTGGGTGTGGGGGGGGAATAGTGCCTAGCCAGGGCCACCTCATCCTCCACCACCTCCTGGGACCCAAACTGTGCAGGAGATACCCCCTCTCCCCCGCACGTGCACATTCTCTCTCTCTGGGGGCACTAGGATCCAAGTGGTGTCTCCCCTCCTCCCCCACCATGTGGGCTTGGGAGAAAGCTGCAGAGAGAAGTCTGCCAGAAACTCCAACAGAAGCAGCCAAAGCAGGGTCCTCTGGTCCTTTGGAGAGTTTTCTACAGTTTTGACTGGACTTCCTCTGCCCTTTGCTCCAAGCCTCTCCTCCATTAGAGTCTCTTTACCTCAGCGTCTCTCCTCTGCTCTGTCTCCCTCACTCCCTTTCCCCTCAGTACCCCCTCTTCTTTCCCTTTGGCTGATCCCCTCCAAACTGAACCCACCCACATATCAGAAAACGAACTGTAGAACTAACATGCCATTTGCTGACATCCCATTGTTCACTCTGCTTGTGTGCTCTACTCCTCTCCCCACCCTGTGTCTGCCTTGTCCATTTAGACCAGTGATGGGCAACCTGCGGCCCACAGACCGCATGTGACCCATCAGGGTAAGCTGATTGCAGGCTGCAAGACATTTTGCGGATGTTGACTGTCCGCAGGCCCGCACCACTTCCTGCGTCTCCCATTGGCTGGGAACAGTGAACCGCGGCCACTGGGAACTGCAGGAAGCAGTGAAAATGTAAACAAATGGTCTGGCAGCCCACCAGAGGCTTGCCCTGACTGGCTGGGTGTGGCCCGTGGGCCACAGGTTGCCCACCACTGGCCTAAGACCTTCCTAAAACCTGACCCTCTTTCTCCATTTTAACTCACCATACTACAGACCCTACAGGAGGATGGATCAGGTCAAACACTGGAAGAGGAGAACCAGGAGGTCTCCTGCCCAGCAGCTGGACTTCCACATGGAAGTAAGGAAGTAAAATAGGTAAAATCGGGACAATTTTGTGGCTTGTACTAAGAAACTGCACAGGGACCCAGCCAATGTAGTGTGGCTCCTGCAAATACAACAGAGCAGCATGGAGGCATAAATCCTCCCTACAGAATAACTCTGGTCTTCACTAATCTGGAGTGTCCTTTCCCCAGAGATTCCGAAGGCACTCAGGATTGAAAGACCTTGACTTCTGTGAACTTCATAGGGCCTCAAACCATTATGCCACGAGGGGAGGCTTGATAGGTGCTGGAGATCTTCATATCATTTTCCTTCCCTGTGGATCCTCTCAGTAGGTCAGATCATGATATTAATGGGGGACAGGTTTGTTTTTGTTTTGTTTTTTCTCACAGGTTTTTCTGCCAGTGGGATAGGGAAGGAGGGGTCTAGCTTCAAACTGAAGTATTGTGTATGTCCTAAAAATACTTTATTTACAAAGAATTTTGCCTTCAACTTGCAAATAGTAGTTAGTATTTGCAAACTTTATAATAATTCATTATCTGTATACTTATCAATTTACATTTCATACAAAATGCTATAAGTATTTACTTTCTGCAAGTTACTCATTTTGGATACTACTTGCTAAACTAGTTAGTGTTCCTGTTCATAGTCAGTTTCACTTTCAATTTCCCAGGGACTAGCACAAGGCATTGTGATTGGGTTTCCAGCACAGCTGGGGAGTTCTTATTTATTTATTTTTAATTGGAAAAAAGATATGGAAATGTTTCTGTTTCTATTGGCTTGCAAAACTCTTTAAACAACTTACAGTTTGGGCCTAACTACATTACATTGATCTGACTGAACTTATAAGGAGGGACAATGTTCTGTGGAGCGCGTTTAACAATATATGGGAACAGTAAGCGTAAGTTGCTTTTTATAACATAGACAATTAAAAGTCATTGATCATGTCACCTGCAGAGAATCTGGTTGCCTTGTATAGAAGAGGGATGGTCCCCCACAAAAGTTATTGGTGCAAGTCTTCAGTGAGGAAAGCATGATGAGTTTGTCCGGCTGCGTTTAAGGCTTGTCTGCATGCTGAAGAACAGCACAGCACAGCGCATCCTTGCAGCTCTTATCTAGAGAGTGGTGTGGTGCACTGGTGAAGGGCTTTGTCTTTATTCACAACACATTCCTGTGCCTTGGCAGGGGAGGAAACGGCACAATTGTCTGTCAGTTTGTCCTCTCCCACCATCTGCAGAATAAACTGAATGCTAACTCACCGTTAGAGAGAGAGGGGGAGAGATAAAAAGACAGGGATGCTCTCTGGCTCATTCATACATTAGGTTTCTCTGCAAAGGCAGAAGGCAGAAGGAACAGCATCAGCAACCTTGCAAGCAGTGACTGTAACTGTTCCCATTAATATGGTCCGAGATACTTTGAGGAGCCAATTTATTACTTTGCATGTAACACTTGAGCTTTGCTGAAAACTGGAAGTGCTAAGCGCACCTTTGCTTCTAATTTATTTATAAAGACTTGCATCTTTCACAGAACGAACCTTTTCAAGCAAGAATCACCCAAGGCAGGTAAGAAATTTATACATCTATGACACCTTTATAAAGTGATGTACATTAACGATGATTACTTTTTGATTCAATGCCTGGCTGTTATTGAACACTTAGAAGTACTGTGGGTGCTTATGTCATGCTACGTTTGAATAAGTTAATTTCTAAGAAAATCTGCAATATACTTTGCAGATGATTTAAATCTTTGCTCAGCACTAAAGATCATGATTATTTTTTATCTTAAAACTTAAACTTCCCAGTTAAGGAACTTGAGCTCAGAATTTGACTTGAGATGCATTGCTTAACGTCTATGTTCAGTATCTATGGCTTTACTTATGACCGTGTTTATAATCATTAATTTCTTAGGTACGGTACCCTAATGTAAAATATAATGGCCGAGTGGTTAACTTTTTTAACCCCTACTCCACTGCAACCAATAATGGTTCACTGAACCATGATAGTTTTGAGAGTTTAGTCATACTCATCCCATTTGCAGAAATGTGTGTTCTCATCATGTACACATGACAGAAGTGACTTTTATTATGCACAATGAGCTGTTACGTTAGTGTCATTGACTGCAGGTGGGCAGTTTTTAAAAATATTGAATTAAAAGTTAAGATTTTATATATGGTATCTTTGAAATATTTCAAACAAGAAGTAACTTGGCTATAATTGGCAATCAGTTAGATGATTATGCTGTTAGTAGTTAGGTTAAATGGTAACTTTTTTTTTTTGCACAGACTTTAACAAACTTCCAATAAATGAATAATATTGAGCATTTTATACTTCGAAGCTAAGAGTAAATGAGTGAAGAAATTGGCAAAGGTTTTGACTTTCTGAAGTTTATAAGGATGATAATTTCTAATACTTTAGCTACTGGCTGGATATATCCTTGGATGTCACACCATTCTGGGAATTCTTTGTGCTTAAGATAAAAAAAAGTTCAAATGAATCACTGTTGTATGACAAGAAAAGACAGCTAAGGAAACTGGAAGAGGATGGATAGTAAAAACTGCTCTAGGGACATTGAACATTAAATTTAAATGTCACTTATTCCAGTAAGTGTCTAAATAAGTCTTTTCTCAGTTACTTGCTGCCAATCTGTAACTTTCCCATTTCCAGCACTTCCTAGTAACACACCTTTCACTTAAGTGCTGTTCCTGTCTAATTACTTCACACAAGACTCTCAGACATACCCATCTAAAGATATTGTGGTAACACTTTTATGGTTCTGGTTTAACTTTGACACGCCATTAATAATGCAGACAGGATTAAAGCAAACTCTAGTAGCGCACATGTTTGGGGATTGTATCCAGCACTGAGTTACTGTAAGATCATAAGGAATCTTGCATAGAAGAATTTTCTGATACATATGCTGTCTTTTGACTCTCTTTTTTTTACTAGCTTTAGTTTCGTAACTGTGCTTCGCTCCATGGGCAGTCTGCATAGTGTACCATAGGGCTTCACAGAAGGTAGGCTGTGAAGCTTTTGGGATTGGATGGATGCCAATGACTTTCTCCAGCATGCTGTCACATGACCTAAAGGAATGTCCTATTAGAGAGAGCAAACTTGGAAGCTGTATTGAGAGATTTCAACAAAGTTGAGAGAAAGGTATGAGCAGAGTAACTGTAGTGATTGGAATAAATCAGGGGCCCAATCCTTCTCCCATTTACGTTACTGGGAAAAACTCTAATTGGTTTCTGTGGGAGCAGATTTCAGCCCACAGTACAAACAAAAGGTGGTTTAAAAAGATAAAGTTTGCAAGTTGACAAGGGTTTCCTTCCCACTCCGCCGAGCTCTGTGTGGGAGGCAGCGATAACGGTGCTGCCAACATTGAACGAGCACCTTTAGCTGGTGCAAGTTGGTGTAGCTCCATTGACTTCAGTGAAACTATGCCAATTCACCCCAGCTGAGGATCTGTTCCCCTTGTGCACAGTGTGTGGATGAGGGTTTGCACATGTGGATGGGGTGCTAGTGTTCCCAGTAGTGCTGAACGCCTCAGTGGGATTGTATTGGGGCAGGTTAGGGATATACTCATGGGATCAGGACCCTTGTATCTGTGAGGAATACAGGCTAAATGAGGAGCAAGGCAAGGACTGGTGCCATAAGTGCACTCTTAAAGAGCCTCTGGACACATGTCTGATTCTCAGTTACTCTGGTCCTGCACTTGGGGTGGGGATGGAGAGGGAGCACAGGAGGCCTTTGCACATCCCAGGACAGAGGCTAAGGTAGTGTAAATTGTCCTAGATCCATTTAAATTGACGGATATAGCCCCATACCATGTGGGGCCATGCAGGAAGCTATAGCCTATGCAGGAGGGTATAACGGGCTATGCTACTCCTGGAAGTGCTGTTCAAATTTCTACTCTGCTTCCCATGGCTCCCTGTGACCTTTGAGAAGCAGAGCATAGCCAAAGTACTGTGTACTTTGGCTCTTCCCCTCAACAAATCCCTGATCGATCCCCAGTGCTGGATCCCCATGGCTAATGCACAACCATTATGGCAGCTCTGTACTGGCCAAGAAGCCCCATGAGTAGGGGGTATTTTCAGGGGGCCGTTTCTGCCCACTTTACAGCACTCTGGGAGCATAAAGGCATCTTAAAGGATCTTTAGTGTGACTAAAAATCAGTGTGCCATCTCCTGCCCTACCATGTTACAGCAGAAATAACACTTCCTGTCCATCTCCAGGATAATACACTTTCCTCAGCCACCCCAGCCTGGTTCAGGCTCTAGGAGCTCTACTTCCATCTGTCTCATTGAGGCATTTTTTCTGCAAAGTGCTGTGATACACTGGTTAGTCAGCAAGGACTTGGCCCTTACAAATTCCTGTCACTTCAAGGTTGGCACTGAGCAACCTGAGTACAAATTTCTTCCCCTTCCCTATATACAGAAAGTCCAAAGGATTTGTCCTTTTTAGTTGAATGTATTCTCCTTTTAGAAGCAATAGTTTTCCTTACCAATACGTAGCAACATATGAAGAGAAAACCGGATTACTTTGAATGTGCTGGTGATACTGAGGGTTTCTCGTTATGATTATAAGCATATCTGTTTCCTAGTCTCTTGTTTGGAAGGTAGGCAAGTTGTGTGAGATTTTTGCAAACTATTTTACAAACATGTCTCTGTTACAGTCTGCTGTTCAATGTCACCTGATTGTCTGTCTGCAGTGCTACTCTAGGCTGTGTAACTCATATACACACAGAATTCTGCAATCAAAATATCTGTCCCTTCATTTCCAGGTTATAGGAAGGAAAATAACAAAAGCTCTGACTTTCCAGTTAGCTTTGCACTCCAGTTGAAATTTGAAGCTCCTTAGGAATGGTCAGCCAGTCAGAATGTGTGATTGGAAAGAGTGCCACTTTTTTTCATTCAAATAGGGTGACCAGACAGCAAATGTGAAAAATCGGGTAATAGGAGCCTATATAAGAAAAAGACCCCAAAATCGGGACTGTCCCTATAAAATCGGGACATCTAGTCACCTTACACTCAAAAGACTTCTCTCTCAAAGAGTAGATCTGCTACTTCACCCCAGAATGTATAGTTTATTGAAGATGAATACAATCTTGTATTGAATTGTTTATTAAAGACAAATACAATCAATTCCCTTCTGTCAATTATATTTTTCATCAACAATACTCTTCACATATTTGATTTAAAAAAAACTGTGAAAGGGCAAGCTTGCTCTACTCATGTGTAAGAGTAGTCCTGTATAAAGATGATAGGACATCTCCTGAAAGAAAGCAAACTAGATTTAGAGGGGTATTTAAATTCAAGTAACTTAAACCTAAAAGGCTCTCTTAAGCAGCCTACTTTAACTGCCTCTCTCGTTAGCTGCGTTCCCTGCTGCTCCCTGTTATTTCAGTGCCTCAGTATGTAATGAAACCAATCTAGACACCAACAGACTCAGTGGGCCAAATGTAAAGTGATGTAAGTTGCATGCTTGTAAACAGGTGCATGACTAAATGAGTCAAACTGATTGAGTCTTAGTACAATGGAATGGTGAAGTGGCCAGAAGATGCAAATATATTAGTTTAGACTATCTCAGATTCACTATAAATTTAGCTTCACAGCTGTAGTTGATCTCAAATGGTTAAAATACAAGTCTTCTGGTTGGTCCTCAGTATACTTTTAGTCTCAGAGTGAACCCTAAGGAACTCTAACAGTCACCATAAGCAGCAGAACTGAACTCGGCAAAGGAATTATGTATATTCCAAGTCAATTTAAGTCTTGTTACACCAGAAGAGGTGAGATTTTTGTGCACTATTAAAAAGAGGCTGTCTTATTACTCTTGATGTTTTCAGAAATAAAGTTTTAAAGCAGAAAGGTGAAATAGTGAACAGCAACGGTTGTGTGTGCACTAACAAGTTTTCATACTGACTTTCATTATACAGTCAGTAAATATGGATCTGTAGCACATTCCTTACTCTTGCTATTAAGCGTTCACTCCATACACTGTGATGGTACTGAAGAAGCTGTTGCAGTGAATGTTGTGAACATATATTAAGCATTGCCAACCTGAAGCAATGGGGAAATGAGTCAGGCACTCCCCAAAATCATAAGATTGGCATAAAAATCAGGATTTTTTCGGAAGTTTTGACTTTTATTTAGTTTGTCTCTCTTTGTTTTCTTTTTTTCTTTGGGGGTGCACTTGAGTCACATTTGCAAGCTTTCCTCCACAGTCATGAGGGCAAGAAACTTTTTCTAAAAGAAAGATTTTTTTCACCTAATCACATAACTTTATGAGCTGTGGATTTTAGAAAAGTACCATATTAAATATCAAGAGAGTTGGCAACATTGTGGATTAAAAAAAATAATACATAAGACTCAGAAATCTTACCAGGTTTAGTCACATAACTGGTGCAATGAGGCTGTTGTCCTTATTGCATGTCTGGAGTCCACAAAGACTTCTCTGTTACATGCTTCTATAAATTAAAGGAAAATAAGCCACAAAAACTTTAAACTCTTATCTGATCCCAAGGGATAGAGCAAAAGTTGTTGGGGGGATATTTGGCAATTCAGAGTTTTGAGTGCAGCCTCTACTGCAGAGAAAGGGATTTGTAGCCATGAAAAGGATGTACACCTTATACTAATGCAGTGTAGCTATAACCATGGTGGTCCCAGAATATTAGAGAGACAAGCTGGGTGAGATAATATCTTTTATTGGACCAACTTCTGTTGGTGAGAGAAAGTAGCTTTCAAGCCACGCAGAGCTGAAGAGGAGCTCTTTGTGGCACAAAAGCTTGTCTCTCCAACAGAAGTTAAGTCTTCTACATGCACCTTCTCAAAGGAAATGAAAGACCCTTGGGGCAGGCAGGTAGAATCCCCTTTTCCACTCTGTTCCTATCCATTACTCCAGGCTCCACTCAGAAGCCATACTGACATTGGAGAGCTGCTTGTGGCTTCATAATTCTCTTCTGTCTGAATGTGGAGTAGATGCCACCACATGGGAGTTAATGCTGTTATGACTTTGTTGGGAAATGAAATGCAGAGAGAGCCAGCAAGGCACTGAATATTCCTCAACCCCCACTGACTCCAGTGCAAATTAGAAACACACACAGGAGGAAGTTAGCACTTTGTAGGATAAGATGCACAGTTTCCTAGATGAGACTAATACATAGGGTGGCCACATCCCAGCTACTCCCCGTTCCAGTGTGACACAGAGATCTGAATATGGATATTGACTCCAGAGAGCTTCTGTGGGATCTGAGCTCATGGATGACAACTCTGTATTAGCTCATCTCTCCGATCTCTGCCACTGGTGAAGGGTTTGGTTCAGAAATTAAAGTTTGCTGTTTTGATTCTATCCATGCCACAGAGTGGAAGGATTACTTGACTTTGCTTTCTTACAGCACTAATAAATGCACATGCCCCAATATGAGAGAGATGAGTCAGAGGAACTTAAAATACAAGTATTTGCAAAAAAAAAAATTAAACTCTGTGTGTTCAGAGATGATGGCAATGAGTGTGGTATAAAAATGACAGATGGCACCCAATGTTGTCATTATATTAATGGGTTGATTTAATCCCAAACACAAGGCAATTAAGACACAGTTACATCAGATGGGGATCTAACCATAGCTCTACTGAAGCCAATTTTCACTACCCGAGTATCTGATCCTGAAAGGGACGGATAAAATGTAATAATTATTTATTGTTTTCATTGGTGCCAATGAAAAAGGTATCAGTTTGTTTATGCCCTGATACCCCGAATGCAGCACTATCTGAGCCTCTCCCACGTATGATCAACTGGTCACCTAGAGTTGCATGCATGTCTTCACAGAATTTAAGTCATTCTGCAACCAATACAATGTCAGTGAATAAAGAGGCTTTTTTTTTCTGTCATGAACTTTCTTTATTTGATTAAAGGGTTCCTGACATTTTAGAAATTCTTTTCAAATTAACTTTCCTTTAATCTGCACAGGGAAATATTACTGGCTTTAAGGTTGTTCTGAGACTGAGACAGACTCCAATTAATTAGTTGCTACTGACAGATAGATATGCTGTAAATAAAACCCATAGGGTTCCTATATGAAGATTAATTCATTTCAAACAAAAGAGATATAGAATCACTATTTCTCTGTGTTTGCATGTACGTGTGTGCACACACGCACATGTACATATATAGAACTCAAATACCAGCTAGTCATTTAGGGAAAGTAAAAATTACTAGTTGCAATTAAACTGCATTTTAATACTGCAGTACATGTCTGAACAGCTTGATACTATTATAACATGCATGACGATAAACAATTGGCTTTGTATCATGATTAATCTAAATAAGGAATTACACCTTTCTCTAGTCTTCTGAATGGGAGTATTTCTGCTTTATTATAAAAATTTTAGGGCCAGATCCTCAGCTCTGTTGGGACCCCTTTGAACTGCTCTGACCTGCGTGGTTTCTCTCTGTGTGCACTGAATGCCCAGGTAATGCAGAACTGATGTAGTGGGTCTTCAACGCTCCTCCTAGCTCCTGGTGTAGGAAGCATGGCCTAGGAAAGGGGCGTGTGCCCAGCTTCAGTGAGTCTGAGCTGCTGGAATGGTCTTTTGGGAGCCACAGTCACCCAGGCACAATTTTAGCTCTGATTTAAATTGAGTTGGAGGCTGAATTGGCCCTCAGATGGCCCCAGGATCAGGGGCATGGGTGGAAGTAGGTATGGAATGAAGGTCACATTAAGGCATTTTTATACCTCTATCTTCCTCCCCACCAGATGGGCACTATGCCTTTAGTTTGTAAATTGGAACTATTTGAAATAACTATACAGGTTAAACAATAATATTAGCTAAACTGTTATTTAAATTAGGATCAGATTAAATTGATACCATATATAAAGCTATTTTGTTGGATGTTCTAATAAGCAGCTCATCTCCAATTCACACCATAAACTTCTAAAACACAAACTTTTGTGTACACTTCTCTTATAATGCACTAAACAGATGGAGGCTCCTCTTCATTCCCTCCCCCCCCCCTTTTTAATACTCATCACAACTTATAAATGATGATTTTCTTCCAGTAAAAAAATGTGGTGAGTCCAGATGTTCAAATAAAATGACTCCCAACAGGCCTGCAATACAGGTTAATTCAAGAATGGATATGTCTAAATACACAGAACAAAACTTAACATAATTTTAAATGAGGATGTAGGGTGTAAAATGCAGTAAAAGGAGAAAAAAAGAGCTGGAAACAATAATGAACTGCTTTCTGGTGTTGGTTTAAAGTCTGAGGACCATATTCTGTGCCTTCTGTACAACACGTTATTGTTCTGAGTGAATCACACATTGTATAATGTAGGTGATAAAAGTAATCGAACAGCAAATTATTAATATGACCAAATCCTTCTATGAAACATTAATTTTGTTCACTTCTTTCAAAAAGAAAGTTTATTCAAGAGTTCCCAAGATTGTATGTAAATACTTTCCAGTTGAATGTTTTGGAGTCTGAAGCAATTTCATCAAATTTATTCTGGTAGCAGTCAACAATGACTATGGCTAACAGCAGAAACTGGGATTTAACATCCTTAACTTGATTGGTTTAATATGTCATTGGGATTTTGGTTCCAAAGTGCCTACATTTGTTTTGAAAATGAGATTTAGGCTCCTGAATCAGGTACATATTGCAATACTGAGCACAGCAATGCCAAAATACCTTTACAAATCTGGACCTTACTGCTGACAACTCACTAGCCTGGCACGTTATCTTTGTCAACTCCATACAGTTTGGTACCAAAATATTCTATTGAAGACTTGATCCTCATTCCAGCTGGAGCCTAGTTTAGTCTTTATAAATCAGCTTCACACAATATTGCTATTAATTAGCTGAATCACCTCTACTGTCTGAGAGCCTAATCCTGGGAGCCATTGTGTCCTTGTATTTAGGACCCTCAATTCCCATTTAATTCCATGGGAGTTTATGGTGCTTAGCATCTTGCAGGTTTAGGCCCTAAGCCCTGGTCTACACAAGGAGTTGAGGTCGAATTTAGCAGCGTTAAATCTATTTAACCCTGCACCCGTCCACACCACAAAGCCCTTTTTTTTGACTTAAAGGGCTCTTGAAATCGATTTCCTTACTCCACCTCCGACAAGGAGATTAGCGCTGAAATTGGACTTGCCCAGTCAAATTTGGAGTACTGTGGACGCAATTAGATGGTACTGGCCTCCGGGAGCTATCCCAGAGTGCTCCATTGTGACTGCTCTAGACAGCAATCTCAACTCAGATGCACTGACCAGGTAGACAGGAAAAGGCCTGCAAACTTTTGAATTTCAATTTCCTGTTTGGCCAGCGTGGCAAGCTGCAGGTGAGTGCAGAGCTCATCAGCAGAGGTGACCATGCAGAGCTCATCAGCAGAGGTGACCATAATGGAGTCCCAGAATCGCAAAAGAGCTCCAGCATGGACCGAACTGGAGGTACGGGATCTGATCGCTGTATGGGGAGAGGAATCCGTGCTATCAGAACTCAATTCCAGTTTTCGAAATGCCAAAACATTTGTCAAAATCTCCCAGGGCATGAAGGACAGAGGCCATAACAGGGACCCGAAGCAGTGCCGTGTGAAACTTAAGAAGCTGAGGCAAGCCTACCAGAAAACCAGAGAGGCAAACGGCCGCTCCGGGTCAGAGCCCCAAACGTGCCACTTCTATGATGAGCTGCATGCCATTTTAGGGGGTTCAGCCACCACTACCCCAGCCATGTTGTTTCACTCCTTCAATGGAAATGGAGGCAACACGGAAGCAGGTTTTGGGGACGAGGAAGATGATGATGATGAAGTTGTAGACAGTTCACAGTAAGCAAGCGGAGAAACCGGTTTTCCCAGCAGCCAGGAACTGTTTCTCACCCTGGACCTGGAGCCAGTACCCCCCAAACCCACCCAAGGCTGCCTCCCGGACCCACCAGGTGGAGAAAGGACCTCTGGTGAGTGTACCTTTTTAAAATAGTATACATGGTTTAAAAGCAAGCATGTTTAATGATTAATTTGCCCTGGCGTTTGCGGCTCTCCTGGATGTACTCCCAAAGCCTTTGCAAAAGGTTTCTGGGGAGGGCAGCCTTATTCCGTCCACCATTGTCGGACACTTTACCACACCAGGCCAGTAGCACGTACTCGGGAATCATTGTAGAACAAAGCATTGCAGTGTATGTTTGCTGGCATTCAAACAACATCTGTTCTTTATCTCTCTGTGTTATCCTCAGAAGAGTGATATCATTCATGGTCACCTGGTTGAAATAGGGTGCTTTTCTTAAGGGGACATTCAGAGGTGCCCGTTCCTGCTGGGCTGAACAGAAATGTTCTCTGCTGTGAGCCACGGGGAGGGGTGAGGGGCTAGCCACGTGGTGGGGGGAGGCAAAATGCGACCTTGGAACGAAAGCACATGTGCTATGTATGTAATGTTAACAGCAAGGTAAAGAGTGTAGCCATTGTTCTAGAAAATGTGTCTTTTTAAATACCACTGCCTCTTTTTTTTTCTCCACCAGCTTCATGTGTTTCAATGATCACAGGATCTTCTCCTTCCCAGAGGCTAGTGAAGATTAGAAGGTGAAAAAAATGCACTCACGATGAAATGTTCTCTGAGCTCTTGCTGTCCTCCCACACTGACAGAACACAGACAAATGCGTGGAGGCAGACAATGTCAGAGTGCAGGAAAGCACAAAATGACCGGGAGGAGAGGTGGCGGGCGGAGGAGAGTAAGTGGTGATCTGAAGAGAGGGCTGAAGCTGAAAGGTGGCGGCAGCGTGATGAGAGGAGGCAGGATTCAATGCTGAGGCTGCTGGAGGATCAAACTAATATGCTCCAGCATGTGGTTGAGCTGCAGGAAAGGCAGCAGGAGCACAGACCGCCGCTACAGCCCCTGTGTAACCAACTGTCCTCCTCCCCAAGTTCCATAGCCTCCTCACCCAGATGCCCAAGAATGCCGTGGGGGGGCCTCCGGCCCTCCAGCCACTCCACCCCAGAGGATTGCCCAAGCAACAGAAGGCTGGCATTCAATAAGTTTTAAAGTTTTAAACTTTTAAAGTGCTGTGTGGCCTTGTCCTTCCCTCCTCCACCACCCCTCCCGGTGCTTCTCTCCTCCACCACCCCTCCTGGGCTACCTTGGTAGTTATCCCCCTATTTGTGTTATGAATATTATGAATTAATAAATAATGCATGAATGTGAAGTAACAATGACTTCATTGCCTCTGCAAGCAGTGATCGAAGGGAGGAGGGAAGGGTGGTTAGCTTACAGGGAAGTAGAGTGAACCAAGGGGCGGGGGGTTTCATCAAGGAGAAACAAACAGAACTTTCACACCGTAGACTGGCCAGTCATGAAACTGGTTTTCAAAGCTTCTCTGATGCGCACCGCGCCCTCCTGTGCTCTTCTAATCTCCCTGGTTTCTGGCTGCGCGTAACCAGCAGCCAGGCAATTTGCCTCAACCTCCCACCCCGCCATAAACATCTCCCCCTTACTTTCACAGATACTGTGGAGCACACAGCAAGCGGTAATAACAGTGGGAATATTGGTTTCACTGAGGTCTAACCAAGTCAGTAAACTGCGCCAGTGAGCTTTTAAACGTCCAAATGCACATTCTACCACCATTCTGCACTTGCTCAGCCTGTAGTTGAACAGCTCCTGACTGCTGTCCAGGCTGCCTGTGTACGGCTTCATGAGCCATGGCATTAAGGGTTAGGCTGGGTCCCCAAGGATAACTATAGGCATTTCAACATCCCCAACGGTTATTTTCTGGTCTGGGAATAAAGTCCCTTCTTGCAGCTTTTGAAACAGACCAGAGTTTCTGAAGATGCGAGTGTCATGTACCTTTCCCGGCCATCCCATGTCGATGTTGGTGAAACATCCCTTGTGATCCACCAGTGATTGCAGCACTATTGAAAAGTACCCCTTGCGGTTCATGTACTCGCCGACTTGGTGCTCCGGTGCCAAGATAGGGATATGGGTTCCATCTATGACCCCACCACAGTTAGGGAATCCCATTGCAGCAAAGCCATCCACTATGACCTGCACATTTCCCAG
Source organism: Eretmochelys imbricata (assembly GCF_965152235.1). Lineage (NCBI taxonomy): Eukaryota > Metazoa > Chordata > Testudines > Cheloniidae > Eretmochelys > Eretmochelys imbricata. The sequence continues at coordinate 26,209,603 of NC_135579.1, forward strand.
GGTCACTGCCCTTGATATCAGCAGATCTTTGATTGCGTTGGCTACTTGCACCACAGCAGCCCCCACAGTAGATTTGTCCACTCCAAATTGATTCCCGACTGACCGGTAGCTGTCTGGCGTTGCAAGCTTCCACAGGCCTATTGCCACTCGCTTCTCAACTGTGAGGGCTGCTCTCATCTTGGTATTCATGCTCTTCAGGGCAGGGGAAAGCAAGTCACAAAGTTCCATGAAAGTGCCCTTATGCATGCGAAAGTTTCGCAGCCACTGGGAGTCGTCCAGACCTGCAACACTATGAGGTCCTGCCAGTCTGTTCTTGTTTCCCGAGCCCAGAATCGGTGTTCCACCACATGAACCTGCCCCATTAGCACCATGATGCCCACATTGCCAGGGCCCGTGCTTTGAGAGAAGTCTGTGTCCATGTGCTCATCACTCTCATTACTGCGCTGACGTTGACTACTCACCTGGTTTCGCTTTGCCAGGTTCTGGTGCTGCATATACTGCTGGATAATGCGCGTGCTGTTTAATGTGCTCCTAATTGCCAAAGTGATCTGAGCGGGCTCCATGCTTGCCGTAGTATGGCGTCTGCACAGGTAACTCAGGAAAAAAGGTGCGAAACGATTGTCTGCTGTTGCTTTCACAGAGGGAGGGAGGGAGGGCCTGATTACATGTACCCAGAACCACCCGCAACAATGTTTTTTCCCCATCAGGCATTGGGATCTCAACCCAGAATTCCAATGGGCAGCGGAGACTGCGGAAACTGTGGGATAGCTACCCACAGTGCAACACTCTGGAAGTCGATGCTAGCCTCGGTACTGTGGAAGCACTCCACCGAGTTAATGCACTTAATGCACTTAGAGCATTTTGTTTGGGGACTATATAAAAACGCTTTCTAAAAAAAGACTTCTATAAATTCAACCTAATTTCGTAGTGTAGACATACCCTAAGTAAAGCAAATAATTACAAACAATAAAAAAGACACAGTACAAAATGTGTTCAGGCACTCATCTATAACCATCTCCACTTGCATAATAATTCTTTTTCCTTTACTATAAAACTGTAAATAATAGCTCAATTTTTATTTTTTGGTACAGCCAATCAAAGTTTTCTGAGACACACAATATTCTGAAGGTCTTTCATTTTTGATATCTTTTTTATAATGTTTGAATGTCTGCTATCGTTGCATCACAGAAGTCCTAGTACCTTTATTTTGTTTTCATGAGGCCCACAGGAGGCAACGAGACTTAGTCATGCTGCAGGAAACTAAGAGATCTCACGGGCATTACAGCCAAGAACGGTAAAACCAATCAGGAAAAAGTAATTGTTATCCCAAATCTTAAACTGGCCCAATTCTGTAATGCTCAATTATATCTTCTGTGAGATTGAGTTGCCCTGGGGATGTGGAGGAGACGAACCACTCAAAAGGAGATAGCTGGAGGGACGAGGGAGAGTGTAGTGAGCAGTAACATTTGTATTTAACCAGTCCCTCTCTCGTTTTAGTTATCTATCATGCAAGGACCCATGGCCATGTATCCACCTACCCCTCTCTCACATAACAGCCAACATCCACTAATAAGGAAGAGTAGTTTGCATTAATTGTCATATTAGTCTATGAAAACACATGCTGGTTATTTTTTAAAGAGTTTTATGTAGTATCAAACCCCAATGAAAGAAAGTGAATGTATTTATTGGGAGCCTTGTGTGTATACAAGTATACTTCCATGCCATATCTTCAGTATTATTCCTATTGTTGTTAGTTATAGTTCTAAGAAGATCTGAGCGCAAGAAGTGTCTGTTCAACACACACCCTTGTGTGCGCTCTCAGAAAAAATGTAGAAAGTTAAGACATTTTCAACAACTGGTGATCTGATATGAACCACTGACATCTTAAAGCTGTATGTGAGGGATCCAAAAACTCATTCACATGGTTTCCTATGAAAGAGGTTTGCTCTCTGATCTAAGGAAACAACTTTTAAAAATGCCAACATATGTCCAAGAAGTTCCCAAAGTAAATTTAAACTCTAATAGTCTGAAATGAGAAATCTGATTAATAAGGATGTTTTTGAACAGAGCAAGAAAGGAGAAATATTTGCTTTGAATTTATGGCAAGGGAGAATGTCTGGGGAATGTGGATTTGGATAAACTACGATAGAAGTCAAGGAAACAAAAGGTGACTTTGAAATATTTTTACGACTAGGCTATTTTTAGCACGCACAAATCACTCTCTGATTCCAAATAAGTCTGAGTAATGTTTGCAGGTTGCGAGAAGCAATCAGAAAAGGTGGTGAAGGTGAAATGTGCATCTTTGATGCAGGAAATTCATCTGCCATTTGCAATTCAGGGTCACATCCTGTGAGTTCTGTTACGTCCTAAGTTTTTCTTGGGAGCTCAAACAGCACTTGTAGCAAAAACATATGTTTTTATCTACATTTGCTTATAAAAGTAAGCTTCCTCTCTATGGGAAGAGAGGACCAGGGTGGATTGATATAAATCATGATTTAAATCACTGAGAGAAATACTTTGATTTTAATCAACTTTTTTCTATTTGTACTTCACTTATCTTCTAAAGAGAGCTGCATTCTCATTGGTTAATATAACCATTAAAACATGCTGACTTACAGCTAAATAGAGCCTTTACATTAGATTTGGTCTGTCTTTTTGCTATCTAGGAAGGTACACTATAACTATCTACATTTATTTAATCAATTATATAACTTAATATTTCCAGATTCTTATTAAATGTACATTTTTAGTATGTTCAGAAAATGGTGAATGGTATATTGCTTATTTACTAAACTTTTTCTCACGATTTGGCAAGCTGCATTATAATTGTAACAAACTGGAATTTAATTAACACACAAAACAGCATATAAAATGTATTTTTATTAAACAAAACTAACCCTTAATATGGTACTTGACCTACTGTGCCATGTTTATAGAGTTTGACTTCAAAAGTTTGATGTGTTTCCCCTGATTCTTTCTCTATATCAAAGCAGCCTTTTAATGAAAAGTTTTGATAGAGGTTTACAGATTCACCATATTCATTTTTTATTTAAGTGTTTTGAGAGTTTCTAAGTTTAGGTCTTTACATATTCTACATTAAATTTGAATTTTATTTTAAACAGGGTTATTTCTTAAACAGTAAATTTACTATCATTTAAACAACAAAATAAAACAAAATTTTAATTTTTTTAAAAATCAACAATTTCTTTATCCACCCTGCTAACATTCCTGTTGCCTTCACCTCAAGATTGGACAAGTGTAATGTGTCTATGTGTTGGGACCACCCTAAGTGAAACCAGTGCAGAAAGAGGCTATGTTTGCAGTAAATATTGTTATAATTTTATGTACCTACCTTAGGTACTTCTATGGCCCATTATCATAGTGTCTGAGCCCATCATGATATTTAATATATTTATTCTCAGAACAGTCCCCATAATGTAAGGAAAACTGATCCACAGAGGCATTAAGAGACTTGCCAAAGGTCCCACAGGAAGTCTTTTGTGGAGCAGGAAATTGAATCAGGGTCTTCAGGGTCACAGGCTAGTGCTGTAATCGCTGGTCCAGCCTTCTCCTCAGTAGCAACAATCCTTTACCGCTGAAATTCACCATTTCATGTGATTAAAATAACCTGAAAGGCTGCATAACAGCACTATTGCTGAATTGTATGGGACACAATCAAACCCTCAGCAAACACTGATGGCCATTGAGGGATGGAGAACCACAATCATCTCAAAAATGTACATAAATAGGGAACGGGGGGGTCCTTCATTGGATCTGTTGTGCATGTGATGGCTGGAAGGGGGATCATGTGCTAAAATAGTAATTTCAGGCACAAGTGGTAGGAATGCTGAACGTGACACATGGTATGTGATCTATATGTACCAAGAAATCTCAGCCTTGCAAGTGCCCTTCAATAAATTCAGCTCCACAAAGCGGTGATGATGAGACTGCAACGAGAAAAAAAAATCCATTAATCCATGAATCCATCCATTGATGCTGAAATTTGTATTGTTTGCAGCCTGACTTACAATGGCAAAAACCATGTGCAGTCACTACAGTTCATGTATTAGCCAGTGGTTAGGTAAGACACTAGCCTTGGATTGGATTACTTGTCAGCGAAGCTATATAAGCTCCAGTATTCAAATATTAAATGCATAGTGAGAAAATATTGTTAAATGTCTTCAGAGACTACAGGGTAGGACACAGGAACAAGCCCAATAGGACTAGTTTCTGAATACACCTATTTACAAATGCAGTAACCTGCTTGTCTGCCAAAACTCCAGCGGGAAGTGCGTGAACTAGACATTTCCCCTTCCTACCTCTGTTATTTCTAGATTTATATTAATAGTTAAATGTGTAAACATCTGAATAACTAAACAAGTACCTGCCAATTTACAGTATCAGTAGCCAACAGATGCAAAATGTTGAGAATTTATCAATGTGAGAAGACTATCAGTACAATAAGGAAATATCACCTGTAACTGGAAGCAAAAGAGCTGTCAATCAGTGCAAGTACTGGAAGGCATACATGTTTGGGAATTCCACAGGACACTAGCTTTTTGTATGATGTAGCAGGGGAGCTGCTGCTATGTTCTAGATGTGCAGTGGGTCAATAAGGAACACTTTATTAGAAGTGCTCCCTACCTAGGCTGATGCCTCAGCTTTGTATTTTCCACTCAAAAATGTTTACATATTTTGCTGTACAGAAGCAATTTGATTTAAAAAAATAAGGTCCTAGTTACGGGATCTCTAAAGACTCCCTACAGCTTTGCACCACAAATACCCATTTTCTATGAAACATACTGTCAGTGATTACATCCATCATCCATATCCTTGGTTTGATTTAAAAAGTAATTCCCGCTTTCCACAAAGGATGGTAAGAAATAGTGCTGCCTAGAATAAGGCATACATGAGAAAAGATAGTAATTTCATTTAGCAATCTATTTATCACGTCTGTCACTTTCATCATAATTATAATCTAATTTCTGTAGAACAAGCAACTTCAGAAGAACAATACTGTAACTTGTTAGATTGTGCCATTTGGGAAAAAATGTTTAAATGGCTAACATGAGTTATGACTTGTGTATGAGTGTACTGCTCCTGGGTTCTAAGATTTAATGTGACTAGCCTTTCAGAAATTGAAAGCTATATTTCAAAGGCTCAAAATATGGGCTGTGTGTGTGTGTGTGTGTGTGTGTGTGTATGCGAGAGAGTGAGATTCGTGATCAGATTATTAACGTAATGAACTATGCTCACCAGTGTGATTGGTGAAGACACAGTGTAATAGTTTTCTGTTGATGAATGGTTTCTCCATGCCAATACCATATTTACCTAGACATAGGAAATATCAAGAAGTTGTGTACTGACCAATTGCTAAGCTGAATTTCATATTCTTCCGATGAATCCAATAAATTAACTGAATTTTATGGCAGCTATTCTTTTAGATAGGGCAGACTTGAACAAAAGATGATTTTCCAATAAAGCTAGTTCGCCTTTGGACACTTAACTGCACAACTAGTGTTATCTAATATGAGTAGACAATTTTTTTATATGAAAGTAGTGAATAAATTACAGAAGCTGGGGCATTTCTAACACTGCCTACAACTGTAGCAAGACCTTAACAGACATACTGAAATAGCTGGGGCTTGTTCCTGATCCAGCATGCTGATGTAGATGGAACATGTTCCTAGTACAAGTGAAGCAGGTAGGAATTTAGGAATTGCTATACTGATGCACCACAGTGATTCATCTAATTCACTATCCTGCTTTGACCAAGTCTGATAGAGTCAGATAGTTCTACGGAAGATGCACTGCACCCTGTAATGGACAACTGTGGAACTACCTGCCTTTAGGGGAAATTTTGTTCCTAATTCCCAGCAGTTAGTAATTCTTTCATGTACACTAATGCAACCTCATTGATCTCACTGCAACTCTGGATTGACCCTCAGTTTCATTATGAATTACTAGTTATGCAGCTGGGGCATCTGACATCCTATCGAAATATTCATGGCTTCCAGCTAAAAACATCAAATTATTAATGATTGTCAAAGCCCAGTGAATTCCACAGCTCACTGCCCCCAAATTCTGCAGCAAAGCCTTTCCTGTGGCAGTCTGCAAAATCTATGGCAGTTCCAGGTGACTTTTTTTAATAATGGAGATTTTTACTGAATTAAACATGAAGATGAATAATGTATTACTCCTGGGGAAATTCTGCACCAAAAAAATAAAAATTCTGTGCACAATATTTTCAGATTCTGCAAAATTCTGCATATTTTATTTGTCAAAATAACACTATATAATCACACCAGTTTCAATTTTTGGTCATGTATTTCAAAATACCTGTCAGCAAGTATGACTGTAGCAATACAGACAACAAAAAAAGATTCAGAAAATGTTTTTTTGACAAATAGATTCCTTACTAGGCATACTAATACAGAACTCTAATTTAAACTACAATACAGAACCATTTTTCCTGCACTCCCCAGAAGCGGTGCAAAGGCTTGGAGGATTCCCTTGGAGAGGGAAATAATTGCTGGGAAGGAGCCTGGGTATGAACTTGGAGGGTTGTTGGATATGGGACAGGTTTATTTGGAGGGTGTGGAGGGCCTGTTAGGGAGCTTCCCCCATGCAGACCCTGGCTGACCCCTAGACTCTCCCATTCAGTCAGGCACATGTGTCCCTCCATCCCCACTCAGACACCCACTACCCACATCCCCATGTGGTCCTGAACCCGCTCCCCCATCCCCATGTGTCTCTGTGCCCCCACTCAGCCACCCCCATCCTTATGGGGCCCTGCACCCTCTCCCCCATCCCTACGTGTCCCTGCATGCCCTCCCCCATCACCATGTGGCCCTGCACCTGCACTCCCATTTAGCCCCTGCCCCAGTCTGTCCTCCCCCATTAGCCCTTATGAGCCCCTGTCTGACCCCCCAACACCCCACACTGTCTGTCTCTTCATGTCCCCTGTCTCCCAACCTGGCCCTACAGGCGCTGTGAAGAAGACTCTGCAGGCTCTTTCTCTTCCCTAGCTGGCTGGGAGCAGCTGCTATGTTCTGTCACCACAATGTCCTCTGGTGGGCAAAAGGCAGACCTGCAGAAGTTATTTTCTGCTGGAAGCTGCTGCAGTGTTCCATCGCCACAGAACCCTTTCATGGGGAAAAAGGCAGAACTCCACCAACTTTTCAGCAGAAACTTTTTTCTGTGTAAAAAGTTAAAAATATGCATGCCCAGTGGCACAGAATTCCCCCAGGAGTAAATAATGCAATCTGTAAAGCATCTTTTTTGTTTATTTTTATATTAAAAACAATTACTTTTACCTTGTCCCTAAATTTTCAGATTTCAGAGTGCCACAGATTTTTCTGTTGACATTGTAAAAGTGGTTGGAGGAAGATGAAGGTTCTGGTAACTAAGTAGGGAACATCTGGGCCTTTTGCCACATAGGAAGACAATTCAGGACTCTGGGATGAGCATATTGGCTGGATATTTTTGCTAAACGTATCAGTAGTAAATAGTTAAACTTTGAAATGTAAAGATGACTTAAATATAAAGTTTAAAAACCCCACTGAGATGAATGGAACTGTTAATGTCTCTTCACTGAGCTATAGTTTCAGGCAATCTGCAGACTCAGGTGGACATTACTGGTTACACTCTGTTTACATTTAGAAAGTTTTCTGAAGTGGCCACATTCTTTCCCTGATTACACACATTAACTTGCATACATAACTGGTGTAGAAATTTGGGCCCTCTCATCTGAGGACTTGCTGTTCCTAACCAAAATAGGTTTAAAACTAACCAAAAACTGATTGTAAATAAAATGCTTTGCTTATTGTATGATAGTACTGGAGGTAATATTAGTTTTTCTTTCAGACAAAAACATAAATTGTCCACTGAATGACAAGGAACAGCACCCTTTCCTGATCCTTATCACTAAACATAGACATTTCAACTGGAAGTTAGACTGGTTAGTTTGTCTGTAATAGCTGGGTTTAAACCAGAGTTGTTTGTATTGATGAGTTCAGCAGCTACTAAAAATTACTCCAGTGTGTTGGCTGTTTTGAGAGCCTATGTGAAATAAGCTGGGACACCTTTGTTGGAAGTCTCAGGTGAGACACAGGTCAGGGAGGCCAAATGACCTCCTTCACCCTTCTATAGGGTCCCTTTAGGTCAGACTTGTGATTCATTAGCATGGCAGTGGGGAAGCCTATACCACCAATCTTGTATCACACAGCATGCCATTCTGTGCTAGGTCAGATCCTGCAATCCTTTTGAGCAAATTTTTTTGATGAATGTTTTTTTTTTTTGCCACAATACACACTATGGGGATCTCTGAGTGAAACTTCATCCCTTTCCTGAGAGCTAGACCAAGGCCTAGGCACCACATTAGTCCTATTTAAACATTAGAATTTCACCTTTTGTGAATAATCAATAGAGTTGACTCATAACTTTCTGTCAAAAGTCCCCCCCCGCAATAGAAAATGGTTTTTTGACAAAACCAATATTGTCATCAAATTCTTTCCATTTTGGTCAAATATTTTCAGTTTTTGGTGAAAACCCCCCAAAACTTTTAAAACTATTGTTATTAAAAAGGGATTGTCCATCTCCATGGGTGTTAGTTTGACAACTATGCCCATTTGTGGTCCCTGCTAAGTGTCCCCTACTGGCACCTTATGACACATGATTCCTTGCTGCTTTTCATTTTTGTCACCCATAATTAGTTCATCCCCATTTCTTTCTGGTCCTTCCCCTCTGAGGGAAGCAAATATGCTGGCAACTATTGCTCATCAACATTCACTGCTCAGTGTCCCCTTCTGGTTCCCTCATTCTAACCCTATGACTTTCAGCTACATCCCTGTTTGTGTGTGGTGAGTGGGGTTTTTTTGTTTTTTTTTGTTTTTATCCCCTGTATTTAATAAAATCCTGTTCCTGCTACTCCTCATACTTCCACTAATCCGAGGATACAAAGAAGCTGACAGCTATGCTCATCTGGGTTTCTCTGCTTGGTGTTCCTCGCTTGCACTTTCCTACTATGCCTCTCATATTGCACCGTCCCCTCCATGCTACCTGATTCTTTTTTCTCTTGTCTACTCACTTGTCTAACCCTAATTTCTCTGTGGTCCCTCTCCTGCATTTGAAGCAGCAACTCTTGTTTCCCCATTGTGGGACCTTTTTCAAGGGCCTTTGTTTTTTCCCAAAGGAGGCTAAACCAGCTGGCCATTTTTGCAAACATTTGATTCTTTCTTATTTAAAGAACAACAACAAATCAATCACAGAGGAAGCCAGAAGCTGATTATGTTTGTGCTCCCTGGCAGTGGTTAACATTGAAACAAGGGAAAGATTGAAGCACTTAAACCTTATGTGGTGCCTAAAAGACCTCATGCATAACCACCAACCACTCACACTCTTATTTATCTTGTTAAGAAGGAAAACGAATAGGAGCTATAAACAAAGAAACGTGTGCGTGTGTGTGATAATGAGAATTAACTCAGGAGAGTGCAATAACTGAACAACAGTGGCTATCTGTCACTGTGGAATTAATTACTTATTAATTATTACCCAGAATTTCTAATATTTTATCTTGTATTCAAAGTTTATTTTTTCTAAGGCCTAATTACTTTTTTCTCTCCATTAGTTTAATTAACTGAGCTGTTGGATTTTCTTTGACAGGAAAAAAACCTATTCCCTGAGATTTATTCCACTGTGTCCCTGGGTCCTGTGAAAGTGCATGGGAGGGGACAAGGCGCCAGCTGCTAAAGCAGTGCTTCCACTCCTCTGAGTGCAAGGCAAGTGCACCTGTGTGTGTGTCACCTCCCAAAAGGACTGAGAAGGAAGGGGCCACAGAGATTTGTGTCCACAGAAGGAGGAGCACTTTGCACTTTCCTATAAGAGATGGCAAAGCAGCTGTGCTCTTCAGGAGCACTGTACAGTGTCTGAAGCATAATGCCTCCTATCCATCCCTTTGGGATGCTATAGATCTACCTGCCTCATACTCTGGGCTGGACTTTAATGGCACAATCAGGCCATTAATCTTAGAATCATAGAATTATAGAATATCAGGGTTGGAAGGGACCTCAGGAGGTCACCTAGTCCAACCCCCTCCTCAAAGCAGGACCAATCCCCAACTAAATCACCCCAGGCAGGACTTTGTCAAGCCTGACCTTAAAAACCTGTAAGGAAGGAGATTCCACCACCTCTGTAGGTAACCCATTCCAGTGCTTCACCACCCTCCTAGACCACTCTCCTAGACCAAATTGCAATTTTATTTACACAAGTGTAAATGGAAATACTCCAGATTCATTTACATGTGTAATAAATCCAGTCCATTTAATCAGGGCCAGATAAACTTTTTGTGGGCCCGGCGCCAAACATATGTGTGGGCCCCCATGAGGGCAATGGAGCTTGGTGCGGGCAGATTGGTCCCCAGAGCTAGGGGCTGGCCAAGGAAAATGGGGCATGGTGAGGGCAGCCCTGCTCCACCCAGCCCAGTGTGAGGGCACTGTTTACAAACTGTCAGACACTGGCCTACCGGACACTGGCCTGCCAGTGTGCCCCTTCCTTTGTCTTTGATAGTAACAAAAGGAGGGAAAATCACCACAAAAAATGAATATAAACAAATGTAGCTCGTCATTTTACTCATAGGTCAGGTCATCCTGGTCACCTCCTGCCACCTTGACACAGTCTCATGACACTTAAATGTAAGTGCTTCCTTTATAAATTAATAAGTACACTTGCTAATTTTTGTTCTTATGTGTGAAGACAAAAGTCCATTAAATGTTTTAATCCAATCAAACAAATTCACATCTTGAATTGTTGATAGGGTTTTTGACAATGACTGATTTGGTTGCCCTTCTTTCATTAGTTACAGGAAGGATTGGAGGTTTTCAGGAGAATAATTTCATAAACATCAATCTTTACCTTTTAATCTACTGCTTTTCATTAAACATGCTTGGCCAGTATATCTGATTAGCAGTAGTCCTTCAAGTGAGTATTCAGGCAGAAATGAACATTGTTTTTACATGGAAAGGGACCTTCCAAACAGTGGCTTCATTCAGAAGTGCAAGACTTGATTTTTTTTCCCCATTGGTGATAGGAAAAGAGCAAGGAGTGGTATGCGGGTGAGAGTGTAACAGAGAGGATGGGCAAACAAAATCTTCTGAAATTGATTATTTTCTGGCAGAAAAAAGATGAGGTCCTGGTCCTGACTGGAGCTTCTAGGCCGCATAGGAATATAAATGTTCAGTAATAACTCAAGCTGAGTTTGAGTCAGCTGGCTGGTCACATCAGAACTACGTCACCTCAAAGCTCCTGGGTGGCTCTGAGCTTAATTCAATTTGGTTAGCAGGATTTTAGAGAAAGTATTAGCTCTATTCCTTAAAATAGATAGGAATTTTCTGTACTTTCTTCAGAGTAAGTTCCCAAACCTGTTTTAATAGTATTTCCAATTTCACGTTATTTAAGTATTACCTGGTAATATGGAGTCCTCTGGTGATTCCGAGCCAACTTCTCCATTCCTGACCTATGTGTAGGGGGCATAGCTATGGGAAAGATGACATGGTCCAACTTCCTTATGGCTGGCCAATCCCCAACTGCCATAATATCATCCTGAGAGGGATGGAAGATAGCCCAAAATAGAATGGATTTGGGGCTGCAGTAAACTACACTGAAGACTGGACTGGCATCACCATAGCTCCAGAATCACAGCAATGCAAAATTTCTTTGCAGTTACCATGCTGCCAGTCACTTTTGCTTGCCCATCTTTTTAAAATATATAAAAATGAAGTATCCCAAGAGCAGGATGTATGTGTATATATATACATACATCCTGCTCTTGGGATACTTCATTTTGAAGTGTAGAATATAATTCATTGGTTAGCCAGCCACTTGGCATGAGCATTTTCTTTTATTTCAAAACATTTTGGTAATTTGCTATAACTATGCTTTCTGTGTTTTTGTTTTTTCGCTGTACTGTTGTTACTGACTTGAGAAATGCACAGTTCACAGAAAGAAAAGACAGATTAGCACAGTGCAAACAACCATGTGGGTAAAATTTATTTAAGTGTATTATTTCCAATTAAACAAAGCACTTAAGCATGTGCTTAACTTTAAGTATCTGTGTAAATGGGACTTTAGCACATGCTTAAATGCTTTGCTGAATCAAGACTGGGGTTTACAAAACATTTTTACCACTTTCCTATGATTTTTACTGAGACCTGTATTTTCCCTTTGACACAGAGTAAAGTTAAAATGCTACAAATGAAAAGAAAAAAAAAGTTGGAGTGGAGGACACCAGACTGGCAAATACACATTCATTAAAAACAGATTAGCTAAAACCAGACTCTGATAATCCTGTAATCAAAACTTGATACACAAACCCGTGAAAATGCTAAGTGAGTGCTGTAAATAAATAGATGATTAATTTCTTTTTTTCTTCAAAATGCTGTGTCTTAGTGAGAAATTATATTTCTCATAAAAGATGATTTTCTTATTATTTTAACTGTCTGCTTTGCACCTGCACAGTATATAGAAAATACAGAGATAATTGATAGTATGAAGATACAGTTAGTCCCCTGAGACAGAGAACCTCAGAATGCAAATCACTCGTGTGTTAGCAAATATTGCTACAACCAGCAGATATTAATGCTTGTGGATGAAACATTCCTTTACCCCTCTAAATGGCTAAAATATTATGGGGGTAATCATGGATTTGCCTGTGCTACCTGAATGCCCAGGTAGAATACACATTGATATTTTACATCACAGTGGGAATCTTTTTATTCCTCCTGCTTAATAAATTTGACTGAGCTTCTCAAACATCTGAGGTGGAATGAAGAGGGAGGGAGGTGTGTCTTGTCTGAAAAATTTGCAAAGATTCATTACTAGGGATTACATTTAATGAAATATAATCCAGAGCGTGAAGCTATGTGATTGGTGTGCTTAATATGTACAAATTAAATCTCCTTCTGGAAATATACTAATAAAAACAATGAATTAAACATCAGGGTCCAGATATTTTGGTTTATTAATACAGTGTAACCCTATGTAGTGAACTCCAATTTGCTGAACACAGATGTTGCCAGTAAAATAATTAGTATAGAAAATGTGTATCCACCAGAATATCAACTGTATTAAATATTGAAGTTTAACAAAGTTTTAATATCTTATTAAAAGTTAGGTAAAAGGATTTGTGAAATGTTAGCCAATTTTATGGCATTTCACATGATTAAACTCTGGAGAATGAAACTCACTGTACAGCAACAGTGCATGTAAAAGTGTACATTGAGGAAGAACATGCCTTCACCTTCATTGTATTATGTTTATTCATTTGAATTTTTTTTCAAGAAACTACCCTTTACATTCAGGAATCCTCAGTCGAAGGGGGAACTGTGAGAGGACACTCTGGCATCTCCAAAATCTATCGGAGCAACAAAAGCATCTTGGAATAGTGGACCACATCTTAACAGAAAGATAGTCTTGTAGGTCTAGTTGTGGTCACACAGACCACATCTCCTCCCAGTCATGGGCACACAGACCAGTTCCCCTCCAATATAACATCCCTGTGGCAACTGTAGCAATTGCTGACATGGAAGAGTGATATTAGGAAAGTGCTGAGTGTATTTTTAAGAGTCTGTTATGCAACAAGATTGTTGCATCCTTTTGGAAGGAAGTTAAGCTCCTTGCTAATTGCTGAGCTTTGTGAGTGGTGCAACTCAAAGAGAACAGCCTGTGGGATGCTTGTGGTAAAGGTAGCAATATGCCACTGTTGCATCTCTGAGGTTACCTATATTGACCTTATGCTGTCTTGGGGAATTTGGTCTTGATTCTGGCTCCTTTAGGTCGTGAAAAGGATCGAGCATGAGGGCCACTGATTTTTTTTAATCATCATTTTGTCTTCCATTCTTACGTGTTCTGCTTCTCTCTTTCCTCCTCATCCCTGGCAGATGCTTCTCTGCTGCCTGGACCTCTTCCCCTTTCTTCTCTGAATATATGTCCTGTTTTCTGATCCTCTTCTGCCCCTGAATATGTTTCCCAGCCACCTGGTCCCCTTTCTCCTGGGCATGCTGCCAAGGCACTTGGTCCTCTGTTCTCCGGGACACATTACCTGAATGGTTTATTCCCTTCTCCCCGGGATATTCCTTTCTTCATGGTGGCTAGCACTTCCCATTCACTTTAGCTTCTACTGTCTGAGGTCACCTCCTGTTTTCTCCTCTTTCCTTCTTATGCAGCAGCAAATCCCAGCAGAACCACATCAGCTGGCTCTGCTTTGTTTCCAACTACCTTTTACAGATCTCCAGTGTCTTTGCAATGAAGAGCCAGGATGTCTATAAGAGAAACTAAAACACATAAAAGGGGCCTAAGAGTCTCTATGAACTCATGAAACACCAGTATGTGTTTTCAGATCAACATCTGGAAAACACTGTGCTGGCCTCTTCTGTCTTAACCCATCTATGAATCAATTCCTAATAATCTTTTCATCTCACACATTTCACTGGTCAGTCAGCCTGTCTGTACAGAGCAGACTCTATTAATCAATAGATGTTGGTGACTTTGCCTATATTTAAGGTGATGAGGCTATTGCCGAAGTAGCAATAATTATGAATGGTGACAAGTGTGTGTGTTGGGATGGGACATAGAATGTGATATTTTTGAGAGGATATATTATATTAACATAACTCTTTTAAAACTCTGGCAGATTTGCAGGCCAAAGTGATGGGATCCAAACAAGTTCTTGTTAACATTGTGGGGGACAATGTCACAAAGGCCCAGTGTATTTAGCCAGAAGTATTGCCCAGGGAAGGGGTTATCAGTGTAGGGATGCTACAAGTATGAGCATTAGCATCAGCAAGCATTAAAAGAGGAAGATGAGGAAAGTTATAGATGATAGGAGGATGCAGATGTAAAGTTTAAAAAAGATGTAGAAGGAAATAGATGGCTAGAGAGAAGCCTTAGAAGAAAAGATGCGTTAGAATACATTAAACCGAGAGAAGAGGGATGACTCTGTGGGAAGCTGGGGGTGGAAGGTTGGGAGTACAGAGGCAAGACCTAAATTATGATAGAGAAGGAAAGAGATAAACATTATTTAGGAATCATGCTACAAAATGTGATCTTCTTGCACTGAAATAGACATTTTTCTTATTCCGAGCAACGTTTCATCTACTTTATTTTAATTTTAGAATATGGTTTTCATCTTGGGAAACATTTGAACTTTGAGTCTGATTCTAAGGCATAAATCTCATCCATTTGACTTTTAGACTCTAAGCTATCACTCCTCTGAAGCTTTTATCAGCAAGTCGTAATGCTAATTTGGTCATCTTATATATCATGGATGACAATGAATGGCTATGGAGAGGTAGTTTCAAAAAAAAATGTGCCAAACCCGAGACTGCTTAGGGGAAAATGAAATAGAAAGAATTAACTTAGATCCAGTCAAGGTAAAGCCATAGCCCAAACCTCGCCATTTGGCTAGGTGGTCTGGAGTGCACAGAAACAGCTGCAATGAATTGGCCCTAAAACAGCACATTCAACTCTGAGAAATCCCAGGACAGAGATTTAGGAAAAATGTATTGCTGGCAGGAATACTCATCAACTTGGAATTAAGATGCATTATTATAAGTATGGAAAATAAGCCTCTGAAAGAAAGCACCTGAGGTATTTCAGCCTTGTACTGTGTCTGTTTACCAGGACAAGAAATTATCAGATGAAATTCCATAAATTGTCCAGGTGCCAACTCTATTGCAGCATTTTGAATAAACCTAGTCCGTTTCCAAATACTTTCTTTTAAGCTTTTGTTTCCATTACTGCTTCCTAGTCTTAGTAGCATCAGTATTTTCAGCAGCTAGTAATAGGTGAAACAACTGGAATCCCCCTTCAAGGCGAGTGACTCTGTCCGAGCTTCATATTACAGACAATGGGTTAGTTTGCTAATTTTTGATAATTCCATCTCATTTTGCATGCTATTAGCAAATTTGGATTGAAAGTTAAGGGTCACTCATCAGTATTACATATGTTTTACAGATGCTTCCTGATTTTAAAGATAGAAAAAAACATTTGATTTATATTTTTATGGTAGTTTTGGTTTTTTAAAAATATCTTGATACTTTAACGATGGAGGAAAATTAACCTCTGAAAACATTGTTAAAAGCTTGACTAATTCCTGTGCTTCCGTGTTCCCAGCAGCATTCTTGGTTTAACTGGGTTAGCAGAAGCAAACGTGTGGACTACAAGGTGGGCAGGAGGAAAGGTAGGTGTAAGGATAGACACATCATCAGATTGCTGCTTGCACCTCTAGCTGTTCTGGAGTTCTCAGAAATGGTATGGATTAGTTTATCGTATCAATATCCTTGCTGAACAGCCCAATTAGCTTAAAATATTTCAGAAGGGATTCCTTCCCCTGTCTCTCTTTTCTGCCCCACTGAGCTTCAAATTTTCCAATGTAAGGAAGGAAATACAGAATGGTCTGAAAAAGGTTTTTGATTTGTGGAAATTACGGTGACTTAGATGTATTTAATGCTTCAGACTTCCACAAGGCCTTCTACTGGCCAAGTTATTACATTAATTTTGTTTTTTTTAAATGATGTTCTCACACTGCTGTATTCTGCAATGGGCTGTAAAATGCAATGGCTGGAACTCTGTGTACAGCACACAAGGGTGTGTCTGGATTCCTCCCTGCTGCAACGGTCTCTAGTCCCCACCAAAAGCCAGAACAGCCAGGAACTGCTTTATATTACTCTTTCCTACTGCTATATGCTGCTTTATTATTCCCCTCTATTCGGCACTGGTGAGGCCACATCTGGAGTACTGCGTTCAGTTTTGGGGCCCCCACTACAGAAAGGATATGGACAAATTTGAAAGAGTCCAGCAGAGGGCAATGAAAATGTTTAGGGGGCTGGGGCACATGACTTATGAGGAGAGGCTGAGGGAACTGGGCTTATTTAGTCTGCAGAAGAGAAGAGTGAGGGGGGATTTGATAGCAGCCTTCAACTAGCTGAAGTGGGGTTTCAAAGAGGATGGAGCTTGGCTGTTCTCAGTGGTGACAGAAGACAAAACAAGAAGCAATGATCTCAAGTTGCAGTCGGAGAGGTCTAGGTTGGATATTAGGAAAAACTATTTCACTAAGAGGGTGGTGAAGCACTGGAATGGGTTACAGAGTGAGGAGGTGGAATCTCCATCCTGAGAGGTTTTTAAGGCCCAGCTTGACAAAGCCCTGGCTGGGATGATTTAGTTGGGGTTGGTCCTGCTTTGAGCAGGGGATTGGACTAGATGACCTCCTGAGGTCTCTTCCATTCCTCATCTTCTATCATTCTATGGTTCAACCTGCCCTGTAGCAGCTGAGAATCCCAGTATCTTACCAAGCTACTTTCCTCTTACCTGACGGTATGCACCCTCCTATCCCAGTACGACCCCTTTACCATGGCTTGCAAAGGGATTTGTGCATGGCAGACCACAGTTGTCCTACACTGTGCCTGTATCAGGGAAATTTACCCAGCCCCAGCTGGCTGAGAGACTTCTGTGGCTCACCCATGCCACAGCAGCAGCGTACAGGAGCGATAGTGGAAGGGAGAATCCCTCCCCTTGTCTATAAGGTAGTCAAGCATAATTCTGACTCCTTTTATGTTAAATTTTGAAGCATGTTGTATATAGCACTCCATTTATAATTACCTCGAGCCTACTTCCACTTTTCAATGACCTCTTATAGGAATATTTATTTCCCAGCATGCCTTTCTGGTATTGACCTTTTAAATCTGGCAGAACCAAGCAGCTGTAGCCCTACAGTAGATATTCTGTGGTTGACTGTGGCTTTTTGCCTCTCCCTGTATTCCAGTTGGTTAATACTGAACTCCTGTTGTGAATTCCACCCCCTTCACTCTCCCCCGCCCTGAGGAGATGGCACATTCTCACAAGAATCAACAGAACCTCTTTGCCTCATGTGACAGTTTGGTCAGTCCTAATAAAACCATTTCGAGGCGCAAAAGGGCGCTATCCTTCCCAAGTTTTTGTGCAAAATGAATGGGAGATCTGAATGTGGAACAAGGGTAGACTTTGAAACTTCTGGGGCAAAGGAAGGTAAGGTGAAATACTGCCACACTTGAATTACAGTCTGAAGTTTAAGATTCAAGCCTGTTTCTAGCCACAGTTTAAAATAATCCTAATATTGTACTATCCTGCCAGCAACCAAGCATGCCCCCTATCCCCCCAGAAATCAATTTTTTTGCAAAACGAGCCCTCCCTTTTAATATATCTTCTCTAAATTGTCATATGTCTAAGCTAGGACTTGTTCTAACTGCACTTCTTGTGGGAGGAGGAAAAGGTGATGAAAACACTTGTTGCTCTTTGAGAGGAGATCTGTAACATTCTACCCTTTTGATACCTTGTTTGCAGCCCAACAGTAGTATTCACTGTCTTTCCCATAAGGTCATTATGATGTTTAATCAGGTACTTGCTTCATATTTTGCATAAAAGTCAATGGCAAGAATCTCCTAGTCAGTTGTTTGTGGAACACTTTACAGATTCCGGAGCTCAGTGTTCCTCTGAATAACATTACTCAGGTTTGATGGCCATTCAGAAGTTTTAGGAAAGGTTTTCCTTGCTAATTACAAACGGAGATGGTTGTGTTTTAAAATATAAATAAATAAATAAATAAATAAATAGAAACCCACACAGCTCATTAAATAGATCTGCTGACATTTAAGATGCTACTTCTAATTGTCCCTTCATTTTCAAAGCAGCAATCTTAACTTCTAAATATACACAGGTTAGGGATTTAGAGCCCAGTCCTGCAGATCATTCAAGTAGTCCTGCTGCATTACTCCAATCTAACATTGGTGCAACTCCGTGTAAATGAATGGAGTCATATTGTCTCCATGCACAGTTGTTTCTAGGACAGAGTTACTTACTACTTTCAGTAATGACAACAAAGCAACACAGATGTGTGGAAGTCAGTCCACTGAACACATTCTCCTGTAATATCTCTGCATTTAGCATCCATTATCAAGTTGTCTGTCTTTTTTCCCCCAAGGCATTGTACATTGGTCAGCTGATGGAAGCTACTTAGAAATCCTTTTTATTTATGCATATTCTGAAGGTAACTTGTACTTTATATAATTGGGATTGCATGAGCACCACTGTATGCTTAAATGTAGGAGAAATACAGATCTTGGACCTTCAAGCTGCTCTCTGTGGGTGGACCATTGTGTTCCTGCAGAGAGAAACTGCTTTCCCTGGAGCTCCAGAAGGGTGAAAAGGTGGTCCACAGGACCTTGCAGAATTAGGGCCATGGAGAATAGTTGGTAATAATAATACCAACCTCTTTTATAGCACTTTTCATCAGTCGGTCTCAAATTGCTCTACAAAGGAAGTCAGTAGCATTATCTTCTATTTTACTGATGTGAAAACTGAGTCACAGAGAGCGAAAGTGACTTGCCTAAGGTGACCTGGAAGGCCAGTGGCAGAGCCAGGAATAGAACCCAGCTCTCTTGAGTTCCACTCTAGTGCTTTAACCACTAGATCAATATGCAAAGGTCTAACAGAATTAAGAATGGCAGAGAATGCAGTGACTGGCTGGCACAGCACCCAAAGCCAGTTATCAAGGAGGGATGAAATGCCACTTGTTTAGGCACAATGACAGCTGCACAGTTAGCTAGAAGGCAGCCTTCCCATACAATATTTTTATTACTATTTTTAAAATTCTTTTTCTTCTAAATGAAGACAGATGTCTCTTAAAGGCAGAACTGAACCAATTGTCAGTGGGGATCTACAAAGGTGAGTTTTTTTAGTGAAATTGTGCTCTCATAAGGTGCTCTCCACATATTGAGCTGTAACAAACAGGCAAAGATGATGACATTGTTTTTAAAATTGCTGCTTCAGCTCTAGTGAGACATTATAGTTTAGCTAATAAGTGCTAGAAATAATGTTTTGCATAAATATTCCACAATATTGAGCAGATTTTGTATCTATAATTAGAGCTTTGATTTACACACAGACAGAATTAATTAGGGAGTAATAATTGTACTGTAATTCTTCTATTATAATCCAAGATGAATGATCCACTCCCCTGTTAAAATCAAAGGTGTGCACATTATTTTATTAGCTTTCCTTAAAACATAATAAAATAATCCAATTGGGGAATGTTTTACATGTTCTTATAAGCTATGATGGGCATGCTTTATTTCTTATAATCCATATACTATTGTTCACCTAAGTGTGGGTAGAGAATTTGGCAAAATCAAGACCACCAAAACTTTTGAATGTGGGTCTTGTTTTGATTCATCTGTCGAGTGACCAAGGAAATCCTCACTAGCCTATGGGAGGCTATTATTTTCAATGCACTGTTTTCAATGCTCAAAGGGCTACATTCACCCATCTACTGGGTCCACATGAAGTCTAAGAAGCATGTACATCTGACTTAAATGTTCAGAACATAAGTGGTATATAGGCCCTACATTTGCCCTCTGTAGAAGGGTGAATTTCACCCACAGTGAACAGGAATTTTGCCGGCACGTTCTGGCTAAGGAGAACAAGGAAAAACTGAAACAAAATTTGACAGAACTAAATAGAAAATTAAGGGGAACCCTTTTTGATGAAACAAAAAACAACAGCATGATAATCATGGACATGACAGGTCCCATTAAACTACTTGTAAGAGTCAGGGTCTCCCCCTCCCCCATGTTCCTGGCCAAAATTTAATGGCCTGCCTAAATTTCCCCTTGCAGATTCAAATTATTACAATTACTTTCCTCACTTCCTTCCCTTCTGGAAGTATTGTATAATGTTGCTATGCCTTGTTACTCATCAGTTGTGTACCACCAGGGAATTTGTGGGCACTTAACTGGATAGTGGAAGTGAATCCTAGATATAGGAGATGAGATTAATTTTGAGTAAAACTTCAAATAAACTTGGGTAATTCTGGTTTTGGAGAAGCATTTGGAAGATGGAAAATAAACTTTTGTCCATCTAGTTGAATAGCTTATATTAGCTTATATAATAATTAGCCTATAACAGCTTCTGTTAATTAATGATACAAAGTTTGGTTATATTCAAAATATGGCTGTATTTGAAATTCAGGCATATGAAACTCAGAGGAAAAAAAAAAGTACAATGAAAAATGGTAAAATTGCATGAAACTTTAACCACACTGATATTCCATGTATACCCTCTCATGCATGCACACACAGCTCTAAAAGCAAAATTCTGACTTTGATCCTATAAACTGTGATCAGGGCAAGGCGTGGAGTGCTGATGGCTGAGCGGAAGATGCTTTTGCCACTCATCCTGCACAGTGCAGGATGGCGTTGGGAAGGCTGGGTTTTGTTAGAAGACAGTAGGGAGGGGTCAGCATGTTCAGCAACAAGCCTGATTCCTATTTCAAAAAAGCATGATGCACACCTCAGCAGGTGTTGAGAGGGTAGGGTGGGTGAAGGGGAAACTGACCAAATTAAAGTGCCGCTGGATAAAACAACTTGCCAAAGGAGAGTTAGAGCTATATCTTGCCCTCTGACTACATGGCACTGGGAGGGTGGAGAGACGTTCTCTGTCACTTCCCAGTACAGTCATGCAAGATGGGGCAGAACTTTGCCAAAGGTTGGCATGATTCAGGAATAAAGGTGTTTATATAAATGTAAGAGATTATTACGTCATATAGTAAATGTAGGGCACAAGGACTGGAGGGAAGGAGTGGTTCATACAAGAGTCTTATCTGATCTGTTCTTCAGTGCTCACTCTTAAGGGTAACTGGAATGAGTTCCTGATCACTGTCAGACACCTCTTCTGTCCTTTCCCTATAGGCCTCTCCAATCCAATGTTGCACAAGGTAGTAAACAAATTAAAATCCATGCATTGACATTTCACATATAGGAATGCACCTTTGCCAGTTTTTTTCAACTTCATTGAATCTGTTCTTTACAATCACTTATTAGTGAAGTAACATAGAACTACTGCCATAATTAATATCAATTCAGTTATCTGGGAGACACAATTCAAAGTGACCATTATTTGAGTAACTTTGATTTTTCTTCTCTGCCTTCTGGAGGCTTTAGTAAAAAGCTGTTTAAATTTCTGTGCTTGAACATGATTGTGCCCTGGGTGGAATTGAGTGAATCTTTGTTACTAACATTTGCCAGCTTCTGTTTAAACAGAACAATCACTTAATCGTTCATTCCTGACTCCCTCACCATCCAGTGCCAGGAAGCTCAATGCGACATTCTAGGCCTTGATCCAGTATCTTAGTATTGGAACTTTAGATCTCTGGAGGGTCTCTGACATTCACCATAGGACAAAAAGTAGAATAATACCTCAGAGAAGAAAAAAAACTAGAACAGTATAAAAATGTCCAGGTCTAGCCATCTGACCATGCACCCCTCTTCAGGGGTGATGAGTGCAATGCATTTTAATGTGATGGTACATCGGTATAAAAAATGGATACATAGTCCTCATTCATATTCAGAGCAGTTTGCTTAGCAGAAGCCCCATTTTCAAAGTCTGGTACCTAAACTGAACACACAATTACACATGCATTCCTTACCCTTTGAAAAACTGAATTTGCATGTGATAGATATTTGCATGCATTACCCATTTCATGCAGCTATTTTGGGAAGTGCACATGTAGTGTGTGGATGAAAGTTCTGCAACGGAAGCAAACATAGTCCAAACCTTTCAAAATCTGCCTTAGGTGTCCATCCTTTCCTTCTTCTACCCACTTTTCTCTTCACCTAGCCACATTATTGTTTTCCTAAACTACAGACACTGCGATAAAAGGGCTGCCAAGCACTAATATGCTGGTCACCATTACAATCTTGACAATTGCTACTTGCAAGTAATTCATATTACTGTGACGTGTATGGTCAGCTAAGCATATGGATATACTGGGTGCTCCCTGCTAATTCTAACAAGGCTAGAGGCCAAATTGTAAAGACATTAATGGTGAGCACTCTAGTTCTACATTTTTTGCACACCCAAGATTTCCATTTAGCTGAAAAGAGGCATCATCCAAACACTACTGAAGTAAATAGGCTTTGATTTAGGACCTAGATGTCTTGGGTGGGAGCAAGGAATGCAGGAGCAAGCACTTTATTTTGTAATTATGTACTTAACCTTATTAATGATGCACCTTTTCAAAGGGTGCTGCAGCAGTCATACTCCCTGTAATTCACAATTCAGCCATTTACATTTTAAAAAAAATATGCCAATGAGAGGCACTTCCATTTAATCACATATCCATTACTTGATACATTTGGAGGTAGCATGCTGCTTGTCTGGTAATGGAACCCATGTCCCAGTCCCTTCATTGCAATGGTGAAGGGTGCCATATGAGAATTATTCTATGGGTCAAATGTTTTCCAGTTTGACTTTAATAGAAAAATCGCTAGCAAGTACTTGAGGTATGATTGTGTGAGCCTCTAAGAATGCATGCGTATGGTTTCTGTACTTCACCCTTAATTCAGGTTTTGAGAACAGAATGTAGTACTAGAAATATGGATGTAATTTACTAGTTGCTTCAAAACAGTGATGAAAATGCATGTGGTATAAGAGCGATATATTGGGCAAGTCAGTCATAAATAATAAAGAACACCTCTGAAGGTCAAACAGATTGCACTTGGCATCAAATAGTTGATGAAATTGTGAAAGCTGTTTAAGTTTGGATTTAAGAATGGATATAAAATTATTTTCCTAAAATATAATTAACCATACCTACTTATGGGATTCCTTTTTATTTCTTAAAAGTGAATTTAGTGCTGACGTAAAGTGTCAGACTGACAGCACTGAAAATAGTCATGTTCCATCCCCAGATATACTGCCAACCTCCTCACATTCCACAAATGCTATGCCTGAGGAATAGAGGAGAGGACTATATCAATTGTCCTTGGCTTCTGTGCTGAGAATGCTAACAATGGCCAAGATTTTCTAAAACAATTAGTGAGTAATGCACCCACCCTCAGGAAATAAGATAGCTTTAAAGGTGTCTTAAGATGGACAACCAAAAATTGAGGCAACCATCATCACTAGTTACTTTTGAGAACCAGTTAATGTTTGTTTTTATGGCAGAGGACTCAGGACACAAGAAACAAACCTGAATTTTGAGGAGCTCCAAATATATGTATTGTATTTGATGTGTTTAGATCTGGGGTTTTGTTTCAGCCCATTCCAAAATGGGACTGCTCCCATGGTTGGAAATAGCCACACGGTTAAAGACAAGACTTTTAGGGGTACTTTGGCACCTAAAGATGCAGATAGACACCAAGTGGGTTTTCAAAAGCACCTAGCCACCTAACTGTCGCATCTTTAGGTTCCTAAATACCTTTCAAAATCTGGCCTGAAGTGCTTCGCAGGATCAGGGACTGCAGGCTCAGCGTTTTGTGAGCACTCCATAGCGAGAGACAGTCTCTACTCTGAAAAGAGCTTACAAACTAAATAATGTAGTTAACTACCCTCTAGGGACGTCTGTCCCAAAGAGTAACCCCATGCTCCAGCAGCCAGTGTTGCTTCATTTCTTCAGATAGGCTGGGCTGTCAATCTGGCATATTTTATAAGCAGTTAATGCAGATATTAATTTCACTCTAGACACGAGATAGCTAAATAGTAAAGATTTTAGGTTACTACTGTTGTGAGTTTAATTAAGTCCAGTGACATAACGCTGAAAGGGCAGAGCTCTCAGGGTAAAGTATATATCCTTGTGACCTTTGTCTACTTTTTGATTATTTTAATGAGTCTAAACTGAAAAAAATCTTTCCTAGATGAGCACCTTCTAAGAATCCATCCCCTTGCATAGCCAATGTTGTGTTTCACTGTGTGCGCTATACATTACATCAAATTTAAAAAAATCAAGTTTTATTGATTCACCAAAACTTTTTGCTGTGCAGTAAAATATATTTTCAGTCATTATATGGAAGACAAAATGTAGCTACAGGCATAAATATAATGACGCTTCACTGACATGGAAATGCTAATACAGTTATGGAACTTAGCGTAATTGAACCATTACATAGCAGAATGGGCCAGATTCTTAGGCCTTATGTTCCCTTTGCATCTTCAGGGAGCGTTAAAGGGCCATAATCCAGCTGCGAATCACAAGCGCAGGATTCACCTGGAGTAGGGAAACTCCCTGCTGGCACAGCTATACTCTGATTGCGCCCTTCCGATACAGGATATGTGTGTTGGGCATGGTGGAACTATGCTATATCACATCAATCCTCCACTGGTGTAAGACCCATAAAAGAACCTATACCAGTGGCATACATTAGTGCTCCGTGGCAATATGTCTAAGTGGCATCAGTCTGGGTTAAATATTCATTGACTCCTGGATGCCCTCATGGTTCATAGTTTCCAAACATGGCTCTGGCAGAGTACAGAATCTACCCCAATATGTATATATCAATAATCGTGCAGTGATATGGCAAATGCATGGTTTAGTGCCATCATCTGATCTAGGAGCTGGATAAACTCTACTTTTTTACAGAAAGTAATTACTCAGTAATTGGAAGGTAAATTATTAGCTCATACTTCACTTACCTGGTATTTTATGGAGTAATGGAAAATTGGTTAAATTATTTATTTAAATGTATATTTAGACTAATCTTTTCAGGCCACAGAGGCTTGGCTCCACACAGGGTTTAGAAGCCTGAGTTGGATGCCTACGCTCCATATATAAGTGCATGGGGGAAAAAAAAGCTTTTGAGAGATGCCGATGAGAGAGATTCATCCTAAATCCTGCCCCTCTGTGACATTCCCCAGGGTGCAACCTGGACTGCTGTGCCCCCTTAGCTCTCCAGCCTGGGATGCCCTTTACATTGTTGTGCTGATGAAGAGCAGCCCCTCCAAGTTCTGCTCACTGACAGCCACCAGCATGCAGAGTCACTCCCAGCTGAGTAAATGAATGCTATGCCCAGCCATTCGTAAATTACATACAGGGCGACACCCATATATCCCTCAGCCATAGCCTTGGTCTCCAGAAATGTGTGTCTTGTACTGCTCAGTAGCCCACTGGACAGTACAAGCTCATAGACAGTTTGTCATTCCAACAATGTGCAATGATTACACACCAGGCTAAGTAGAGATTCCTAAGCACTTCAACCAAAACACACTGGTTTAGATAAAATAAAACAAGTTTATTAACTAGAGAAAGATAGATTGTAAATGATTACAAGTGATAAGGCATAAAATCAGAATTGGTTACAAAAGACATAAAAGAATAGCCAGTTAAGTAAGTGATAGCCCACTTGACTTTGTTGATACCTGTCTGGTGTTGCCAGTCTGTCTTTGTCTTTGAAATATAGTTTGTGGGTATTATCCAGACTTACAACATATTTCAGTAGCAATCATGCAGTAAAATCTCATAGCTTTACACATAGTGTTGTACATATCTTAACAGAACAATGATATTCAGCAGATTATGAGTTTTCAAATGATACCCCGCACAAGGCATACTTTGTACAAAATATAACACAACTATATAAAAGTGGGGAATGTGGTATCACACCCTCTCACGGAGCTTGGCTCCTAATTCTGAGCTTCAGGGATATATCTCTCTTTGCTTGTGACCCACTGCTGGGAACCTGTCCTGGAAGCGAGGTGGTTTAGGTACGTAAGCCATTTCTTGCAAAAAAAAGCTTAGACACACACCTAACTCCGCATGAAAGGGAGTCCAGCCTCCCTTATAATCGTTAGCCCAGTGACCATCAGACAGAAGGGGGAATTGAACCTAGGTCTACCATATCCCCAGTGAATATCCTTAGCACTGGGCTAAAGATTAGTTTGGAGGGCATGGGGGGTGGTCATGAAGCAGAAGCAGCAGTAGTATCAGGAGGTAATGGGTGGAAGTTTTGTGAATTGTAATAGTGCCTGAATATGGAACTTAGCTACTTACATTCCTTTTCTGGAGCTGAGCCAGACTTTCCACTACTCTGTTTTGTAAAGCACCTAACATACTGGAGCCCTGTCCTTGGTTGGTCCTTAGGCAATGCTCTTAAAAACATGATAAATAATAGTATGATGTCATATTCCTAATATTTTTTGGAGAGAGGAATTGGAGGTTTGGGAAATTTTTGAAGATGAAAATGATCAATGAAACATGTGAAAACTTTGATCCTATTTTACAACTAGGAAATTGAGGCTTAGAGGAACTATATTACATTCACAATGAGATATGGCAAGTTAGGGTCAGTAAGATTTGAATTTCTGCCTCAGTGTGCCAAGGCCCATGCTCAAGCCACTAGACCATGGTGCCTGCCAGGCCAGCTGTGTTATGCCTCTGACTCCATTTCCTTACTTGTAAAATGAAAACAATGATATCTACCTGTATCAGTTCTTATCTGAGACTTCCTCACCATGCTATTGGAATACATGTGGCCTAGGCTCTTGTGAAGTTTACTTAGATAAGATATATGAAGTGCTTCACATGGGGTTCATCATTGAAAGTCTGCATTTATCCATTTATCACACAGTGATATGTGAGAGAATGCTGAATGTCCCCACATTTAAACCATAACCATGACAACATCAGAGATATTCCTGTGTTGGGACATGTGGGCTTTTAAATAGCAACCAATGAACATGCAGAAATATTACAGACAGATAGTGGTCCAGCTGAGTTGAGAATACAGCACTGCCTGGTACTTAAGATAGTACTCATTCCTTTAGTCTGTGCAGCTTTTCAGTAGCTTCATCTGCAAAGGCACACAGCACCTCACACATTTTCAAAATTCACAAGTGTGAATGTTGGAGAGAAAAGGGGTGGGGATGGGGTAGTTCTCCTAAGATTGGCACTCATCCAAGTGATGAAATAGTATAAAATTGTGCCAGTCCTACAGGTTTGCAAACTGAGAAACAGGCAAACTTCATTGAAAATCCTTTCACAATGAGTAATTAACCCAGGTCTAATTGCTCATCATCTCTCTTGGATAAGTTAAAATGTGACTATGTGGGAACTGAAATTCTGCAGCATTTGACATGATGTAATGAATGAGATGTCCAACTCCATTAAGGAACTTTATTTCTTCTAGGAAATAAGGAAATTAGAGGAGAAATTGACAAACTTTCTGCTGCAGTGTGTATTTGGTAAGCAAACTCTATTGCAACTGAAATGGGACATACAGTTTATTGTACACCTTAATTCCTGAGGAGCTAAAAAAAAATCTTAAATCTCCTAAACAATAGTTGTCAAAGTGCTTTCTTCCGTAACATAACCTGACAGTGTCCAAAGTTATGAAGACAGACGAAGCTTGAGCTGAGACCAAATTTTCTGAACTTTCTTTGGCCTTATACAAGCTTTTTCAGAAGTAAATAACCCAAACTGTTCATGCTTAGAAAAACAAAAGCTCTTCTCAGCATTAATTCTAAAGCTAAGTTCTTTGGCATAAAACAAGCCTTTTCTGATTTACTGTACCAATAAAAGATGCTCACCTCATAGGCTTACTCTAATCACAATTCTCCAGAGGATTTGACAAAGCTCGATCTATTTCTGAGCTTTCCCAGACCACAGGTTTCACAGCCTTTTGGTTATCATCCATGTAGTGTTCCAGTTTGGCTTTAGATCTCAAAATTGTAAAAAAGTCTTTTTGGTGTTTACTTTGAGTTGGTTTAAGAACTATATTGTTATGAAAATAAAATTGTCTGAATTTTCAGACTCAGTTGATCCTTCAAGATTTTGTACATGCAAAACTTGCCTGTAGTTCTCATAATTGGGTTGCTTAGGTATGTATTTGTGTTTCTTTACTGAATTTGATTCTGCAGTAGTATGTTTTTATCTGTGCAATTAACAGAGCACAGATGCAGGCCCAGTTTTTGCAAGTGTATATTGGAGACTCGGTTTTAAAAATTTGGCCTGCAAAATTTATCAGAATGTTCAAATGCATCTGTTCTTAGCTTTAAAGGCTCTGAACCTTTTTACAGTATATCCAATTTCAAAGATGAGCACCCTGGTTATTTATAGTGTATGTGGAGCAGCTATGATAACTCTTCTATTGGAAAGATCCTAATAGATCTGCAGAAAATGTCAAGATGAACAATTGTGGAGGAGAGAGAGCTAGGAGACCTTTTTCTGGGCTCAAATTTGTTCTGTGTCTTCAGTTAACAAAGTGTGTGCGTGCGTGAGTGAAAGCATAACAACAAATATATGCAAAAATTCTCATAAATCTAATCCTGACCAAAAAAAAAAGTTTCTTCCATTCAAATGTGTTTGTGCCAATCAGATTTGTTGTGTTTCAGCTATGGTTATGATATTGGCAACCTGCTGCTTTTTAGTGGATTAATCACCTTGTCATTAAAATCCCTCAAGATTGCATGCCAATATCTGCAATTAAAACCACCCCGTAAAGACTGCAGCAAACCATAAAAACTAAGAATGTTCACAGTAAATCAATAAACTTCCTTAGCTAGATAATAAAGCAATTTAGGTACTTGTATGAATATCCAGTCATCTGTACACCACCAATTTACTGTATCCTCACAATAATGCCATGAGGTAAAGATATTTTACAGCCACGTAACGAGGCATATAGGGACTTGCCCAGGGTCACACAAAAGTCTGTGGCAGAGCTAGGAACTAAAGCCATATCTCTTGCACCTCAGTCTTATGTGTTAACCCCCCCGCCCCCGCCCCCGGCAAGATGATTCCACCTTATCCATTGCTGCAGGCTAAACTAAAGTACTTTTTCCTTGTAGTATTTGGAGTTGTGATTATTCAGTGGGATTTTGGCAGCGGAGATTGCATTATGGATATCCACCTGAGAAATGAAAATTCTCTTAATTTCTAATTTTTTTTTATTTTAATTTGTCTAAGTAATTTTGTCAGCTGTTGAGTAACATACATTTATTTAGCAATTCTCTTAAATGGCATACTGTTTAGTAACTGCTATAGATTCATCTAATGTCCAGGTAGTGTAAATGCATATAATACTGTCATAACAGTATAAAAAGGAAGTAGGAAGTGTGAGAAATCTCTCAAAAGGCTGTTTGGTTAATTTATAGAATCATTTTGTCGACCTAAGGAAATTTCGATAAGGTTTGAATAGCTACCCATTTTGGGGGTGATTATCCAGACAACTGCATGGACTTGATCCTTCAAAAGGATCCATGCAGTGTAAAGGCTGATGCGGATCCGCTTGTAGGATCAGGCATAAACCTTCAGTGTCTTGGAAGTTCTTCCACCAATAATATAAACTCCTGAAAATATGGACTAACAATGGGAATGTTGATAGACCAGTAAGGAAAATGTTGCTGTTAGAGCAAAAATTGCATAGCTGCAATTTATTGGTTGCAGAAGGCTAACGCTTCAGTTTTAACTTTCTAGAGGAATTTACAATATTATTTAAAGTGTCCTAATGTAGGTGCTTTGCAGGCAAATAGAAGAACACAATAAAATAGGTACCATTAATAAAGAAGGGCAGATTAGATGCTGCAAAATACAAATCTGCGAGTAGTGAAATTTAATAGGTGTCTTGTTAGTTCCACTTTCTTTCCTCCTCTATCTGATGATGCTTCAGTGAGGGGAGAAGTGGGATTTAAAGGCCTCACTGAAGAAGGGTGTTCTAGCAAGGAACTTGACGAATGTACAGAGGTGTGTCAGGTTCAGGTGGGAAGGCATTCTTGGCTTAAGCACGTACCTGGAAGAATTTTTAATGAATCTGTAAACTCAGGGGTTGTACCGTATGATTGGAGAATTGCTAACATAGTTCCTATTTTTAAGAAAGGGAAAAAAAGTGATCTGGGTAATTATAGGCCTGTTAGTTTGACATCTGTAGTATGCAAGGTCTTGGAAAAAATTTTGAAGGAGAAAGTAGTTAAGGACATTAGGGTCAATGGTAAATGGGACAAAATACAACATGGTTTTACAAAAGGTAGATCGTGCCAAACCAACCTGATCTCCTTCTTTGAGAAAGGTTTCAGAGTAACAGCCGTGTTAGTCTGTCTTTGCAAAAACGAAAAGGAGTACTTGTGGCACCTTAGAGACTAACCAATATATCTGAGCATGAGCTTTCGTGAGCTACAACTCACTTCATCGGTATGCATCCGATGAAGTGAGCTGTAGCTCACGAAAGCTCATGCTCAAATAAATTGGTTAGTCTCTAAGGTGCCACAAGTACTCCTTTTCTTTGAGAAAGTAACAGATTTTTTAGACAAAGGAAATGCAATGGATCTAATTTACCTAGATTTTAGTAAGGCATTTGATACTGTGCCACATGGGGAATTATTAGTTAAATTGGATAAGATGGGGATCAATAGGAAAATTGAAAGGTGGATAAGGAATTGGTTAAAGGGGAGACTACAACGGGTCCTTCTGAAAGGTGAACTGTCAGGCTGGAGGGAGGTTACCAGTGGAGTTCCTCAGGGATCGGTTCCTTTGGGACTAATCTTATTTAATCTTTTTATTACTGACCTTGGCACAAAAAGTGGGAGTGTGCTAATAAAGTTTGCGGATGATACAAAGCTGGGAAGTATTGCCAATTTAGAGAAAGACAGGGATACCCTACAGGAGGATCTGGATGACCTTGTAAATGGGAGTAATAGTAATAGGATGAAATTTAATAGTGAGAAGTGTAAGGTCATGCAATTAGGGATTAATAACAAGAATTTTAGTTATAAACTAGGGACGCATCAATTAGAAGTAATGGAGGAGGAAAAGGACCTTGGAGTATTGGTTGATCATAGGATGACTATGAGCCACCAATGTGATATGGCTGTGAAAAAAGCTAATGCGGTCTTGGGATGCATCAGGAGAGGTATTTCCAGTAGGGATAAGGAGGTTTTAGTACCGTTATACAAGGCACTGGTGAAACCTCACCTGGAATACTGTGTGCAGTTCTGGTCTCCCATGTTTAAGAAGGATGAATTCAAACTGGAACAGGTACAGAGAAGGGCTACTAGGATGATCTGAGGAATGGAAAACTTGTCTTATGAAAGGAGACTCAGGGAGTTTGGCTTGTTTAGCCTAACTAAAAGAAGGTTGAAGGGAGATATGATTGCTCTCTATAAATATATCAGAGGGATAATTACCAGAGAGGGAGAGGAATTATTTAAGCTCAGTACCAATGTGGACACAAGAACAAATGGATATAAACTGGCCACTAGGAAATTTAGACTAGAAATTAGACGAAGGTTTTTAACCATCAGAGGAGTGAAGTTTTGGAATAGCCTTCCAGGGGAAGCAATGGGGGCAAAAGATCTATCTGGCTTTAAGATTAAACTTGATAAGTTTATGGAGGAGATGGTATGATGGGATAACATGGTTTTGGTAATTAAATATTCATGGTAAATAGGTCCAATGGCCTGTGATGGGCTATTAGATGGGGTGAGATCCGAGTTACCCAGGAAAGAATTTTCTGTAGTATCTGGCTGATGAATCTTGCCCATATGCTCAGGGTTTAGCTGATCGCCATATTTGGGGTCGGGAAGGAATTTTCCTCAAGGGCAGATTGGAAGAGGCCCTGGAGGTTTTTTGCCTTCCTCTTTAGCATGGGGCACGGGTCACTTGCTGAAGGATTCTCTGCTCCTTGAAGTCTTTACTCTACGATTTGAGGACTTCAATAGCACAGATATAGGTGTGAGGTTTTTTTTTGTAGGAGTGGTGGGTGAAATTCTGTGGCCTGCGTTGTGCAGGAGGTCAGACTAGATGATCATAATGGTCCCTTCTGACCTAAATATTTATGAATCTATGAATCTAAAGCACAGAGGCTGGGATTTTCAAAGGAGCCCAAGGGAATTAACAACCAGCTACCATAGAATTTCAATGGTATTTGAATGCCCTACTCCTTTAGGTTTTGAAAATCCCAGCCAGAGACATCAGTGGGAGAAATGCACAGAAGCGGAAGAGTCAGCCAAATTATACAGGGGTTTAAAAACTAAATTTTAAAATCATTAGCCAAAGAGCAGACATTAAAGAGTTCCCTTTCTTCCACGGACAGAAAGAAGGGCCATTTTTCTGTTTCTGAGGTTAATGAAAAAGATACAAAGACCCTGAAATCACACTTTCTCTGGTTTAAGGTTTAAATTGATCCAAACCCGATATGAGCTTGTCAACTGAAAAGAAAACATTACTGCAGCTTACTCAGAAGTATGATACCAGTTTTGAATGGTGTCCAGAAACTTGCCACTCACTTAAATAATAAAAGTAAAGGAGACAGAGAAAAAGGGTTGCTTGGCATCTATTTTGTGTGTGTCTGGAAGCAGATCAATTTCTTTACTTAGACGCACTGTTTCAAGCTACAGTGAAACACGCACATCACCCCTCCATGTTACATAATTCCAAGCTTTGCTGGAGAAAAGGTCTTATTTAACTGAAGTCCTCATGGCTGGAAGGTTTTGGATATCATCAGAGACCTTTTGGATATTAGGGTAATATAAAGTGCCCTGAGATCCATCTTTTCCTTCTACAGACTGTGCTGTTCCTGTGATTTCTGCAAACAGGAACAAAATATATAGTTCAAGTTGATCCGTGTCCCATTTTTAGCTATAGCAATGAAAGAAGGAAGCCATTTGCAATCCATACTAGTGGCCTGTTTCTGCAGGTGGTATGAAGAGTATTTTGAAGGCTAAGGAGCCAACTCATCTCTGCATCCAAGCTGAGATTGGTACAAGCTGTAATTGGGGTAATTAAGATGATTTTGCACCTTGCTTATATAGGGATAGTTGGGAGATTGTTCTGACCTGTGCTAGGGGCTGAACAATCTTGAGTGCTGTTCCAGCATCTGACAATGGCTGGTGAACAGTGCCACAACCATCCCCCAGCTCTCTTGAGTACTGGAGGACTGGCTATCCACTGGGAGAATGCCCTCTTGGATCATGAATTAGTGGCTTTGTGTTCCACCAGCCTAAAGTGGTAGCAATGCCCCAATTAATTTGGCTCCATGGTTACACTTATGAAGGCAGCTTACAAAGTTAAATCAGAATGCTGTATATGCAAACACTTGTCTGGCTTCTCTAAATTGCACAGAAATATTGAAGTTAGATTCACTTATCTTGTCTAGCTTACTGCAGCATGTCTGTCCTGAATTAGCTCTCAGCCAAGGAGACCAACATTAATTTGTTGACAGGTGCGAGGGTGTCAGTTTATGATGAAATACCTACTATACTGTGTCGATCAAAAGATTACAGCTTTCATTTATAAATACAAAGGAATGAATATATTGATGGCATTGTAGCTTGCTTACCATCTCTTGATTTCATACTGCATACTGGCTGTATGTTTTAGATGTTTGTTTTCCTCATCACTCAGAAGGAGATAAACTAGCAAATGCAAGGCTGGATTCAAGTGGGCATGTAGCACTAGTCTTTTGTATTCATAAGAAGAGCTATTTTGTGCATTCACTTATTCCCTATGGATTCTATCCACTCCCTTAATATAAATATTATCCCAACATATATATGTAGTTTGTGTACCTACATGTATACATATGCTAGGATAAATACAATATTGGAAACATAATTGATGGCATGGCAAGAATGAGAAGGGGAACCCTAATGCATTTTGACGGCTGTGCTCTGTTACATAGTAACTTTGGAATGAAATAAGGACTTGTGTTAACATTACCCTAGGAAAAATAAATAGATCTGACAGCAGCCACCTTACCTATAAAGAAAGAGAGAAAAGCAGCAACATACACTATGTATACCTCTTACTAATGATATTTTGCACTTTTAAACTGCCTTTCCTTCAGAGTGCAAATAACTTCCTCCAAGGTGCAAATAACTTACACATAGAGCTGGAGAATAACTGATTTTTCAGTTTGGTGGCCATTTGGGATGACATTTACTGGCAAATATTGGATAAACTCCCTTAAGTAGAAAGCATTGTGCACCCTCGAGGTCTATGCTGCCTACATGCAGCTCCCTCGCTTTGCATAGAATGCAAGAAGCAGTGTGGAAAATCATTGCATTTTGAGAATGAACTCTGGTGTCCTACATTCACACTGTACCAGCTTTTCGATAAATATGTGCTGAAAATGGAAACTATGTTCACTTTGGACATGTTGTCCTCTTTTTCTTCTTCCCTGACCTCTGTGTGTGAATATAAAATTAAACTCAGTGCAGTTTCCAAGGGACAGATGTGTCCACTATAACCACCAATCACCAGAATTTGGCAATCACAATACCCACATTGGGTTCAGTCAAGCTATGATGATTTACACTAGCTGAGGATCTGGCCCTAGCTGTCAGTCTGAGCACAGAGGCCCAGAAGAAGAGGATTGTGAAATTCAGTAACATCATTTTGATGGGCTTTGTTTTAGTTTCAGTCTCCTGGAAAATGAAAAGGTTTGTGAGCCATGTAATTCCTCCACCTCCCTTTAGGATTTTAAGATGAAATTCATTCTGATAGTATGTCTACATAATACCCTCTGCACAATACAAGTTCCTCAGAAAGGCTGCACCTGTGGACAGTGGTCACACAGGAAAAGGCCTCTAACTTTTGTGTGCCATAGAGATAGTCTCTGGTTTAGCCTTGGTCTATGCTAGGAGTTGAGTTCGAATTTAGCAGCGTTAAATCGATTAAACCCTGCACCCGTCCACACCACAAAGCCCTTATTTTCGACTTAAAGGGTTCTTAAAATTGATTTCCTTACTCCACCCCCGACAAGGGGATTAGCACTGAAATCGGCCTTGCTGGGTCGAATTTGGGGTACTGTGGATGCAGTTAGATGGTATTGGCCTCCAGGAGCTATCCCAGAGTGCTCCATTGTGAGCGCTCTGGACAGCACTCTCAACTCAGATGCACTGGCAAGATAGACAGGAAAAGGCCCGCAAACTTTTGAATTTCAATTTCCTGTTTGGCCAGCGTGGCAAGCTGCAGGTGATCATGCAGAGCTCATCAGCAGAGGTGACCATGATGGAGTCTCAGAATCGCAAAAGAGCTCCAGCATGGACCGAACGGGAGGTAAGGGATCTTATCGCTATATGGGGAGAAGAATCCGTGCTATCAGAACTCCGTTCCAATTTTCGAAATGCCAAAACATTTGTCAAAATCTCCCAGGGCATGAAGGACAGAGGCCATAACAGGGACCCGAAGCAGTGCTGCGTGAAACTTAAGGAGCTGAGGCAAGCCTACCAGAAAACCAGAGAGGCAAACGGCCGCTCCAGGTCAAAGCCCCAAACATGCCACTTCTATGATGAGCTGCATGCCATTTTAGTGGTTCAGCCACCACTACCCCAGCCGTGTTGTTTCACTCCTTCAATGGAGATGGAGGCAACATGGAAGCAGGTTTTGGAGACAAAGAAGATGATGATGATGAGGTTGTAGATAGCTCACAGCAAGCAAGCAGAGAAATCGATATTCCCAGCAGCCAGAAACTGTTTTTCACCCTGGACCTGGAGCCAGTACCCCCTGAACCCACCCAAGGCTGCCTCCTGGACCCGCCAGGCAGAGAAGGGACCTCTGGTGAGTGTACCTTTTAAAATAGTATACATAGTTTAAAAGCAAGCATGTTTAATGATTTGCCCTGGCGATTGCGGCTCTCCTGGATGTACTCCCAAAGCCTTTGCAAAAGGTTTCTGGGAAGGGCAGCCTTATTCCGTCCACCATTGTCGGACACTTTACCACACCAGGCCAGTAGCACGTACTCGGGAATCATTGTAGAATAAACCATTGCAGTGTATGTTTGCTGGCATTCAAACAACATCCGTTCTTTATCTCTCTATGTTATCCTCAGGAGAGTGATATCATTCATGGTAACCTGGTTGAAATAGGGTGCTTTTCTTAAGGGGACATTCAGAGGTGCCCGTTCCCGCTGGGCTGTTTGCCTGTAGCTGAACAGAAATGTTCCCCGCTGTTAGACAGGGGGAGGGGGAAGGGATGAGGGGCTAGCCACGTGGTGGGGGGAGACAAAATACGACCTTGGAATGAAAGCACATGTGTTATGTATGCAATGTTAACAGCAAGGTTTACTGTGAAAGAGTGTACCCATTGTTCTATAAAATGTGTCTTTTTAAATACCACATTCCCTTTTTTTTTTCTCCACCAGCTTCATGTGTTTCAAGGATCACAGGATCTTCTCCTTCCCAGAGGCTAGCGAAGATTAGAATGCGAAAAAAACACACTTGCGATGAAATGTTCTCTGAGCACATGCTGTCCTCCCACACAGACGAATGCGTGGAGGCAGACAATGTCAGAGTGCAGGAAAGCACAAAATTACTGGGAGGAGAGGTGGCGGGCTGAAGAGAGTAAGTGGTGGGCTGAAGAGAGGGCTGAAGCTGAAAGGTGGCGGCAGCGTGATGAGAGGAGGCAGGATTCAATGCTGAGGCAGCTGGAGGATCAAACTAATATGCTTCAGCGTATGGTTGAGCTGCAGGAAAGGCACCTGGAGCACAGACCGCCGCTACAGCCCCTGTGTATCCAACCACCCTCCTCCCCAAGTTCCATAGCCTCCTCACCCAGATGCCCAAGAATGCCGTGGGGGTGTCTCCGGCCCTCCAGCCACTCCACCCCAGAGGATTGCCCAAGCAACAGAAGGCTGGCATTCAATAAGTTTTAAAGTTTTAAACTTTTAAAGTGCTGTGTGGCCTTGTCCCTCCCTCCTCCACCACCTCTCCCGGTGCTTCTCTCCTCCATGACCCCTCCTGGGCTACCTTGGTAGTTATCCCCCTATTTGTGTGATGAATTAATAAAGAATGCATGAATGTGAAGCAATAATGACTTTATTGCCTCTGCAAGCGGTGATCGAAGGGAGGCGGGGAGGGTGGTTAGTTTACAGGGAAGTAGAGTGAACCAAGGGGCGGGGGGTTTCATCAAGGAGAAACAAACAGAACTTTCTCACTGTAGCCTGGCCAGTCATGAAACTAGTTTTCAAAACTTCTCTGATGCGCACCGTGCCCTCCTGTGCTCTTTTAACCGCCCTGGTTTCTGGTTTGCGTAACCAGCAGCCAGGCGATTTGCCTCAACCTCCCACCCTGCCATAAACGTCTCCCCCTTACTCTCCCAGATATTGTGGAGCGCACAGCAAGCAGTAATAACAGTGGGAATGTTGGTTTTGCTGAGGTCTAACCGAGTCAGTAAACTGCACCAGTGCACTTTTAAACGTCCAAATGCACATTCTACCACCATTCTGCACTTGCTCAGCCTGTAGTTGAACAATTCCTGACTACTGTCCAGGCTGCCTGTGTACGGCTTCATGAGCCATGGCATTAAGGGGTAGGCTGGGTCCCCAAGGATAACTGTAGGCATTTCAACATCCCCAACGGTTATTTTCTGGTCTGGGAATAAAGTCCCTTCTTGCAGCTTTTGAAACAGACCAGAGTTCCTGAAGATGTGAGCGTCATATACCTTTCCCGGCCATCCCATGTTGATGTTGGTGAAACGTCCCTTGTGATCCACCAGTTCTTGCAGCCCTATTGAAAAGTACCCCTTGCGGTTTATGTACTCGCCAGCTTGGTGCTCCGGTGCCAAGATAGGGATATGGTTCCGTCTATGACCCCACCACAGTTAGGTAATCCCATTGCAGCAAAGCCATCCACTATGACCTGCATATTTCCCCGGGTCACTACCCTTGAGATCAGCAGATCTTTGATTGAGTTGGCTACTTGCATCACAGCAGCCCCCACAGTAGATTTGTCCACTCCAAATTGATTTCCGACTGACCGGTAGCTGTCTGGTGTTGCAAGCTTCCACAGGCCTATTGCCACTCGCTTCTCAACTGTGAGGGCTGCTCTCATCTTGGTATTCTTGTGCCTAAGGGCAGGGGAAAACAAGTCACAAAGTTCCATGAAAGTGTCCTTACGCATGCAAAAGTTTCGCAGCCACTGGGAATCGTCCCAGACCTGCAACACTATGCGGTCCCACCAGTCTGTGCTTGTTTCCGGAGCCCAGAATCAGCGTTCCATGGCATGAACCTGCCCCATTAGCACCATGATGCCCACATTGCCAGGGCCCGTGCTTTGAGAGAAGTCTGTGTCTATATCCTCATCACTCTCGTCACTGCGCTGACGTCGCCTACTCGCCAGGTTTCGCTTTTCCAGGTTCTGGTGCTGCATATACTGCTGGATAATGCGAGTGGTGTTTAATGTGCTCCTAATTGCCAAAGTGATCTGAGTGTGCTCCATGCTTGCCGTGGTATGGTGTCTACACAGAAAAAAGGCGCAGAACGATTGTCTGCCATTGCCCTGATGGAGGGAGGGGCGACTGACGACATGGCTTACATGGTTGGCTTACAGGGAATTAAAATCAACAAAGGAGGTCGCTTTGCAAGAAACAGAATGGCCCCCTCAAGGATAGAACTCAAAACCTCAAGGATAGAACTCAAAACTGGGTTTAACAGGCCATTGATTTCACGGAGGGAGGGAGGAGAAAATGAATACAAAACAAATCTGGTCTATTTCTTGTTTTGATCCACTTCATCTATCTTTATACTTCTTGTTGGCAGCAGACTGTGCAGTACGACTGCTAGGCTTCGTCATCTCCTGGGTGCTTGGCAGAAGACGGTGCAGTATGACTGCTCGCCATCGTCTTCTGCTGGCTGCTGATTAAAAGACAGTGCACTGCCAGTAGGACTGAATCGCCATGTATCAAGGTTCCTTACCCACTCTGAACTCTAGGGTACAGATGTGAGGACCTGCATGAAAACCTCCTAAGCTTACTTTTACCAGCTTAGGTTAAAACTTCCCCAAGGTGAAAATTAATTTTACCCTTTGCCCTTGGAATTTCCACTGCCACCACCAAACTTTAACTGGGTTTACTGGGAAAACGTAGTTTGGACACGTCTTTCCCCCCAAAATCCTCCCAAACCTTGCACTCCACTTCCTGGCGAAGGTTTGATAAAAATCCTCACCAATTTGCATAGGTGACCACAGACCCAAACCCTTGGATCTTAGATCAATGAAAAAGCATTCAGTTTTCTTACAAGAAGACTTTTAATAGAAGTAAAGGAATCACCTCTGTAAAATCAGGATGGTAGATACCTTACAGGGTAATTAGATTCAAAACATAGAGAATCCCTCTAGGCAAAACCTTAAGTTACAAAAAAGACACACAGACAGCAATAGTCATTCTATTCAGCACAGTTCTTTTCTCAGCCCTTTAAAGAAATCACAATCTAACACATACCTAGCTAGATTACTTACTAAAAGTTCTAAGACTCCATTCCTGTTC
Source organism: Eretmochelys imbricata (assembly GCF_965152235.1). NCBI lineage: Eukaryota > Metazoa > Chordata > Testudines > Cheloniidae > Eretmochelys > Eretmochelys imbricata. Next base: position 26,249,654 of record NC_135579.1, read on the forward strand.
TGTCCCCGGCAAAAGCAGCATACAGACAGACACAGACCCTTTGTTTTTCTCCCTCCTCCCAGCTTTTGAAAGTATCTTGTCTCCTCATTGGTCATTTTGGTCAGGTGCCAGTGAGATTTAGCTTCTTAACACTTTACAGGTGAGAGGATTTTTCCTCTGGCCAGGAGGGATTTTAAAGGGGTTTACCCTTCCCTTTATATTTATGACACCATGAGACGAAACTTAAAAGGGAAATGACCTGGCTGAGTCACTCCCATGTTTGCCCAGGCGCCCCTGACCTCATCGAGGTCGGTTAAAAGAGCACCCAGGACTACGTCGATGACGGCTACCAGTCATACTGCACTGTCTGCTGCCAAAAGGCAATAAACTGCTGCTGTGTAGCAATGCAGTACCGTGTCTGCCAGCACCCAGGAGACATACGGTGAAGGTTAGCTGAGTGGGCTCCATGCCTGCCGTGGTATGGTGTCTGCACAGGTAACTCAAGAAAAAAGGCACAGAACAATTGTCTGCCCTTGCTGTCATGGAAGGAGGGAGGGAAGGGGGGCCTGACGATATGTACCCAGAACCACCCGCGACAATGTTTTAGCCCCATCAGGCATTGGGATTTCTACCCAGAATTCAAATGGGCGGCGGAGACTGTGGGAACTGTGGGATAGCTACCCACAGTGCAACACTCCGGAAGTCGACGGTTGCCTCGGTACTGTGGACACACTCCGCTGACTACATGCACTTAGAGCATTTGTGTGGGGACACACACAATCGACTGTATAAAAACGCTTTCTACAAAACCGACTTCTATAAATTCGACCTAATTTCATTGTGTAGTCATACCTTAGAAAGACGTATTCGGGGGGGGAGTAGTGGGGAATGGGCCAAATTATCTGTGATCACACCAATCCAATAGACCTAATGCCTCATGTAAGTGGTATGAAGGGCAGAAGCCATTATTTCTGACAGATGGGAGTGGAAGTTGTGCTTTGTGTTGGTAGATTTCAAACCTCCAGCCCCCATGTCCTCCACACTTGAGCCTGAGAGCTTAGACATAACTTTAACTTTTCAGAAGAATAAATAATAAAAAAATGAGACTGGAATCTCTGGCGCCTTCAATGCCAAGATGTTCCTCTCTGTGTGATTATATAGTAACCCCTCAGGATAATGATTCCCTAATCACTGTGGTACATTTTATTTACACTCCACAGTTATGATTTTGTGTTAAATGTACACTCATCTTGCCACTGATACATTTGAACTCCTACTCAGGGGATTTCAGAGGTTGTTGTTATGCAGTATAACCTCTATTGACATATTTTTTTTCTACAGACTATTGATTTTCCAGTTATTGTTATGTCATCCCACATGTGTTTTTCAGAGATCTAGCGTGTGATCCAATTCCCATTGAAGTCATTAGAAGAACACCTATTAACTTCAAAGAGGAGTTGGATTGGGTCAGTAATGAATGTTGTCATTTTCTTCTGAGCAAAATATCATTTAGACCCAGACATATTAACCTAGATCTTGCTTGTCCTACCCATGTAGTCTGAGGATGCCATGGCTGAAGCCAGATAGACATATTTAAGGGAAAAGCAGGAAAGTAGGTGTTACTGTTGTTATCCCAGAAGGGTTGAGAATAGAGAATGACACTTTATGGGACAGTGAAACTAACACTCACACTGGCATATGGTTTTTATTGTGCCTGCCTTTTTTTTCTTTTTCAAATGTTGATGATAACCTAATTTACCATGGTGGAGGGAGGGGAGCTATTTTTTAAGATGGACTCATGCTAGCTCCTGTTGGTAACCTGCTGGAAGGGAAGCCATTGCAGAAGGGATTAGCTGGGCTGAAAGCATAGAAGTTCTGTGATGATTCTGACCAGAGTTAGGTTGTCCACTAAGAGTTACACCAGATTGGGGATGCTTTAGGAAGAATGGGACCCAGCTAGGGCTGCCTGACAAGAGGAGGTCAGACTAGACCACTGCCATCTTGAGGCAAGTGGGATCAGTGTAACTACTGTGATGACAATACTTTAGATAGATCGATAAACTTACTCTGAGAAAGTTACAGGGTAATAACACTTGTCAATAAATGATTCATCCATAACCCCTCATAATACCAGCAAAGCATTATATAACATACTGTCTTTGTTTCTATACACTTCTCAAGTGTGAAAGATCTCTGTCCCATAACTTGAGGGCCAAAGCATGCTCACCTTACCTGTACAAATAATTACACTGTAGTTCTTACCTCCAGTTATATTAGATACTCATGTAGCTGGAAACTTCTTCCCCAAGTAAATTCACACTTTCATAACACTTACTTGATAAACTCACTGCAAAGAATTATTTTGAATGTTTGGCTCTCTCTCTATGCATTCGTATTACTGACATTACAATTATAAAATACCATTTCTTTACACTGTAAAAGTATATTCGCCTCCTGAGAGGTCTTATACAGCATTGGATTATGGCTAACACTAACTCTTCCATAAAGCATGTGCTTTATAGGGTAATAAAATATACTGGAGCTGTTTTAGAAAAGGAAAGAAAAACATTTTTATGGTTAGCAAGTGCTTATCGAGTGTGATTATTATTACTTTGTTTCATACTATATGCTGCAACAAGTCTCAAAATGACAAGTACAAATGTGGAGGAAAATGCATACGTTCCATATGTGCGTGCATGTATGTATGTATACACACAACATACATCACACCACATGGGTTGCTAATTTTTAAAACAATCTCAGAGTCATATGAATGACTTTAACTTGGGAGGTCACAGCCAAAACAAAATTCCTGTTGATTAGAGCTGGTAAGGAAAACAAATTGTCAAAACTTTTTGGACAAAAAATAGCTTTTTGCAGAAGTTGAAATTTTCACCAAAAAATCAGTTTTCCTCAAAATGTTTCAGGTTTTTGGCAAAAAGATTTCATTTGCATTGAAATTGGTCATGAGGGCAAAAAATTCCAGACAAGCTCTAATGTTGAATAGCTTTTCCCTCTCTTATGCCTGTAATAGCAGAATAAAGCAATTTGGCTAAAAAATGGGAGCCACTGTATGCCTGCAGTCTATTCATAATTCCAAATGTGCATGCAGGTATAAAATGGGGTTATAGCAGTATCTAAAAAGGATCCATTTCCTACCTGCTACATGTCTACAGCCACCATAACTCTCTACTGATGAAAAGTATCAATCAAAGAGCTCAGTCTATTTAGTTTGATAAAGAGATGATTAAGAGGTGATTTCATCACAGTCTACAAGAACCTACATGGGGAACAAGTATTTGATAATGGGCTCTTCAGTCTAGTAGACTGTCAAGTCAACTAGAACGAGGGTGGTCTAGCCTAGTGGTCAGAACAGACATTGGGAAGAAAGGACTGGATGTCTGGACTGGAGTCAGTAGTTGGAAGCTGGAGCCAAAGGTCAAACCAGAAGCCAGGAGCTAGATACAAGAGCTGAGGGTCAAGCTGGAGATGGTAGTCAGAAGCTGGAGCCAGAGGTCAGGAACTGGAGCGAGCAATGTAGCAGGCAAGGAGGGGTAATAGCTCATCTTAAGTGATCACTCTCCTTATGATATGTATGTATGATAACACCCATTTTTTCAGGTTCTGTGTGTATATAAATCTCCTCACTGTATTTTCCACTGAATGCATCTGATGACGTGAGCTGTAGCTCACAAAAGCTTATGCTCAAATAAATTGGTTAGTCTCTAAGGTGCCACAAGTACTCCTTTTCTTTCTCCATCTCAGTTGACAGATTCACTGAGTTTCTCTTGCATTCACAGCAGCTGACTCAGTCCCTGGCCCATTCAAATATAGAAAGGACAATCTGTTTGCAGACAATTCCTGAACAATGAAAGGAACAAGATGTCTTTAATATGTTATCCTTTATGAAATATTTACCTTGGTCTAACTGTGAGGTGGAAAGTGAGAAAATTTGAAAGCTATTCAAGTTCTGCATCTTTGTCCATGGGGCTCCATTGTGCTGGATGCTGTAGAGACAGAGTAAAAGACTGTCCCTGCCCCAAAGACCTGACAGTCTAAATATTTCAGCTGTGTCCGTTCTCTTCTCAGAGACAGCACATTGTGATATCATCAGCTTTTCTAGCAGCTATTAATTGGTATATGAAGTATATTTATATATTTACGCTTTATATATGTCATCGCAGTGTCTTGCTGGAAACAATTGTGTTTATTGCTGAGTTGATATCCTGGCAAATTTGATTATTCCTGATGATGATTTCCTCTCTTACAGTTACATTTTAGCAAAATAATGTCTATTTCTTTTTTGTGAGTAGAGCAAGAGAAAGGAAATGGAAAGCCATTCCACAAGCTAATTGGCTAAGAATGATATAATGCAGAATGTGGTAATTTTAAACAAAAGATGCCATGCTGGAGAGTTAACTTTATACTGTCAAGGCTGATTCCCCACTTTTACACTTGGAGTGCAGAGGGTGGGGGCCTGCAAGGATTCTAAAAATTAATACTGGCCACTCCAGAATTGTATTAAACTCCCAAGGTTATAGCTTCTCTCTGACCTTGGATGGGTGGATGCTGCTACCATCCAAGTGCAAAAAACAACAACAACCACCCTTTGGACCCAGGAAAGTGCATCTGGGAATTCTTCCCTGTGGGGTACCCTCAAGCCCTTTCACCCTTACTCCGGGGAAGAGCTGAGAAAGAAGACAAAGGAAATCAGCTGTTTCCACCAGCTAATTAAACAACATATGCACAACCCTCTTAGGACACAAAAACCCAATCCCATTATTTAAAAAGGTAAATTTTATTAAAAACAAAAAGAAAGAAAATACATCTGGAATTTCGGCTATTGCTAGATTTAAAAAGAGCAAATATAGTTATTAAGCATCAAGAATGGTTTTCTTGAGATCCAGCTTAATGGTTACAAGCAAAACAAAAGCATTTGGGGGTTAGCATAGAGGAGTCCACAAGCCATAAAGAAATAAAAGAGATAAACCTAGTCATGTCTTCTTAGACATTTCCTGATCTACTTACATATCTGGGGGTTTCAAATGAGTAGTTTCTAGGTATGATCTGGTGATTTTCATACCTGGCCCACAGCTTTTTGCAGCATAGCTCCAGCCCTGTCTCTTCTCTGTCCCTTCTCTCTGGAGAAGAACAACAGACAGACAAAGGGGAGGTCTTTTTTCAATTTTAAAAAGTTCTAGCCTTCCCATTGGCTCTTTTGGCCAGGTGCCCACTCACTTCCTTTTAGCTATGAATGCAGCAAGTAGAGAACAGCTACCAAGAGGGATTTTATAGCTAACTGGCTGGCTGGGTGTCCATAAAAGGGAGCTACCATTACCCCCCCCCCCCTTCATTTATCACATATACTATCACCCATGGAAATACCTGCACCAACATTACAGAAATTCATTGCGTAAGCATATTACTTTTCTAGTGTGATAAAAGACTTTTAATATATGAATTCAATATCCAGCAGCCCCATTCATCTATCCAAAAGATGTGCAGCTTTCCCTAGGGTTTAAATCTGAATGTTTCACATAAGTACCTGAGAGGGTTATCACTTTTCAAAACATCTTAAATTGATTTCTTAAAATTTGATGAAACAAAATGTGGTGCAAGTTAACTAATAATCTCCCTCTGTAACAGGAGTACAGTTGGTTCACCATTTAATTCAGGATCTTGATTCTCAACAATTTCTCTTTTTGTTCAAGATTGTGAACACCAAATATGAAAATATTGGAGTATCAGCATCTATGCTTTTAAAAAAGTTACTTTTAAAATAAACATTTTGTGTCAGTTGCTTAGAGAGACACAAAAAAGTAAGTGAATAAATATTTAATAGTTAGTTACATCTTCTTACTGAAATAAGTCATGCAGACTACTAGGATTAAAAAAATCTTCAAAGAGTCCAAAAGTAACTACTGGGTTATTTATGCAATATTTTAAAATCAGCTACTGGATTTTTAAATGATTAAATATAAATTAAATGACAATCAAACTACTGTGTTGTAGGAATCTGCAACAAATTTACCAAATTTCTTAATACTGCATCACTTTATTAAATCTTGAGATCAATTAAGGAGTAAACTTATGCTTTAAAACTCTTTAAGATCCTATGAAACAACATATGTAAGGACTTAAATGAGAATACATACCAAAACAAAATAGTTAGCAGGGGTTTCCTCCTTTATGTAGCTGCCAAGATCTGAGTTCAATGTTTCTTTCCTTCTACTGCAGTTGAAATTTATTAAACCCAAAAGCGGTGTAAAGAATGTAGCTCCCTTCCCTGCTTTAGGTGCTTGTGATGTCCATCATGTGTTACAGAAGAATATCCATAGACCCCTGTTTCCGGAATATCCAAATGTTCCTTCTTCGGTAAAGAGCTAAAAAAGCTTCTGCTGTTGAGCTCTGTAGAAATCACCACTAGATTCCCTTCTTACAGCATGATATGGGCCAGATCTTGATCCAAAGCCTATTCAAAGACTTCTGTTGATTTCAGTGGCCCTTGAATGTAATAGAAATCAGCGGTAAATCAATTCAGAACTACCCTCCATATCTGCAGATCACCACTGCCATCCCTAAGTTTCCTAGGTCTGCAGTCAGCTTCTGTCGCTGAGTTCTCATCCTTTTCCTGGAACTCAGCCATCCCAACAAATTGCATGGCTAGGGTCCCATCAGTGACAATGAATTTGGATAATCCAACCTCCCGCTATATTTCATTAATTTGGAATTGTGATGAGAAAGAGACATAGGGCTGAATCCAAAGTCCAGTGAAATCAATGAGTCCTTCCATTGACTTCAGTGGGCTTTGGATCAGGCCCATACATCTAATATTAAAGTTGTTCAAAATGTGTTGGTTGGGACTCTCATAGGTCCATGCAAACATTTTCTCTGGCTTTCACCTGTGCAGATTCACACCCAGAACATCCACTCTGAGAAATAAACGTGATGAGGGCAAGCAGGATAAGAACCTGAACAGATTAGGTTTCGGAGTGGTAGCTATGTTAGTCTGTATTAGCAAAACCAGCGAGGAATACTTGTGGCACCTTACAGACTAACAAATTTGTTTGGGCATAAGCTTTCATGGGCTAAAACGCACTTCATCACATGCATCTGATGAAGTGGGTTTTAACCCACAAAAGCTTATGCCCAAATAAATTAGTTCATCTATAAGGTGCCACAAGTACTCCTTTTTGGTTTGGCTGAACAGATTAGGTTAGCACTCAAGTAAAAGTGCTCATTCCAAGCTCTTGAGTTTCACCTGGTTTTAACACAAACCATAACCAGCTAAGATTTGCTCAAAAATGGGTCCATGTTTCTTCTGATGGTTTTCAAATCTTGCGAAAGATCTGGACAATCTGAAGTTTGATACTAAACCTGAAACCCGGAGTCTTTCATATGTGTTCTTTCCACCATGACCCACATCTCTAATACAGTATTTGACACCATGAAGGGTTTCAGAGGCAAAAAATGTATCTTCTGTAAACTAAAAATGTAGTTAATCAAAAGTAAGATAGAATGACAGGCTTTTAGAAAAGGAAACCTCTTTATAACTGAAAGGGGAAAATCTTCACAGTGTTGTAGCCATGCTTGGTCCCAGAATATGAGAGACAAGTGTGTGTGTGTGTGAGGGGGTGAAGTAGTATCACTTATTGGACCAACTTCAGTGGATGGAAGTTATAAGTTTTCGAGCTACACAGAGCCCTTCTTCAGGTCTGGGAAAGGAAATCAGAATTTCTGAGATTCTGGGGAGTGTTACTTCCCCAGACCTGAGGAAGAGCTTTGTGGAGCTCAAAAGCTTGTCTCTTTCACTAACAGAAGTTGGTCCAATAACAGATATTAACTCATCTACCTTGTCTCTCTGAAAGGGAAAAAATCACTTAGGTCAATGTAGTATTTTCAGTTTATTGCAAATTTCTTGTCCATGTTCTGTTTATCTGGAGAGAAGTTAATTATTGAAAGGATCACCTTTTGTTATACTGCTGCTAACTCTTCTAGTCAAAGAAAACTGAATGCCATAAAGATAAAAATAGATAAATAATCCCACTTCTGGAGGGGCAGTAGAAAGAAAAACTTCTGTATTGAAGTTGCATTTGTTCCTTATTTTTCATCACTTCTGTTTTCCAAATCCCTTCTCTTCTTTCTTGACTAGTAGACTTGTGAAAACTTCATTGCTGTGGAACATAGTCTTCAGTTTCCTCTCCCTGTCTCCAAAATGTTATTTGGGTATCATTTGTGACAGTAAATCTGAGTAGGGTTAGGGCATAACAGGGGAAGTGGTACAGCTGGAGTAGCAAGAGTTCAACACTGGGGTGGAGAGAGTTTTCTTTTAGGTCCTTGATTCCTGTGCTAATGGGATAGGCTGAGGCAATTCAGAAAAAGATGTTAGAGAAAATCTTGAAAGTCAACAGATATCAGTTCCAAAGGCATTGTCTGTTATATCTCAGGTCTTCACTTTCTGTTGGCTAATGCCAGATTAGTGGCATAGTATGGTATAAATATCCATGCTCTAATTAAGGAGGAGATATTTCTCGCAGGATCTCCAGGCGAATATTGTGCTTCCAACAGACATCTCTGCTGATGGATTGATAGGACTTTAGGGTAATCTCTTGTCCTCCCTAGCAGATAGTATGGTTCCCTCTTCCATGATTTCATCCTCAAAAATTTACTGGTTGGCTGCTGATCTGCAACAGATGAAAGAAGATTACTGGATTACCAGCAGTGAGAAGTCTTGGTTTGAAGATGACTGAGACAAAGGGTTTCTTAAGATCTTATTCCATGTCTGTGAAACCTCCTGAGATATCAATCAGCCTCTCTCTCCATGTGACAATGTCACAAATCCATTCAGCGGAGACACCTGAGCTGAATATCCCTTGGTATGTAGAGGAGAGAGCACTGCTGGCAGGGAATTCTCCCCAAGGGTCCCTTGGCTATGGATTTCACTCTTGATCTGAAGTACTCTGACTTAGTAGACTTTGAGGGCCTGCTGCAAAGCCCCTCTCTTTGTATAGGCAAAACAATTGATGGTAGAAAAGTGAATGTTTGTGGGTGAGGACATTTTATCTGGGGTGTTTGGGTTTTGTGGAAACTGAGATGAGGAAATTTTTCATTTTGTGGAATAGCTTCTTTGTGTGGAATAAGGCTGCTATTTGGCTACTGTCTGTCTTAACTGGATTGCATTTTTAATGTTCTGTCAAGTGCACCTAGAAGCTGGGGTAGAGAGAAAAGATGGTCCAGTGCTTAAGGCACTTGCCTCAGACTTAAGGGACCTGGGTTTAAGTCTCTGCTCCACCACATTGATGTCTGGGAGGCAGTCCAATACTATTGTAATACAGTCATATAAATACCTTAGATAGAGTTATTTTTATGTTGAAATTGAAATAAATAAAACTGTCATCTTGGAACAGTGTAAGCACCACAAAAATAAACATTTCACTATATATACGTACTATGGCTGGCCTTGATATTGTCTGTAAGGTTTATTATTATGTATCAAACTCCATTACCAATATTTTATCCCCGTATTTATTGTGGCCATCTATTATGTTAGCGGACGTTGTCCTGTTGAATTATTAACTAATCGTAAGCATTGATATGCCAAGGCATTCCCTTAAGGACTTGTAGCAATCATTGTTTCTTTTAAATAATTTACTAATATAATGGAATGGTTGCCCTATGTTTAAAGGGAGCAACAATGGGTCCATTTTTATGTAGAACTTCAATCAAGAGAGACACAGAGAGATTAATTATATGTGTCATGTAGATCTCAGTCTTGTAACACTGCATCTTTTATCTTCACTAACCTCCACTACCCCAGCTACTTCAAGAAGCATATGAGTCTACAAAAAATTGAAGCTCAAGTCCTTCCATTTCTCAGACACCAATCTTCAGGTTATCCAAACATTGTGTTATCATTTTTCAGGTATAAGCTTGTCCACACCATTCTGCATAGCAAATTGGATTGGACAATATATGTAATAATTTGCCTGCATCCAAGGATATTTCCAAGGAGAGATACTCCTACTTCTGCTTACTGGATGGGCCCTTCGATAATTCTTGAAGGTCCTGATACAACTCATATTTAAATGAGTCTTTCCATTGACAATAATAGCATTCAGATCTTGATTTAGGTGAATTTTACAGCTCATTGTGACTGACATCCTTGTAAACTCCCATTAATCTCTGAATAAGCAGAGGTGAGTGAGAATAAGATCTTTGCTATGCTGCTTCATGCCTGATATCTAGGATAGGGCTGAAATTGTCTGGTGGTTAAAGCCCAAGAATAGGTGGCAGGAGATTTGGGTTGTACTCTTAACTCTATTACAGAATTTCTGTGTGACCTTGGAAAAATAATTTAATCTCTCTGCACCTCAGATTTCTCATCTGTAAAATGGGGATAATAATACTTCCCTGTCTGAAAAACATTATAGGCTAAATTCATTTATGTCTATAAGGAACTCCAAATACATAGTTAAGAGCACCATAGACGTCACTATAAATAAATCACAATGTTTTTGTTTTCAGTTCTCATGTACATTAAATCCTTGAACTCTCCTGGGGCTTGTAGCAATACATTTCATATAGGCCACCCAACAGACACCAGAAGATGGTGATTTTCAGTCACGATGCAACTGATGTGGATTTGAATCAGTGACCTGAAGGGTGAATTCATCCAGTTACCTATTCCTTTGTTTCCCATTATTTTAGGTAGTTTGATTTTTCACTCTTCTTTCCACACCACAATCACTATGCACAGATTTCAGTTAAATACTAATGTGGTTATGAAAAAAGAAAAGGAGTACTTGTGGCACCTTAGATACTAACCAATTTATTTGGGCATAAGGTTTCGTGAGCTACAGCTCACTTCATCGGATGCATACTGTGAAGTGAGCTGTAGCTCACGAAAGCTTATGCTCAAATAAATTGGTTAGTCTCTAAGGTGCCACAAGTACTCCTTTTCTTTTTGCGAATACAGACTAACACGGCTGTTACTCTAAATGTGGTTATGAGAAAATTCATTACAATGCAGACACTATTGGACTGGGTTATTTATGTATAACTATCAGAGGGGTAGCCGTGTTAATCTGTATCCACAAAAGCAATGAGGAGTCTGGTGGCACCTTAAAGACTAACCGATTTATTTGGGCATAGGCTTTTGTGGGTAAAAAAACACTTCTCCAGATGCATGGAGTGAAAATTACAGATACAAGCATAAATATACTGGCACATGAAGAGAAGGAAATTACCTTACAAGTGGAGAACCAGGGATCCCAAGGCCAATTCAATCAGGGAGGATGTGGTCCACTCCCAATAATTGATGAGGAGGTGTAAATACCAAGAGAGGGCAAATTGCTCTTGTAGTGAGCCAGCCACTCCCAGTCCCTGTTCAAGCCCAAATTAATTGTGTTAAGTTTGCAAATGCATTGTAGCTCTGCAGTTTCTCTTTGAAGTTTATTTTTGAAGTTTTTTTGTTGCAGGATGACTACTTTTAAATCTGTTATTGAATGTCGAGGGAGATTGAAGTGTTCTCCTACTGGCTTTTGTATGTTTCCATTCCTGATGTCTGATTTGTGTCCATTTGTTCTTTTACATAGAGACTGTCTGGTTTGGCCAATGTACATGGCAGAGGGGCATTGCTGGCACATGATGGCATATATCACATTAGTAGATGTGCAGGTGAATGAGCTTCTGATGGTGTGGCTGATGTGGTTGGGTCCTCTGATGGTGTCGCTGGAGTAGATATGGGGACAGAGCAACAGGGTTTGTTACAGGGATTAGTTCCTGGGCTAGTGTTTCTGTGGTGTGGTGTGTAGTTGCTGGTGAGTATTTGCTTCAGGTTGGGGGGCTGTCTGTAACTGAGGACTGGCCTGCCTCCCAAGATCTGTGAAAGGGAGGGATCATTTTCCAGGATAGGCTGTAGATTGTTGATGATGTGCTGGAGAGGTTTTAGCTGGGGGCTGTATGTGATGGCCAGTGATGTTCTGTTATTTTCCTTGTTGGGCCTGTCCTGTAGTTGGTGACTTCTGGGTACCTGTCTCGCTCTGTCAATCTGTTTCCTCACTTCCCCAGGTGGGTATTGTAGTTTTAAGAATGCTTGATAAAGATCTTGTAGGTGTTTGTCTCTATCTGAGGGATTGGAGCAAATACACTTGTATCTTAGGGCTTGGCTGTAGACAATGGATCGTGTGATTTGTCCTGGATGGAAACTGGAGGCATGGAGGTAAGAATAGCAGTCAGTAGGTTTCCGGTATAGGGTGGTATTTATGTGACCATCACTTATTTGCACTGTAGTGTCCAGGAAGTGGATCTCTTGTGTGGACTAGTCCAGGCTGAGATTGATGATGGGATGGAAATTGTTGAAATCCATGTGGAATTCTTTAAGGGCCTCCTTCCCGTGGGTCCATATGATGAAGATGTCATCAATGTAGTGCAAGCAGAGGAGGGGCACTAGGGGACGAGAGCTGAGGAAGCATTGTTCTAAGTCAGCCATAAAAATGTTGGCATACTGTGGGGCCATGTGGGTACCAATAGCAGTGCCACTGACTTGAAGTTGTCCCCAGATCTGAAATGTTTGTGGGTGAGGACAAAGTTACAAAGCTCAGCCACCAGGAGTGCTGTGGCCTCATCAGGGATACTGTTCCTGACAGCTTGTAGTCCATCCTTGTGTGGAATATTGGTATAAAGAGCTTCTACATCCATGGTGGCCAGGATGGTGTTTTCAGGAAGATCACCAGTGCATTGTAGTTTCCTCAGGAAGTTGGTGGTGTCTCAAAGATAGCTAGGAGTCCTGGTAGCGTACAATCTGAGGAGAGAGTCCAAATAGCCAGATAATCCTGCTGTCAGGGTGCCAATGCCTGAGATGATGGGGCGTCCAGGATTTCCAGGTTTATTGGTCTTGGATAGCAGATAGAATACCCCTGGTCAGGTTATGTTTAACTGTGTTTTAAAATAGTATCATAGTAATGTATGTACCTTTCTTTATCCGACTGATACTTTGTTGCTTACACAACCAAGTGTGCTTTGATCCCAGAATGTAACCATTGGGGGGTTGGGCGGGTGGGAAACCTTATCATATTCACTAGTTACCTGCAAACTTTTTTTCTAACTCATCATTTCACAAAGTGTGTTAAATTGGACAGAATAATATGACCGTGTAGGTGTGTGTGGTCATCCCTCACTGTCAGTCTCCAAGGGTGGCCACACCTCTTTGCTGTCATGCATCCGGAATGGCAAGGGGGAAATTAGCTGGCTATAGGGCTCAGGCAGTTACCTGCAGGGAGGGTAGAGCAGCGAACAGTTCAGGGGCCCAGGCCCTTAGGCAGGGCAGGGCACTTTGCAGTCTAGTGCTCCAGCCCTCGGGCAAGGGAGAGTACCAAGTAGTCAAGGGGCCCACCCAAGGGGTGGCGCACCATTCACAGTCTAGGGCACTCAGGCGAGGGGTGCAAATGGAGCACAGGCCTCCTGACCTCAGGAGGGGGAGTACTCCCAACCCAGGTATGGGGTGGCAGGGGGGACATAGCCCCGACCAACCCCACTGCATCCCAGCCAAGGGTCCTAACAGCAGCAGAGTGGTCTTCCACTGGGTCAGCAGGGAATACACTCACTACTCGCTGACCACATCTCTGGTGGCAGCACAGCTAGACAGTAGTCTGGTTCTCCTGGGCTGCTTCCCATATTCCCCTGCTTCCAAAGCTTGTCCTCCGTTTCCCTGGGGTATACTGCGAGCTGCAGTCCCAGCAACTCCTCAGCATCAGGTGTGTCTGGCCATTTGGGTACCTCGAGGCCTTCCTTGGGACAGCAGAAGCCTTCTGCGGGCTCTTGCATCAGCAGTTGGAGAACACCAGTCTCCTTTGACAGCTGCCTCCCAACTGAGCTATGCGGCTCACCTTTTGTACTTCCTATTCCTGTCCTGCCCCTCTGCTTCCAGCATGAAGAGCGTGGCCTTCCTGGTTCCGCCCACTAGGGGCTTCTGGCCGTCCCTCACTGTCAAATCTCTGAGGGCAGCCATGCTTCTTTGCTACAGACCATAATAATAATAGCATTTTTTTGGTCAAATACACTTATGTCTCTGGCCCTCCGCACACCTGACAAAACACAACTATAAGCATAACAATCATGGGCAATGTTCCCTCTAATTTTTGACAGGCCGTGTGCGCAAAACATTGCTTCTGTGGAAATTCGTGTGCTCCTGTGCAAATTTTTGTGAGCGCGGTGTTTTGCTGTGTGCGCGGGGTTTAGGATCTGTGTGCACGTACACATGCACACAGCTTAGAGGGAACAGTGATCATGGGATAGGTAGTTAGTTAGCTGTTATTATTGCAACAGGACCTGAGGCAACACACCCTTTTTTCATAGTCTCCTCCTATACCAAACTTCAGATGATAATTATATAATTTTTTTAAAAGGCACTTGCTGGACAGTAGGTAACCAAAGCACATTGGGGATATCACCAAGTCTAGCAGGTTGCAGCCCTGCCCTACCATATATTCTCCTATAGCTGTAGCCCATTAACTATTTGTGGATATCCCCAAACAAGACCTTACAGTATTTACACATGGTAATGAAACCATCCTAACCTGCACACCCCGTCCATGGCTCCCTGAAATCAAGAGAAAAACTCCCATTGACTTCAGTGGGGATAGAATTTTGCCCTAGATTTTCAGGGGCAGTGGCAGGTATTAGTGTGTAATCCTTAGCTGTGAATTAAAGGAATAAAGTTAATTATGTATATCAGGGAAAAAAAGAAGTCTGTTAGTGTGCCTCAGTTGTACTAGTGTCCCTCTACTTGAAATTTGGTTCACTACAAACAGCAGTAAATATAATTATGCTATTCCTTATGGTAGTGATTTTCCAAAACATGCACATCTGCTACTTTGGAGTGATCTGCCAGCTCTGGGGAAATATCACTTAGCAAAACATGTAGTGCATACCGAGCAATTTCCAGCAAAGTTGTTTGCTAAACTAAATCCAACATGCTGTGACTAAGAAAGCTGTAATGAGAAAACCCTAGCAGCAGTAAGAACTGATGTATCTTGGGAGATGGCAGATATTGTTCTACATTAGAGTGCGGGCTATTCCAGTGGGGAGAGATTTTAAAAAATAAAATAAAAAACAGCCAAGAGATTTTGGGCAGGTAAGGCCAGAAAATATGCTACAGGAGATGCCATAAATGGCAATATTTGGTTAACTGTACAATCTACAATCATATAATACCAGCTGTGCCAACACTGGATGCTAAGAACTGCCACGTTCTTCAAAATAACAGCAAAGCTAATTCCTGATGCATTTAATCATTACCAGAAACATAATAAAACCTTAACTATTTGATTTGTCTTATAGGTATAACTGTACACCACTTCCTATTTTGTGTAGCATCAAGGCTGAGCTTTACTGTTCTCATCTGATCTCTGAAGATTTGGGATTCTGATTCTTTTTTTTAACTATTTCAAATCTACAGTGTAATTTAATGACTTCAGTGGGCTCTGCCCTTGCTTAAAATTAAGCATACGCTTAAGATCTTTGTTGTAATGAGGCCAGAGTTCTCAGAACCTTGCCGGATTGAGACTTAATGCTAAAGCAGCTCCAGGAATAGTGTGTAACTGGGTGTTTGTAGGTCACAGAACACTGATAAACCCATTAATCCTAGTGAAAGTCTATTCTTTCCTGAGTACGTGGCATTCAGAAATAAGTAATGTTTCCCATTTGCTATGTATTATATCTATAGCATTAGAGCAAGTATTTCAGTAAGTATTATGGATGGGCAATATCCCCTCCATAGTTAAGGATGCAGCCAGCTTCTGTATAAGCCCTATTTTAGCTCCTCTCTAACTTTGGCTTGGAAAGTATGTTTGACCTAAAAATTGCCATATTTACACCAAAGTCAAAAGAGAAAGTTTCTACAAAATCTGAAAAGCACTGTTCAAACTTTGTTTGGGTTATGAAGTGAGCTGCAGCTCACAAAAGCTTATGCTCAAATAAATTGGTTAGTCTCTAAGGTGCCACTAGTACTCCTTTTCTTTTTGTGAATATAGACTAACACGGCTGCTACTCTGAAACGTAGCATTAACGGTTACCTTGATTTGAAATGTTGACATTTGTCTAACATTTGTCTCCCGCTTGTTCATGAACAGCTTATTAATTCTCCATCCAACTTTCGATATAATTACATCTCCTTGAAAACTCATGTGCCAGTTGCCAATGAAAAAAACAGGTGGTAATAATTAAGAAGAGGTCACAGTGTTGTATGGGGAATTTGTGGCCAAATGCTCCTATCATTGATTTCAATTGGAGTTATGGGCACAGTCCTGTTTCTATTGATACCAAGAACTTTTATTTTTGCCATTGAAGATCAATGAGATTATGTCTCCACAAGGAAATTGATTGTCAAGGACATAAAAAAACTGGCCCTTCCTATATTATACACAGAGACACATCGTTCTTAACGTTAACAAGGAAATACATATTTCATACAACATAGAACCCTTCATTTTCACCTAGAATAAGTTATTTTTCTACAGTGAACTCAGAATATAAAATTTTTTTCAAGTTAACGATACATGTACATCTTCCAATGCAAATTCATATTTTCTAATGTTATCATTTATTGACATGCTATTAATTTTTTCCTGTTGAATTACATATAAAACATGCGCAAGAAACAGCAACTAGAAGTACTTTGCCAGAAACAAATCTACTCTCAATTGATAAATATATATGCTGATATCAGTTTTCAAGTACCTAAAAGGTTGTTACAAGGAGGAGGGAGAAAAATTGTTGTTCTTAACCTCTAAAGATAGCGCAAGAATCAATGGCTTAAATTGCAGCAAGGAAGGTTTAGGTTGGACATTAGGAAAAACTTCCTGTCAGGGTGGTTAAACACTGGAATAAATTGCCTTGGGAGACTGTAGAATCTTCAGCTTTGGAGATTTTTAAGGGCAGGTTAGACAAACACTTCTCAGGAATGGTCTAGACTAGTATTTCCCAAACTTGGGACACCGCTTGTGCAGGGAAAGCTCCTGGCGGGCCGGGCCGGTTTGTTTACCTGCCGCAAACGCAGGTTCAGCCGATCGCGGCTCCCACTGGCTGCAGTTCGCTGTGCCCGGCCAATGGGGGCTGCAGGAAGTGGCGCGGGCCGAGGGACATACTAGCTGCCGCTTCCCGCAGCCCCCATTGGCCGGGCACAGCGAATCGCAGCCAGTGGGAGCCGCGATCGGCCGAACCTGCAGACGCAGCAGGTAAACAAACTGGCCAGGCCCGCCAGGGGCTTTCCCTGCACAAGCGGTATCCCAAGTTTCGTAAACACGGCTCTAGATAATATAGTCCTGCCATAAGTGCAGGGGACTGGACTGGATGACCTCTCGAGGTCCCTTCCAGGCCTATGATTCTATGATTTGTTCACATCTATTGTATTTCACATTTAACAGTAGTCCTTAAAATAAAATATTTAGATGTAAACATCAAGATAACAAGGATAATGTATTAAAAAGAGCAATTCATAGACCATAGTTAAAGACTGTGTTTCTTTAGTAAGAATATATCTTTACTATCAGTCGGATTTTCAGAAGCATTCAGCAGTGGCATAACTCTGTTCCTATTGAAGTCCAGGGTAAAACCCCCACAGACTTTAATAAATGTTAATCTGATGCTAAACCCGTTTGAAAATCCCATTAAGGCACTTGGGGAAATCCCAACTCTACTGAGTTTTCCTATTGATTTCCATGGGGCTGGAATTTCACCCATTAATTTTATCAAGAGCACACCTTTATAGCTCTATAAAGGATTTGATTTCCTTGCTTTTTCATTCCTTTCTTCTAATTTTTTTTTGGTGGGGGAGGGTTGGAATTCTAGAGTTTGCAATGGCACTGCCATCATCAGATTGGGGGGGAAAGCTGAAATGGAAAGTAGCATTATCTGATGAATATTAGACAAAGGGCCTGAGATTCAGGACTCCCGAGTTCTTTTTCCATGGTGTTGTTGAATCGCTGTGGATCTGTCCGTTTCAGTTTACTCATCTGTTTACCCTATTACTTTCCTGTCTTGAAGACTTAATTATTTATTGTTTATTTATAATTTATATAATTATTTATTAAATGATTTGAGACTTTTGCATGAATATTACAACAAGTGTAAAGTGGTGTTAATACTAATGGCAATGTTGTAACTGTAACAATGTCAGAAGCAGGATAGTTTCCTTTTACTAGAACAGGAGTTAAAACCTGAAGCCATTCAGATTTATCATAACCAAGACCCCTCCCAATATGGTAAGTTGTTTCATGTGGATGGATTCCTGCATTGATACACAGGGTTGTTGTCTGGCACAGGTATCTGCCCAGGCAAAACAATCTTCATGATCAAGGTCTAGCACAGTAATATTGTTACCAGGGGAGGGGGAAAAAACCTCTACTTCCCTGTTGATGTGAGATGATGGAAGGAATGTTACATCCTAGCCATGCCTTGTGGACTTGTTCCATGATTAGATATCATGCCAGTCATAAAACTTCCACTTTTTTTTTCTCCATATGGCAGTTCAAGACACATTAAATAGCCTTTTTAGTGCAGGGACTGACAAAAACCCTAATACAACAGCAAGATTGTTATACAATGACAGTGACAATTCAACACAATACAAACTGATGGCCTTATATCAATGTGTCTGCTGTGTAAGAGGGGAAAATGCTTTTTTCCCTTAATGAAGCTGCCATTTGGTTAAATTCTTTCAGTTTCACCTCAGGTTAATCATTGTGATGTGTATGAACAGTGTACCTTTCAAAGCAAACAAAATCCTATGACCAGAGAACCAAAGGGAAAAGGATTTCATCAGGAACTTTTGCAAAATCAGGATCAAATTCTGATCTCCATTGTACCGGTGCAAATTTCAGTGCAATAACTCCAGATTAATAACAGTGTGAGTGAGAACAGCATTTGGCCCAAAGAACAGAGAACATAATTTGTTCTTAGGGTCCATCACTGAGTTGCACACTACACCATACTCCAGGTTCCTGATAAGCCTTAGAAGACATTTTTGCCAGAACACCTATTGGCCTCTGCAGCACCACTGATTTTAAGATGGGGATAGTTAGTGTCTATATCTAGGGACACTGCACTGGCTTAAATCAACAAATTATCTTGTTCTGCTAAAGTAGCTATATTTAATGAATGTATTTTATTTTTCTTTATTGCTTCATCGATAAAAGACTGCTGTATCTATTGGCTGTGCTGTGTAATGTGATTATGCTGTATGTGACCTGGTCAGTATACTGATGTTATGAAAATACTAATGCAGCTTCATCTGGGGATGTTGAGGTTGTTAAAGGTGGTAGAAAGTCATAGGGCTTCATCTTAAGGCCACTGAAGTCTGTGGAAAGACTAACACTGATTTCAGTGGGCTTTGAATTAGGTCCGGAATGACCACTGATCGGGGAATGAGAAAAACACAAACTCTAAATACAGCTCTACCATAAGCCGCCAACAGGGCTTTTTTTTTTTTTTTAAAAGCAAGTCACTTAAACTCTGTCCCTTTTCCATTTTTGAAAAGGAATGAAGAAAATTAATTATTTAAAATTTCTATATAAACTGCGCTTATACAACACTGTAATTGTAAATGCTCATGTCATAAATATAAAGGGAAGGGTAATCACCTTTAAAATCCCTCCTGGCCAGAGGAAAATTCCTCTCACCTGTAAAGGGTTAAGAAGCTAAAGGTAACCTCGCTGGCACCTGACCAAAATGACCAATGAGGAGACAAGATACTTTCAAAAGCTGGGAGGAGGGAGAGAAACAAAGGGTCTGTGTCTGTCTATATGCTGCTTTTGCCGGGGGTAGAACAGGAATGGAGTCTTAGAACTTTTAGTAAGTAATCTAGCTAGGTATGTGTTAGATTATGATTTCTTTAAATGGCTGAGAAAAGAACTGTGCTGAATAGAATGATTATTTCTGTCTGTGTGTCTTTTTTGTAACTTAAGGTTTTGCCTAGAGGGATTCTCTATGTTTTGAATCTAATTACCCTGTAAGGTATTTACCATCCTGATTTTTCAGAGGTGATTCTTTTTTACTTCTATTAAAAGTCTTCTTGTAAGAAAACTGAATGCTTTTTCATTGTTCTCAGATCCAAGGGTTTGGGTCTGTGGTCACCTATGCAAATTGGTGAGGATTTTTACCAAACGTTCCCCAGGAAGTGGGGTGCAAGGGTTGGGAGGATTTTGGGGGGGAAAGAAGTTTTCAAACAACATTTTCTCAGGAACCCAGATGAAGTTTGGTGGTGGCAGTGGAAGTCCAAGGGCAAAGGGTAAAATAGTTTGTACCTTGGGGAATTTTTAACCTAAGCTGGTAAAAGTAAGCTTAGGAGGTTTTCATGCAGGTTCCCACATCTGTACCCTAGAGTTCAGAGTGGGGAAGGAACCTTGACAGCTCATATAAGTGACAAATATTTTTTATATATGTTAAAATTTTTCATGGGATTTTTTAGTGCATCAGGGGCCAAAATTACTTTTAGTATTTCAGTTCCTGGAAATCTGATGAAAAATCCACATTACTTTGCCCATAAATGATTTTGCATTAGAACAAAAAACTACTAAAGAAAAAGCCAATGAAATACAGATACTGATATATTCCATACTATTTGGCTCTGGAGAACCTTAATATATAGTGCTTGCTTTAATTTGATAAGAAATAGCCCAGCACAGTAAACTTTTATCTGGCCTCTAGGGAGAAGTTAAGACATCTCATTAAAGAATCAGGGCAGGTCTCTGTAAAAGCCTTTCTTTGTTGAGAAAAGATTAAAAAGAGAAAATTAGTAAAATACAAACCACCAAAACAAAAGAGGTCTGTATCCAGCGCATCACAAATTAATGTCTAAAGCTTCTAAATAAGATCTCACTGCTAGAACTCAACTTCTTCTTCCCATCCTCTCTGCAGCAGCTTCCTCTTAACTCAGAAATAAACTGATTTGTTATGGATAGCACCCACAACGTGCTAGGTGCTGTCCAAATGCACAGGAAGATATCCCTGACCCAGCAAAGTTTACAATCTAAGGCCCTGAATCCTACAAAGCAAAACATTTAACAAAAAGAAGGTTAAGAGGTGACTTGATCATGGTCTATATGTACCTACATGGGAAGAAGCTTTCTGATATTATCTTAACGTTGCACACAAAGGCACAGCAAGATTCAATGTATGGATGTGCATGTTAGACAAATTTGGACTACAAATAAGGTGACTATTTTAACTGATGGTAGATTAAGCATTTGCACAACTTTCTTAGGGGTGTGTTAGATTCTCCATCACTTGAAGGCTTTAACTCAAGACTAGCTGCCTTTCTAAAAGATAGGCTATAGCTGAGGCCCTTCATTTTTGTTTTTTATTTTTATTTGCTTTAATGTCCTGGGAATTCACTGGTGTTAATTAAAAGAGGGAGACAGTCAGTAAAAAACAAAGGGCAGCAGGTGAAGGGTTCCGTGTACTCCTGGGGACCGAGGCTGGCAGATAGGGAAGCTTACCTGGTTCTCAGGGGGATGTGTGTGCGCGTGTGCGCACAGGGAGAGGAGGAAGGGGGAGTACTCATCAACTAGCCTTTAGGAAGCCTTTGGCACCATGCAGTAGTTGGGCGGTCTCAACTGCTGGCAGGGCCGGTGCAACCACTAGGCAAACTAGGCGGTCACCTAGGGCGCCAAGTGGTTGGGGGCGGAGGTGAGCTGAGGAAGGGGGGGGGTGGGGAGCTGCCTCGGGGGGGCGGCGGTGGGGAGCTGCTGCACGCGGCTCCCCAGGCTGAGGGGAGGGAGGGGGCGGTGGGGAGCTGCCGTGGGGAGGGGCTCCCCAGGCCAAAGTGAGGAGTGGTGGTGGCGGGGAGCTGCCGCGGGGGGCCGCCTCAGGGCAAGGGGTGGGGGGTGGGGAGCTGCCCCAGGGTTCCGGGTGTGGGGGCGGGCACAACGTGGAAGTTTCGCCTAGGGCGCGAAACATCCTTGCACCGGCCCTGACTGCTGGGACGTGGCTCCCTGACCTCCTCACAAAGAAAGTGGACAGGGCTGTGCTGTAAGGCAGTTGTCAGGAGGGATGCAGAAGGCTGCTGTCTATGAGTAATGATCCTGCCTCCTGGACTGAGCACCCAGCTGACCCTGGCCCTGGGCTCACACTGCAGGGCCAGGGTCAAAAGGGGGCTGAGTCCTGCAAGGGATGCAGCCTTCCACTCCCTGCAGGCCTGTCAGGTGAAGCTATCAAGTGGTATCAGCTGCTAGGACCTGGCTCCCTGCCCCTCTCTCTCAGAAACATTCCTGGGTCCTGAAAAAAAAACAACAAAATTTGGATGAAAACTAGTAAAGTCTAGATAACAGCTTTTCAAAAACCTAGAATATTTTGGAAAAAAATGGTAAATACTGAGAATGAAGGTTCTCAGCTATAGCTCAAACAGGAATTATGGGCTTGATTCTGGAGTCACATGATGAAATTCTCTGGAGCTTCTGAACTCCTGTGTTTTCCAGGGAGTCAGACCAGAGGATCATAATAGTACCTGCTGACCTTAAAATCTATGAAAGATTAACACAGCAGGAGCAGGGCCTAAGAGCCCTATCATGCAGCTCTTAGGAAAATAAATAACTTTACCTTAGGCTACATCTACATTTGGAGCTGACGGTGTGATTCCCTGCTTGAGTAAACATACTCATGCTAACTCTGATTGAGCTAGAATGCTAAAAATAGAAATGTAGCTGTGGTAGCACATGCAGCAGTGAACAGGCTAGCTGCCCCGAGTACATACCCCCGGGGTCCAAGTGGGTTTGTACTGAGGGTGTCTAGCCAGTGTCACCTCTCACCACTGCCTATGCTCCCCGGACTACACATCTATTTTTAGCATACTAATTTGATGATAGCACGAGTACGTCTGCTTGAGCTGGGAATCACACCCCTAGCTCCAAGTTAGACGTAGCCTCAGAGCGGTCAGACTGACTATACAATGCACAGTTTCACACAAAATCTGACTATCCATGCAAATGCTCATGTAGCCAAATTCCTATCTTCCCCAAGCCCCTCCCTCACACAAATAGCAATTAAAAAAAAATAAGACAGCAAATAGAGTCTAGAACTCTGACAATGTAAAACTATGGCTTTATGCCTGACTGCATCTGTATCCTGGAATAACTAGAAGTAATTATTGAAACTAGCTGCTTGTTAATAATAATTACACTCATTCCAGTGGCAGCAAGAACAAACAACAATTATCTATAATTTTTCATTTGCAAAACACTCTTAGGGCTTGTCTACACAGAACCAGAGTGCAGTCTATGGGGGTGTAATTTGTAGAACGCTGGGCTCTAACTGCCCTATGTGGACCCTGCTGGGGCAAACTAACCGGTTCCTAGTTTGTGTTGATGTCGTCTCGTATCAAGCAGGATTACATTAATACCTGCTAGATGTCTTTTAGTTTGTGCCACCAGGGCCTGTGTTAGAGCACAACATGTTAGAGTGCTCAACAATTCATACCCCTGAAGACTATACTGCAGCACCATGGAGACAAGCCCCTACTATGCTAAGATAATCGTTTCTGTTTAAGAACAAACAAACAAAACCAATTGCCTCACTTTCTCTTGCAAAAAGCTTCTCTCTGTAAGGTTACAAAGTCAACAAAAGTTATGGGATTGTAGGCATCTATAGAATTGTTATCAGTACACTATAAAATACTGGAATGAGTTCACAGATGCAGTACAGTTACTGATGCATATTCTACCCCCTTCGCACCCACCACACACAACCCCTATATAGGTTTCAGAGTAACAGCCATGTTAGTCTATGTTTGCAAAAAGAAAAGGAGTACTTGTGGCACCTTAGAGACTAACCAATTTATTTGAGCATAAGTTTTCGTGAGCTACAGCTCACTTCATCCGATGAAGTGAGCTGTAGATCACGAAAGCTTATGCTCAGATAAATTGGTTAGTCTCTAAGGTGCCACAAGTACTCCTTTTCTTTTTGCAACCCCCTATATAATTTCCCTGCACTCTGGTTTGATTGATGGTTTCTGATTTGCATAATCAGTTTATGATTATCTAAATAACTGTACCGCATGCAAATCCCTATGCACTGATTGGCTGACAGTGATTATTAGCCATTCAAGGCACATGGATTTGCATAATACCTTTATGCTTGTTTCTCAGTAACTGTAGTGGAAATATGCTGATTATCTACTCTGGCTACCCCAATCTTCCTGCCCTGATTGGCTCCTGCATTCAAAATTTCAAGCTACTTGCCAACAACAAATGTGCTACTGTAACTTCTCCTCTCTGTAGTTAAAGCAGAAAAACTCCAAAATTGATATGAAAAAAGAAAAATCCAGAAAGTGAAAGGTGGAGCTGTTAAACTGTTTAAATAGTTTGTTTGTTTTCTAAGTTTAAAAGATTTATGGCTCACTTTTCTCTATTTTCTACTTCCTTGGTCTTCCTCAAGAGGTCAGCAAGGCTCTTGTGCCCAGATTCACTGCCATATATATATTTTCATTGACTATATTTGGAGAATCCCAGCTCCTCTCTCCCTGCTCAGTGTTACAAGGTTATGTGGACAAAAAAATCAGTTATTCTTTGGACAGCTTGGGCCTAACCAGGGAAGAGGCCAAGGGCTGGGGAAGAAGGAAATGAGAAGGACATGAAGGAGAAAGAATAAGAGGTTGATGTGGAAGGAGAGATCAAAAGGGTATTATTCACACTTGAATAAAAATTTCCTCTCTCCAGTTTGTCAGGCCATTTTTTTCTTTTTCATTTAAAATGTGAATTGTTAGTTTAAAGTTTCACTAGCATAACTTGACAATTATTCCCTGAGATATAATGTCCTGATTCCTGCAAGTGGTTACATGCAGGAAACCCCATGAACTTCAATGCTGCTAGATTCAGGAGCAATTAATCAGGTCTTTAGATGGATTGCCCTTTTTAGTTGGAATGGAGATCTTAGTGGATCTGCTAGATTTTACTAAATCTGAATATTTTAAACCTGATTTTTCTTTCCTTTAATAAACCTCCATTGGTTTGAACCTTGTTTTAACTGTTTCATTTTATTTTTTTTAATTTCCCCTGAAAAATAATAACAAGTAGTACATGGGGTTTCAAACAAAACCCCATGTACTTCTAAATAGATAGAACTCATCATTACACAAACAGCAAAGATTTTTGTTTAGAACTAACCTTTCATTTGAAAGTAACATTCATGCTACATTTTTAAAGAGGGAAAAGCCACTGCATGTATTGTAGTTTATTCCCAGTCTAGACTCTGACTATGAAACATGATCACCCACCTCCCAAATTCTATGGCTACAGGCATATATGCTTAATATTATGCATCTGAATGATCACATTGACTTTATTGGGAGTAGTTACATGAGTAAAGTTACGTGCATACTTAAATCAGTTTTGCTGGATCAGAGACTTCACTGGTACCCCCATACATGGAATGGTCTTGGGGTGCCTTGAAAGATCGGGAGCCTTCAACTTCAGCCCTTCAATTTCAAGCAATAACTTCTCCAGCTTCCTAATCAAAATAATTCTCATTAACATCAACATACTGATAGGGACTGAGTTGGAAGTATGGTGTCAGTTGAAATGCTCCCAGCTAAGCCAATTATCTCCCTCATTCTAGACAGAGATCCGGTTCATCAGACAGAGGAAATGTGATCTCTTGCTGCATACTAAATGCCATCAGCACTTTTTTATGATAATGAGACTGGGGGGTATAAACCCCTCATTGGACTGGACTGGGTTAAGGAACAGCTCTGACCTAAGGAGGCTTTGGCCCTCTGCCTTTGCTGAGCATGCTCGGGTTGGAGGTGGGGTTTAAAAGCCAGCCAAGCTCAGTCAGGGGTTGGCAAGCCAGGGAGGAGATCGTACCCTGGCAGCTCCAAGGGAGGACCGCAACTAAACTCACACCGAGCCAGGGAGCAGAGGAGCCACAGCACCCAGTGACAGAGACTAGCACCGGAAGCCCAGAAGGCAACATTTCCCAGGGACAGGTGGTGGCTAGATGGAGTGTGGACTGAGGTAGGAAGTGCTCCAGGGAAGGCCTTGAGGCTGATACCAAATGGAGATGGGTGAGCAGCTGAACCAGCCTCCCAGGGCCCTGGGTTGGAACCCAGTGGAGTGGGAGGGCCCATGTTTCCCTACCCTCCTGTGAACTGTATCCACTAGGTGGGGTTGCCACCCCGTGAACTGTATCCACTAGGTGGGGTTGCCACCCCCTGGACTGTAGCCATTAGGAGTGACTGCCAGTGCAGGTGCTAACTTCTAGGCAGGAGACCTTTCCCACTCCTCCCTGATCACAGATACAAAAAGGAAATCTGTGCTTTCTTAAAGATGGTTTTCTCATATTAGCCCCTCTATACAATTACAACCTCCATAGGTACTTCAAAGTCTTACACAAATGCTTAAGTTTATGCTCTGTGATAAGTCAATCCAAAGATCTCAAACCATTGTACAGACATTCTCTCATGTTTCCTCACAGAACCCCTGTAAAGTAGTTAAGTGTTATTCTCCCTATTTTAAAGATAAAGTGGCAAAAAGAAATTAAGAGGGTTTTGGCTGCAACCCACTTAGGGTGACAAAGTGTCTGGTTTTCAACAGGAACACCTGGATGAAAAGGGACCATGGTGGCTCCAGTCAGCACCGCTGACTAGGCCATTGACTGTCAGGTTGGCGGTGTTGCGCAGCAGGGCTGGCAGGCTCCCTGCTAGCCTCCATGCAGCTCTCGGGAAGCAGCCGGCATGTCCTCCCTCCAGCTCCTAGGTGTACGGGCAGCCAGAGGGCTCCACTCACTGCCCCCGCTCCAGGCGCTGCTCCCACAGCTCCCATTGGCCAGGAACCGTGGCCAATGGGAGCTTCAGGGACAGCACCTGTGAACAGGGCAGCGTGTAGAGCTGCCTGGCTGCACCGCCACGTAGGAGCCAGAGGGGGGACATGCTGCTGCTTCTGGGAGCTGCAGGAGGTAAGCACTGCCTGGAGCCTGCACCCCTGACTCCATCCCGGGTCCCAACCCCTGCCCCTGCCCCAGCCCTGATCCCCCTCCTGCCTTCTAAACTGCTTGATTCCAGCTCGGAGCACCCTCCTGCACCCCAAACCACTCATCCTGACCCCCACCCCAGAGCCCGCACCTTCAGCTGGAGCCCTCCTGCCCCATGCCCCAACCCCCTGCCCCAGATGTGGTCTCCCTCCCACCCTCTGAACCCCTCAGTCCCAACCCAGAGCACCCTCCTGCACCCCAGATCTCCTCATCCCCAGCCCCACCTCAAAGCCTGCACCCCCAGCCAGAGCCCTCACCCCCCCCGACAGCCCAATCCCCTTCCCCAGCCCAGAGTGCACTCCAAACCCCTCAGCCCCAGCCCGGAGCCCCCTCCGAACCTCAAATCCCTCAGCCCTGGCCCCACATCAGAGCCTGCATCCCCAGCCAGAGCCTTCACCCCCCAACATGCACCCTACCGCCCCAGCCCAGAGCCTCCTCCCACACCCTGAACCCTTCATTTCTGGTCCCACCCCAGAGCCCGTACCCCTAGCCAGAGCCTTCACCCCCTCCTGCACTCCAGCCCCCTGACCCAGCTCGGTGAAAATGAGGAAGTGAGTGAGGGTGGGGAAAGTGTGCGAAAGAGGGAAGGGGGAATGGAGTGAGCCAGGGATAGGGCCTCATAGAAGGGCATGGGCGGGGCCTCGGAGGAGGGGTGGGGTAGGGCAAAGGTGTTTGGTTTTGTGCAAGTAGAAAGCTGGCAATCCTAGTCCCACTTTCACACCTAGTTTGGAGGGTACAGTGACATGGTTAGAGAGATTACTCTGCAGCCATATGCCCTTGCAAACCAATCATTTGTACTCACGTAGCAAAGGCATATGCAAAAGCAGGCTTATCAGATGTCTTTAGGCTTCAATTCAGAGAAACCAGGGCCTGTGTGGGTTACCCAGTGTCCCATACGGTGAGCACACCTGAAAATAAGTTAATTTCTCTTTTAGAGATGTCATAACAATATTTTCTACACCGCAAATAAGGAGTATTACTAGAACTGGTAACAGAGAGAGACCCAGAAAAAAATTTTCAGGTGTGCCCACTGGTGTAAGTCTGGAGTAGAGTTTGGACTAGAAGCCAGGTGATGTCAAATACAGTCCTGCACTTTCTTTCCTGTATGTTGTTTGTTTTGTTTTTGAATGGATTATGTGTCTCCAGTAGATCAGTTCATTTTTATTCTTCCTGTACACTAAAACGTTTCTATTGAGTATTGGGATTGCTTGTGTCAACACATAAAAAAGTTTTAATTTATTTGATTTAATTGTTTTTTTAATCATGCAAATATTTATATTTATATTTATTTTAACACATACTCTGCTGACCACCTACAATAAATTAATGGCATCCCTTTTTACTGTTACAGTATGTTCTTGTGAGTGTACTAAGGGCAAGTCTACACGACAAAATTAAGTCAACCTAACTTATATCGGCTTTACAGCCACCACAGTAGTTAAAGTGCTTTTGCATGTCCATACTACCCTCCTTGTGTCAGTGGTGCACGTCCTCACCAGAAGCGTTTGCACTGATTTAACTGTCAGTGTGAGACATTGTTGGATTGCTTCTGAGAGGCACCACAATTGATGTAAGCAACGCAGTGTCTACAGTGACACTGCATCGACCAAAGAACATCGACTTAAGAGCTACACCTCTTGTGTAGGTGGAGTTATTAAGTCGGTGTAGTAGGTGTGTTATATTGGTGGGAGCTGCATTTTAGAGTAGACACTTACGGAGTTAGGTTGATGTAAGCTGCCTTACGTCGGCCTAACTCTATAGCGTAGACCAGAGCTAAGAAGTTACATTAGTTGAATTCCATAAAGAAAGAAGGGATCAAAACTAACAAAACCTGAATAATTTAAAATATGAAATATAATACGACATATAGGTCTGTGTTTGTTCCCCTCTCCACATTCAACAAACACAATAAAACACAAGAAGTACAAGAAGTTTAGCACAAAAGATAGGACCTGACTTGCATTCCTTGCACACATTATTTAATGCAGGATCAGCTTGTAAGTAAAACTTGGAAGAGTATCCAACAATAGCTGGGTTACACTGCATGAATACTATGAGGCACACTCTGGCCTCAGCACATGCTCAACAACTACAGAAGACAAAATGAATTGTATGCACAAATGCAAGAGCAGAGCATGATTCCAGAATAATCCCTGCGTGGTGTCTGCATATATTTACCCTGAACAAATGTGTTGCTAAAGAAAGGAGGTGATATTAGCTCTATATTATATGCAAAGTCAGAAAAGAAGTATTGACCAAATGTTGAAAAATGTTCTGTCTCTCCTCTTCAGCATGTACATTAGCTTTTCTCATTACAGCTGTTGTCTATATCTTCTTCTACCATTTTCACTCAGCAGACAGGAAAGGCTGATTTTATTTTCTAATAACATATCTGACTGGAAGCGCTGGAGTTGGGTCTCCATCGCGTGCCATTTGTTTTGTAATTATCCTCCAACCATATTCTCTGCCACTCTTCTCTTTACAGTCCCCCTGTAGCTTTTAGCTAAAAAACAAAATAGACCCACTTCGATGGGGAGCAGAATGGGTGCAGTGAGGCTGGCAGGGAAGGCCTGACCTGCTGGGAGGATGGCAGTTAGCATGCAGGCTAAAACTCCAGGGTTTCGAGTCAGGTTCACTCACTGACACTATAGTTTGAACTCCTAAGGCTGGCAGCTCATGTTTAGTGATTCCATGTGAGCCTGCTGCCCGTAGTCTTACACATAACTCAGATGTCAAAGCGACTATAAATCTTGCTGTTCCTCTTCGGAAAAAACTTCGCTCTCTTAATCTGCATCCCTGGCTAGCCTTTCAGATCTATATAATCCATTAGCCCCTGAGGTTACAATGACAAAGTGTTACCTTTCCTTAAAAAATAAAACGGGCTCTCTTTGGCTGCTTTCTACTTTTCAGGAAGGCAGCATGGTCTAAAATCCCTTTAAAGCCCTGTTTGGGGTTAGCCAAAGAGAGCACAGACTGACTTACATAATGTATGGGTCAGTGGCCTCCAGGGGGTATTATTTCAAGCACATCATTTTTCAGGAATTCCAGAACAGTATTTATTGATATTTTAGAGATGTGCAAAGGCTTGAAACTCTGACTATTTTGCAGCTAATTTATTCCCTTGCTGAATGTTAACCTAGCAACCAAACTGACTGAACTGGTGATATTTCTCACCATGGATGAATCTCAGCTTTAGGAAGGGTTCATTCTGAAGGGCCTGCTCTGAAATTCACTGTGAAAGCAATTAAACTGCAATTCATAGGGGGAAACCTCTCCTAAAGTCATCACCAGGCTGATGCTTTAACAGACCAAATAACAAATGCATGTTGGAGGAGACTGGGAGGAAAGTACAATAGGTTGAAAGGTATTTGGAATTGCTGAACTGCTGCTTTAAAAAAATGCACCACTCTCAGACCCCATCCAAACAGAAGCTAGAGGCATTGGTTGCCTGTTTAGAGTGGAGATATAGTTATATATAATTCAAATACTAGCGCTTTGGTAGAAAACAGATAGCCCACGTAAATGAACTTCATTTCTAATACTTTTCCCAGAGAGAGAAGTGGAGGTACATAGGCAGAAAGGGTACACAATTAATCGGAATGCTTAAATTGTACTCTGTCATCTAGCTCTGGGTAATCATTTAGTTATAATGCCTCCCACAATAGGCTCCTGGTCCATGATCAGGGCTCTTAGCTGCTCTTGCAATATCAATTATATATAATAATTGTCTTAATGGTGGCTACTAAATAAGTCTCCATCTCTTGTTCCTCCCTTATGTAAGAAAGTACCTACTAATTGTCATTAAGCCCAGTGGCCTTGTCCAAACAATCCTTTTTAACCAGTACCTTCCTCTCAAATTCCTCCCTGCCATTCAGCCCAAACGCTCTGAGGCTCTCTGATTTAACAAGGTAGTTAAGCACATGCCTGAATGTAAGGATGTGAGTAGAAGCCATTGAAGCCATGTGCTTAAGTACATTGGGGGACTGGGATCTAAGAAAGCTGGGGAGGCTAGAAAGTCCTTGCAATATGCCCTAAAAGTCAACAGATTTAAACTCACTTCGACAAGCGAAGGAATTCCAGAGCCAAGGGTCCTTCAGTGAGTATCCTTTACTTTCAGCCTCCTCACATTGTTTGCACATCTGAGGGTTGATAGCTTGAGCATCTCAGCTGCCACAATATCACATGATGAAAGAGGTGGTCCTTCCATATATTACATGTGTATAAAGGCATACAAGCAGTTGCAGTGGTAACTAGTATATATTGTTTAGTTTTTCAAAATAACACTGATGTGTCTACTTTGTATGTTACTCACAATGAAGTCAGTAAGATTGTGCATATGCACAATGGGCTCTTTTCCTTACTTTGCTCTTATTCAGCACTGCTCATCCATAGATCTCTGTGCACTTTAGAAAGGAAGGTAGATATTGTTATCCCCAGTTCACAAGTAGGGGAATTGAGGCTCGGAGAGGTGAAGTGACTTGCCTATGGTAATACGAGTTAGTAATAGGATGAGTTAGTAGTAAGTCTCCTGATTCCCAGTCCTGTGCCCTATCCATTGCACGCCACTATCATTTGACCCTATCATTCCAAATAAAGGCAATCAAAATACTGGCAAAACTGAACAGAGCTAATACTTAATTTAGCCTCCATAAAGGATGAGTATTTTTTAAGAACAAAGTTGTTTGTACAACAAAGTAGCTGACAATTATCCTATAACTCTTTCACTTTTATCACTAATGCCTTTGGGCCAACAAACTACATCTGTAAAACATCAGTTAAACTTTTCCTTCAAAACGTGTTTGGCTGAAAGAAGAGTGAGGGTTTTTACTTTTGAATCAACAAGATAGGCAGTGGTAAAAAGTTATGGGCAAAATACTTCAAATTGTAACTTACAACACATAAACAACTCTTCTATGAAACAAAGTGCATAGATTTCCAAGTCTAGAATGTCTGTCTGTTATTATCCTAGTTCTATTCAGCAGTGATGTCAGAGACATAAGCAGCCTTTAAGACTAGGTGTGCTAGATGGTGATGTTCAATGTGTACTCCTCTGTTGAGCATAGCAGCTTATTTAACTATTTAAGTGGCAACTATTTGTAAGGCTGTGGAATACTTGAGCTCTCCACAGTACGGTTACTTTACCTGCATTAGATAATTTCCCTGAGGAGTGGAGGATTAGAACAGAGAGAATGAACTCTGCCTTTTCCCCTTTCCCTCCTGTTTTACTGCCCTTTTCATTATGGTTCAGGTGACCACAGAAAGGAGGAAAGCAAGGAACAGAGGGACTTTTGAGATGCTGGAGGAGGGGTGATTGGGATGAAAGACATCTTTGTTGCATGATGAGAATGAAACAGGGATGTCTGGGACATTTTAGATCAATACAGCAATATGACTTGGAAAAAATTGTAGTTATGAGCAAAAAAACAGCAAAACAAAGAAAAAACAATAATGTTTTGAATGATGTCAGGAAAAGCTGGGCCATTTCAGGCATCCCAAATGAAGTCACCAAGACATCATATGAAAAACTGGGACTGTCCAAGTGACGCTTGGACACTCTAGTTTCTTTAATATCATCACACAGTGTAGTTTGATGAAGAGTGGAGAGGCAGAGTGCAGTAAGTGATAAGACTGCATGCTGATTTCAGTAGTGTACCACAAAGAAGTGTGTGTGGTTTTATATAAAGGCATGGAATCACTGAGAGTGAACAGAGCATGAGTACTTCATTGTAAAAACATCCATTTTTTTCCTTATTGCAAAAGATCTGTGAATAAATTACAACACACTGTTCTCAAATTTGATTTGAATTTATTTGTGAACTTCTTCTCTCAATAGAGACAAAGAGGGGGACTTTAAAACCCTTAAACCTGGCCCCTTCACATAGTCATTAAGGCTAAATCTTAAAATCAGGCAAGAGAGATGGATTCCATGATCCGTAATGGGTCCTATCCTGCTCTAGCAATATTCTGATCTAGGGTCTTCTTGTACAGATCTTTTAAAGAACTGAGTTACAATTTAATCTTAAAGTCCATTGAATAGGACAATCTTAGATAGTACCAAAGTGGATCAATAATCAGGAATAAATGGCACCATTTTTTAGAAGATCGGTTTAATGCGTGAGCATTTGGATTACATAAAGGATAGAAAAGGAACTAAGTGACATTGACCCTGAACATTCTGTCCTAAATGTAAAACTCTGAGATATCTGTGCAATACAAAAGAATGTCACAAATCTCACCTGATTTAAGGACATTATTAGTCTTGCTAATAGGTCAACTGTTAGTAACAAAGAGGAATGCTTTCAGTGTAGCACAAGGGAGGCATATGGACAAGTCCCTGTTTTGTGTGGATTATCATACATGCACCTCATGCTGGCTCCTTGGAAAATGCTTCCCATTATGCAGTCTACCTGTGCAGCTATTCAACTTAAAATTTTAAGTACATTTGCCATCAGCATTATTTTTGATTACAGGAATAGGAAGACTAAAAGCTTTTAGTTACTTATTGTATACTCAGAAATGCTAAATTAGTACAGGGAAGTAAAAGGCCAGGGATTCTGCAGAATATGTTTTCAAATATTTAAAAGTACGGAGATAGCCTGTATGATTTTGTAAAACCTGACGTAATCCTTAGTATATATGTCCTACCTTTAAATGATCGGACAAACCATAATCTCCTCTTTGGCCAACAGCACTCATTTCTGAACATTCTAAAGCTCTGCAATATTGCTGAGATTGCCCTCTTTAATCCGCTTCTCTGAACAATGAGGATGAGATTTCCATGGAATATTCCATTATAGCAGGGCACTTTTCATTTACAAATGTACACTAAAATACTCTGGTTATAGTCTATAGATTTAGGCCCAGATCTTGCAAAGGCAGGTGAAATCCTGGCTACTTTAAAGTCAGTAGAAATTTTGGGATCATTGACTGCAATGGAACTACTTACAGTGGGATATAAGCCTTTGAAAAATTGGGGCATTAGATACCAACACTGACAGATATTTATAAAATAATATAATATGTGTTTGCTGCATATGGCTTAAGAACATCATCTTCTCTTTGGTATGGGCACCAGAACTTCTCAATTTTGATTTAGCATTCTACATGCCAGTCATAAGTAACAGTGACTGCTATATGAAGTAATTTGGCATACATTCATTTATTGTTCTTCTTGACATTTCATCTGTAAAAATGCTCTTCAATGAAAAGGATTAAAATAATTCATCCTTCCCAAGTAGACTGTGATTGATAGATATATCTGGATATATGATTTATATGTCAGTATTAAGCATTTGAGATTATTTAATTCATATGACCTAAATTGAAGTCATGAATCTGTTTTACCTAGGGCTTGTCTACACTTCACATGCTACAGTGGCACAGCTGCAGTGTAGACACCACCTTTGTTAATGGGAGGGGTAATCCACCTTCTCTACCGCTGGCTGTACTGGGGGTTAGGTTGGCTTAAGTATGCCGCTCTGCGGTGTGGATTTTTCATGCCCTTGAGCAACATAGTTAAGCCAATTTAATTTTCTAATGTAGATCAGGCCTTAGTTTTAAGTTTTGCCTTACTCAGACAACCGTAAAGAAATATGAAAACATTGCTATTGCTTGAACAGAGTTTTTATTGTTTCCAACATACATTTAGTAGCAGACTGAATTACTTTTATTTTGACTAAGGTGAACAAGAAAGAACAGTTATATCTCTAAGCCCTGGTCTACACTAGGACTTTAGGTCGAATTTAGCAGCGTTAAATCGATGTAAACCTGCACCCGTCCACACGATGAAGCCCTTTATTTTGACTTAAAGGGCTCTTAAAATCGATTTCCTTACTCCACCCCCCACAAGTGCATTAGCGCTTAAATCGGCCTTGCCGGCTCGAATTTGGGGTACTGTGGACACAATTCGACGGTATTGGCCTCCGGGAGCTATCTCAGAGTGCTCCATTGTGACCGCTCTGGACAGCACTCTCAACTCAGATGCACTGGCCAGGTAGACAGGAAAAGAACCGCGAACTTTTGAATCTCATTTCCTGTTTGGCCAGCGTGGCAAGCTGCAGGTGACCATGCAGAGCTCATCAGCAGAGGTGACCATGATGGAGTCCCAGAATCGCAAAAGAGCTCCAGCATGGACCGAACGGGATGTACGGGATCTGATCGCTGTTTGGGGAGAGGAATCCGTGCTATCAGAACTCCGTTCCAGTTTTCGAAATGCCAAAACCTTTGTCAAAATCTCCCAGGGCATGAAGGACAGAGGCCATAACAGGGACCCGAAGCACTGCCGCATGAAACTTAAGGAGCTGAAGCAAGCCTACCAGAAAACCGGAGAGGCGAACGGCCGCTCCGGGTCAGAGCCCCAAACATGCTGCTTCTATGATGAGCTGCATGCCATTTTAGGGGGCTCAGCCACCACTACCCCAGCCGTTTTGTTTGACTCCTTCAATGGAGATGGAGGCAACACGGAAGCAGGTTTTGGGGACGAAGAAGACGTTGATGATGATGATGAGGTTGTAGATAGCTCACAGCAAGCAAGCGGAGAAACCAGTTTTCCCGACAGCCAGGAACTGTTTCTCACCCTGGACCTGGAGCCAGTACCCCCTGAACCCACCCAAGGCTGCTTTCTGGACCCAGCAGGCGGAGAAGGGACCTCCGGTGAGTGTACCTTTGAAAATACTATACATGGTTTAAAACCAAGCATGTGAAAGGATTACTTTGCCCTGGCATTCGCGGCTCTCCTGGATGTACTCCCAAAGCCTTTGCAAAAGGTTTCTGGGGAGGGCAGCCTTATTGCGTCCTTCATGGTAGGACACTTTACCACTCCAGGCTAGTAGCACGTACTCGGGAATCATTGTACAACAAAGCATAGCAATGTATGTTTGCTGGCGTTCAAACAGCATCCGTTCTTTATCTCTCTGTGTTATCCTCAGGAGAGTGAGATATAATTCATGGTCACCTGGTTGAAATAGAGTGCTTTTCTTCAGGGGACGCTCAGAGGAGCCGGTTCCTGCTGGGCTGTTTGCCTGTGGCTAAACAGAAATGTTCCCTGCTGTTAGCCACAGGGAGGGGAGAGGGTTGAGGGGGTAGCCACGCGGTGGGGGGAGGCAAAATGTGACCTTGTAATGAAAGCACATGTGCTATGTATGTAATGTTAACAGCAAGGTTTACCCTGAAAGAGTGTAGCCACTGTTTTATAAAATGTGTCTTTTTAAACACCTCTGTCCCTTTTTTTTTTCTCCACCAGCTGCATGTGTTTCAAGGATCACAGGATCTTCTCCTTCCCAGAGGCTAGTGAAGATTAGAAAGAAAAAAAAATGCACGCGACATGAAATGTTCTCCGAGCTCATGCTGTCCTCCCGCACTGACAGAGCACAGACAAACGCGTGGAGGCAAATAATGTCAGAGTGCAGGAAAGCACAAAATGACCGGGAGGAGAGGTGGCGGGCTGAAGACAGGGCTGAAGCTCAAATGTGGTGGCACCGTGATGAGAGGAGGCAGGATTCAATGCTGAGGCTGCTGGAGGACCAAACCAGTATGCTCCAGTGTATGGTTGAGCTGCAGCAAAGGCAGCTGGAGCACAGACTGCCACTACAGCCCCTGTGTAACCAACCGCCCTCCTCCCCAAGTTCCATAGCCTCCACACCCAGACACCCAGACACCCAAGACTCTATTGCCTCTGCAAGCGGTGATCGAAGGGAGGAGGGGAGGGTGGTTAGCTTACAGGGAAGTAGAGTGAACCAAGGGGCGGGGGGTTTCATCAAGGAGAAACAAACAGAACTTTCACACCATAGCCTGGCCAGTCATGAAACTGGTTTTCAAAGCTTCTCTGATGCGTACCGCGCCCTCCTGTGCTCTTCTAACCGCCCTGGTGTCTGGCTGCGTGTAACCAGCAGCCAGGAGATTTGCCTCAACCTCCCACCCCACCATAAACGTCTTCCCCTTACTCTCACAGATATTGTGGAGCACACAGCAAGCAGTAATAACAGTGGGAATATTGGTTTCGGTGAGGTCTAAGCGAGTCAGTAAACTGCGCCAGCGCGCCTTTAAATGTCCAAATGCACATTCTACCACCATTCTGCACTTGCTCAGCCTGTAGTTGAACAGCTCCTGACTACTGTCCAGGCTGCCTGTGTATGGCTTCATGAGCAATGGCATTAAGGGATAGGCTGGGTCCCCAGGGATAACTATAGGCATTTCAACATCCCCAACAGTTATTTTCTGGTCTGGGAATAAAGTCCCTTCCTGCAGCTTTAGAAACAGACCAGAGTTCCTGAAGATGCGAGCGTCATGTACCTTTCCCGGCCATCCCACGTTGATGTTGGTGAAACGTCCCTTGTGATCCACCAGAGCTTGCAGCACTATTGAAAAGTACCCCTTGCGGTTTATGTAATTGGCGGCTTGGTGCTCCGGTGGCAAGATGGGGATATGGGTTCCATCTATGGCCCCACCACAGTTAGGGAATCCCATTGCAGCAAAGCCATCCACTATGACCTGCACATTTCCAAGGGTCACTACCCTTGATATCAGCAGATCTTTGATTGCGTGGGCTACTTGCATCACAGCAGCCCCAACAGTAGATTTGCCCACTCCAAATTGATTCCGAACTGACTGGTAGCTGTCTGGCGTTGCAAGCTTCCACAGGGCTATTGCCGCTCGCTTCTCAACTGTGAAGGCTGCTCTCATCTTGGTATTCATGCACTTCAGGGCAGGGGAGAGCAAGTCACAAAGTTCCATGAAAGTGCCCTTACGCATGTGAAAGTTTTGCAGCCACTGGGCATCATCCTAGACCTGCAACACTATGCAGACCAGTCTGTGCTTGTTTCCCGAGCCGAGAATCGGCGTTCCACAGCATGAACCTGCCCCATTAGCACCATGATGCATGCATTGGCAGGGCCCATGCTTTCAGAGAAATCTGTGTCCATGTCCTGATCACTCACGTGACCGTGTGGACGTCGCCTCCTCGCCCGGTATTGCTTTGACTGGTTCTGGTGCTGCATATACTGCTGGATAATGCGTGTGGTGTTTAATGGGCTCCTAATTGCCAAAGTGAGCTGAGCGGCCTCCATGCTTGCCTTGGTATGGCGTCCGCACAGAAAAAAGGCGCGGAATGATTATCTGCCGTTGCTCTGACGGAGGGAGGGGCGACTGAGGACATGGCTTACAGGGTTGGCTTCAGGGAGCTAAAATCAACAAAGGGGGTGGCTTTACATCAAGGAGTATTTCAGGCAGGACTTCACGGAGGGTTCCAATAAGAAATGGTGCACCTAAGTTACTGTTCTTATTGGAACAAGGAGGTTAGTCTGGCCTCTGATTGATACATGGCTAGATTTACCTCGCTGCACCTTCCCTGTGAGTGACTGCAGTGTGACCTAGAGGAATGAGTCCCCTAGATGGGGGAGGAGGCAAATGAGTACAAAACAAATCTGGTCTATTTCTTGTTTTGATCCACTCCTTCTATCTTTTACATCTTTGGCTGGCAGCAGACGGTGCAGAAGGACTGCATGCCATCCACATCTCATGGCGGCTCAGCAGAAGATGGTACAGTACGACTGCTAGGCCATCCTCATCTCTTGCCTGCCCAGCAGAAGATGGTACAATACGACTGCTAGCCATCCTCATCTCTTGCCTGCCCGGCAGAAGATGGTACAGTACGACTGCTAGCAATCTGTATCACCTGCCTGCTCACCATAAGACAGTTCAATAGGACTGACTGCAGGACTAAAGAGAATGACCTGGTCAAATCACTCCAAATTTAGTCCCTGCGCCCATGTCTGCCCAGGCGCTCCCAGCCGACGTGGCCAGGAGCACCTCGGACACGACGATGACGGCTACCAGTCGTATTGCACCGTCTGCTGCCAGAAGGCAATGGGTTGCTGCTACTGTGTAGCAATGCCGTACTGCATCTGCCAGCACCCAGGAGACATACGGTGATGGTTACCTGAGCGGGCTCCATGCTTGCTGTGGCGTCTGCACAGGTAACTCAGGAAAAAAGGCGCAAAACGATTGTCTGCCCTTGCTTTCACGGGAGGGAGGGAGGGAGGGAACGGGGGCCTGACGATATGTACCCAGAACCACCCGTGACAATGTTTTAGCCCCATCAGGCATTTAGGATCTCAACCCAGAATTCCAATGGGCAGCGGAGACTGCGGGAACTGTGGGATAGCTACCCACAGTGCAACACTCCGGAAGTCGACTCTAGCCTCGGTACTGTGGAAGCACTCCGCCAAGTTAATGCACTTAATGGACTTAGAGCATTTTCTGTGGGGACACACACACTCAAATATATA
This sequence comes from Eretmochelys imbricata, assembly GCF_965152235.1. Classification (NCBI taxonomy): domain Eukaryota; kingdom Metazoa; phylum Chordata; order Testudines; family Cheloniidae; genus Eretmochelys; species Eretmochelys imbricata. The sequence goes on from NC_135579.1 coordinate 26,288,935, forward strand.
AAACCGATTTCTAGAAAACCGACTTCTATAAATTCGACCTTATTCCGTAGTGTAGACATACCCTAAGACAGAGAGAGAACATGGTGTGATTGCCCACTGTGTGCAAGCTGTAACAACTCAAATAGTGAGAGATGCAATTTTATTTTATCTAAGACATTGATATAGCCCCTACCACCTCATAATACCCCTCTGACATATGAAAATACTACTATGTCCTTTTGACAGATGGACACAAAGAGGCTGAAACACTGGCTCAAGGTCACACAGAAAGTCTGCTGGGCAGAGCAAGGAATTGAAACTGGGACTCCCAAAGCCTAAGCTAATGGCCTGACATTGGACGTTCCTTCCTCCTAGAGAAGGTTGTTCATTGTACATGGCTAATATGATGTTGATGTTGGACATTTAACTGATATTTTTACTGTGATGTCTAAGGCTCTACCTACATTAAGCAGAAAAAGCACTGCAATAAATAGTTGTTTAAAACTATGAAAAATGTTAGGTAATGTATTGAATTAATGTTATTTTATGTGTGGGGTTGTGGGAAGTAAAATGTGGTTGGACATGAGACAGGGATTTAAGAATCTGAGGAATCTGTCAAAGCCCATTTGGTTATTTGGATCCACCATGGACTGTTCGTTTCAAATCCCAGCAATTGGGGCTGTCTGCGGAGAGACTTGAGGCTTGATGGTGAGATGAAGGAGCCAGGAATGGACTCTCAAGACACCAAAAACTTCTCTGTTTGGATCTTTTGGGGTACATCTACACTGCAGCTGGGAGCATGCTTCACAGCCCTGGCAGACAGAATTGCACTAGTTCTGCTCAGGCTAGCACTCTAGAAAATAGCAGTGCAGCTCAGGCCAGCCACTTGAGCTCAGATTCAGGGATTCGAATGTGCTTGGACTTGGGTGACTACCCCGAGTCACAGCATGTGTTCAACCTAGCATGTGTCTGTCTACCCAGGCTGTGAGGCACACACCCAGCTGCAGTGTAGACATACCCTTAGAGTCCTGGTACCAGGAAGATGGCCTTGAGACCAAGTTTGGGGGATATTGGAAACAGCAAGTTTCGGAGAAGGAAGTGTTAATTGTGTTCCTTAATATGATGTTTCCATGCTTGAGAGAGTAAAGAGGGCCCCTTTAGATGAATAGTAACTGAGTTCATTCAAGGGTTTACTTGTATGTAATAAAGTAAAAGTTGGTTAACCTAGTCTGGAGTGGAGCTATGGAGACTGGTTATTCCTGCAGTGGCCTTTGAGGGGCACCTACCATAGTTCCCAGCTATCATCCTGCTCCTGGGGAAAGGGCCCTTGGAATAAGGGAGCAGAGTGAGAGGGGTGTGAATTTCCAGAATTTCCAAGTGTGAAACCTGAGGGTGGTAGCAGTTACCTGAGCCTGGGGCATAGCGAACTGGGGGTCATGACAGCAGCTCTCTGAGTTACAGCAGTTCTATAATAGCTAGTTAGCCGCTTGAACACACAAATACCCTTGTTTGTATGCACAGTGAAGGTAGTTACATGTACCCAGTTCAGTGTGCACTTTATGCGTACAACCATATGTTAAAGTGAAGAACAGGTACTATTATTAAGAAAAAATAGTATTTTTTATAATTTACATTGCAACCAGTTTTAATTATAAGCCTCAGCCAAAAAAATTAAACTTGAAAGCCTGAAGTGAAGCATCAAAGTCCGTACTTAGGCACTTAAATAAATGATTTGCTTTTCAGAGGTCTTTGATATAAGTATATAATAGCAACTTTAACTTTAAGTGAACAAAGAGTTTTGTATATTCATGTGTGTGTCTGTGTATATGTCCTTTTACCACACGATGTGTTGGTAATAGCCATGTGAGGGTTCATGGATCCATGTGATGAACAGCATTTATTTTGTTCCTGTGAGTGCATCATATGTACTCTGTGCATCAATGCATTTTCTGCTGGAACTATTTCTAATATTCCAGACTGCTGAGCAACTTTCCAATAGAATTTTATTTATTTTTTCAAGTAAGATGCTGCAGTTGTTTCTAGATCTGGTAGGCTGCGAAGATATTTAAACCCCTATATTACATAATGAATAGCATAGTTATTTTAAATGAATTGCATAAATTTCTAAAAAAAAAGAAGAAGTTAACTTCTCTGTCACTTACGGTCTGTAGCTCTTGACTCTGATTTCCCTGTCTCCCCGCCAAAACCAGGAATATATCAGAGCAAACTTATAATAACAACAATAATTAAATACATTTTTAAGTCTCTAAAACATTTCTAAAATAGCCTTCTATGAAATACGTTTCATAAAATAATACATGGCTTATAATATAAAATGCTGTTAGTATCCATGGTTGACCTGCCTATATTATTCACAGCTTTGCTACTTGCGAGTAGTATGATCAGCCCAATGAAGGAAGCAGATTTTCAGAGGCACAAAAGGCAGTGAGATGTCCAGTTCCCACTGAGAGTCAATGGGACATGAGCTTTTAACTCCCATTTGTGCCTTTGAAAATCAACCCCAAACACCTTTACACAGCATCGTGTATTCTGTTATCTATATCCAGGCATAACCACCACCTCAATGTGTTCTCACATATATTGTAGGAGTTCTTGGGGCTGTGCATTATGTCTCAAGGGCTTGAGATTATCTCTAGATTCACATTTGTTACATCCTATCCTGACTCATTTCAGGGTACCCTTATTGTTTTGCATTGTAAGCGGATTCGTTACTAATCATCAAGCTCAGTCTCCAATACAGTTGCTGCTTCTGATAAAACAATGTCATTCAAGGGAAGATGATACTGTAATTACAATCAGAGTTCAAGCTGGAGAGGAGATGGAGCAAAAATTAAAAGTGCTAAATCTATGGCATTTTGATTATCTGAAAACTCCCCAAATCTTGCAGATGACTGCATTTAAATATGTAGCCAAGAGGCTCCTTGTAAATCAAGTCATAATTGTTCAGAGCTAGGTTGCAGACGCCGTTGTCAATTTTCCACTTCTGGGTGAAATTCGAGGCTTTGATTAAGAACTGAGATATGAATAATAGACTCTCTCCACCATCCCCCTGCCTTAAATACTTAGTCCTTTGGGAAAAAAACAAAATTTCCAAGAGGTATTTTACAAAGAGATAAGATATTCACAGCATTTATTTTAAATAGGACATTGAATTTCAGTCATCAACATACAAGATCTTACTTAGAAAAGTGCCAAAGTGATAAGTATAATTACTTTCTGTAATATCCCTGTTCCCCTGAATTAGTGTCCATTGTTTTTCAAAATTTATCAGTATTCACCAAAGGGCACTTTCAGATGTTTTAGATTGAGATAATTTAGTAGCCTATTTTCCACTTTCTATTGTATATGTAACTGATATTGGTGGGACTTTTCTGTGCATATGGGGAAGGTAAAGGACAACTTAGACATTTTTCTGTTAGTAAGAAAGCTTTTTTTTTTTTTTTGCATTAGTGTAGGTTGTAAGTATTTTGACTGGGTCCTTTCCAAAATGTTTGCTTTTAAAAATAGCAACCTAAAAACAGGTAGCTCCAGAACATTAGACAGTGTACACTCTAAATCAGAGGTTCTCAAACTCTCGTCCGTGGACAATTTGTGGTCTGTGAGCTCCATTCAGATGGTCTGCGAATAGTTCCCTCCAAGGTGCGTGCCTGGGTGGCCGCACATGAGAGAATGAAGTGCCACCCACCTAATGAGTGGAGCCGTGCAGGCATGGCTTCACTAATTAGGTGCCTGAACCCTGGAGAAGATGCACATGTAAGGTGAGGAGGTGGCCTTGGGCCTTGGGGGGAATAGGGGGCAGAAGGGGTAAGAAGAGGGGGTGGAGAGAATTTGGGATGTGCAGGGCTGCGGCAGCCAGCGAAAGAGGTGACTTTCCCCAGCTCCAGGGTTGCAGCTGCCGGGAAGAGATGGTCCTCCTTCCCAGCCTTAGCTCTGTTGCTGCTGTGGCAGGGGGGAGAACACCCTCCTCCCCAGCCCCAGCTTGGGGGCTGCCACAGTGGGGGAGAGAGGGCACATCCATGGCATTAGAAAGGTAAGACTACAGAAAGGTAAGACTACTGATATTAAAATATGAGTTGTATGCTTTTATTTGTAGAACAAAAAAAGGTTAATTATTTTTAAGGTTTTTTTTATATAGCGCTTTTATCCAAAGCACTTTACAATAGTTAGCTAATGGTACAAACAACATCTGGAAAGACCATTAAGTGGTTCGTCGAGACCCTCAACAATTTTCAAGTGGTCTGTGAAAAAAAAAGTTTGAGAACCACTGCTCTATATGCAATTGTGTTGCATTGGAGTGTTTAACAACTCCAAAGATCTCTTTGGCTGATCATCATTACTTGTTTTGAATCACATTTTCATAGCATATCAGAAGAGAGTTGCGGGGATCCTATATCCACTTAGACCATGGAGGTTTTGACATAAACTCATACCACTATAGAGAAATGTAGCCAATTTTAAACTTGGATAGGGAAGGTGTTTCAGTCTCGGTTGGGCAATGCTGCTTGGAAAGTTTCTGTTTTTATTCAAGATTCTGTCTGAAGCACAAATACAATAAAATATGTGTAACAGATCTATATAAATGCCCGATTTTTGGATGTGCATTACAGTAAAGATGATAAGGGTTAAAATAGCCAGGTAACTTGTTTCATTATTATGATAATGATGAGTTACAACTTCTCTTTAGCTTCTCAGTATAAAGTAACTTTTTATGACCTTTAATTAATGAATACTTTCAATACCAGAAAAAAAGATAAGATATATAATAATTTAATAAAATGACCAGAAGAATAACTGTTCAGAAATTTGTTATTTTTTGAATCAACTGGTTATTCATAGTCATCCATTGAATAATTAATAAGATTATTTATTTTACTGAGTGTTATTTAAAGGTTTTCATTTTCAAGCACTACAAAATATCTTTGAAAATATGATAAATAAATACATCTTGGATTTCAATTAAGAGGACAAGGTAATGTATTCAATATTCATATTTAATTGACATGGTACTCATGTTTGTTTATATTACTTCACTTAGCTCAAGAAAAGCAATTTTGTCTATTATTATGTAACAATACAGTCCCAGTGGCTAAATATCTGCTTAAAAAATGATCCACATGTAATTGACTGTCCAAACAAAGCAATGATCCCCACAGACAGCTTCCCCTTCCACCCAATCTAAATAAATTATTCCTTCTCAGAGCAGGAAGATAATTTGCAAAAAGGTTGTGAATTGAATTGTCTCAGGTGGTAAATTAAGGCAACTTTTGGGCAGTACACAGTGGACACAATTAAAAATTCTATTTGCACAGAATGATATCTGGTGGCAGTTTTTCTTCACGCTTGAGGTTTGGGAAACCTAGCACAAACTCTAAAGCTAGCATAGTTTCTATGTTCTGGATTTAGGGGGCTTACACCACAATGAAGCATACAATTAACATCTGAGGGACATAACCAGGCTTCAGTTAGCCTAGAGTTTGGGGTTAAAGCAGGTTAAACAATAACGGTGATCTGAAAAGGAAGATGATGATGATTCTTAGATGTATGATGAGCTATGTGTATAGTGAGAAATTGAAGAGACAAAGAAGGGTCAGAACGAACTTGAACGAAGTATTCCAGATTTTGAAGGGCATCATTGCAAAAGCTGTTGTTTGATATTTAGAAAGTGCTGAAGAATTTTATGGCCATCTTTAACAACATTTGTAGCCATTCATATTAAAATAAAAATAAGTTATCTAAGCTCATACATCAGCCTGAAAAGGATTACCTATAAGAATCAGGAAGGGATACTTTACCATTTGTGTACAGAACTATACATTATGTGTACAGCACTACACATGATAAGAAGCTTAATAGTTGACTAGGTGGAACAATAGAGTGGCAATTCCTAAGATCCTACAAAATGTTCAAAATATTGATTCTTTTTTCAAATAGTGGTGAGTGGGGAATTTAGCTGCTTGATTCCCATAAAAGCCAGCTAAGAATGTTTCACTAATCGTAATGTTATAGGGATTTGCAGTTGATTTGATTGAGTTTAACTGATTTACTTGTTCCAAGGATAGGCTTTAAAAGGAGAACTTGAATGTGCTTTGGAAGTGAAGAGAATAACAAAAGGCTTTGTATAAAGTGCTGGGTGTTTTACTGCAAAGCGAGATTGTTTTCTTTCAGTTTTTTTAAAGGATTATTTTTTTATCTCTTATAAGAATGACTTTACTTAAGAACACATGTTTAATTAGAAATATTTAAGACATTGTTTACACTGTCTTAATTAATGTAGGTGCTATTTTAAAAAAGGAGAAAAAAGGCTGGTTTCTTTGTAACTTTGAAAGCCAGGAAAACATAAAACCCAGATACGAGAGGCAGGATTTTACAACGTCATATCTACATTGGTATTTGAGCAAATAAACCAATGGTTACTTTTTGAATATTTCCCATGCAACTCAGTTTATATGAACTGTAATATGTATGTCAAGTGCCATTAGGTTAAACAATGTTTAGTAGCTTGTAGTTTCCTTTAAATAGAAAGCTCTAGAAAGAAGGTAGCAAAATGCATCACTTTCCTAAAAAATGAAATCAGTACAAAACAAAAGTTATTTGGATTGGATTTTTGCAATGAGCTCTTTTTGGAGCATAACCTAAAAACCACCTGGAAGCTTCAATTGATGATGAATAAAATGATGAGCTTATTTAGTGGTGCTGCTTTCCACAGGATGTGCATTCTATCCACTACTTTGCAGCCCTCACTGGCTCCCAGGTCATTTCTGGGTGCACTTCAGAATGGTGTTTTAAACCTATAAAGCTCTAAGATTTGAACTGTCCCATCTGCTAAGTTATTTTGTGGTGAATTTAAACTGGCCAGAAAAATTCCCTGGAGAATTTCTCCCATGAAGAGGGAGTGATGGTATGAAGCAGGTGAAGATGGCTACAGCATCTGCTCTGTTACCGCGGCCAGAGCAGCACCGCCAGGTCTAAGTAAGAGGTGAGTTGGGGTAATGTCAGGAGGCAGTAGCACTGGGGGCAGTGATGGGAGGGGTCAGTAGTGGGCATGGTTGAGTATCTCTCTGCTCTGCTTGAGTCTCTGGTGGGGAAAGGAAGCTAAGTTAAATGTGGCCCCAGTTAGCTCTGTCTTGACAGTGCCAGGTAGGGCAGAATCAGGGAGCTGTGATCCACTCCTTGACAGCTCTTCCAGCCCTCCCCCCGATTATACCTGAACTCTGTACAAGCACAGTAGAGAATTGTGTCTGAATTGTTTCAGTCCTATCCATTTTAGGGCCTTACCTGAAACTCACCAAATTCAATGGAAAGATTCCCATTGACTTCAGTGGGACTCAGATCAAGGCCTTAGAAAACTGTTTCTCCTTGTCTGATTACCTCCATCAGCTGAGATCATGTGAGATTCACAGGGTAACAGCCTCAGGTTAAAAAGAGCTGAGAGGCTGAAGACAGGACATTTTCAGTAAGTGGTGTTTGCATCTGGAATTCACTTATCTCCTTCATCAGATATAGCCTGAACTTGCTAACCTTATGGTACTTTTTTTTAATTAAGCCTACATAAGAATTGTTAATAAACAATAGGTTTCAGAGTAGCAACCGTGTTAGTCTGTATCCGCAAAAAGAACAGGAGTATTTGTGGCACCTTAGAGACTAACAAATTTATTAGAGCATAAGCTCTAAACGATGAATAAATAAATAAATAAATAAATAATGAATCTTTCAACAACAACAAAAGTATGGGAAAGAAATATTCTTCACTAAGTAGATATCCTGACATCTCCCAGTAGGATTTCCCAGTGCATTCAAATGGACCAGTAATTTCTTCAGCCTATTGGTACAGTATTTACTAGTAGTGTGTCCTCTGTGTTGTGTGAATCAGCGCACCCTCTATCCATGCTATTGAACGGTACGTTCTTTTAGACATAATTGTACAGTTTTTGTTTCTTCATGTTCTAATCAATCTGAACTGGCCAAAACTGCAATTACAATCAATGCTTGTATTGACAGCAACAAGACAACATTGAGAAAGTGCAGTAATAAACATGGTTTGGCACTCTTTTTAACAGCTTGCAGTAAAAAAGGGCTGGTTCTATTGACTATCTCATCAACTATTTGAAAGTTATTTCCCAACTTTCGACAGCCAGGAGTATTCTAAAACAAACAAAGTGGGTATCTTGTTTCCCACAAAAGAGTATATCAAATAGTTAGATCAAAGAGTAGATCTTTATGATACTGGTGGTTTGTACCCATGCTACCTTGTGCTGTGATCCTGGCATATCTTGCAAGATAAGCAGTGTCAGGATTGTCCAGTTCTTGTATAAGAGACTTTGAAGAACACCTAGATTGAGGCAAGAAGTGGTGTTGGTGATTCAGCAGATAGCAATCTATCTTTTGTGTCAATATGGAAATAATGCTGCAGTATGGTATTAGAAGGTTCTGTGGTGTTGTTTTGAATTATGCACCCTGAGTTAGGAATAGTTGTGCTGGTTATGGTTTTGCAGCTGCGATGGTGGTGCAGAAGCAGGTTCTCTTTGCCTATTTACTGTAGTGCATAGTCACCCCTGAAATCTTTCTGCTGTTGGTTGGGGGATGCTGAGTGGGTTTTGTGCCTTTTAATGTTCTACTTTTCTGCATATTGGCACTTAGATCACGAGATGCTTGGTGCTGGAATACCACAAATTAAATATAGTGAATGGAGAAGTAGAATAGATGGGGAAAACACCTCCCTTTTCTGAAGATGCACCGAGGTTCTTCTCAAATGGTGTGTGCCTGTCTTAGTACTATAGCAATTTCTGTACAAGTATTTTCAAACCATTCTGAGAATCAACCTTGAGACACTTAGGCTGCAAACACCAATAAATTGTAATTTGAATGTTTTTTTTTTTTTGTTAAATCTAGTGATATCCTGTATAGTAATTCTTTTAAATGAAACATATTGGATCTTATCGCATCCAATATATCAAAGTTGTATGTTTGATTCTACCGGAGACATATTTGAATCAGATGGTGAGTTTGATTTACTACAGGAGGTATCTGTTTTGATAGATTATGCATCTTATTCAATATTCAACAAGTAATGATTCAGTAGGGGGTGTTTCTGATTTGGTAAGTGAACTATTAGATTAGATTTTGATCTATTTTCCCAGTAAGGTATACATTTATTTTAATAGTTGATGTATTTATTTTACTGTGAAGTGTGTCAAATTCATAATACAATGTTCTTTCTTCTGTGGGTGTGATTTATGGATTTCACAAGAAGTATATATGTTTCAACTAAAGGGGATATGAGACATTCATTACACTCTATCATGCATTCACAGTATTTCTAAATCTGTCTCAAATGTCACCTCTGCCGGAGTGTTTGCACTGGGTCAAACATTAAGGTCTTTCTTTGTATAAGAAATTAAAGCATACCTTTTGCAACAGCCAGTTAAACACAACTATTATGAAGGCAAAAACCTCCTTTCAAAAAGGGATAGTCTTTGCTTCTACTGTGCCTAGCACAGTGGGGTTATAGATGCTACAGCTATATAAATTAAAAATACAATAATAATAAACCAAGGGCTGATCCTGCTCACAGTGATTTCAGTGGGAGCAGGATTTAGGGCCACCATTTTTCTGTGTTGTTCTATCATTGTTCATTTTTTTTTTGTTTTTGTTTGTTCCTTTCCTGTCGAGGAACAGAGTGATTTATAGAGCCTATGATGACCTGTAATCCCAACCTGATCAACCAGCCACACAATGCAATTTGGTGCATCTTTGCAATAGAGGCCAAAATAAATTAGGTTTTAGATGGCACCAAGTAACCCTTATTTTAAATGTTTAAACCATATCAGATTAAAGGTCTTTTCCCTGGATGCTTGTTATTATATTTAGTAGTAAACTATGAAAACAGTCATGTTAGGTTCCACCCTTCCTTGCCTTTTGTGTATAACAACTCTTGTGTAATATAAACCAGTGGCCAAAAAGAAGGGAAAAACTAATTATGCATTAAAAAGATTAAAAAACGACTTTATTAACTATCTCTAATAATGGTGTTGGGCTATATACAAATATCCAAAATAGAAATGGAAAGCTGAAGAAGGCTTGAAAGCATCAGAAACAGAAATTACTAGAAGAACCAACACTTTTATTATATTTAGTAGTATGCTATGAAAGAAATCATGTTAGGCTCAGCCCTTGCTGTTCTTGTGGATATTACTACTCTAGTGGACAGAGTTCTGGACTAGAACTCACAAGATCTGTGTTCTATTTCCTGCTCTACCACTTGCTGCTGGCTAACCTCGGACATGTTGCTTTGCCTCTGTTTCTCCATCTGTAAAATGGGGATAATAATACTGATCTCTTTTGCAAAGTGGTTGAGAGCTTCTGGTAAAAAAAAAAAAGCATTATATCAGAGCCAGTATTTATTATTTAATAGGAAACATTTGCTACAAGGATGGGGGAAAACATAACAAGATACATTTATTAATGGTTTCTAGTACTGGTACTGGGTTATATACAAATATCCAAAATAGAAATGGAAAGCTGAAACAGGCTTGAAAGAATCCAAAACAGAAATAATTATAAGAACTAACACTTCAGTCTACACTGGACCAATCTAAAAGTGTGTTGAATTGTAAATAACCACACCCCTCGCTAAACTCAGAAGCTATGTTTCTCTTGCCCTTGATTTTCATATTGGGAAAGGGAAAAGTTTTGTGGCTTTAGCAGTTAATTTAGTTGAACCTACACCTACACCCTGACTTACTGTTCACTCTTTGGGAAGGGAAACCGGGTCCAGATCCCTATATCTGGCTGGGCTGTGCTTAGCAGAAAACATGGGAGAAGTACAAGGCAAAGTTTGTTCTAAGGGCCCCTGATCCTTGCCCTAACTAGCCTTGGGGTAACCTAAAGGCTTCTGTTATTTAAACCAGCTAGAGCTGCCCCCTTGGGACTGCTCCACAGACCTGGGTTCAGGGAGGCTTATTGCACTCTGGCTCTCAACACAGCCCTCCTGGGAAAGCCCTTTACACTGGCAATGGGGGGGTGAGGGGGAGTAGATAGTGTAGAGCTCACTGAATGGCTCCCCCTTGGGCTTTTCCTTCAATGTCTGAGGAATCCTATTCTGTCCTATAACAGTATATGTCCAGTCCCTTTGCACCACCAGAGCATCAACGGGGATGAAGCCAGGGGCCAGGATCTGTTCCTGAGATTTTAAGCTAAGCAGTCTGTCTGTCAGCTCCTTAAGCAGATGAGCCTGCAACCTCACTTGCACTCTGAGCAAAACCTCTACCCACACTTAACAAACCTTTCATAATTATCCCCTGCTCTGAGCCCTTTGTCGCCCCATTGCAAGAGCTATATATAGGACAGGACAGCATTTTATATATAGGAAAAAAATAAGCATCTCCAAATATTGGATCTGAAATAGTTCTAAAAATCTGTTTTACACTCCACCTTAAATTCTGTTAATTTTCTTTCATTTTGTCTATATGCCCACAGTAAGTTTTGCTACTATCATAATATAGCAGTGTTTGGGTTGCAAATTCTGGAAGGAAATATTTTAATGATCCAAAAACTCGGGACATTCATTTTAAAAAGAAAGGCATGACAAAAATTCTATAAGCATTAGTTTTGGCAAAACCACCTGACAAAGCCCATCTATATGGAGATATCCAAGAACAGATACACAATGATAAAAGGTTTCAGAGTAGCAGCCATGTTAGTCTGTATCCGCAAAAAGAAAAGGAGTACTTGTGGCACCTTAGAGATGAACAAATTTATTTGAGCATAAGCTTTCGTGAGCTACAGCTCACTTCATCGGATGCATTATGGAGCTGTAGCTCACGAAAACTTATGCTCAGATAAATTGTAAGTCTATACAATGATAACGGATATAGATAGAAAAGTATCTTGGTTTATGAGAAGTTGTCATTCACCTTATTTCTGAGCACCCACCCTGTTAACTTTCCGGGGATGTTTACTGGACAATGCACACATTTGCTAATAAGAATTAAACATGACAAAAACTAATGCTCTCTTTTAAATTTTATGTTACTTGTTATATTGTATAATACTGTATTATGCTCTCACATTGGCATGACAGTCAACTGAAGCAAGACAGTTCATCCTAATGAACAGGAAAACACTGCCATGTGTTTCCTACTAAATTCACTTAGCCCTGGTCTACATTAGGAGTTGAGGTTGAATTTAGCGGCGTTAAATCGATTTAACCCTGCACCTGTCCACACCACGAAGTCCTTTTTTTCGACTTAAAGGGCTCTTAAAATCGATTTCCTTACTCCACCCCCGACAAGGGTATTAGTACTGAAATCAGCCTTGCTGGGTCGAATTTGGGGTACTGTGGACGCAATTAGATGGTATTGGCCTCCGGGAGCTATCCCAGAGTGCTCCACTGTGACCGCTCTGGACAGCACTCTCAACTCACATGCACTGGCCAGGTAGACAGGAAAAGGCCCGTGAACTTTTGAATTTCAGTTCCCTGTTTGGCCAGCGTGGCAAGCTGCAGGTGACCATGCAGAGCTCATCAGCAGAGGTGACCATGATGGAGTCCCAGAATCGCAAAAGAGCTCCAGCATGGACAGAACGGGAGGTACGGGATCTGATCGCTGTATGGGGACAGGAATCCGTGCTATTAGAACTCCGTTCCAGTTTTCGAAATGCCAAAACCTTTGTCAAAATCTCCCAGGGCGTGAAGGACAGAGGCCATAACAGGGACCCGAAGCAGTGCTGCGTGAAACTTAAGGAGCTGAGGCAAGCCTACCAGAAAACCAGAGAGGCAAACGGACGCTCCGGGTCAGAGCCCCAAACGTGCCGCTTCTATGATGAGCTGCATGCCATTTTAGGGGGTTCAGCCACCACTACCCCAGCCATGTTGTTTCACTCCTTCAATGGAGATGAAGGCAACACAGAATCAGATTTTGGAGACGAGGAAGGTGATGATGATGAAGTTGTATATAGCTCACAGCAAGCAAGTGGAGAAACCGGTTTTCCCGACAGCCAGGAACTGTTTCTCACCCGGGACCTGGAGCCAGTACCCCCCAAACCCACCCAAGGCTGCTTCCCGGACCCGCCAGGTGGAGAAGAGACCTCTGGTGAGTGTACCATTTAAAATAGTATAGATGGTTTAAAAGCAAGCATGTTTAATGATTAATTTGCCCTGGCATTTGCGGCTCTCCTGGATGTACTCCCAAAGCCTTTGCAAAAGGTTTCTGGGGAGGGCAGCCTTATTCCATCCACCATGGTAGGACACTTTACCACTCCAGGCCAGTAGCACGTACTCAGGAATTGTTGTAGAACGAAGCATTGCAGTGTATGTTTGCTGGCATTCAAACAACATCCGTTCTTTATCATTCATGGTCACCTGGTTGAAATAGGGTGCTTTTCTTAAGGGGACATTCAGAGGTGCCCGTTCCTGCTGGGCTGTTTGCCTGTGGCTGAACAGAAATGTTCCCTGCTGTTAGCCACAGGGAGGGGGGAGGGGTTAGCAACGCGATGGGGGGAGGCAAAATGCGACCTTGGAACGAAAGCACATGTGCTATGTATGTAATGTTAACAGCAAGGTTTACCGTGAAAGAGAGTACCCATTGTTCTATAAAATGTGTCTTTTTAAATACCACTGTCCCTTTTTTTTTCTCCACCAGCTCCAGGTGTTTCAAGGATTACAGGATCCTCTCCTTCCCAGAGGCTAGCAAAGATTAGAAGGCGAAAAAATGCACTCACAATGAAATGTTCTCTGAGCTCATGCTGTCCTGCCACACTGACAGAGCACAGACAAATGCGTGGAGGCAGACAATGTCAGAGTGCAGGAAAGCACAAAATGACCGGGAGGAGAGGTGGCGGACTGAAGAGAGGGCTGAAGCTGAAAGGTGGTGGCAGTGTGATGAGAGGAGGCAGGATTCAATGCTGAGGCTTCTAGAGGATCAAACTAATACACTCCAGCGTATGGTTGAGCTGCAGGAAAGGCAGCTGGAGCACAGACCGCCGCTACAGCCCCTGTGTAAACAACCACCCTCCTCCCCAAGTTCCATAGCCTCCTCACCCAGATGCCCAAGAACACGGTGGGGGGGCCTCTGGCCACCCAGCCACTCCACCCCAGAGGATTGCCCAAGCAACAGAAGGCTGGCATTCAATAAGTTTTAAAGTTTTAAACTTTTAAAGTGCTGTGTGGCCTTGTCCTTCCCTCCTCCACCACCCCTCCCAGTTCTTCTCTCCTCCACCACCCCTCCCGGGCTACCTTGGCAGTTATCCCCCTATTTGTATGATGAATTAATAAAGAATGCATGAATGTGAAGCAACAATGACTTTATTGCCTCAGCAAGTGGTGATTGAAGGGAGGAGGAGAGGGTGGTTAGCTTAAAGGGAAGTAGAGTGAACAAAGGAGTGGGGGGTTTCATCAAGGAGAAACAAACAGAACTTTCACACCGTAGCCTGGCCTGTCATGAAACTGGTTTTCAAATTCTCTGATGTGCACTGCGCCCTCCTGTGCTTTTCTAAACGCCCTGGTGTCTGGCTGCACGTAACCAGCAGCCAGGCAATTTGCCTCAACCTCCCACCCCGCCATAAACATCTCCCCCTTACTCTCACAGATATTGTGGAGCGCACAGCAAGCAGTAATAACAGTGGGAATATTGGTTTCACTGCAGACTAACCGAGTCAGTAAACTGCGCCAGCGTGCTTTTAAATGTCCGAATGCACATTCTACCACCATTCTGCACTTGCTCAGCCTGTAGTTGAACAGCTCCTGACTACTGTCCAGGCTGCCTGTGTACGGCTTCATGAGCCATGGCTTTAAGGGTAAGCTGGGTCCCCAGGGATAACTATAGGCATTTCAACATCCCCAACAGTTATTTTCTGGTCTGGAAATAAAGTCTCTTCCTGCAGCTTTTGAAACAGACCAGAGTTCCTGAAGATGCGAGCGTCATGTACCTTTCCCAGCCATCCCACGTTGATGTTGGTGAAACGTCCCTTGTGATCCACCAGTGATTGCTGCACTATTGAAAGTACCCCTTGCGGTTTATGTACTCGCCAGCTTAGTGCTCCGGTGCCAAGATAGGGATGTGGGTTCCGTCTATGATCCCACCACAGTTAGGGAATCCCATTTCAGCAAAGCCATCCACAATGACCTGCACATTTCCCAGGGTCACTACCCTTGATATCAGCAGATCTTTGATTGCGTTGGCTACTTGCATCACAGCATCCCCCACAGTAGATTTGCCCACTCCAAATTGATTCCCGACTGACCGGTAGCTGTCTGGTGTTGCAAGCTTCCACAGGGCTATTGCCAGTCGCTTCTCAACTGTGAGGGCTGCTCTCATCTTGGTATTCTTGCGCTTCAGGGCAGAGGAAAGCAAGTCACAAAGTTCCATGAAAGTGCCCTTATGCATGCAAAAATTTCACAGTCACTGGGAATCGTCCCAGACCCGCAACACTATGTGGTCCCACCAGTCTGTGCTTGTTTCCCGAGCCCAGAATCAGCGTTCCACAGCATGAACCTGCCCCATTAGCACCATGATGCCCACATTGCCAGGGCCCGTGCTTTGAGAGAAGCCTGTGTCCATGTCCTCATCACTCTCGTCACCGCGCTGGTGTCGCCTACTCACCCAGTTTCGCTTTGCCAGGTTCTGGTGCTGCATATACTGCTGGATAATGTGCGTGGTGTTTAATGTGCTCCTAATTGCCAAAGTGATCTGAGCGTGCTCCATGCTTGCTGTGGTATGGCGTCTGCACAGAAAAAAAGCGCGGAACAATTGTCTGCCATTGCTCTGATGGAGCGAGGGGCGACTGATGACATGGCTTACAGGGTTGGCTTACAGGGAATTAAAATCAACAAAGGGGGTGGCTTTACATCAAGGAGAAATAAAAAGAACTGTCACACAGAATAGCCCCCTCAAGGATTGAACTCAAACCCCTGGGTTTAGCAGGCCAATGCTCAACCCACTAAGCTATCCCTCCCTCTGGTATTTCAGGCAGGACTTCACGGAGGGACGGAGGGATGGGGGAGCAAATGAATACAAAACAAATCTGGTCTATTTCTTGCTTTGATCCACTCCATCTATCTTTTATATCTTTGGCTGGCAGCAGACGGTGCAGTAGGACTGCAAGCCATCCACATCTCCTGGCTGCTCTGCAGAAGATGGTGCAATAGGACTGCTAGACATCCACGTCTCCTACCTGCTCACCATAAGATGGTACAATAGGACTGCCTGCAGGACTAAAGAAATGGCCTGGTCGAGTCACTCCTAATTTAGTCCCTGTACCCGTATCTGCCCAGGCGCTCCTGACCGACCGTACTGAGGCGGCCAGGAGCACCTCGGTTATGATGAGGATGGTTTTCAGGCCTATTGTACCATCTGCTGCCACAAGGCAATGGGTTGCTGCTGCTGTGCAACAATGCAGTACCGCGTCTGCCAGCACTCAGGAGATATACGGTAACAGTGAGCTGAGCGGGCTCCATGCTTGCCATGGTATGGCATCTGCACAGCTAACTTAGGAAAAAAGGCGCGAAACAATGGTCTGCCGTTACTTTCACAGAAGGAGGGAAGGAGGGAGGGCCTGATGACATGTACCCAGAACCACCCGCGACAATGTTTTTTGCCCCATCAGCATTGGGATCTCAATCCAGAATTTCAATGGGCGGCGGAGACTGTGGGAACTGTGGGATAGCTACCCACAGTGCAACGCTCCAGAAGTCGACGCTAGCCTCGGTACTGTGGAAGCACTCCACCGAGCTAATGCACTTAATGCACTTAGAGCATTTTGTGTGGGGACACACACAATCGACTATATAAAAACGATTTCTAAAAAAACGCCTTCTATAAATTCGACCTAATTTCATAGTGTAGACATACCCTTAGGGTATTTCAGGGCAGTTTGAGGTATTGTAGGAAAGACAGTTATTATTGAGAATTAGAATAGCTGAACTATCATGTAATTTGGGAGGTGAAATATAATACGTTTGCATCATCTTTAATCAAAGAATGAAATGTTCCCGCACTGGCAACATGTATTTTATGTCTGTTGCTAAGCTAAAGATGAGCTGTAATATTACTGGAATATCATATGGGGGAAAAACAGATCTAAGTATTCATGAAAAATACATTTTATCACAGTGTATTTTATTTCCATGGTTTTACCATCATGTTGTCTAAATATTCTGATTTTGTTCATTGCTTGCAACAAAACAAGCTATTTTGTTTTTCTGTTTGAGAATGTGTTGGATGGCCTGCAAGGAGTAATTAAGCAGAGTGGTAGTAAATAAACCCCAGTGGAAATTATTCATTTAATGGGCAGGAAAATCTGTACTTTATTATTTTGCTGACAGAGTTTTAGTAAATTATATTTCATTGTGATCTCTACTAGACAGCTCATACTCTTGCTGAATTACATGAGATTCCCAAAATGTCAAAGCATATTGCTTTCCAGATTCCTAGCACTATGTTTGGCTTTGTTATTACTGCTTAGCTGTTTATGATGTGAAGGTGCTTTTACAATAGAGCTGGTTTTTAGTTTCCTTTGGAAGGGGAGGAATTAGATATTTGTGACACTATGATATTAGTGATATTGCATTTCTTTTGTGAAGAGAGAAGCAAAGCCATTATTTGTGTTAATACTTTTTTTTTCAAATTAGAAGGGGTAGAATTATTAGCTGAAGACAATTTGTCTGAAGAATTTAGTTCTTTTTTTTCTGGTTGTGTATTGTCTGCAAACAAACTTCGATCTTGATTAATTTAGGTCCCAATCCAGTGAAACTGTTATGTACAGGTATAATGTTATGCATGTAATTAGTCCTGCTGAAGTCAATGGAAAGTCGATCTGTTTCGTAAGCATACAGTTCCTGATCTTGACTGGAAATAATTAAAAAAACATTAAACTCAAAAGTTCAGTGAAATTGTTTATCAACTTTTCACTTTTCAGATTTGAACAAAAAAGAAATGTTCAGAAATATATTATTTCCTTTTTCAGCTAGTTCTCCTTTGGTCCCTGCACAACAGGCCAAACTAACCTCCGTTCCCAACACAGGCAGCTATAAGGGGCTTGCACAGCCCAGTAGACAACAAGTATTTTCTCCTGGGTTGGACCTTATATTTGGAAAACTTTAATATTTTTATTAATTTAACTTGATGTACCTTAATTTCAACTTCACCCCTGTTTTCTAGTACTCTTCAGCCTTCAAGAGTAAGTGTGATAATGACTGCAAGCTTCCCTGTAGCTGAGTTACTGTATGTGTGATTAGAGAAGATTGAAGTAAAGCTGGTTGGGAACTTTTTGACAAAACCTTTTTGTAGAAGAATACTGATTAGCAAAACCTGAAACTTTTTGGAAGACCATAAAAATTTCAGTGAAATTTTTGTTGAGGAGGGTTGTTCAGGTCCATGATGGAAATTATGGTCAAAACTAGAGAGAGCAAATACCTAGACCAGGAATCGGCAACCTTTGGCATGCTGCCCATCAGGGAAATCCCCTGGTGGGCCGGGATGGTTTGTTTACCTGCAGCGTCTGCAGGTTTGGCGAATCACAGCTTCCACTAGCTGCAGTTTGCCACTCCAGGCCAATGGGGGCTGCGGGAAGTGGCAGCCAGCACATCCTTCAGCCCATGCCACTTCCCGCAGCTCCCATTGTCCTGGAACAGCAAACTGCGGCCAGTGGGAGCTGCGATCAGCCACACCTGTGGACGCTGCAGGTAAACAAACTGTCCTGGCCCGCCAGCGGATTTCCCTGGCGGGCCATGTGCCAAAGGTCGCCGATCCCTGACCTAGAATAACTAATAGCCCAGTGGCTAGGGCACTCACTTGGTATGTAGGAGACCTGGGATCCAGTCCCTGCTCTGAATCAGACAAAACAGGCATGTGAACCTTACCCACTGGGCTGTTGGCAGGTCTCGCTAGTCTTAACCAAGCCTCTTTTTTTAAAAAAAGGAAAAAAAATGAAAGGTCCAGTTTCATCCCAATACAGTATGAGAAAATTTTCACAGGATGGGGTAACCATTTTCTGGTCAGCTCTAAATTAAAGGACATTCTAACTTTCTTTTTCTCGTTCTTCTTTCCTAAGGCAGAAATCATCCTCACTGACCCTTGCCATGTGTGTTTTAAAAAAGTTGCTCTTACTAATTACTACTGATGACTGAGCACAGACCTCTAATTATTTTTAGACAATTTGTTCTAAGTTTAAATGTATTTATATGTATGGGTAAATGAGAAATATAGGGTTTTCTCTGAAGATGTTATTTGTATTTGGCACTTCATTTTAGGAGGCTTTAACACAATCCCAGTTCATTCAGCTCTGACTAAATTTTGCTTATGTAGACTATATGGAAACAATCTCAGATTAAAGTTAGATACCCAGCAGGCAGAAAGGACTAAATTCTAGTCCATATACTCATTGGTCCTGGAGCCCAGCCATTTCTCTACAATCTGTCCGTGTTTGGTGTCCCTACAGTGCTGCAGGGACTATGGGGCTCCACAGACATAAGGATTTGGCCCCATTGCACAGTTGGCACCATGCAGGTTCTCTGACTGAAAAGGCCCTTAGAATCCAGTGTGGAAAGGGCACTAGTGAGAGTCCTCATAAGAGGTCTCATTACACATATGTAAATCAACCTAGGTTTGCCAAACATCTCACTGACATTTGTTAAACTTTTGCGCAAGACTAGGATGAGTTTTGAGTAACACTTCTCTTCCTCGCCTCAGGTTCTGGGCAGGGATTAAATGGGTTTAGGGCAAAGCCACACAAAACTCACCTGGATTTTTAACCTGAAACCAACCAAAGCTCAGCAGTTTTGGCTATGTGTTTGCTTTCAGTTTTCATGTTCATTCAGTGGAAACTGAGGGGACTGGAATGCACACAAAATTAGCAGGAAAGTTTTGCAGAACTTCCTGCAAATTAAAGTCACAGTGTTTATCATCATCAAGTCCTTGTTCTCAGACAGCACGGCTCTTAACTTGTCTATAGTAAATGAATGGGATCAGTGAAGACCCTGTCATTGTAAATGGGCAGTATGATGGGTTATACAAACTCCACACTAGGGTTAAAGGACAGTACTGGTCCAAGGTAGTCTTCACTGCATCCAGCCCTGCAGAGAGCATGCTCCAGTTGGAGAAGTGGTTAAAAAGGGAGCAACCCAGCTCAGAAGGGGGGAGGAGGACAGACGTACCCTGAAGGCTCCTGACAAGGGTGCTGGAGAAGCCTCCCTGATGGAGTGAGACTATATGTTGAGCCCAAGTTACCTGGCAATGAAAGCTGAGAGAGAGAAGCAATGGTTGGGTAACTCAGAGGGCATCTTCAGGGGCCAGACCCTGCTGACCCTCCTAAGACCCTAGATTGGAACCTGGTGGGGTGGGTGGGCTTTAGTTCCCCTACCACTACCCCTACTACTGGAGGGACCCAAACCACTTGTCCACCTCACCTCACATCTGATTAAAGAAGGACCAGGACTGTCAGACCTAACCCCCAGGAGGGAGCACTAGGTATGCTAACCACTAGGCCACCTAAGCCCCCATGAACTCTATTACAGGCAAACATATCTTGGACTGGAGAACCTTAGGGGGTTGTCAGTGACAGAGAAGACTGATTCCTGTATATCACAGGGTGAGCTCAGGATTACAAATCCTCAATGCCAGAGCTTGGTAAGGAGTTAATCTTTTAATCTGCAGAGAGGAAAGTCAAAAAGTCCTCTAAAGCTGTAATGGGGCTTTTCTGTGAGAAATAGAGATACTAGAGGCCAGTCAATTCAATAATTGCACTCAACACAGTGCAGGTATTAAATATTGCAGAATGGGACATACTGCAGAATGGGATAGGACATAGTGCTTAACAACTGAGCACCACTGGTGCCCCTATTTCCAAAATCTCATTCCAGTGTCTGGGAACTAACATGGCTAAATGAAATGGACAAGGAATTTGAGTTAGCCTTTTGTAGGTAGGAAAGTGTAAAAGCCCTCTGGTCAGAGTCCTTACAGGGGAGAAATTAAATAGGCCAGACAAGTATCTGTTTGTCTGTACCCTATGCCCCAAACTGTACTCACATACCATCTGTACATACTTTGTGGCGTGTGATTGGAGAAAATTAATTTTAAATCTGACCTTAGATTATTACAATAAACTAATTTTCTGGCCTGGAAAGGAAAAAGGTCTAAAAAGTCCTAGTCTTCCCTTATTGCCTAATTACCGCTAGGTGAAATTTTCAAAACAAATATCTTATACATTGTAAAATACAGTTTTGGATTGATGAAAACCATTTGAGAATTCAAGTGGAAAATAGAATTAAAAAAGTTTTTAAAAAATCAAAATGTTTTGTTTCAGCATTTTCTAACACAAGTTTCAGAGTAACAGCCGTGTTAGTCTGTATTCGCAAAAAGAAAAGGAGTACTTGTGGCACCTTAGAGACTAACCAATTTATTTGAGCATGAGCTTTCGTGAGCTACAGCTCACTTCATGTAGCTCACGAAAGCTCATGCTCAAATAAATTGGTTAGTCTCTAAGGTGCCACAAGTACTCCTTTTCTTCTAACACAAGTGTTTTTCTTTTGTTTTGAAATGATGTTTCATTTTGAAGTTTCGCTAGACTGATATATAAACAAGTGTAAAAAGCACCCCAAAATGAAATGAAACAATACAAAAAAAAATTCAGATCAACCCAAATTAATGTTTTTTCCCCTGATTTTTGTTTGTTTGACCACTGAACTGAAAAATCAATTATTCCCTCAGCTCTACTCATAACCCCAACAAGTTGGTTTTGCCTTCTTCCTCTTGATTTGAATTCGGCAGTCTGGGAACAGAACTGCAAAATCATGTGACACAGCAGTAAGAACAAATGGGGAATACCTGCTGCAAAGAGAGACTGCCATCATTAGAGTTGAATTTGTCTGCATGAGATTTTGAATAACAAATGTGTTTCAAGCAATTGGTCCATTTTGTGTGTGTGTGTGTAGAAATTCATGAAATGAATGCTTTGCAAAGAATAATTCTCCCAGGCTACTTGGTATCTAACCAGCTCCACCTTGTTTTCAAGCAGTCTAGACTGAGCCCTTCCCTTCAAGCAGTTATGTGCTTCCGGAACGTTTCACTCCCAGCTTGCTCAGGAGAATTATTTCCAGGATTGCATATCTTCAAAGGAAACTAATCTTCTGTAAAATTATCTTTTCTAGGAACCTCAGTCCAGTTTATCTGGAATGATATCCATATGCCAAGGAATTTTTAGTTGCTGCAAGAACATATTTTCTCCTCACTTTGGATATTTATATCATCCATAATTTGAATGTATGCTGCACAGTTCACACATTAGCCTTTTGCAGTCTTCTAGGTTGTTTCCTCTTAGCCCCAATACCACGCAAATTATGTAGGTGAAGGAGTATTCAGTAGGTTTCATAAGATCAATCTTTGTTATTTCAAAGTAGAAGCTGTTTCCAATGTTTTCTGTGCAGCGAGGACAGCTGGAAGTGCCCTAGGGTCGCATGCATCTTTGCTGTGATCTGCCCCATGTCCATCAATTCCTTGAAGTGGAACCGTTTTCATTGTACTCTAGCTGAGCTGGTCAATTCAAGAAAAGGAAGGCAGTCAGTACCATATAGAAACCAATTTCTTACCTCCTATTAAACTCTAAAGACTAAAGGCAAGAAGTGCAGACAATCTCGTCTTCTTCCTCTCTCACTCATTTGCTACCCAGCTAGCCGCCTAAAGTGGAGTTCAGGACTCCATTCAAAAACTGAATTATCCAGGAGCATTTTTTCATTGTTGAACTTCATGAGGGCTGGGAACACCGAAGAGTGTGGGTGACAGAATTTAAACAGAGTCGATCAGCCGCTGATAACGGCTTAGGAAGGTGGACTGGCCAGGTCGCCCTTTGAAATTATGTAAGGCAAGGCAAGTCCATTAAAACACCCTGTGGGTTATAACACCAAACTTCCTCTGTGCTGTAAAGGGACCCAGAATATCAGTTTCTCAGATTAATAAAGAAAGTACATGGATTACTCTCAGTCTGAAGTGAAAAGTTCTCTCCAAATGCCTTCTCCAAGTCATTTCTCTACTTGAGGTAGGCAAGATATTTATTGTGAAGCTTTTTTTTTTAATTGCCTGATTTTGAATGGACAAAAATTCTGCAAAACATGAACAATTGAGTGTCATGTTTTTCCATATGCTAGATGTTTGTAAAAAGCTGAAAAGCCATTTTCATTTATGACTTTTGAAAATGTTTCCAGAGCATAATCTCCCTCAAAATCACATGCTCTATTGAATTCAGTGTAGAAGTGGGAGCATGAAGGTCCTGCAGTTTATGTCCACATCTGTTCGTGATGACTCTTAATGCTTTGCACTCTTGTACTGTACCACAGTATTATACAGACGTTTAGTCATGAAGTATGTAATCATTATTGCCTCCATTTTTCAGTTGATGAAAATGAGATTGAGAGAAGTTAAAAGATTATTTTCAAAATCATAAATGTGTTTACAAATGCACAATTACCATAACTGCATGCACATATTGGCTAATTCCAGTTAGGCTCATTTGGCTCCATTTGCATGTACAAATATTCATTTTGCATATGCAGATGTAAACTGCACTTACAGTTTTGTGCACATCTATGTATGGAAAAAAGTGACTTGTTCAAAGTCATGCAGCAAATCAGTGTCAGAGCCAAGACTGGAAACCTGGTCTCCTGACTGCTATATTTCTCTAACTAGATAAAAAGAAAAGCTTCTTCTATGTTCTGCTGCTTGTTGAGTTTAAGTAAGTTTTCCGGTCTCCTAGTACCAATATTCCCTATTGTTCTACTACGAAAATGCGCACTATGAACTCTGGAGCACTGTCATTTCTAAAAGACGGGTATATACTGCAGCAGTGGGACACATGCTTTAATAATCAAAACTTATTACTACACAAAAATGTTGTTTCAGCTCTTTTTCTGTGTAGCAAAACAGTGGCACCCAGTGGCCAGACATGCCAAAACCCTTGCCAATAAATTTTTAGAAACCTTCTTTTCAATAAACAAACAAGGCAAAGAAAAAGAAATTAGCAGCTGTATTAGAATTATTCACTATATTTTTTTCTAAATGTCCCTTTAAAAATATTCTTACAAACTTCCAAAAAACAACAACAAAAACTTCAAGGAAATTCCATAATCTGAGATTCATAAAGGTTTATAGAATCCCAGAATATAGGTGCAATCAACTGCAATTACATAATTTTATTCCAAAAAGGTATTAAATACAAGATGAACATTATTTAATAGTATCCATGTGCCGTATATGTTGCTATGGGAGGGGAAGCAGCATTCCTCTAGTGACAACTAGTTTTGAATGCTTAAATATTTTTCTCTAGAAGCTGATAGGCCATATCATTCAATTGTTAAAGAGACAAAGATCCTGAAAGGCTGTCAAAGACCTTCTTGGAAGCAATTACACCACAGCCTTGCCCAAAGTTTAAAAGAGCCTCTTGGCCTGGAGATTAGGATTTCAGAGAAATTCAAATTTGAAATTTTACCACTATTATCGGCTCCAATAGTAATATAATTTTTTTAAAAGATACCTGTGCTGGGTATATATTAAGGCTGCATATTAAATCCACAGAATGTACATCTGAGGTCGCATATAGGCATTTTGCAAACATTTTCTTCCCAGAACTGTACACTTTCTGAAGCCATAGCAAATGATCAGGACTTGACATCTGGAGAAGATAAGTGTGGATGGGTGATAAAAGATACTCCCAGATTCAATAGGTCAACTCAAGGCTGACTTTTTGTCATATTTTCGCTTCAGAACATTGTTGAAAAGCTGTTAAAATTTCAGACACTCCAATACTACATTATGCAGTCTGATTTCCCTTTTTGATTGCTGTTACCTTACTCATTAAGACAGAATTATGTTTAAATTTATGAGGCTGTAATTTTTCTGATATTTTTATCGTAATGAGCATTTGATTGATGCAGTAATGTAAATAGAAATCGAACAGTGTTGCAGTCTTGAACTACAGGACTTCGTACATTAATCTGATGTTTTTATGTACTCTAACTTTCAAACTGAACCAAATATATAAGGAGAAAGAGATGCTAATAAGATGTCCTGACCAAAATATTCCTTTACCCTGCTCTGTCCTATATGTGTGACCTTCTGACTTAAGAACATAGGAAAAGCCATACTCAGTCAGACCAAGGGTCCATCTAGCCTAGTATCCTGTCTTCCAACAGTAGCCAGTGCCACATGCTTCAGAGGGAATAAACAGAACATGGCAATTTTTGAGTGGTCCATCCCCTGTCTTCCAGTCCCAGCATCTGGCACTCAGAGACTTAAAGACACCCAGAACATCGGGATGCATCCGTGATCATCTTGGCTAATAGCCATTGATGAACCTATCTTCCATGAACTTATCTAATTTTTTTTTTACTCCAGTTATAGTTTTAGCCTTCAGTCCCATGGCAATGAGTTGCAGAGGTACGGTCAACCTGTGGAATGCCTTGCCAGAGGATGTTGTGAAGGCTAAGACTAACAGGGTTCTGAAAAGAACTAGATAAGTTCATGGAGGATAGGTCCATCAGTGGCTATTAGCCAGGATGGGCAGGAATGGTGTCCTTAGCCTCTGTTTGCCAGAAACTGGGAATGAGAGACAGAGGATGGATCACTTGATGATTGCCTGGTCTGTTCATTCCCTCTGGGATACCTGGCACTGGCCACTGTCGGAAGACAGGTTACTGGGCTAGATGGACCTTTGATCTGACCCAGAAGGGCCATTCTTATGTTCTTATGTACATATGTTCTCCATTGTGTGAAGAAGTACTTCCTTATGTTTGTTTTAAACCTGCTGCTTGTTAATTTCATAGGGTGACCACCTGGTTCTTGTGTTATGCGATGGGATAAATAACACTTATTTACTTTCTCCACACCATTCATGATGTCATAGACCACTATCCCTCCTCAGTTGTCTCTTTTCCAACTGAAAAGTCCCAGTCTTTTTAATCCTTCCTCATATGGATGCTGTTCCATACTGCTAATCATTTTTGTTGCACTTCTCTGTACCTTTTCAATTTCTAATATGGGTTTTTTTGAGATGGGGCAACCAGAACTTCATATAGTATTCAAGGTGGGGGCATACCATTGATTTATATAGTAGCATTCTGATATTTACTGTTTTACTATCTATTCTTTTCCTAATGGTTCCTAACTTTCTGTTTGCTTTTTTCACTGCCACTGCACATTTAACAGATATTTTCAGAAAACTATCTAGAATGACTCCAAGATCTATTTCTTGAGTCATAACATCTAATTTAGACCCCAATCATTTACAGTTTTGATTGTTTTCCAATGTGCATTGCTTTGCATTTATCAACATTGAATTTCATCTGTCATTTTGTTGCCCAGTCACCGGTGAGATCCTTTTGTAACTCTTTTCAGTCTGCTTGGGACTTAACTATCTTGAGTAATTTTAAACTTTGCCACCTTACGGTTTGCCCCTTTTTCTAGATCACTTATGAATATGTTGAACAGCACTAGTCCCAGAACAGGTCCTTGGGGGAACCCACTATTTACCTCTCTCCATTGTGAAAACTGTTCATTTATTTCTACCCTTTGTTTCCTATCTTTTAACCAGTTATTGATCCATGAGAGGATCAGGTTCCTTCTCTAGGCCTGAAGAAGAGCTCTGTGTAGCTCAAAAGCTTACACCTCCCACCAACAGATGTTGGTCCAAGAAAAGATATTACCTCATCTACCTTGTCTCTCTCATTTTGAGACATAGAAGTTAGGCTGCTATTAATCCAAGTGTGTCATGTTAATTATACCTTTCTCATTTTTTAATCAAAATGTCATTTGGTAACAATGCCTTTCAAATACATTGTTTGTTGGACTCTTAAACAAGTTACATGGGTTAAAGTCTGAACTGATATTAGCTTTCCGTAAGTTTCATGTAGAGGGAGCAGCATGGAGGAGACATGAATGGGCTCCTGATCAATGTATTTTATTTCAGCTAAAATGAATGCTACATTGCTAAGGCTCATTTGACAAAATGGTGCATATGACTTTCTGATCGACCTGATTGTTTTATGTTAACTCATCCAAATAACAAGTGATGCATTTGGCCCATATTTCCATCTGGATGGTTTTGTATTTATCCCCCTTCCCCCAGAATGTCTGAGTGTGAGAGAAATGGTACCATAAAAGGATTTCATGCATTACAGACAGAGCTTAGCTGATAATTTAATTCTCTTCTTGTAAATTATTATAAAATAATTCTAATTGAAAAAATATAACAAGGTAGGTTCACTTCCAAATTGGAAGCAAAACCAATTTGATGTTTGACTTGGTAATGTCTACTTAGCGAGAAAACTTATATCTTATGTTGAATTATTTTAAATCAGGCAATACAACAGATATGAAGAGAGAACTCAGAAATTCAAAAAAAGATAAAATAAAAAGGCTTTAAATAAGGCATGTTTAATGTCCCATGAGTCAACAAAATTACTTTGTGGTTTGAACTGATTTTATATTATTAATAGGGCTGTTCAACATTCTCCTACAAATCCCCTATTCCATTGGTAATAACTTTTTCCTAATGCAAACATAGAAAATAAGAATGTACTAGAAGATGCTAATAATTGTGAAATTGAGATTTAAAATGTATAAAAACTCCAACTATGCAGGATTTGATTGGGATGTTCAGCTTTTGTATTAGTAATTGTATTATGATACGACTTTCCCTGGCAATTTATTCTTGACTTTGATTTTTTTTTTCCTATGAGAATTGAAATAAGATTGAAAGTCCAGGAGTTAAAAGTGTGGGTTTTTAATTAACTGCCTGCAAAGAACAGCGCTGCAAAATGGGTAAGAGAGAGATACCACGAATGGTCCTTTTGTGGCCTAGGGAGAGGACAACTTGATTTGTACCTCTTTGTTGAAATTGAGATGAATGCTATCATGCTATTGGCCCATTTGGCACAATTTTGCATGTGACTCTAGTCTCTGGACTAGATGACAAAAAGGGAGGGATGTTGAATATGAATCATCTTCTTAAAAGCCTATTTGGAGTAAACATATATTTTCTTATAGCTTTCATATGCCCACAGTGTGTAGATTTAAGTGATTCTTTCATGATGGGTTGCCCAGGGTGGACAAGGCCTGTAAAGTTAAAATGAGAGAAGAAAGGGTACCTTTGATACTGTGGCATACTTTACACACTGTGTGTAATGGGATGATGACCATTTATGGCAGGTTACAGGCCCAGCCTGACCTTGTTCCTGGTTTAGCACAGAACCAAGGCATTCTGAGACTTGCAGTACAGATGGACCATTAGAGCTATAGGCCTCAGCCTTATTGCAAAGAATACTGGAAAGGGATGCTATACACAATTTTTTTTTTTTTTTTTTGCTCATCGTGGAGAGACCAAAGGGAATAGGACTGGCTGTTAGATCTCTCAAGTCAAAGGGCTGGGAAGAGCCCAGAGGGGCAGCTGAAGGGATAAGTAAAGCACCTTGAGGAAGGTGTGGCCTTTTAACAAGGAAGCCAGAGTTTCTAACCCCAAGAAGGGGAATTAAGAGACTGTACCAGATCATAGGAGCTGCCCTATGGGAAGTAAGGAGCTAAGTAAAAGAGGAATAGTGGAGGCTTCATTGTTTAGGGCTTCAAGACTGGAATTCTCAGAAGTGGAGTTGTGGGGGAGCTTACACCTCCCCCCAGAAGGGCCACCAGTGGTTATCACTGTACTATCCCTAAAAGGGGAAACCTTTTTAGGAAGGACTGTGACCCAGAGAAAGAAACTGGAAGATCTTGGACTTTTACTTGGTTTTCTTTGGATGTTTGTTTCCATGTAATGGGTGGAGTTATCAGTTTTGATGGATGGCTAAATTAGTTTACCGGAAGGAAACTGAGATATGGACATATTTAACACATCAAGGAGATAAAAAATAAGAGAACTATTATAGTGCTTGTGGAATGGCAGACACTGCCCCGCAACCGTAGACACCACCACAATCAGTTAAAAGGGATTAAAGAATGCCTGTGGTCCGAACCTGCTCTAACCCAACATGCCTGTGTGAGTTGCCAGGGAGAGAGCCCTTAACAGGGTGGAACTCAGGTCTGTTGGCGTGGCAGTGTGAAACAAGCAGAGCTCACACCCAGGGCTTCTGGACCAGGACACTGGATTACTTGCTGAGCCATGGCCTGAGCCGTCTGAAGAAAGAAGCTGGGCTGGTTTGCTGCATTTATGAAAATCCCCAGGACTAACGCTCGGACTTCAGCCAGACAGGAGGGTGGGAGCTGAGACTTGCTGTGGGGTTTTATTGCTTCCCCTCCTTTGCATGTGGGAGGTGATCTGGCCCCTCACAGGCCACAGAGCTACTTTACTTTTTGTTTGGTCTGCTTTATACCCTGTCTGGAAGGGGTCAGCCTTGCTAAGACATACAGCCAGAGGGCTATACACCTTACCCCAGGTCCACACCATAGGACTGCTGTTGCCAGGAGAACAATAGTGAGTGAGATGCCTGATTTCACCCTAAGCGGGCAACCTTGACAAACAACCTTTATCAATGGTCATTAACTCCTGAGAAACCCTGGTCAGGCTATTTGCCTCTGGAAAGCATGGGTTCTTTTTAGGATGCCTGTCATATCTTTGAGATCTATTTGGAGGGAAATTATTGTAATTACAGCTAGGTTTAAAAGACAAAAAGTGTATAGCAAAAGACACATGAAATAAAAGAGCAATATGCTATAACTGCATTAGTTCATTTTCCTAGCAAGACATAGTTCATGCTACTGGAAAGCGCTGATACACAGAGAGAGAATCTTATAAACACCCAATCTCTCAAATCATAAACTGGCCTTTATGTCAGTGGCTCACAGACATACTGTGGCCTGGGGGACTGACTGACAGTGACTTAGAAGGACTGAGTGACACTGAGCCTTTGTGCTCAGTTTTTAATAACTTCTAAGACCCTATCCTCCCCATCTCCTTCAAAGAATAACAGTAAGACTCCAGGCACCTCTGACAAGCCATCATTTGAGGCCTCTAGGTCTTTGGCCACTGGGGATTGTGACAACTGGAAAGTCAATGTTTGAAAAGCATTAAATAGAAGTCAACTCTCTTCAGAATTCACACACAACCCTCCAGAGACTGAGCCCCCATAGCCCCTAGGATTAGAGTTTATTTGGACTATTGTCTTTCTGTAACATTTCCAAATATGGACAAGAAAGCACAGGTCTTAGCACAAGCAGCAGGACTCCTCTCCTAGAGCAGCAGCAGAGTAAGAGGAAAGGAGCCTGAAGTCATTAGGAGGAGAGGTGCTCAACACCTCTGGACACTTTTGGGTTAGAGTCAAATGCTGATATTAAATTTTGGCTTGTGTGACCAAGGCCAGAAAGGGTGTCATTGTTTGAGCTGAGATTCATCCTTTGCTTAGTCCCTGAGATCATTCTGCCTTTCACACAATTACACTGTCCCTCCTTGTGGCCAGAAGTCATGCTGGCTGCTAAGCAAAGGAACTGGCTCCACCATAGGTAGCAATCTCCTCAGGGGTTTGTGGACCAAGCTACATCTATCATGGCCCCTTCATCTGTGAACCAATCTTGGGTCTTTCAAAAAATCAGTGGGTCTACTGCTGAAGTTTTTTCTGAAACTCAAAGGCCAGTCCTAGGTGATGAAGAGAGGACTATGAATTATCTGTGACCTCTAGGAAATGAGTAACAAGACTTCAACCCTAGTGATCAGTACAAATTAGTGTGTTTTTGAGACTATATCAGAAGGAAAACAACTAGGAATGTATGGGTGTAGCTGCACTACAATATAGCACTCATGGCTGGTCTGTGTCAGCTGACTTTAGGGTGATTAGATGTCCTTATTTTATAGGGACAGTCACAATATTTGGGGCTTTGTCTTATGTAGGTGCCTATTACACCCCACCCCCTGTCCCAATTTTTCACACTTGCGATCTGATCACCCTAGCTGACTTGAGCTCACGGGTCTTCAGCTCTGGTGGTGTAGATGTTCAGGATCGAGCTGCAGCCCAGGATCTGGGACCATCCCTCCTCGCAACCCAAGCCCAAACTTGAGTCCCACAATTTTATAGCCCTGGAGCTTGAGCCCTGTGAACCTGACATGGGTGTCTAATTGCAGTGTAGACGTGCCCTATGTTTTCCTTATAAAAGAAAGTTGAGAAGCTTCTTTATATTTCTGCCAATCAGTGGTGAGGAGTTTGTGCCCTGAGGCTTTGTGGTCTCAAAAGGCCATATCTGCCCTACCCTAAATGAATGAGGCTTAGCAATGAGCCTTTCTGTTATCATTCCGGGCATGTCTTAATAAAAGTGATTCATTGCTTGGCTGCAAGTCAAGACACTTGATCATTATCAGATTTTTTTAAAACTGTTTTCTGCAATATGCAAGCCCAAGCTAATTTAGATAAGGTCAGGATCTCAGCTGACCTTAGCAGTGTTAAAGATGACTTTCCCTTCATATCTTCTACCTTATTCTTGAAGGATTTTTTGCAGTATCCCCAAGGCAGAACTGGAAAGGAAGGTTAGTGGATAATTCAGTCATTAAATTACCTGTATATATATTAATTATAAACTAATATATATATATATATATAAGCACAGAAAGCATCTGAGAGGGTCACTATTTATTTGAACTCATCTGAAACCTTTTGTTCTTATTGTAACTTTTTATGACTTCTCAGAGAAAATAAAACTCCCTTGCATACAGAGAGACCAAGTGTAAATAATTCCAATGGAGCAAGGATAAAATTAATTTGCACAACCATTTTGATACAGAATAAAACAATTAGAATCCCAATTGTTAGTGACTATACTAATTTTATCTAAGTCTGGAAAAACATAAACTGTGGGAATGGTGTAAATAAGTAAAGTAAGAATAATGTTACTAAAAAAGTAAAATAAGTAAAACATTTCCACTGATATGCATGAAAAATGTGAGAGGATCTACTTTGTCTTGATTTTATATCCTGAATATGAGGCTATTACATTTTATGAAGTTTTTCTTTATTTTCTGCAGTTAATTATCAAAAAATTAAACTCCAATCTCACAATGATAAGGCAGAATAACTTCCCAAATTCATGGAATGTGTACAAAAGAGATGAGCCATGATGAAGGTGGGGCATGTATTGCTTTTCAGTGTTTGTTGCAGATGGAACTGAAAACCTTAAGAAGTGTGTTATCAATAGGCTTGGTAGGATTTGATTTAAATGGATAGATGTTGGTAAACATTGATTTCAGGTGACACTGAAAATGACGAAAGAAATACCAATAGCTAACAGTCAGGAAGAGTGCAGTCTCCCACCTTGAGCCTGCAGTGATCACTGGTGTCACTGGGCCTGCAGAAGTGGCAGCACAGGGAGCCCTCTGCAGCCCCGCTGTCAGGGACCGGCTCCTTCACTCCTACTCCTGTGGCAGTGGAGATGCAGAGGAGCTGCTACTGGGCTGGTGACACCCAGGTTTCAGATGTGGGGAAGGTTGCAGTCTTGCCCAGTGCAGCAGGGACCACATGGCCAGGACTGTGAGGAGGAGGAGGCTGAGGTCCCAGCGACAGGGAAGGCCAATTCACTGTTAAATGGCTCAATCTCTACTGGGTAGAAGCTGTTCAGCAGTGGGTTGGCCTTCCCACGGCAAAGGGCTCAGCCTCTTCCTCATGGCCCTGGACACCTTTCCAGCACTTTGGGCCTGCAGGGATCTGGTGTCTTGCCCCCACACCACCTAGCCATGCAGGAATCCCTCTACAACTCTGCTGTTGTGGGCCCTGCTCACTCACTCACCAGCCAGGAGCATGGGGGCCATCTCCAGGCAGGAACTGTTAATCAGCACTCTGCAGCTGGTGGTTCATTGTTTTCCTCAAGGCCCTGACTGGGGGATATCTCTGCACTGCTAGGCCAGAACTGTAGCCTCCATGGCACATTACGCTCCCACATGTTTGGCACCTTGGCCCTGCTGTTAGTGCTGTCAGGGCAGGGTGAGCAGGGCAGCCGCCCTGGGTGCAAAGCCACAAGGGTGGAAAATGGGGCAGAAAAATGACAAAAAAACCAAGCAGGGGGTGCTTGCTCACCCTGGGTGCTAAAATTTCTAGTGTAGTATTACTCTGTGGGAGCTCCATGCAACCCCATTATCAGTGCTGCCTTCATCCTAACTCCAACTCTACCCACCTTAATTTCTAGCAACTGTAAGAATAAAACTAATTAAAAATCTTTAAAATAAAAATTGATAATCGTTGTAATTAGAAAAAAATGAAATTCAAATTCTGCCAAGCCTAGTTATCAGTCATGCTATAGGTAATGTGAAAGCTGCAAGGAATGTAGGGGACTTTAGGTAAATGTTAGGGGACTGGAGCACATGACTTATGAGGAGAGGCTGAGGGAACTGGGATTGTTTAGTCTGCGGAAGAGAAGAATGAGGGAGGATTTGATAGCTGCTTTCAACTACCTGAAGGGGGATTCCAAAGAGGATGCATCTAGACTGTTCTCAGTGGTACCAGATGACAGAACAAGGAGTAATGGTGTCAAGTTGCAGTGGGGGAGGTTTAGGTTGGATATTAGGAAAAACTTTTTCACTAGGAGGGTGGTGAAGCACTGGAATGGAGTACCTAGGGAGATGGTGGAATCTCCTTCCTTAGAGGTTTTCAAGGTCAGGCTTGACAAAGCCCTGGCCGGGATGATTTAGTTTGGGATTGGTACTGCTTTGAGAAGGGGGATGGACTAGATGACCTCCTGAGGTTCCTTCCAACCCTGATAGTCTATGATTCTATGACTTTTCCTTTAATTTCTTATTTGCATGCTATTAAGAGTTTAGTGTGAGTTTGGTGTGTCTTGATATTAATTTAAGTGTCACTGAAGGAAGTTTCTGTATGTGTTGATATATAGAAAGGCATTCATGGACTCTGGCATACAGAGAGTTGTAAAGAGTACTATGAGATACTATATATGCATGCCTATGAATATACAAAGTAATTGTTTAATATTTGAGTACTGATCCTGTAACTAAAGATGGTATTGTAGTACATGTGCAGAAGGAGGCAAAGATAAGCTTGTGTGTGTGCATCTATAACTCTGTAAATCACAGGGAAAAACCTAGCACAGGCATTTGGAGAGAACACCAGCCATAAACAACTACGGCCATAGTCTGAGCCACATTGAACAAATGCACTACTGTCGCTTCTCAGAAGCATGTTGCACTCTGATTGTCTCATCTGCTTTAAAGATGTGTTTTGTTTTCCTTTTCAAACACCTTAATAACTACACTTAGACTGCATGAACACCTGGCATGTGCTGCAAAACCTATCTCACTGAGGAAAATAGAACTGCGAGGGTCAGCATTTTTGGTGGAACAATTATTCTTCTAGAGTACATCAGGCAAAGAAGAGATGGTAGTAAAGTGACCTTGAGTTAGGCATCCTGCCACTATAACACCTCTCCCATAAAATGCAAATTGACATAGTGGCTGAGCAATCAGGATTATATTCCATCTTGTTGGATGGGGAGTAGGTAAGCACCCTAACTTAGCTATTTGGCAACTGCTTTGTTTTGGCTCCCTCTAGCCACTTCTGCACACCTGCATTATTGTGCCTTAAGTATAGAACTTTTCAAATACACCTCTTGTTGTTGTTGTTGTTGTTTCCCCTTCTATTCTATTTATATTCACTCAAGCTGTTAAGTGAATTTGCTTGTGTCCTTACTATGAACATTCACAAGGTTGAGTTTTACTGGTAAGACAACTGAGGAAAATTAATGCCAAAGTTTCATGAACGAGCCCTTCCAAAAACTGAATTTTAAATTCACAAGTATTCAGGCCAGAATTGCTTTCATGGGCATCCAATCAGGAAGAAAAAGAATATCATACAACTTTCTTGCTCAATTTTGAGTAAATACAACAGTGTTGTTTTCACACATAGGATACTGAAAACACACAGAACTGTTCATAATCAAGCCATAAAATGAAAAAGTGGACAACAAAATACTGTCAGTTTGAAAAATGAATACATTTGCGGTTCTGAGTTGCTCAAGGGTATTCCAAGAGAAAAGAGGGGCTAAATATGACAATTTATTGTGACTTATTGACTTATCTCCTGCTAAATCAGAAACACAAACATCTTTTTTGCATTTAATGTTAGAAACTTTTTTAAATTAAATCTTCTAGTCTTAAAACCATTAGGTATTTTTGTGGCTAATCTTATCAGACCAATACACAAACATAACCCCATGTTATTTAAGATACAATAATGTCCATTTGAAAGGAAAACTAGCATTACTTTGATTTTGAGACTTAAAATGGATCCGTTGCCAACTGGAAGCAGCTAGTGTTCAGCTTGCCAAGTGTTCTCTATAAAGCAGATGGAGAGGTAACTAACAATCTTGCTGCAATCTTGTTGGCTCAGTCTTCTGAGTCCCCATAAAACTCCCCGAGTTACTTTTCAAATTAACTTGATCACTGCACTATATGAGAATGTTCTTCAAGCTCATCATTGACCCTTGCCATTTCTTGCCCCCAACACACACACAGTCCTGTATAAATAATTAAATCCCTGATTATTTTTCCATTTATTTTGTCTGAGGGCTTTCCTATTTCACAGTGATTCCAGGGGAGCTTGAACAGGACATTTAATGACTGCATGGGTCTTCCTTTTCTCCTGGTTTTTAAATCTTAAGTGTATTGAAAAGCTACCCAGTAAAGTGATGAATTATACAGTTACAAACCTTTAGTTACTACATAAAATGGTAATTAAATGTGGATGTACTAAGGGATCAACATGTGTTTCACATGCTGAATAAATTTGTTCGCAAAGCACACAAAAAGAAATAGCCATAGACTCTAGTTGGGATCTCTTATGAACAATATGATTCAACAACTGATAGTAAGATAATACTAATGCCTTTGTTTCTTGCTGCAGGTGAGTTGAGCATATAAATCAGAAGCCCATGCTCCAGCTGGTCTTATTTTATTCTCTCTGTGACCTTACCATAAATTCATTGTTTTTCATTTATATTTAAGGTCAGATGAAAGATACGTTCGGACTTATTTCACTAGCCATACAAGCAAAATAAGTATTTCTAATGCTCTGAGGAATAGCTAGTAGATACTCCCTAACAGAATGAAATGCTGCCTTTCTCAGAGGTTGCCATGTGGCCTGCTCAGTCCTTCATGTAGAAGTATATTTTATTTTCTTAGCCAGGGAGCAAAAAAGTTTGAATGAACAGCTGTTTTTCCCATTGTATGTATTCCTGTCTAATCATTTGCAGAGGGCCTTAATACATCCTCTCTGTCTGACAAAAGTCACTGAAGTGCTTTATGTGCTCCATTATCATAGCAATAAATATTCAGTCATGTGTCTGTGTATTACTTCAGTTATCAAGAACCATTCAACCAGCAGAGCCAAATTCTGCCCTTTGAAATGCATGGAGCGCTCTCTGCAAATGGAGAGCAGCCACATGTAGATATTTCAGGGTGTAATTTGGCTTTGAGTAATTTGCAGTTTTTAAAAATGGTTGAGAATGAAGTTGGGGCAAATTTCCAAAGCAGTCAGCCTGTGAGAAATCCCAAAGCACTGGGTTACAGCAGAAGCCAAGAGTGAGATTTTCAAACCTGTCTAAAGTAATTGGGTATCCAAATCCCTTAGACAGCTTTGAACTCAGCCAAAAGATGACATCTCAAGGGGAGCTGAATTTTATTCTACATTCTGGGTCAGATTATAGTTTGTCCTGCATTAGTGTACAAGAGAAGAGAGAGGGCATAGGGAACTCCTTCTCCCATCATGATAGGCATGCAGGAACCTGCTATAATTTGGATGCAAGAGGTGGATTGCACAGTGGGTGGGGTAAATATCCCCAGCACCTACTATGCAGAGGATAGCTGGAGGTTTTGCAAATCTCTAAATCTTTTCTGAGATTGCAAACCTTTATTCCTCATAGTTTAAACCCAGGCCTTATTAAGGGTGAGTTAATTAAAAAACAAAACAAAATGCATTTTTGTGACTAAACAGAAGCCTCCACTATATAACAGGGGTAGAAGTAGAGCTAGTTGAAAGTATTCCAGATAATTTTTCAGTTTTTCTATTAAGTAAAAAAAATTTCCACTACAAATTTTGATGGGGAAAAATATTTTTTTTCCTGGGGGAAAACACCCACTTTCTAACCAGCTCCAAATAAAAGGCCCTTTGTCAAGCCATAATCCCCCCACCGAAGAAACTGGAGTGGCACTGTACACTAGTTTCTGGGTACTACAGTCTAGTTCCTTCTTTCACAGTCTTTCTATATTTGTTTTTCATACAGTCACCTTTTACCCTTTTCTCTCTGCCCTGGTTCTGCTTCTTTTGTCAGAGTCTTCTCTGTTATCACTTATGTGGAATAATCCCATGCAGGAAATCTTGAGGTGTTTGTTCTACTGTACATATTCTCCCATTTTGTGATGGGTTTTATCTGTCCCCCAGCAGTTTAACCATCCAAATGTAAGCGGGGGAATAGTCCCGCTATTGTGGGGAACTTTCCTGACTTCTGTACTACCCCGGTGAAGTGGGCTAGCGAAAGGATCTGAGTCCTCGCTCCCACTTCCTTTAGCCAGTGGCCTCCCTGCCCTTGAGGACTCCCCTTCCACTCTCCTGTCTGGCAGAGTCCTTGTAACCCCAACAAGGCTGGGCCCAGGATTCCTGGGGGGCTCGACCCCCCAACCCTGCTGTGGTCACCTAGGACAGGGGTTAGGGTATCCCCACTCCGGGGTACTCTCTCTGCACTGGGCACTTCTCTGACCCACCGACCATTACATACAAGTTAAAGTGAATGCAAATTATTTAATCAACAATTAATTTTAAAAAGAATAAGGAAAAATGGGAAGGGTTAAAGTCAACACATCGCCCCGCTCTGTGGCAGGGAACATCACAAACAGTGTCTCTGGAATGTCAGGGCAGTTCACAGTCTGTTCCTTGTAAGCCACAGGCCTTCCTCTCAGGCCCTGGCTGTGCTGCAGGGATCCTGTGGGTTGGACACTTGCTCTGATGGTGGTCACACGCTCTCAGGCTCTAAGTGATAGGACCCTTCTTCCCAGTGTCGCCCCCGCCCTGTCGGGGTTACAATCCAAGCCTGGACTGCAGAGCCTCTTGGCTGAGGCGTCTTCCTGTGCTGGGCCCGCTGCCCAGGGTCCCCCTCGCTCTCCCCAGCTGCTCACCGCACCCAGCTCCGGACTGCTCCAGGCCCAGCTCCACCACTCTGTCTCTGCACTGCTGCTCTGCCTCTAGCTCCCTGGGCTGCTTCTTTGGCCCCTCTGCCTCTGGTTGCTGCAGCTCTGCTCCCAGGACAGGTCTGCTCTGCAGGCTGCTTCTGTGACTCTGCTCCCCGCACTGACCTGCTTGCTGGGCTGCTTTTCTGGCCTCTCTGGCTGTGGTTTCTGCAGCTCTGCTGCCAGGACAGGGTCTGCTCTCTCTGGGCTGCTTTTCTGGTCCCTCTGGATCTGGCCCAGCTCTGCTCCCCAGCTCAGCTTGAGCCCCTGCTTTCTCCTTAGCTCGGCCCCACTCTGTCTGACCCAGGCAAATCCCGCTTACACGGAAGACGGGACCTCCCTTGCCTCCTGACTCCCTGATTAGCCTGCCTGCCCTGTCATTCAGGCTGACCTGGAGCATTGGCCTCTCCCCATTGTTCCTGGGGACTATTAGTCTCAGGGTCCTGATTTCCCATAGACCCTTCCCCTTTTAGTACTGGGAGCTAGCCAACCAAAACA
This sequence comes from Eretmochelys imbricata, assembly GCF_965152235.1. NCBI lineage: Eukaryota > Metazoa > Chordata > Testudines > Cheloniidae > Eretmochelys > Eretmochelys imbricata. Next base: position 26,327,605 of record NC_135579.1, read on the forward strand.
CCCCCACTGAATGTTAGTAAGGGGGCAATAGTGCCCTTACACAAAGACCAGAAGATCCATCAGTGCCTGTCAGATTTATTCCTCCACACTTCTACCCAGATTTTACTGGCTTGCTATTGGGCTGATTCCAATAAGAGACACACTGTAAGGGAATCCCCCACTTCCACTGGAATTCCCCTAAATGGGGTAAGTTCCAACCTGTAGAGGGGAAAGAGAGTGAGTTAATGCAGCCAGGGTTAATTTACCCCAAAAGACCTAAGAGGGTGTAAGTAGTGAGATGATACTACGTAGAGTGTCCCCACCACAATCCCACCCACACAGCCCAAACCCCATAGATCTTCCTCAGAGGGAAATCTACAGAACTTTGAGATGGTACTTTCCAGGCCAGGACTCCATGCATGTCCATATGCCCTGTTCCCATAAGCAGTGAATACAGCATGATCCTAACTAACCTAGACCAAGGGCTTAAGACATATTAATATTGGGGCTCTTATGGTCTGGTGGCCTTATGTGCTACACAAAGCCTGTTACCAAAATGAAACTCCTGCTCCTCTCATTCTTATTTCTACTACTGCATTTGCACACAAACATCATGGTGGAGTGCAGAGCACATTGATCTCCCACAATGGAGGCAATTTCCTGTGTTCAAAAACTTATAATAAGATTTTAAAAAAATACAAGCAAATCTAGTAAATCCACCGAGGAGATTATTGAACTGAGTGAAGCCAGACAAGCTTGAAAATGTATTTCCTGTTTGTCCCAAGTTGTAACTTTCCATTATTGGTTTGCCAGTGCTGATCTAGTGGGAGTTGTTCTTCAGAGCATATTTAGTTAATGAAGTCTGACTTTCTCTCTCTCTCTCTCTCACTCTAGCTAGTGAGATACATACAGATAAATACATACAGTCGATATATTTAATTTTATACTGGGGAAAAAAAGGTTCTAAACTCTGGGGGCCAGATTCTGATCTGCTGTAAATCAGCATGGATCCCAGGAAGTCAATGGGGTTTTTTGTTGATTTACACTAAATGTGGACCTGACCCTGCATGTGCATATTCTATTTGCCTAGGAATATTCTGAAACCATGTGGGAAATAACTTCCCCAAATAGAAAATATGTGGTTGCTATTTAAATTCTGAAAGACTCTTGGTGTGATGAAACCCCAGTTCTGAGAGATGAATGTTTTCAACTTAAAATGAGTTCCTTTGTGGGTTACATTTTGAAACACCTGCATTTTAAGCATGTTGAAAGGGTACAATTAACCGAGCAATAGCACATGCAAATAAGCAGGATATGTTAATAAATACAATTTGTGTCTAGCCCATTAGGAAATAAGGCATATACATATTGGGGTCTAATTTGCATGTCTAATAGTGTGTCAAGCCAAGAAATTAAATTAAACCTACTGCACAAATTGTATCAGATTTTCTCCAAAGAAAACCTCCTTATATTATAAGTAGTCGTTCACCTAACTAATGTCCCAGTCCAGCTCAGCATATGTTTAAGCTTAAGTTCTCTGCTGGATCATGGCTCAAAGCCCATATCATCCTCTACCATGATGAGACCTGCAGGAGGGGGCTTTCAAATGAGACAACATGAAGCTATCCCTTATGGAGATATTTTCCACATCTTCACATCAAGGGCAGGCTCTTCTTTGAACAGTGTCCCTACTGGTGCTCCACTTCAGGTACACATGCGCCCCACAGGCTTTCAATCAAAGATTTTCCCATTCAGCCTGCACATGTGCTGCTGATATCCTCATGTCCTGCACCAAGGCTATACCAGGATGCACATGTGAACCACCCTCAGTTCCTTCTCAACTGCCTGGGCAAGACAGAGCTTAACGCTGTGAAGTTCCCAGCTCAACAATTGTAGCCTGCTGGTCTGATGTCAATGCACAGGCCTTCGTGAATTCAGTGGGCTAAGTTAAACAAATGCTCTGTGACATCACCGGCTCAGCACTCCTAGATTTCTCGTCTAATATCAAGACTTACTCAGCCCTGGCAAGTCTCGGGACAAATTAAGTGCTGGATGGGTGACTGGGGGAGGCAACAGGACCAGGGGCGATGGGAGTGGGTGCGTGGGGGGCCAGGGAGGCAGCAGAGGGCTGGTTCCTGAAGCCCTACAGCCAGAGTCTGAAGCTGTGTGGCCTGGGGACAGGGCCTGGAGAAAGAGCCAGAAGCCATAGAGGCAGAGCCTGGGCCCTGCCGCTGCACAGCTGGAGCCTGGAGCTGGAGCCCATCACCCCTGGAAAGGTGGGGAACTCATCAGCAGCCTGCCCCATCAGCGTTGTTCCCCAGCTGCCTCCAAAGGGGGGCAGGGCCAAACCCCTGCTGGTGGCCCCTGTAACCAACACCAAGGCAAAGCATGCAGGAGCAACAGAGAGGGGCCTTACTTTAATCTCCCCCCTCCCCGCATCATGGCCCAGGAGGCTGTGCTCGCAAGAAAAACCCAGGTGGTCTTATGCGACCACGGTGGCCACATTTGAGAAAGGCTGATTATGATCTCAACACTGTCTGAAACTTGTAATTATGGTGGTAAGCCCAAAGACCAAAACATAACATATCTAAAGAAAAAATAAAAATAAAAACTTGCATTTGCTAGATTCCCTAGTAACACTGTAACATTACACAGATTGACATCTATAATACCAATCCCTAAAAGAGAGTGGTTTCGTTTCATAGTTGTATTCAGGCTTGTCAGAATTCAATTTCTTTTTATAATTTCAATGGATAATGCTGATATTTATTTTATTATTTTTATCTATTTACATTTTAATAGTTTTTAAAGATTATGGGTTTTAAGTGGTACTTTTTATTTTCGTCCATTTAAATTTTCACAGTTGTGGGAAATTGGGGACAGGGTCAGACACATGGGGAAGACAGAGAATAATTATTTAATGACAATAGACGTTGAGATTCAAAAAGGTAAAGTGCATAACTGCTAAAACACAAATTGTAAACCTCACATGTCAAAATTTACAAAGTAGATATCCTTAAACTCTAGTTCTCAAGCAACATTTTTCTTTCTTTGTCTATCTGTAAATTTCTATTATCAGTGGAAATATTTTTCAATCTGTTTGTGTGTGTACAGTGAAATTGATGTTTACCAACATTTACTGATAAAAATCTAATCCTTCCAAGCCTAGTTTTATTACATATTTCTAAGCTAAATGCAAAAGGGAAAGTGGTGATTTAGTGGTTCTGCACTGCTTTACTGACTCTAGTTCAGATTAGACCAGGCTGCTAACCTCTATTTCTCACCTGTGATTCCAACCTATAAATTATAAACATGCGGGAACAATCATGATATTATTATTTTTTATACCTCTCAATTTACAACTCTGGCTGTCCTTGAGCAGGCTCTTTGTATTTGTTACAGTCTCCTCAGGGAGAATTCATTGACTGGTGACTCTACATTTTAGCTCAGAGAAATTTCAGTCTCATTCTGGTCTCTTCAATTTTCCACAGGACCCTACCGTTCCTCATTGATTATGTACCAAGGATTAATTATGCTGTCACTTTGTGTATTTACATCCTGAGACAACGTATTGGCTCACTTGCTTTAATATGCTCAGCTTTTTTTCCTGGTATGGGCACATTTGTTTTGTTAATTGCTTCAGAGCAACATGTTGCTGTTAGAATGAATGACAGTGATCAGATAGAAAAGTAATATTTATTCCTCCAATAAATCCATGAGGATAATTTTCTCTTGTTACATTAGGAACTGGGATTCCTACATCTCTTGCCTCGAAGGCATGAAAATTAATGGTGCCTCAGGAAGGAATACTGCTTTAAAATATCTGGTAGTGTGTTTTAACCAGCGCAGTGCACTATCCAATTAAATGGGGGTGGTGCTAGTTTATTATCAATTATTGTATTAATTCATAAAAGGGTGATCAAACATAGGTAATGAGATCATGCCTCGTGGACTCTTATTTGTAGCAGTCAGACCTTAATCCTGTGAGGAAAATTGACTTTTATTGAGAGGACTGGAGGGGACAGAAGTGGGGAGCGAATATAGCAAATATAATTTAAAGCCTTTCTCCCATCCAGAGGGTTCAGGTGATTAAAGGTATCTCTCAAAATATCTAATTATTATACATTTTGGTATTATAACAGTAACATTCGTAATATTGTTATAATTAGTAATATTGTTAGTAATAAAATTCCTCTTGCAGGAAATTCTCCAGAGGGGCTTAAAGGGGAAGAAATCTCCATGAGGGTTCCCTGTGAGTTTTTTTCTCCAGTTATTCCATTGATGAAACAAACTGGGCTTTTCAGCCCCATGGAGAGGCTTTGGGGCAAGCCCGTTAGACAGCTTCCAAGAGGCCAGTGCCACAAAAAGGCTCTGTGCTGTACCTCCATGGCAGCTCTGCAGTACCACTGGCCTTACACCACCATACACACACACTCCTTGACAGTATGGCTCCAATGGGGCTTCTGCAGGGCTTAATTTGTGCCAGAGCTGAGCCCCGGCACCTCTAGGTTTGGCAGTTCATAGCCCCAGCACTTCTGGGATTGCTGCATCAGTTATGAATGTAAAAATAATTGCTTGTGCCCCGGCACCTAACTGCATGAGCTCCAACACCTCTTTCATTACAAATTAAGCACTGGGCTTCTGCAGTATGCATCCAGTGAAGCAAAATTACCCCCTGCTGTGGGGGAACGAGTGGAGCACTCTGATGTAATACACACTTTCCACCCTCAGTTCTATAGGGCCAATGTGAGAGATAATCTGCATCCTCCACCCTCACCATTCTGCCCACTGCCCTTTCACTTGGATCCCTGGATATGCAGAGTGCTCTCCATGGGCTCAGGGGAAGGGGTGATGGTGCCATGGATGGTGCCATGGATGTGCCCGAAACCTCTTTCTGTGAATAAAGGGGAGCTATGCATGTGTACCTCATTAAGGGTGCTTATTAATAACTTGGTAATAACTGTATTCTGGTTAGGGGTTAAAGTAAGGTGAGGGGCACAGGGCAGCATAGCGCCTCCACAGCAAAGAGCAGAAAGAACTGTCCCTGGCTTGGGTAAATAGCGCTCCCCAACAACTCCTCTTTCTCTTTGGCTGGTTTGAGGAGAGCTTTTCCACCTGTTCCAGTCTACTTTAACCACTGATTCTAGATTAAGAAACACCATAAACATCATTCTCAGTTTAGCTAGCCAAACATAGAGGAGTTATTCTGTAAAGAAGCAGCACTGTTTGTTTCAAAGTAACCCTAAGAGCATCCAGGACGGTAATAAACAGGATTAGAACTGGACTGGAGATTCACCTTCTTTTACTTTCCCTGTACAGGATTATTAGGGCGTTTGTTAGCTAACTTCATGTTGTTTATTTTTGTGAATGTTTGTTCCTGTTTTGTAGCCGGTTATATTAGATATTTGAATGCTTCAGATATAATTTTTAGTGTAGCACAAGAGTCAGGTTGGTTGATCTCATATGAATAAAGGGATGACTCTCCTTACATGAGCATTTTCGGGTACTTTTAATTACTCTAAAACCACATTTTAAAATTTGAAATTATATAAAGCTGTGTCTGATCAGTATATCGTGAAATCCTTTGATTTATTACAGCTTATTTTGATCTGGTTTTCTAACAGCATGTACTGATATCAAGCAATGGGCCTCTCTTTCATTACTGAACAAGCACCTCCAAGCTTGAGGTGCTGATGTAAAGAAAAAGCACTCTTTGAGGCTACTGATGTAGCATGCCTAGCCTAATGTCAAGGTAAGGTCCTCTGTGAGGTAATTAGCTCAGTCAGTTTAGCATGTGGGGCTGAGACCAGGCACAGACCTGATTGGGGGTTCAGGACCAATAGGTTGCTGAGATAAGGCACTGGTCTTTATGAACTGACTAGCTCAGAGTCTAACTTGCTGGTGGGATATTAGTCAAGAGACTGCTGTGAAGTCAGGGGCTTATAAACACTAGCTCATTCAAAGGAACAGGTTTTTCTAAGGTCAGTGGTTCAGAACATCTACAGTGCTTGGCTTATGCCAAGGCACAGGTATTTGGGAGATCATGAATTCACTAGTACTTGTACCTTGCTGATCTAATATTGAAATACAGGTCTCCTGTGAGGTTATGGATTGAACACCGCTCCCTTGTTTGTCTGGCATGACTAGCTTGGCCCCTCTTTCTGGGCTGATTTTAAGGCAAAGGTGTCAGTGAGGACTTGAATTCAGTATATCTGGCTTGCTGGGATGATGTCAAAAGATCATCTTCGAAGTCACCGGCTTAGTAACTTTAGCATATTGGGCTAAATTAAAGGGACGTCACGCTGTAAAGTTCCCAGCTCAACAGTTGTAGCCTGCTGGTCTGATGTCAAGGCACAGGCCTTCGTGAACTCAGTGGGCTAAGTTAAATGAACGCTCTGTGACATCACTGGCTTGGCACTCCTAGATTTCTTGTCTAATACCAAGAGGCAGGCATCTGTGCACCCCCTGGCTCAGCACTACTGCTTTAGTGGGACTATGCCAAAGCACAGACTTTTATGTGCTCATTGGCCTGATGTGAGGGCCATACACTTTAGCTTACTGGTCTAATGTCAAATGAGAGACTTCTGTGAGGTCAGTTGCCAAGCGTCATTAATTTGCTTGTCTGATTTCCAGACCAGTATTTCTGTGGGGCCTGCGGTTTGGCTCCTCTAGCTTGCTGTGTTGATGTCAAGTAGCAGACCTTGATGAGATCACTGGTTCAGCAGTGCTTGTCTCTGTGATACTACTGGTTTAGCTGAAATAAACAGTTACACAGTGATGGCTTAAAGAAATATCAGAGTTAGATCCCAGTCTGAGACCCAACTGGCAATTTAGTGAAGAAATTAATGAGAAGCTGGATATTTTGTGAGGAGAGACTAAATCTGTTCCCGTTTACATTGTTTTCCTCTGTGACAGTATCATTACTATTATTCATTGAGCATCAAAGTGTGCTTAGAGCTGTACAAGCATTGTCCCTGTCCCAGTGACCTTACAGTCTAGTTAGAAACAGAACAGTTCAGAACTATATGACATGCAGAGCGCTGGTATAAGATCAAGTGGCTAAGAAAATGTGAATGTCTTTGAATGACTGCACAAAAGTAACATGTTTTTTAAAAGAGAGATCTGAAGGAGAAAAAGGTGTGTTCATTCAGCAGAGAAGAGGGATGTCCCCACATAAGGGATGCCTTAGGAGGATACACAAAGCTGACAATGGAAGGAGGATAGAGGAAGCTGCTTAGGGAAACCAAAGGGAAACAATATTAAGAAAAGTCTAGTATTCTCTAAGCTTCTTCCGCACAGTAGGATTAGTCCAGTTCAGTTCACTGATTAAGAGTCATGCACTGATTATATAACAAAAGCAGTCTGTGGTTAGTCACCTCTTTCTTTCTTTCTTTCTTTCTTTCTTTCTTTCTTTCTTTCTTTCTTTCTTTCTTTCTTTCCTTCCATTAGAGGCTCACAGTATTTTACTGTGTGTATCCTAAGGGATTTTTAAGGAGGATTGAGAACTGCATTTGTGTCATATGGAGGCTATATGCTAATTACCAGTCTGACAGGATATAATAACAATACAAGTGCACCACTGAAAGAAAAAAAAACGAGAAGAATATGCAATTATTTTACAAAACAGTTTCTTTCCTTGAGGAAGAAATCTGCACATTTACCATCTGCGACAAAGTAGATGTTGAACTGTATAAGTGAATTACCCCCAGTTCTGTATACATGTATATATGGAAAAGGATGAACTTGAAATGACATTAAGCAATTTTGTTTTTGCAAGAAAAGAATAGAAAAGGTACTGAACTGCAAAGATGCATTTCCCTCTCTTTCAGAAGCCTAATTCAGGTTGATAAATGAAACATGATGTAAAGCAGAAATACTGTATAGACCTTCTGTGAAAATGTTTGTTATCTGCACAAAGCTTTCAGTTTCTTCATAGTACATGCAAGATGGAAACCTATAATATACTGAAAGAAAAAAATTATGAGCTAGACTGTCAGTATTAGCAACATGTTTTGACAGAAGTTTATTTGCATAAAAAGAGGACATTTCAAAAATATTAAAGGAATGCATTCTACCAACAAAAGTCAGAACATTATTTAAAGTTAAAGCTCTGCTTTTAACTAACACCATAGTGAGCACAGATTGCAGGAGTTCTAGTCTTCACTCTTCTCACAGTTGGTTCCAGAACAGTGAGTGATCTCACACTCTGTGGATGTAGCTTTCTTCATTTTAGTCCTTCAAATAAGTGCAAAAAGACTGCAAATGAAACTTTATTACTCACCTGTCTTGATCAGTCATAGGTCCCCAGAAAACTCTTAAGTCAAGCCCTGTATAATCATATATCATCGCGTCTGTATTCCAGCAGGAACTGAAGCCAGATCTTCTAAGTTTCAGTCCAGTGCCTTAACCACTAGACTATTCTTCCAGCTTGGTTTTAATTAATTACATAGTAAGTAATACGCTTAGATCAGTACATACCAGAAGAATCTGTATAGCATATAAAACCACGTTACAGCTATAAGTACAATGATATTTTCCCTCTCTATATAATTTCATATACCTAACTTCTTATTGTAGCTGTGTCATTTGATGTCTTCTTCACAAAGGAGGGTATCATCATCCGAATTTGCTAATATCCCCTAGAATGTTTCAGCTGGACTACAGTCTTTTTGAAAGACCTTAGAAACTTACATGTACATAAGAGTCATTAGCTTCAGTATCAAGGGAAAGTGCTAATGTCACCAATTCACAGCTGCTGGTTAACAAAATTCCAGTTGCCTCTGAACTGTACATCCCATTCTACACAAAGTGACAGTCACTAATAACATGTTTGCATTACAAATTATTGGTATGATCTGTTGCTCCTTTTCCTTCCCATCTCCCTTTTTTGAGTAGGATTTCCAAGCTAGTAATCATTTTAATTAGGTTAGGTAGCAAGATCTTGAAGCATCAAATTACCTTTGAATCACAGCAGAAAGTTTGCAGAGATAATTCCTTTCTGGCATTGCCATTTTTCTTTTTCCTCTCCATATTGAAGGAGACTTACATGATACCACAAGATGGATCAGAACTGATCTCTATTGACTGATGGTATAAGCCCTGGAAATCTCATGTAGCTCAACAGTCAAAATTAACTATTTGACTCCTATGTCAAATATTTTAAGAACTTAACCTTCTTTGTATTTACCAGTTCCCATGCATTTTATCTTCAGAGTAAAGTTCTGTAGCATAGAATATGTTACCATTTGTCTTGCTACAGCTCATGCCATTAATAAAACTTTAAGAGAAGCTAAGAATTATTTAGAGAAACATCACAACACATAATGACTAGATTAGTCCACAAGGATCAAGTCATTATTGAAATATGCTCATGCTGTAATAATTAACAAGTCTTATTTTCCCCCTGTAAAGGTGAAAAGGGCTTCAGCAGCCGAAAACTCAGAGACCCATTTTGTCATTTTCTTGGTGCCCTCAACTAGGACCAATCAATGGTTCCCAGTCCTGAGCCCTGTTAGTGAGGGCCAATCAGTGAGAGCTGAACATTCAGCACTTCACAACTTCAGTCCCAAATAGCTTTTGTCATAATTGTATATTATTTCCTTTTTCTGCCAGGTAAGCACTTTCTTCAGCAGCATTTGCAATGAGTGATTTTGTTACCTGCCCTTGAGTCCAGGTCTTTTTCATATAGCAATTCCAAATAATGAGAATGAGTTTTAGATTGCAAGCTTGTTTGGCAGGGACTGTCATGGGTTTACTACATGCCAGACTGCAAGCGGGTGGTGCTTGAGAAAGGGAAGGTGTACGGAAAGTGAAAGGAATTGTTCTTGTGCACTCTGTCTCCAGGACTATGGAGATAGGCACTGCTGTGTGAGGGCTCAAGCTATATAAAACAGTTGGATTTTTAAGACAATGCTGGTTCACATCCTTTGTCTTTCAGCCTTGGTGTTACAATATATTTGTACAATGTCTAGCAGAATGGATTCCCAACTTGGCTTAGGCTTCTAAATATTACAGTATTGCCAACTCCAGACATTCAAATATCATGGAGCATGGCCCTCAAAATCATGCGATTGGCTTAAAATCACAAGATATGAATAAAAGAAAAGGACCTTGGAGATTAACAAATTTATTTGAGCATAAGCTTTCATGAGCTATAGCTCACTTCATTGGATGCATTCAGGGGAAAATACAGTGGGGAGATTTATATACATAGAGAACATGAAACAATGGTTGTTACCCTACACACTGTAACCAGAGAGCTATTACCAGCAGGAGAGCGGGGGGGGGGGGCGGGGGTGCATTTCCAGCAGTTGACAAGAACGTCTGAGGAACAGTGGGGGGAGGAGGGGAATAAACATGGGGAAATAGTTTTACTTTGTGTAATGACCCATCCACTCCCAGTCTCTATTCAAGCCTAAGTTAATTGTATCCAGTTTGCAAATTAATTCCAATTCAGCAGTCTCTCGTTGGAGACTGTTTTTGAAGTTTTTTTGTTGAAGTATTGCCACAAATAATAAATGTCAGGTTCTTTTTATTTGCCTTCTGGCTTTTGAGCCTTTAGAAGGAATGTGCTTCATGTTATCAAACTTTTCTCTACAATTGTGAGGGCTAGAAACGTATCTCTTTCTTAAAGAAAGAAAAAGAAAGAAAGAAAGAAAGTGGAGATTCTTTTGCAAAATCATAATTACAGCTGCTGGTCTTTAAAACACTAAAAAATTGTGAGACTTAAGATGAAATCATGAGAGTTGGTAATACTGGCATTACCAAAATATATATATGATAAATACAAATATTTGCTGTTTTGGCAGTGGTCAGGTAAAACACCATGAAAACAGACACTTGAAATATTTTTGCTTGGATGGAAAGGTCATTAGGAGGGTGTGATGGGGTAGTATTCCCCATTAAGAGTAGAGGGGCATAGCTATCAGCCCACCCCATTGTCACCTGGGCTGGCCCTTTGAGATCGTTTTGGGGAGGAGCAGATGTATGCCTTAGAAATGGGAGGTATTGGAAAAGAGGAAGTGGTCCTGGGAACAAGTAGAGTTTGAGAGAATGTCAGTTACTGTTTCTTCAAGGGACCATGTCCAGGAGCCTTGCAGAGTGAGCAGGATATGGCTTCCCTCTCACCCAACCGACTGAGGATGAGCTGGGTGCCTCATAACAGGGCAGACACCAAAAGAAGGCTGAGCTGCTGAATCCTCTGAGGACAAACTGGGGCCAGCTGAAGGACAAGCTGGCTAAGGCCCTACAGCTGGCCTAAGTTACAACCCAGCTTCAAGGAAGAGAGCTGGGGACTCCAGTCTTAAGAAAGAGTGAGTGTTTAAAGTACAATGTCAGCTCCAGGAAGGGAACTTGGGGGGAGGGGCTCTTGAACAGCATCAAGAAAGCCAACCAGAACTCTTACATGGACCCCAGAGTACACCTGAATGGGGGTGACTAACAGTGAGTTTCACTGGGTAGAAAGACTTGTTTTGAACCATTGTAATCTGCATAATTCTTTGAAAGAACCCACAAGGGCACTGAGTGCAATGCATCTGTAGGGACATGAGGGACCACAAAGGGCTATGTTGTATGGCAGTGCCCCATGACAGAGAGCTGCAGCTGCTGGTACATCTAAGTATAGAGACAATGGGGTAAAAGCTGAACTCCAATGAAGCCAATGGCAAAACTCCCATAGACTACAGCAGGGCCAGGATTTCATCTAGTAAAGTTAGAGGATCAGGTAGCCAGGTTTCTTCCCCACAAAAGACCAGGGTCTTGACCCTGCCTTTAGATCTACCATGCATCAGAATGTCTCTATACATCATACAAGAAAGTGGCTCCAACACTTTCTTATGCAAGGTATTCACAAAATTTTTTCCAAAGATGTAAAATTAGATCTGTGGAGGTGAAAACTACAAGTGTGGGACAGGCAGCAAATAAAATTGGAGGGAATTAATTTCCGAATCCAGCTGGTGAAATCAAGGCATCCTTAATTTGCATTTTAGCCCTGTTCTTTATGATTAACCTGTCTCATCCTCCCCTGTTGTAAAAAATTATAAAATGTTATATCACTGTATATACAATAAGTTGTTACTATCGCCTCATTTCTTGCTCCAGAGAAAGGGAAGGGCTTTCTCTTTTAAATTACTAAAATTGCAAAGGTGAATTTTAAACCATTTGTTCTTTAAACAAATAGGTGTCTTTAAGGAGACATGTTTATTTAATTAGAAAGCTGCATTACTGAAGCATTACAGAGATATTTTCTATGGGTTCTGCAAAAATGTTAATAAATATGGCAATATATAGGGATTTCAATGGCTATATTGGACCAAATTGGTATGATGTGCTATAATCTTTACCTTCCCAGACATACTTTTACACAATCTGAAATAGAACCAACTCTGATAAAGGAAATGAGCTGCAGAGAGATTGTCAAGGTTCCTTTCTCATTCTGAACTCTAGGGTACAGATGTGGGTACCTGCATGAAAGACCCCGAAGCTTATTCTTACCAGCTTAGGTTAAAAGCTGCCACCACCAAAGTGTTACACAAAGAACAGGGGAAGTGCCCGCTTGGAAACATCTCCCCTGAAAAATATCCCCCCAAGCACTACACCCGCTTTCCTGGGGAATGCTTGATACAAATCCTCACCAATTTGCATAGGTGAACACAGACCAAACCCTTGGATCTTAGAACAATGAAAAAAAGCAATCAGGTTCTTAAAAGAAGAATTTTAATTAAAGAGAAAGTAAAAGAATCACCTCTGTAAAATCAGGATGGTAAATACCTTATAGGGTAATCAGATTCAAAACATAGAGAATCCCTCTAGGTAAAACCTTAAGTTACAAAAAGACACAACAACAGGAATATACATTCCATTCAGCACAACTATTTTATCAGCCATTTAAACAAAACAGAATTTAACGCATATCTAACTAGATTGCTTACTAACTCTTTACAGGAGTTCTGACCTGCATTCCTGCTCTGGTCCCAGCAAAAGCATCACAGACAGAGAGGACCCTTTGTTCCCTCCACCCCCGCCGCCCCCCAGCTTTGAAAGTATCTTGTCTCCTCATTGGTCATTTTGGTCAGGTGCCAGTGAGGTTATCTTAGCTTCTTAACCCTTTACAGGTGAAAGGGTTTTTCCCCTGGCCAGGAGGGATTTAAAGGTGTTTACCCTTCCCTTTATATTTATGACAGAGATGAACACACAAAGAGTACAAGGTTATTAATTGGAAAGGCCAGGATTTGGCCCTGAGTGGCATGTCCATTCTCTGATACTTTAAGATTAAGAAGGGATAGGTTGGCTTAAATGACAGCCAACCTAAATCTTCAGGCAAAACTCAAACCCTCACCCAATCTAAAAATGTTTGAAATTTAAGTAGGATTTGACTAATTCCCTCTTTAACACCATTATTCTTTAGTCACATACACCTCTATGCTTCACACCAAATCCTATTTGCCTTAAACACATGGATAATCTTGCTGACTTCAAGAAGGTGTAAAGCGAACAGGATTTGGTTCTTCATCAATATGACTGCAAGAGGAGAGGATAAAATACCATAAGAATGACATTTCTTGTCGTATTTCCAGTTCAATCAGAAGCTGGAAATCTTGCAGTAAAGCTAAGGATAAAATACCATAAGAATGACATTTCTTGTAGTATTTCCAGTTCAATCAGAAGCTGGAAATCTTGCAGTAAAGCTAATTCTAGTGATGTTTCAAGTTGAATGTTGAACTGAATAAGTAGAGATATCTGAATAAAGTTCAGAAAAACATTCAAATATCTGAACAACACAACTTCCTGTTCTACTCAGAGGTTTACCCATCACTACTTGAGGCTCCTCCTGTGTCAGGGTAGAAAAGAATACTAATGCAACTTGACCTTACCAGTAGGGATGCTTACAAATCTAAATAATGACTCTCATAACTATCAGACCCTTGATTAGAAATGAAAATGAGATAATCCTTATGAGCATCCATCCAGATAATCATGCAATGTATTCTGCTTTTATAAACTGTACTAGATTTGATTAATATGATTTTATCCTGTCTCGGCGTGGGGGGATAGACTAGATGACCTCGTAAGGCCCCTCTTAGCTTGCATTTTTATGATCTGTGATCTCAGACATAATATCCAACATCTATGCTCCACTTGTTGGGCATAGATAATACTTATTAGTTGTAACAGGAGTGACCCTTACAAAATAAGGGCCAGATTGTGACTTCAGTAGGACTACTCAAGTAGAAAGGTGCTACTCAGTCTAAGTAAGGAGGAGTAATGTCTTAGCCCTTAGAACAGAACATTCCTCACGGGCCAGACTTTCAAAATATCTCTGAGTTCTGTGTGTGGGCATTCAGACTTACATGCCAGAATTTCCAAATGCCAGTTTGAGGGTCTTGATGTGGAAATGGGTACCTGACCTTAAGCACTCAAGGTTGAAAATATGCCTTTCATCTGCAAACAAAGGTTTGGGTTTAAATTTTCAAAGGGTACTTCTGTTTTTCTATTACAGCTGATCTAGGAGCTTTCCTTACCAAATGCCTGTCGTTGAAAGGTTTTAATACTTCTGATACTTGTACCTGATGGGGGAAAATATCATTTGACAGTATCCCCTATTTGAAGATTAGCTCATCAGTAAGCAACATAACTGATGATAAATGATTGCAGGATCCTAGGATAATAGGACAGAACAATAATTCTGTTCATACGGAAAATGACAGGTGCACCAAATTCAAGGATGCCCTCTACTTAGGAAACACAAATGATATGTTGAAATGTACTAAAGGCCAGATGCATCAGCTACAGAGCCACACTCAAGTGCTTAGCAGAAAGCTATTCTTTCCATCTTCCTCTCCCAGACTTTAAAGCAGAGGTGGGCAAACTACAGCCCACGGGCCACATCCGGCCCGTGGGACCGTCCTGCCCGGCCCCTGAGCTCCTGGCCTGGGAGGGTCGTCCCCGGCCCCTCCCCTGCTGTCCCCCCTCCCCCACGGCCACGCCACCACTCAGGCAGCGGGGCTGCGAGCTTCTGCCTCTCTGAGTGGTATGGTAAGGGGCGGCGGCGGTGTGCACGCATGCGCAGCAGAGGGGGGGTGGGGTTGGGTAGGAGGTTCCAGGGGGCAGTCAGGGGACAGGGAGAAGGGGACGGTTGGATGGGGTGGAGGTTCTGGGGCAGTCAGGGGTCGGGGAACAGCAGGGGTTGGCTAGGGCATGGGAGTCCTGGGGGCCTGTCAGGGGGCAGGGGTGTGGATAGGTCAGGGCAGTCAGGGGACAGGCAGCAGGGGGGGTTGGATAGGGGGTGAGTCTCGGGGGGGGGTGCAGTTTGGGGCAGGGGTCCCAGGAGGGGGCGGTCAGGGGACAAGGAGCTGGTGGGGTTGGATGGGTCGGGGTTTCTGAGGGGGACCGTCGGGAGGTGGGAAGTGGGAGGAGGTGAATGGGGGGCGGGGGCCAGGCTGTTTGGGGGGCACAGCATTCCCTACCCAGCCCTCAATACAGTTTCACACCCCGATGTGGCCTTTGGGCCAAAAAGTTTGCCCACCCCTGCTTTAAAGCATCCTGAGATGACTGCAAGGAAAAAAAGATTTCTACTGTTTTCATTACACTTTTTCTCTTGCGTGTCAACATTATGTCATCCCAGGTGGTCTGCCAATGAAATAATACTAATAAAAGGTAATAAATAATAAAAAAAAATAACTAATAAAATAATACTAATTTAATTTTTTAGATCTAGAGGTTACAAAATGACTGGATTTCAAATTGCAAAAATGGAAATATGTTTTTATCTGCAAGACATTAAACTGTTCCATTCTTTAGCTTATATATTTAAACTACACAAAACCTATGCTAAAAGAACAGTATTGAGGTTGCAAAATCAAGCACTCAAAAGTCAGGTGATGTCAGAATTAAGGTTGCCTGTGCCACCTTAATTCTGAGAGAGGCTGAGGGAACTGGGATTGTTTAGTCTGCGGAAGAGAAGAATGAGGGGGGATTTGATAGCTGCTTTCAACTACCTGAAAGGGGGTTCCAAAGAGGATGGATCTAGACTGTTCTCAGTGATAGCAGATGACAGAACGAGGAGTAATGGTGTCAAGTTGCAGTGGGGGAGGTTTAGGTTGGATATTAGGAAAAACGTTTTCACTAGGAGGGTGGTGAAACACTGGAATGCATTACTTAGGGAGGTGGTGGAATCTCCTTCCTTAGAAGTTTTTAAGGTCAGGCTTGACAAAACCCTGGCTGGGATGATTTAGTTGGGGATTGGTCCTGCTTTGAGCAGGGGGTTGGACTAGATGACCTCCTGAGGTCCCTTCCAACCCTGATAGTCTATGATTCTATGATATGGTTGCCTTTGTGCATATGTATCATGATACAGTCTTTAGTCACATGATCACATACTTTTTTCCACTTACAATAGCTTTTATTCAGTATTTTGAATCTTCAGGGCACTTTGATAACATTTTCAGACTCTACTGCCTAAAATTAGGTGCCTAAATTGAAATTTAGCTGAATATTCCAGGACACATTTATGCATATCTTCTAACTTTAATCACATTAGCAGTCCGACTGAGTTGTGACTCTCCAAACTGGTCTTAAAGTTCTGTAAATCATGCTTCTCTCTAACCCATAATATTGGATGAACTTCAAAAGGTTTGGAGGTTCAGTTTGAATAAGCATCCTATAATTCTGTGTTCTTATTCAAACTACTTTGGTTTGGGATAAAGACAGACAGTGACAAAAGTAGTTTCTGTACTGCATGTTCCAGTACTGTAATTTTGTTTTAAGATTGGTGGAATGATCAGAACAAGAACAGAAGTTAACTACGTTTTTTAATTTTGCCAAAAGCTCAGGTTCTTTCAAATTTTAGCTCAAAGGTAGGATTGCTGCTTAATTTATTGTTATAATTATAGTGGCATCTGTACGATCTCTCCAAAATCATTATTTTTATTTATATGTATTATTGTAGTACCTAGAATGCATGAACAAACTCATCACGCAAGGCATTGTACAGATGCAGAACAAAAAGATGTCTCTGCTTCTAAGAATTTACAATCCAAGTGTGGTATTATGCCCCATATTCTTCATAGTAATATTATTATGATATGAGTATGTCATAATTATGATGTATTTTGTGCAAGGGAAGGCATGTGAGATATCATTGAAAAGGTTATGATTTACTGAATATGATTATCCTACTTGTATGCATGTATCATTCTGGTATCTGAAGTTAGGAATATTGTCCATGCATCTATTACAAATGCGTTTCACCTGGGGAACGCCCACTAGACAGAATGCAATCAGTCTAAATGGCTGGCTGGGAAGGGCCATTAGGGAAAACAGTAGATCTTAGAAGATGCTAATCTCCCACCGGAGAGCCACCCTGAGGACACTACAGTCTCTGACTCATGTTTGCTATGGCCCTACAGAGACATGTGACCAAGTCACAGGTACTGGACTCCATCATAGATTCATAGATATTAAGGTCAGAAGGGACCATTATGATCATTTAGTCTGACCTCCTGCACAATGCAGGCCATAGAATCTCACCCACCCACTCCTGCGATAAACCTCTCACCTATGTCTGAGCTACTGAAGTCCTCAAATCACGCTTTAAAGACTTCAAGGTGCAGAGAATCCTCCAGAAGTGACCCATGCGCCATGCTACAGAGGAAGGCGAAAAACCCCTAGGGCCTCTTCCAATCTGCCCTGGAGGAAAATTCCTTCCCGACCCCAAATATGGCGATCAGCTGAACTCTGAGCATATGGGCAAGATTCACCAGCCAGATACCCAGGACAGAATTGTTTGTAGTAACTCAGATCCCATCCCATCTAACATCCCATCACAGGCCATTGGGCCTATTTACCATGAATATTTAAAGATCAATTAATTGCCAAAATCATGTTATCCCATCATACCATCTCCTTCATAAACTTATCGGGTTTAATCTTGAAGCCAGATAGGTCTTTTGCCCCCACTGCTTCCCTTGGAAGGCTATTCCAGAACTTCACTCCTCTGATGCTTATAAACCTTCATCTAAATTCAAGTCTAAACTTCCCGATGGCCAGTTTATATCCATTTGTTCTTGTGTCCACATTGGTACTGAGTTTAAATAATTCCTCTCCCTCTCCGGTATTTATCCCTCTGATATATTTATAGAGAGCAATCATATCTCCCCTCAACCTTCTTTTGGTTAGGCTAAACAAGCCAAGCTCTTTGAGTCTCCCTTCATAAGACAAGTTTTCCATTCCTCGGATCATCCTAGTAGCCCTTCTCTGTACCTCTTACAGTTTGAATTTATCCTTCTTAAACATGGGAGACCAGAACTGCACATAGTATTCCGGGTGAGGTCTCACCAGTGCCTTGTATAACAGTACTAACACCTCCTTATCTCTACTGGAAGTACCTCACCTGATGCATCCCAAGACCGCATTAACTTTTTTTCACGGCCATATCATATTGGTGGCTCATAGTCATCCTGTGGTCAACCAATAGTCCAAGGTCCTTCTCCTCCTCCGTTACTTCTAATTGATGCGTCCCCAGCTTATAACTAAAATTCTTGTTATTAATCCCTAAATGCATGACCTTACACTTCTCACTATTAAATTTCATCCAATTACTATTACTCCAGTTTACAAGGTCATCCAGATCCTCCTGTATGATATCCCGGTCCTTCTCTAAATTGGCAATACCTCCCAGCTTTGTATCATCCGCAAACTTTATTAGCACACTCCCACTTTTTGTGCCGAGGTCAGTAATAAAAAGATTAAATAAGATTGGTCCCAAAACCGATCCCTGAGGAACTCCACTGGTAACCTCCTTCCAGCCTGACAGTTCACCTTTCAGTATGACCCGCTGTAGTCTCCCTTTTAACCAATTCCTTGTCCACCTTTCAATTTTCATATTGATCCCTATCTTTTCCAATTTAACTAATAATTCCCCAAGTGGCACCATATCAAACGCCTTACTGAAATCTAGGTAAATTAGATCCACTGCGTTTCCTTTGTCTAAAAAATCTGTTACTTTCTCAAAGAAGGAGATCAGGTTGGTTTGGCATGATCTACCTTTTGTAAAACCATGTTGTATTTTGTCCCATTTACCATTGACCCTTATGTCCTTAACTACTTTCTCCTTCAAATTTCTTTTCAAGACCTTGCATACTACAGATGTCAAACTAACAGGCCTATAGTTACCCAGATCACTTTTTTTCCCCTTTCTTAAAAATAGGAAATAATCATAGAATACTAGTGTTTTCCACTGAAAGGCGTGGAACTAAAGTTGGAAACAAAGAGTTCCTGCCATTTGCAAAAGCTGTTAAAGGCAGGGAAGTGACATCATCGTGGTTCTTCACTGACTCCCCACCCAAAGAAGACACTTGGAAACACCTGAGAAAAAAGGACCTGGGGTTTTAAGCTGCAAGCAAGTGCAGGTTGCCCACAGGAATCTCTGCAAACTGCCTAAATCAACAATTAGGGTGAGCATTTGCTACTCATAGCCAATCTCTTTAGTATATTAAGCTTAGATTGCATTTTTGTTTATTTGTGAGGTAATCTGCTTTGATGTGTTTGCAATCCCTTATAATAACTTAAAATCTAACTTTTGTAGTAGGTAAATTTCATGAGCTTACGCTGTACAGTTCTCTGTGCAGGGCAAGACAGTATAATTTTGGGTGCATGCCTTAGGAACTGGGAGGTGCCTTAGCTGAGCCTTCCCATGCAGAGCTGATCTCAGTATTTGTGTGTAGCTGCAGCTGGGTGTGTCCCTACCTGTGTGTGTGCTGGAGGGGGCTTGAGGGCCTCTCACAGCAGTACAATGTAAAGGGAGCCCTGGCTGGTGAGTCAGACGGGCTGAGTGGTACTCCAGTTCCAAGTGGCACCCTGGGGGGAACCTGTCACACCGAGTACAAGACAAGAGACGATAGACAGATAGATAAACACAGATCAGTGGGGGAGTACAAGTAAACAGCGAGACAATAATGGTCACCAGGACAAGCTAGGGCAGTGGGGGGCAACCTGTGGCCCGTCAGGGTAATTCGCTGGTGGATTTGCTGGTGGACTGTTTGTTTACATTTGTATGGCTGCCCACAGCTCCCAGTGGCCTCAGTTTGCTGTTCCCGGCCAATAGGAGCTGCAGGAAGTAGCGGACAGAACATCCCTGTGGCCCGCACCGCTTCCCGCAGCTCCTATTAGCCGGGAAAGGCGAACCACGGCCACTGGGAGCTGCGGGCGGCCGTGCAAATGTAAACAAACTGTCTGGCAGCCCACCAGCGGATTACCCTGCTGGGCCGCATGCGGCCCACAGATTGCCCACCACTAAGCTAGGGGCTGAATAAAATGTAGTAAGAGATAGACCTTGCATCTGAGAGTTTTTACAATCTAATATACACAATTTACAGGAGTGAGATGAGAAAGTACATATAGTTAATTGTTTGATTTTGAATGAGACTGTAATGTCTACAAAGAGTAGATAGATAAAAGATCCAGTGGCAGATTTCGTAGGAGTAGGGGTTTGCCCAGTGTGCTGTATATTGGCTGCCAGACAGCCCCTGAGAGTGCTGAGTGTTTGTGTGCAATATATAGTTAGATTCTGCAAACTCCCATTAGAGCCAATGGGAATCTTGTGTGCATGGCTTTTTCAGGATCAGTCTCATAATTTTTGTAAAAGCACTTTGGGATCCTGTGGGATGAAAGCAAATAATGATCTTTATAAAATAGATGGCACTCAAATTACTGTAATATTCCCCAAAGCACATTTATGCCTACAACTGAGAGAAAAAGACTTTTGCAGGAAAGAGATAAATGGAAAGTTACTTTTCCTTTATTTTAGCTTGATGTGGGTATCAGTCTTTTGAACTAAGCCTTTCCTGGTTCTCACCAGATCTTGTTAGCTGTCTGCTTTAACAGACAAAGTGGCAGCACTACTGATTCAACTGCAATATATCTCCCCACTATGCAACCTGGCCCTGCTCTTCCCTACATGTTTCATCCAAATACACACTTTGAACGCTTGCATTCCTTCCCACTTTCCTCTCCATGCACACACTCACACCAACTAAAGACAATTGCTTTGCACCACATTGAAACTCTGATCCTCAATGGTTGCCAAAGAGTAATAACACAACTGAAGAGGGGTGTGTAAAGGAAAAGGTACAAAACTCATCTTTGCAGTCCCCTGATCTTGAGTTGGCTGCCTGTTGGGCCAATGGTTCTGAAGGCTGCTCTACCAATGGCCTTACAGGACTAACACAGTAACTAGAGATCAATGGGAGATAGGGATGCCTGGCCTCAGCCCATATCACTGACCATGCTTCCTGCCTGCAGAGAGAAACAAATCTACTTCATCAGCTTTACACCACCAGGGACGTGCAAGAAACTGCAATAATGGCCTGTGCTAATCTTCTGAGTATACCAGATTTTTCCAAAAGTCTGAGCGAACTGCCACATCTGTAAAGTGATTATGATAATACTGGCCTTTCCCACAAAAATATACTGAGCGTTAATTACTGCTTTTACAAAGCACTTTGGGGACCTTAGATAACTATTAACAATATCCATAATCCACAAAATAATATTGCAGCAGAAGCCAATTTAGTTTTTTTCCCCCCCTCATTTGTATTTGATTGCCATTTCTGGTTTTCAACTGATAAATGGCTTCCAAACTTGCTAACACAAATCCCTTCTAATGTGTTATTTGAAACCTTAAACATACGCAAGGCTTTGTGATTCCTGTGATAAATATCACTTATGAAATAGTAGCAATCCAACCATATTTGACCTGTTAAATAGATATAGTCAAAACTGCTTGCAATTACTGTGATACCCAACAATTCAAACCAATCTAGTTTTAAAGAAAAATTATGCATAAACTATGATCATAGTCTCCTGTGATTCTGATTCATGCGGTGCTGACAAACCCTCATAAAGGCAGATAAGCTGCATCAAGAACTAATTAAGAGCACAGTGTTTTATGCCTCCTTAGCACAACTCTTAGCCATGAAAATAAGTAACAGCATGCTGAAAATAACTAAAGCGACAAAATATGGAATTTGTCTATTATTCATACTCACAAGAGCTTAAATCGTGCCTCACATCTTTCCTCAGCTTCAATTACTCCATGCATCTCTGGGGTGTGCATGCTAAAAATGAGCTATCGTCAGCAGGAAAAGAGCATTTCTTGTTTCTCCAACTATTTTGCTCTTGTTAACACATGATGAAGTGAAGATTTAGAAAAATAGGCTTAAATTATTCCTTATGGAAGCAACAGTAAAAATGTTCAGCTTCCCTTTGCCATGTGTTCATTTCAATTTATTGATTTTTTCATACAAACAAGTTATGTGATCTTAAGAGAAGGATATGATACCTGGTCAATCAGTTAACCTGGGATCATCTCAGGCTGACTGGATGAAATCATAATGATCTGTATAACCACTTAGTACTAGATATACATATCAACTTCAGCTTTGCCTCAAATACTATTGGAGAGATGGTAGGTCTATGTTATTTGTAGGAGTAACACTTTCTAAAGATAGAACCTGAACTGGTGTAATAGCTCCATTGACTATGCCGATTTACACCAGGAAAAGGATCTGGTCTCAAATTTTGAGCATGAGGAGGAATATGACTGTGCTCCAGCAGGTAGTAACTGGCATGGTAACAAAATGTGTGCCCTGTACATAAATTGCTGACAATATTCTCATGTTCACTAGAATGTGAGTTGTCTGAGATGATGGGAGAAAATATGAAAGCTCTTGTTGAAAACTAGACTTTGATAAAACCTTAATAATAGCTAAGACCACTTTAAAAAAGTCACAAGTTGATTTGTATAGCAAGGCGCGTTACATTATGTTGGATCTTTTGCACATTTATTGAGAAATAAGAAAAATATTTTGCTCTTATATGGAACCTTCTTTCTGAATATCACAAAACAGTTTCCAAACATTAGGTCCATCAATGCCCCTGGAAATTACCATGAAACATAGATCACAGCAATGAAGCAAGTTGCACATGAGCATCTCAAGAACTGTTGTATATTCAAAGAAGGGTTACAAGAAAGCAGTTGAGAAACCCTCCACACAAAGAAGACCCCCTTCCCCCCCAACCTTTTTGCAGCATAATACTGTTTCTAAAGATAACTGTTTTTGTCCTGCATATGTTTAGGTAAGATAATTTTTAAAAATTATTTTCCAGTATTTTTCACTTCAAAGAAAATTTTACTCTTCCAGGGAAAGGATTGCCTATTGCAAGGAAAACTGTTCTAGTTAGTCTCTAAGGTGCCACAAGTACTCCTTTTCTTTTTGCAAATACAGACTAACATGGCTGCTACTCTGAAACCTGTTCTAGTTTTGTTTTTCTCTCCTTTCTTGGCGTCCACAACTGTCTTCACCCAGTTCTTTCCTACCTAGCTGACTGTTCCTTTAATGTTCCCATTGGTGGCTCTCCATCTTCCTTTCTTTTCCTACTACATAGCATCCCTCAGCATTCTGTCTTCACTCCCCTCAGCTTCCCACAAAATGACCACATCAACATCTATGGTTTCAGCATAGAGGGAGCTTATCCCTTCTATTCCACTAGCGTCTCAGGAGGATGTTAAATGACAGCTACTAAAGTTAGAAACTTTTAAAATAACAAGTCCAGATAACTTACATCCAAGGGTTTTAAAATAGCTGGCTGATGAGCTCAAAGTTAATTTTTAATAAATCTTGGAACACTGGGGAAATTCCAGAAGTTTGGAAGAAAACATATGCTATGTGAACATTTAAAAAAATAAATAGGATCACAGGCAAGATAATGGAGTGTCTGATATGGGACTCGATTTATAAATAAAGGAGGGTAATATAATATAATTGGTGCCAAACATCATAGGGCTTATGAAAAATCAATCTTGTCAAACTAACTTGATTTTTTTGATGAGATCACAAATTTGTTTAATAAAGGTAATAGTGTTGACATAATATATTTAGATATCTGTAAGACATTTGATTTGGTACCACACAACATTTTGATTAAAAAATTAGAACAACATAAAATTGACATGGCACACATTAAATGGGTTAAAAGCTGATTAACTGATACATCTCAAAATGTAATTGTAAGGGTGAATCATAATCAAATAGATGTATTTCTAGTGAAGTCCAGCAGGGATCAGTTCTTTGCCCTACAGTGTTTAAAATTTTTATTATTGAGCTAGAACAAAACATAACATCATCACTGATAAAGTGATGTTCAATGGCTCAATGTCTAGTTGGCAGCCGGTATCAAGTGGAGTGCCCCAGGGGTCAATCCTGGGGCAAGTTTTCTTCAACATCTTCATTAATGATCTGAATGATGGGATGGATTGCACCCTCAGTAAGTTCGCAGATGACACTAAAATGGGGGGAGAGGTAAATATGCTGGAGGGTAGGGATAGGGTCCAGAGTGCCTTAGACAAATTGGAGGATTGGGCCAAAAGAAATCTGATGAGGTTCAACAAGGACAACAGCAGAGTCCTGCACTTAGGATGGAAGAATCCCATGCACTGCTACAGGCTGGGAAAGACTGGCTAAGCAGCAGTTCTGCAGAAAAGGACCTGGGGA
The DNA here is from genome assembly GCF_965152235.1 of Eretmochelys imbricata. Taxonomy (NCBI): domain Eukaryota; kingdom Metazoa; phylum Chordata; order Testudines; family Cheloniidae; genus Eretmochelys; species Eretmochelys imbricata. The sequence goes on from NC_135579.1 coordinate 26,352,132, forward strand.
TTACAGTGGATGAGAAGCTGGATATGAATCAGCAGCGTGCCCTTGTTGCTAATGGCATATTGGGCTGCATTAGTAGGAGCACTGCCAGCAGATCCAGGGAAGTGATTATTCCCCTCTAATCGGCACTGGTGAGGCCACATCTGGAGTATTGCATCCAGTTCCCCCCCACACACACTACAGAAAGCATGTGGACAAATTGGAGAGAGTCTAGCGGAGGGCAATGAAAAATGATTAGGGGGTGGGGCACATGACTTATGAGGAGAGGCTGAGGGAACTGGGCTTATTTAGTCTGCAGAAGAGAAGAGTGAGGGGGGATTTGATAGCAGCCTTCAACTACCTGAAGGGGAGTTCCAAAGAGGATGGAGCTAGGCTGTTCTCAGTGGTAGCAGGTAACAGAACAAATAGCAATTGTCTCAAGTTGCAGTCGCAGAGGTCTAGGTTGGATATTAGGAAAAAGTATTTCAGTAGGAGGGTGGTGAAGCACTGGAATGGGGTACCTAGGGAGGTGATGAAATCTCCATCCTTTGAGGTTTTTAAGGCCTGGCTTGACAAAGCCCTGGCTGGGATGATTTAGTTGGGGTTGGTCCTGCTTTGAGCAGGGGGTTGGACTAGATGACCTCCTGAGGTCTTTTCCAACCCTAATCTTCTATGATTCTATGAAAGTTTGCAGATGACACAAAATTTGGAAGATTGGTATATAATGAAGAGGACAGTTAACTGGTACAGAGCGATCTGGATCACTTGGTAAGCTTGGCATAGGCAAACAATATGTGTTTTAATATAGCCAAATGTAAATGTATACATGTAGGAACAAATAATATAGGCTATACTTGCATGATGTGGGGCTTTATCCTTGGAAGCAGTGATTCTGAAAAAAGATTGTGAGCTCACGGTGGATAATCATCTGAACATGAGCTTCCAGTGCAATATTGTGACTTAATGTGATCCTTTGATACATAAACAGGGCAATTTTGAGGAGGAGTATATAGGTTATTTTACATCTGTATTTGGCACTGGTGCAACCATGGATGGAATATTCAGTTCAGTTCTGGTGCCCACAATTCAAGAAGAGTATTGTTAAATTGCAAAGGGTTCAGAGAAGAGCCACAAGAATGATTAAAAGATTAGAAAACATGTCTTAATAGTGATAAGCTAAATAGATTGATCTCTTTGAGTCTAACTAAGAGAAACTTAATGGTAACTTTGATTTCAGTCTATAAGTATCTACATGGGGGGTGGGATGTTTGATAATGGGTACTTCAGTCTAGCAGAGAAAGGTATAACATGATCCAGTGGCTGGAAGTAGAAGTTAGAAAAAATTCAAACTGGATATAAGGCATAAAAGTTTACAGTTAGGGCTAATTAACCATTGGAACAATTTGCATCATGTGGATTCTACATCACTGGCAATTTTTAACTCAAGATAGGAAGTTTTACTAAAACAGTGGCTCTCAATTCTACCAGACTAGTGTATCCCTTTGAAGAGTCTGATTTGTCTTGTGTACCCCCAAGTTTCATCTCACTTAAAAACAGCTTACTGTTATAAATGTACAAAATTATTTCAGCGCACTATTACTGAAAAATTGCTTATTTCTCATTTTTACTATATAATTATAAAACAAATCAATTGGAATATAAATATTGTACTTGCATGTCAGTGTATAGTATATAGAGCCATATAAACAAGTCATTGTATGAAATCTTAGTTTGTACTAACTTTGTTGGTGCATTTTATGTAGCCTTCTGTAAAACTAGGCAAATATCCAGATGATTCGATGTATCCCCTCAAAGTCCTCTGCATACCCTCAGGGGTACATGTACCCCTGGTTGAGAACCACTGTTCTAAAAGATAGCTCGGGGAAGTTCTGTAGCCTGTGCTATACAGAAAGTCAGACCAGATGATCACAATGGTCCCTCATGGCCTTGGGCTCTATGTATCTTTGCTAAGTTTAGCTTAGCTTCACTCTCATTGGGAACAATGGAAGCTGGCAGCAGTATTGAAAGAGGGCACCTTTACTGAGAGCAGCTGTGGCCTCAATGCAATTAAGAACAAAAGGTGATGGGAGTCATCTTGAAATAGAGCAATTCGTCAAGGAATTCTCTGTAGAAGAATGGTATTAATCAACTGCTGCTGAAGAAAATTTCAATTATGAAGACTAATGGCAAAAGATTTCAGTGAGGTTTAACTGTACAAAAAGTTTGAAGTGGCTGTATTATTTTGTTAAGATAATTCAGAAGATTGAATTGGGTACTTGGCTACTACATTTTTTAAAGAAGTCAATATTAATTAATTTTAATGCACAGTAATTAACCGGTTGACTTGTAAATTCTCAGAAAATTTGTTCTGCACTCAAAGAATAAGTGCTGCAATTTTGGGAAGGATATGCTGACTTTATATATAAGAAGTGGTAGAATCTATGCTGTAAGTGTGCAACTCAACTATGGAACTGTGACCAGTGCTTCACTGAAACCAAGCATAGTATCTTTCAAGTAGAATAATAAGTTGAAACAATTAGTTCATTTGATGGATATTCTTTCTTCCTTTCTTTGGTGGCCATTCCATGAATTGAACAGGTAACAATTTTCTTGTTCTTTGTTAAGAACATTTCTTGAATGTTTTCTGTGACTTGATATTTAAAATACAAAATTCAAGCTGTGTTACTTAAGTGTCCAGTCACATAATCCAAATGGTATTGTTCCAGTTCCTTGACCGGAAGAGCTAGACTCGTGTTGAGTGACTGGTACAAATGTTTTAAATTAGCTGTCCTTGAGTACTTGAACTTACAATATGCTCATCATGAACACCTGTGCTAATGAACTGAATACGCATGAAAAGTGATGCCAAATAGTTCAAATGTGAGTGAAGCAAATCCATTTAAAGATTTGAACAAATATTCACTTATTTCTTTTGCTGAATCTATTCATCTGTAATAGATTTACATCAAATGTAAGGGTCCAATTCTGAAGTCCTTATTTGCTCATAACTCCCATTTAAGGTCTTGATCTACGTCCACTCAAGTCAGTGGAAATCTTTAAGGGAAGTTGGATCAAGCCCAAAGTTAAGTAGGAATTGTATGCAAAAGGACTGAAGGTCAAGGTGCTGTTCACAGAAAAGGGTAAAGAAAAGGAGTAGATATTGTGACAGGGTCGGGCCAGATGGCTACAGAAGAGTGATAGAAGGCAGATATATTAGCCCCAGGTTAAGTAGATCCCTTTTCCCTGGGTAAGGTTACAGGGAAGGTTCCGGAACAATTAGGAACCTTCTGGAGACAATTAAGACAGACAGGCTGATTAGAACACCTGCAGCCAATCAAGAAGCTGCTAGAATCAATTAAGGCAGGCTAAACAGGGCACCTGGGTTTAAAAAGAAACTCACTTCCATTTGTGGTGTGCATATAAGGAGCTGGGAGCAAGAGGTGCTAGGAGCTGAGAGTGAGAATGCATACTGCTGGAGGACTGAGGAGTACAAGCATTATCAGACACCAGGAGGAAGGTCCTATGGTGAGGACAAAGAAGGTGTTGGGAGGAGGCCATGGGGAAGTAGCCCAGGGAGTTGTAGCTGCCTCACAGCTGTTCCAGGAGGCACTCTAGACAGCTGCATTCCACAGGGCCCTGGGCTGAAACCCGGAATAGAGGGCGGGCCCGGGTTCCCCCCAAACCTCCCAACTCCTGGTCAGACACAGGAGGAGTTGACCTGGACTGTGGGTTCACAAAAATGGGCAAACTAAGGGCTGCCGTGAAGCTCCAAGGCAAGCAAATCCGCCAATAAGCACAAGACCCACCAAGATAGAGGAGGAACTTTGTCACAATATATATTTCTCATGAAATGATACAGAGCAATAGATGGCTAATTACCTGTGGCTATCTCTGTATATTCTATGTTAAATATGTGTCTTCCTAAGCCTGCTGCTAGTGGGAATACATAGCTGGCCTGCATGGCTGGCCTGCAATATACTATATAACCAGTACTTCTATGCAAATGAAGCATATAATCCATGAACCAGTTCCCATTGGAGGCAAGAAAAAAATCATACTGGTTGACTTATAACATTTTTAATGAATTGAACTTAGATTTTAATTGTCCAATGACTGATTTTCATTTGGAGTACAAGTGCAAATACATTATGAATGTTTTCTATGAGCCTCACTGGTGTAGGGTTATTTGATGGTGAAATCCATTGGATCCTATTGTGTAGCACCCTTTTCTGATGTGTTTTCCCTGGATGAGCAAACTCCTTGCCTTGTTCCATTCTGTTTTATAGATTAGAGGGTATAACACTTTCACACCAGCAACTGAAACCCTGCATGGATTGTTAATGAGAATGAAAAAACGGCATCACCAACCTCAGGTCCCCCTGTCACAAAGAGAATGGGATTTACAGAAATATGTTGAGGGTACTTCCTATGGATGTGTGGCTGCATATTCTTGTTCTTCTTTGATTAATTGCTTCTGTTCCAGCCCTTTGGCTGGGTGGTTGAATCCCTTGGGAATTACATTCCCACAGATGTTACTAAGCATGGTACTCCAGCTCCTATACAAACACTTTACATGTTACTGCCAAGGTACATGCAAGCCAATCAGGACATCCAGAAGGCAATAATGAACTGGCAAGGCGGCAGCTTCATTTACCAATTTAAGCAAGATATGATCATAAAACATCTATGATTTAAAGATCAAACTACAAATCTTCAACTCCAATTTTATTTCCACCTTAATATAGGGTGAAAGCTGAGAATCCATCAAAAGTATACACGAATATCTAAAAGTCTTTGAAAGCACACACCTCAGAAAAATACTTGGTATTAAATGGAATTAATTTATAACAAATGACAACATTCATCAGAGTTCCAAAACCTCTTATCTACAAAGTTATCCTGACGAGAAGATAGAAATATCTGGGACAGGAACAGGTAAAAGGAGCCAATCAAAAGAATCCCTGTGTCAAGAAGTACTTAGGCAAGGAAAATTATGGGACTTGACAACACAGAGGACATGTAAAGAGTGGCCCAGGATAACGGTGAACCCTTGTTTATGCCCTAAGCGCTGTCTGACAATGCTGAAAGGATTCAGACAGGAGTGCTGGAACAATTTGTATAGCGGGGGTGCTGAGAGCCATTGAACCAAACTGTAAATCCTGTATATAATGCTGCAGCACCCCCTGCACTCTTAGTTCCAGGACCGATGGATTCAGAAGTGCACTTATGGAATTCAGTGGTTCAGAGTTCTAGTTTATGTACTTTATTGTTTATATATTCTGAAATGTATATGATCTGTCATGAGAAATGGCTATTATTCCCTTGGACATCTGTAGTTTGCTGTGGAAAAGCACCTCATATTTGTCTAGTTTAATAAACCAGACTTCAAAGAGGCCTGATTTTCACAGATTGAGAGTTCAGCCCTTTCTGAAAATCCAGGCCTTGTTAAGGTGTCTCAGGTTGGGCACCCCAAAACTGAAGCACCCCAAATCACTTTTGAATATATTGGCTAATGTGCTTTCAAATTTGTCAGAAACCTAACCAGTTCAGCTTGGAATTCAAAGGTGCACCACACAATGATGCACTGAACTTTTCAGACACTGACATCCAGAGAGTGATCTACTTCAGTAACATTTTCATTAATACAAATAATTTTGAAGAAAATATCGTATTGACGTTGAAACTCCTTGAACCAGAAATGGTTTATTCCAAGTGTATTTAATCTGTGACTATTGTTTCGTTCATCTCTAGTCAATATATATTTGATTCTTCAATTCTAAAACATTGTCAATGCCTAGATTAAGAAAATGTATACATTAGGGTAAGCCACAACTTTTTATTTTTAGGAGCAGGTATCTTTTTTTCCATACAATTGGGAGCAGATAAATTAGGTTATTATTAGAAAATGTCTGAAATTTTAGGGTGTCTTGAAAAAAAAGGAGATTTTGAGGAAGTGGAGCTAAGTTGCAAATAACCCTTATTTTACGTTTTCATTAAAAAAAGTTTTATAAACGTTGGTTTCTGTTACCTTAAATAGCTCAGTTCCTTCGAGAACTGCCTCTGGATATGATACTGGTATTTCAAGGATGACTGCCCAGATCAACCAGTATTAAGTGCTTGATGCTGTGTTTTCTGTCTCCAGAATTACCACTAAAAAGGCCCTACTGCAAATAGGTCATCTGGCTTATATTTAGGTGTGAGTTCAATCCTTGAGGAGGCCATTTAGGGATCTGGGGCAAAAATTGGGCATTGGTTCTGCTTTGAGCAGAGGGTTGGACTAGATGACCTCTTGAGGTCCCTTCCAACTCTGATATTCTATGAAGAGTCTATGAAGAGTCTATGTAGGTGACATGCACAAATCACTGCATATTTCCATTTTTGCCAACTTCTTGTAGATATTTGGACCGATCCCTCGGAAGGCTGATTTTCGTGATCTCTAATGAAATTTTCCATAGTCCCTAAAATGTCCTTTAATTTATCATCACATAAGTGGCAGCTTTAAAGTTAACTTTCAGTACTGGAAGATTAAGTCATTTACAAAGGTATTTTCTCCCCTATTTCCCCCCAAAGGTGTTCTATTTTGTTGAGCAATGATATTTTACAAGGCTGTTCCAATTTATTGATCAACTCTCTCTTTAATGGGTTTCCACATATTAACTCAAGTTTAACTAGTTGCAGCCTTTTTATTCCGATCAGAAGGACATTGCAGCCGGATGCAAAGCTGAATGAGATCACTTTTACAACAGTGAGACTGTCCACAGGCCTAAATTACTCTAAAAAACAAAGAAATAAATGTCCATACACATACAAACAAGTTTTTCCTTCCCTGCCTCAGAGAGAAAGTAATCTGGTGTATTCTATGCTATGTAGATTAGAGACGAGTTTATACTTCTTACAGAAGCGAATAAAACTAATCACTAATAATGCACAAAAAGGAAAAAGAAAAAGAAAAGAACATTCCACCATCCAGGTCCAAAATATAATTCTAGGGACAGCTTTTTTCAGCAAAACCTTATCATGAAAACTTTTTTTCTTTTCTTTTATTTAATCTTAAAAAAAAAAAAACCAAAAAACACCCTGAATGCTTGGGTTTTTGAATAAATTCCAAAACATTTAAACAAAAATGGACATTTTCTGGAAAAAAATTGTTTTAGCGAAAAAAACAATTTTCTGTTGAACGCACTTTTTGATAGAAAATTTCTGACCAACTCCAATCCTAGGATTTCAGGAATACATTTTGTATTCCTCAGCTGTTGCATGAATGCCTAGATTTTCCAAATCATAGCATATATTTCAAGTCAGATATTTACTTTATACTGCTTTGATGAATATTGACCAGTTCTGCTTCTGACAGTGACATTTTTATGAAAGTTTAAGGTCTGAATGTTCAGATCCAGAGTTTTAGTTCAGGAAACTGAAGGAATGGGCACCAACTATAAAGTTCACATCTAGATTCAGATTGGAACTTTTTGATGGAGAAGGTTGGTGGGGAGGAGAATGGGAAATGGCATCAGACCCATCTCTTAAATAACTAATACTCTTTAAACGGCAAGAAACAAACAGAATAAATAACATAAGCAAAACAAATGTCAATTAAAATGTATATAGCCCTCCACAACATCACATCTTCATTTAGTTCCTCTGTTTCCCTTCCACTCTCTGTCTCTCCAACCCTATTTAGCTGGCAGTCTGGAAAATGCATGTTCCAACAGTTAAATTAGTGTGTTTGTGTTCATGTATCCCATATCTTGTATTGTTCTTAAAATCCAAATTCTAAGCACTCTAGTTTGAGCACAGATGCTGTTTTCAGTAAGATAGTACTTGTCTATTCTTTGAACACCATGGCAGATGTTTTACCTCGAGGTTAATATCTGACTTGCTTTAAATTCATGTGGGAAATCTGAAAGTTCCATTTCCTATCTCAAAAATCAATGGAAACTTAATCAGAGCTGCTAAAAACAAGTCCCAGTTCTTCTATAACAGAGAAAGTAAACAAGACACAAAATTAAAAGTGACAGAATATTTTACATGAAGGACATGAAATGCACCACCAACTAAGCTTCAGTTCTACAGGGTTTGTGCCTTTAAAATTGCAGCCTGACTGGAAAAAGCTGCATCTGGTTGCTTCCATATCCAGCCATTATGACACCTTTAAGGTGCTGTGGAACCTTTAGAATCATGTAAATAGAACATTTCCAGCCATTAAATGTAAATGAAACAACGGCCATTGTGATCTAAATAAGCACACATGGGGGTGGGGAGTTATTCTCTACAGCTCTGGCTCTTAAAACCAGTGTTACTCACAAAGCCTTTCTGAGTCAGAATCAGAGGCTTGTAACACATTCCATTCATATTCCATTGCTATGCATATGACTCTACATTCTGATTTTGCTATGTGTGGTCCTGACCCAAAAGGCTGTTCACAAGGGCTTCATCTGTTTTCATTCTAGGACAATTTGATTTACCTTGTTTTTTTCCCCTTCCATATTCTTTCCACCACCATTCCACTCCTATTTCTAGTGCCTGACTACACCTCAAGCAGAATCAGAGGAGGCCCACAAACCTATACATTTGGTATGCTCTCCCTAGGAACATTTCAGCTTTTTGTCATGTATCAGAGTTTCTCCTAGTGGAAACAAGAAACCTGAGGTGATATCAAGATGTGGTCTCCTGCATGGCAGCAGCAACCGCTTTTCCTATGGCAGCTGACCACATACTGAACATTTAAAGCAATGCCTCTTATGGAAAAAAAAATCTGAAATGGGGTACATTTTATTTTATTTTTCAGAACTAATGAGTTCTTTTTCATTTTCCTCTTTGGTTACTGTGGCTTCCAACTGTTGCTTTTGTTACAGGACTTCAGTTCTCCCTCATTTGGCTGTTATCATTCAGTTGGGGAGAATTATTTGGAGTAGATGTTCCCTGAATTTGAGGAGATATTGAGGTGAAATCCTGTCTCCATTAAAATCAATGGTAATTTTGCCACTAACTCCAGTGGGGCCGGATTTCATTCTCTAAGTCAGTGGTTCTTAACCTGGGGTGCATGCACCCCCTGAGGGTGCGAGATGCCCTTTCTGGGGGTGCGAGACATGCCAGATTTTTTTAGAAGGTAAATCATCAAAAACACAAATTAAGCACAGGCACGTAAGTACAACCACTTTGTTTCATCAAACCTATGTATTTATTAACATGATACATTTTTTTTACGATTACTGTAATATACAAACAAAAATATATATAGGTTTAAAGAACTGACCTACTTCAATGATTTTTGATAGGGGGTGCAAGAACATATTTTGAGAACTAAAGGGGTGCAGGCTGCAGTAAAGGGGGTTAAGAACCACTGCTCTTAAGTGTTTGTGCTGCAGTTTCTTCATTGGATTAAAACTAACAACTAGAGACTCCTTCTTGGAGCAATCTAACACTGTACCTAAATCAACCACTACAAATTGCACAATATCAAAGAGGGCATGTGTTCCATAAGAGGGAGGATTAATTTAATATGAAGCTTAATCGAGGGTTAAATCGTGTACATAATGACTTTATGCATAATTCCATTGATTTTAATGAAATTACATGCACAAATAAAGATATGCCAGGTAGAAGCTGTTTGCAAGATTGAACCTTTATCCTTAGCAAGATGGTTCACATTAAAACAGAAACTGGAGAATCTGCAACTTTTTCCCAAACTTTCTTGGACTATGAACTAAATTTTCATAATTTTCTCACGTTCCTGATTGTGTAAAAACAGGAACTCAAAAGCATGCAATAAAGTTTTGTAGTCAGGGTTAGAAAAATTTACATATGCAATGCATATGCTTCACACATATTCCAACTATTTCTGCACTACACAAACATGGGGAAAATTATCATTTTAAGGCATGAGCCTACAAATCCTTACCTTCACACAAGTTGTCTTATTGACTTCTGTAGGACTACTCACATTAGTACAGGTCAAGACCATAGTGCCAACATAACAAGCATGGCCACATTGCCTATTTGTGCCTCATTACTAACTTAGAGAGGACAACATCAAAGGGTAAGAAGTCCATCAGCCATGCCTATCCAGGTTTTAGCATCTGTTGTGACTATCCACTAGGTTACCACATTGTGCTCATGGCTTGTATAGTATACACTTCTCAGCTGGAACTGGAGAGAGGCTACCTGAATGGCTGTCACATGGTAACAAATTTTGCTCCCCTGAGATGAAGCCAATCTGGAGCTGAAATATTCTGTGTTCTATTACTAATTTCCTGTGCTAACCAGTCAAGTAAAATTCCACAGGCAGAAATTTTAAAAAATAAAATAAAAATCTTAGAAGGAACTAAAAGATAAAAGAGACTAAATTACATTAAAAAGGAACTAGGAAAACTTGTGCCCATCATCAACCTGATCATTTTGCTTATGTTATACCCCTTTCCCCACCCTTTGTCCGTTTTTGGTCTTTTAAAATTCTAAGTGATTTGGTGCAGGGATTATGTGTTTATACAGATCCCAACTGATTCCTGGAGCCTATAAACACAATAGATCTATCTATGTATTTATATGGCCCTCATCACTGTAGTATCTGTGTAATATAATAATGAAATCTTATGGTATCCATTAGGTTTAGAACAGCAATGCATAGGTGGTGGGCAAAGACATGGAGAGCAGAAGTTTGAGGAATGATGGACAGCCAACAAAATGTCCATAGCAACAGTTGGTGGAATATCCTTTTCAAAGAATGCTGTTCGTGATACAGTAGATGTATGCATCTCCTGTGCACATACAGCCTTGTGTAAAAGGAACACCTGCTGTTGCTGGGGCATGTTGCCTGCCTGATCTTTTTCCTGTCAGTTCAGAAGGCCAAACTATTTTCAGTTTGTGAACTGAATAACAACAAAAAACAAACCAAAGCAAAAATACCAAAGGCCCACAACATAACAGAGGCAACCCAGGTGAGAAAACCATCCAGCTGTTCTCTCTGATTCAGGTGTTTATCAACAAGCTACCAAAAATTCATTCCAAGTCCTGCACTTGTTTCCTGACTTTTGGAAATGATGCTAGCCAGGCAGGCAGAGACAGGTTTGATTTTCTTAAGGTCATAAAGAGTTTTATTTATGGAAATTGTTTCAAGAACAGAAAACCAGCAATCTTATTTTCTTGAAAATATTGGCAGATCCCTAATTACGCACTGATCCTGTCATGGAATCTTGAGGCACAGACCCTTCCTTTCTCCTGTGCAAAGTCCCATTGACTTCAAGTTGCCCACACGTGCTTGTGTAACATATTCTTGTTGTTTTGACTTGTCGATTATGATTAAATCAAACCGAGTAGCCACTCCAGGCCCTGTGCTTTGAATGTGTCCCCAATTTCCAGGTAACAGTGGTTCAGGACCAATCTGATTGCTCTTACGTTTCTAATCATTTTCACCTTTCTCCCATTTCTGAAGCAAAGTTGTCAAATTTGTGATCTGTAATTAGGGCCTTATGCCAGTCAACACAAATAATTTAAATCAGTTTTTTCCAGTGCTGTGTTTCTTCATTCAACATGATGAATGTTGTCAGTACAAAACACATAGGGTGAGGTTTCTATTTCTCTCATTTCTATTCTATCTTTGTGGTCTGTGTGACATATATGATGTTTTGTGATTTTTATTTTAGAATCTGAATATACTTTGTTTTCTTCCTCTGCTGTGCAAAGAAACGTTTGTTGCTTCCAGATATCAGAGTGTCCCTCAGAATACATGTGACGACTCTGGGAATGCACAGTGGTGAATGTGGGTGAAGTATGAGATTAGATAAATAAATGTGTGAGTAGGCTGTTTGTTGTTTTAAATTATTTACTAATGAGCCATATGCTAAATAAAACCACTTGTTTTGAGAAGGCTGTTTGTTCTTGTATAGCACTGGTCACAAGCTCCCAATGGAGAAAATTGCAAGTGTTCAGTTGGACCCGCAGAATAATAAGCAGTCAGCACTGATGGAGTGTTGGGCCCAGATCAGTCCAAGAGTGTGAGAACTGCAAAAGTCCCTCAAAGACAAAGGAATGGAGTTGTGAGCAGCCCCTAATCATGACAATATACATTAGGGGAGATTTTCTAAGGCACCTAACTCTGACTTTTAATGTCTGATGCTTCAGAGGAAGGAAAATATAAACATTCCACGATGCAATTGACCATTAATAATTAACAATGATGAAATCAGTGAAACTTACCACATTACTGATTCAGGCATTGTTGTCTCTTTTTTTCTCAGCCTGCATGGCACAAACAAAGTGGAAAAAGAGACAAATTTGTCTTGCTTGTTTTCACCTGAACTTTGAATTTTAAAACTGTGAGAAGTGGGTGGCATCAGTTTCAATATATATTTGTATATTTAAGGACTAGTGCAGCTGAGTGACAATATAGAAAGTAAAGAGGGGCGAGGGGAGGGAGGATGAACCATGAAGACCTGAGATTTAAAACAGAAACCAAAGGAATCCTGAACTTTACAGTAATAAGATGATCTGGGATAGTAAGCCAGAAGTGTAAGAAAGGACTGATGCAGAAGTTAATGAGCCTGGAATAGCCATTGCATGGATGGCAGAGCAAGAGTGTATTTATGAAGGGATAGAAAGAATAAATCAAAAACAGGGTAGTGGAGTGACAGGAACAGAGGGAAACCCAAACTCTGGAGGTGGGAGAAGTCAAATATTTCTGAAAAATAGGGGTGAGGGGAAAGAGAGAGCTGACTGAATGTAAAGTACATTGCCAAGGAAAAGAGCTGTCATAATCCACTGAAGTTTTGGGACATGCAAACTGAATACTTTTTTTAAAAAATGTAAATTAATCCATTTGGTTTGAATGGGATTTGTTATTAGTTTCCTAGAGGAAAAACAGGAGATGAGCAACCTGTCTGGTTGAAGGACCTAGTCTTATGACTCTTGCAAATGGTCTTACGGTCAACACGACTATTCTCAGGAGTAATCAGGACAGCCCACCTGTGGAAAGGTAGAACTGGTTTGCCCCTTATGGTTGCAGGCAGTCATTTCTAAATAAATAAGATACTTTCACAGATTCCAATCAGGTTTGAAACTGTAGAGACAACATATCTGCCTTTAGACTTACTGTTATTTATTTCAGGTTTCAGAGTAGCAGCCGTGTTAGTCTGTATCCTCAAAAAGAAAAGGAGTACCTGTGGCACCTTAGAGACTAACAAATTTATTTGAGCATAAGCTTTCGTGAGCTACAGCTCACTTCATCGGATCCATTCAGTGGAAAATACAGTGGGGAGATTTATATGCATAGATAACATGAAGTAGAGCAGTATCATTGAGAGGTCCCCAAATGCATGGAATATGATTCTGTTCCACTTATAGTAGAAAAAATCCTCTTAATTAAACAGGTAATTTTATTTAATTCCTTGATTGATCACTTGAAACAGGCCTCTCTCTCTATAAATTCAGTGAGTCTGCTTCTATACTCATATCAGTTTTACGCTGGTGGACAGCCACTGATTTGACTGATCACTTCTGATTTATACCAGTTAAACTGGGAACAGAATCAGACCCAGGGGATTTTTTTCCCATAGGTTTTACATGCAAAACAGAAGGGTGTTTTATTTTTGTTAGCTGACACCATGGCTTCATAGAGATTGTGCTAGAAAGGGTAAAGCTTCAGCAGAAAGATAGTTTCTACACATTCCGCAGGACACTGCCATGATACCCCTTCCTGATGACTCTCACTTAGTCAGAAATCAGTTCTAGGGAATGAGGTGGAGAATACAGCCAGACGTGATTTCCACAGCATGATGACCTTCTCTGGCTATCTGGTCTCTGCCTCGATGCTTTCATGATACTGTCCTTTAGGTGTATGCAGTCTCACAAGAGAAGACCCATTTGGGGCACACCACTCTGTCAGTTCTCTCTTTCAGCACTCACTTAGGGCTTCCCTGAAAATCTAACTTGAGAAGCTAGCTTCCCTCTCTCCTCACTGACAAGCAGCCTGAGCCAACTCTGCCCACACCAGCTGCTGAAATGTCCGGACCCTGTAGTGACAAGCACTGAATTCCCCAGACTATCTCCCCACTCTTGGTGGGAGCAACCCTTCTCTCCTTCACCAGATATGCTACCCAGATTACAGGAATCTGCTGGAGCCCCCCTCTTCCTAACACATCCACCCACACTGCTCTGCAAATGCAGAGATCAGACTTCCAACTGACACTTCTGTTTTGATGGCTATCAAAGCTTTTAGTGATGGCTAGTACACTGTGCATGCTTCATTAACTAGTAACGCTGGTAAATTATTTTTCTGTGCTCCATAAATTTATAACTTTTCGTAAATGTAATGCTACTAAAAGCCCCCTTGGGTCATTTTGTTCCAATTCAGACACATTACACCTGCTGTGTTCATATAAATACAAAAGCCAGAGCAAGCTCAGTACAGCACTCTTGTCATTGACGGCTGCCTGTGAAATAGTTGAAAGGCTTGCCTTTTTACCAAAGAAAGGCTGGGTAATCTATTCTCCTCTAAAAGCATGAAATTACCAAGTACTAAATGGCAAAAGGTATTAAAAACATTATCATTGTATTATCTCCCTCACTCCACTGCTCCGAATCTAGATGGGGTTTGCAATATTTATATAACTCTCAATAGTATTTATCAACACCAGGAAATGTTTGTAGGCTGACAAAGTTACAATTTAGGAAGAGCACAAGAAGATAGGCTCAGGTATGAAGAGAATAGCCTATCATTTTTGTGTAAAAACTCTCAGTTGGGGTGACTCATAGCCAAGGCTGAGGCCAGGTTTGCATCCCGCTTGGCTTGCCAATGATAATTAGTTAAAATAGGACAATTTGATAGAATCTTATCTGCTGCATAGAAGTCCAGAACTAGACTTTGTGGAGAAGACAGGAGGAGGAAGGCCAAAAGGAAACCATGGGTGGTGGTGAGGAATAAACCTGCCCTTCTTGCTCAGCATCTATGTTATGGGACAGTCTGCGCTGTAAGGCAGTAATTGCTAGTGGTCAGCCCAACTTGCCACATGGCATGGCTATTCAAGGGCTTGAAAGGTCCAATATAAGGACCTAAGGGGGATATGGATAGGGAGGAAATGGTCCTGGGAATCAGTGGTGCTTGGGAAGGAAATCCTATCACTGTAAATTTAAGGGACTGGGCTAGGAGCCTTGCAGGGAGGGTGGATCGAGTCTCCTCTTTCACTTAATCAGTCAAGAATGAGCTGACAGATGGGGACTAGCATATATGAGGCCCATTCTCTCATAATGGGACAGACACCAGTAGGAGATGGCTGTCAAATTCCAAGTAGAGCTAGCTGAGGGGGAAGCTGGCAAGGCCCAACAGAGGGCTAAATTACAACTCAGCTCTAGGAGGAGAGCTGGGGATTCCTGGTTTTAGGAGAAGGATGATAATTGACTGAATTACCCAGCTCCAGGAGAAGGACTGGGACTCCTTCCATAAGGAGAGAGACAGAGCCAAGGAGAGAACCTGAGGTGACTTGAGAAGTGCTCAATGGGCAGTCTTCAGAGGAACTCTTAAAGCCAAAAGATCCTTTGTTTATTTGGGACTTCTGTTATGGACTATTTTGTCTGAGGGTTTATAATAAATCTGCCCCAAGGAAGATACTACTAAGTCAAGGGGATCCAAAGTGGAGTTACTGGGTTCCTGAGAGGGGAGACTGAGGCAGGGAGTGTCTGGAATGCCACACTTAGCCAGAAGCAGGGCATGATAGTCTGATAAGTCAATTAGTATGTGGGGCAAGGGCTAGGTATTTCAAACTGTCCCTTTGGTGTCAAGGAGGAAATAGCAGCATGAGAGTGCTATTTCTGAAATTAAATATAGCTGTCTTTATTGTAAAAAGAAAAGGAGTACTTGTGGCACCTTAGAGCTGTAGCTCACAAAAGCTTATGCTCAAATAAATTTGTTAGTCTCTAAGGTGCAACAAGTACTCCTTTTCTTTTTGCGAATACAGACTAACACGGCTGCTACTCTGAAACCTGTCTTTATTGTGAATCTCTGCATATACCTAGCTATTTTCATAAGTAGATTTCAAAGTGCTTCACAGTTCTTAATGTGCTTATCCTTACAACACTGCGAGAAGAAGGGTAGTGTTCTCATTCCCATTTTACAGATGAGAAACTTAGACACAGAGAGTCAAAATGATTTGCCCACGGTCAGACACAACATCTGTGGCAGAGCCTGGAGTTGAACCCTTGTCTATCATGTCCTAGACTAGTGCTCTGTATTCCCCATGGCTATTCAATTTGATAAAGGTCACACTAGGGCTGTCGATTAATCGCAGTTAACACACGCAATTAACTAAAAAAAAATTATCACGATTAATCACAGTTTTAATCACACTGTTAAACAATAGAATACCAATTAAATTTTATAAAATATTTTTGGATGTTTTTCTACATTTTCAAATATATTGATTTCAATTACAACACAGTATACAAAGTTGACAGTGCTCACTTTATATTATTATTTTTGATTACAAATATTTGCACTGTAAAAATGGCAAACAAAAGAAATAGTATTTTTCAATTCACCTCATACAAGTACTGTAGTGCAATCTCTTTATCATGTAAATGCAACTCATAAATGTAGATTTTTTTTGTTACATAACTGCCCTCAAAAACAAAACAATGTAAAACTTTAATGCCTACAAGTCCACTCAGTCCTACTTCTTGTTCAGCCAATCGCTAAGACAAACCAGTTTGTTTACATTTACAAGAGATAATGCTGCCGGCTTCTTATTTACAATGTCACCTGAAAGTGAGAACAGGCATTTGCATGGCACCTTTGTAGCTGGCATTGCAAGATATCTATGTGCCAGATATGTTAAACATTCATATGCCCCTTCATGCTTCAGCCACCATACCAGAGGATATGCTTCCATGCTGATGAAGCTCATTAAAAAAAAATGCATTTGTGACTGAACTCCTTGGCGGAGAATTGTATGTCTCCTACTCTGTTTTACGCACATTCTGCCATATATTTCATGTTATAATAGTCTCGGATAATGACCAGCACATGTTGTTCATTTTAAGAACACTCACTGCAGATTTGACAAAACACAAAGAAGATACCAATGTGAGATTTCTACAGATAGCTTCATCACACAATCCAAGGTTGAAGAATCTGAAGTGCTTTCCAAAATCTGAGAGGCACGAAGTGTAGCACATGCTGTCAGAAGTCTTAAAAGAGCAACACTCCAATGTGGAAAATACAGAACCCAAACCACCAAAAAAGAAAATTAACCTTCTGCTGGTGGCATCTGACTCTGAAGATGAAAATGAACATGCATCGGTCTGCACTGCTTTGAATGGTTATCAAGCAGAACCCATTATCAGCATGGAAGCATGTCCTCTGGAACAGTGGTTGAAACATGAAGGAACATACAAATCTTTAGTGCATCTGGCACATAAATATCTTGCGATGCCAGCTGCAACAGTACCATGCGAACACCTGTTCTCACCTTTCAGGTGATATTGTAAACAAGAAGCAGGCAGCATTATCTCCTGCAAATGAACACAAACTTGTTTGTCTGAGCAATTGGTTGAACAAGAAGTAGGACTTAGTGGACTAGTAGGCTCTAAAGTTTTACATTGTTTTATTTTTGAATGCAGGTTTTTTGTACATAATTCTACATTTGTAAGTTCAACTTTCATGATAAAGAGATTGCACTACAGTACTCTTATTAGGTGAACTGAAAAATATTATTTCTTTTGTTTTTTTACAGTACAAATATGTGTAATAAAAAATAAGTGAGCACTGTACACTTTGAATTCTGTGCAGTAATTGAAATCAATATATTTGAAAATGTAGAAAATATCCAAAACTATTTAAATAAATGGTATTCTATTATTGTTTAACATGCGATTAATTACTATTAATTTTTTAATCATGCGATTAATCATGATTAATTTTTTAATGGCTTGACAGCCTTAGTTCATATGCTTTATTATTCTCTTTTTTTGTGAAACATTCATCTGATTGGGTTTTTTGTTGCATGAATATTTGGAAAGTGTCTGTTCTTTGTGTGAATATTAATACTCATTTGGAAACAAAGATATTAGTGTATGAACAAGAGTATTTGCTGTTCCCTGTTACTTTCATGTTAAAATATTTGTCATTCTGTCAGAGAGCATAAAATACTCATAGCTTTGAATATTACAGTATTAATTTAAGACTTCAGTTAAACTCTTAATCATTCATGGTGTGAATGGCTATCCTTATCACATTTCAGAGTAGCAGCCCTGTTAGTCTGTTTTCGCAAAAAGAACAGGAGTACTTGTGGCACCTTAGAGACTAACAAATTTATTTGAGCATAAGCTTTCGTGAGCTACAGCTCACTTCATCGGATGCATTCAGTGGAAAATACAGTGGGGAGATTTATATACACAGAGAACATGAAACAATGGGTGTTACCATACACACTGTAAGGAGAGTGATCACTTAAGATGAGCTAATACCAGCAGGAGGGGGAGGAGAAAACCTTTTGTAGTGATAATCAAGGTGGGCCATTTCCAGCAGTTGACAAGAACATCTGAGGAACAGTGGGGAGGCAGGGGGAATAAACATGGGGAAATAGTTTTTCTTTGTGTAATGACCCATCCACTCCCAGTCTCTATTCAAGCCTAAGTTAATTGTATCCAGTTTGCAAATTAATTCCAATTCAGCAGTCTCTTGTTGGAGTCTGTTTTTGAAGTTTTTTTTGTTGAAGAATTGTCACTTTTAGGTCTCTAATCGAGTGACCAGAGAGATGGAAGTGTTCTCTGACTGGTTTTTGAATATTATAATTCTTGACATCTGATTTGTGTCCATTTATTCTTTTACGTAGAGACTGTCCAGTTTGACCAATGTACATGGCAGAGGGGCATTGCTGGCACATGATGGCATATATCACATTGGTGGATGTGCAGGTGAACGAGCCTCTGATAGTGTGGCTTGATGTGATTAGGCCCTATGATGGTGTCCCCTGAATAGATATGTGGACACAGTTGGCAACGGGCTTTGTTGCAAGGATAGGTTCCTGGGTTAGTGGTTCTGTTGTGTGGTGTGTGGTTGCTGGTGAGTATTTGCTTCAGGTTGGGGGGCTGTCTCTAAGTAAGGACTGGCCTGTCTCCCAAGATCTGTGAGAGTGATGGGTCATCCTTCAGGATAGGTTGTAGATCCTTGATGATGCATTGGAGAGGTTTTAGCTGGGGGCTGAAGGTGATGGCTAATGGCTTCTGTTGTTTTCTTTGTTGGGTCTGTCCTGTAGTAGGTGACTTCTGGGTACTCTTCTGGCTCTGTCAATCTGTTTCTTCACTTCAGCAGGTGGGTATTGTAGTTGTAAGAATGCTTGATAGAGATCTTGTAGGTGTTTGTCTCTGTCTGAGGGGTTGGAGCAAATGCGGTTGTATAGTTGTATAGAGCTTGGCTGTAGACAATGGATCGTGTGGTGTGGTCTGGATGAAAGCTGGAGGCATGTCGGTAGGAATAGCAGTCAGTAGGTTTCCGGTATAGGGTGGTGTTTATGTGACCTTCGCTTATTAGCACCATAGTGTCCAGGAAATGGATCTCTTGTGTGGACTGGTCCAGGCTGAGGTTGATGGTGGGATGGAAATTGTTGAAATCATGGTGGAATTCCTCAAGGGCTTCTTTTCCATGGGTCCAGACAATGAAGATGTCATCAATGTAGCGCAACTAGAGTAGGGGCATTAGGGGACGAGAGCTGAGGAAGCATTGTTCTAAGTCAGCCATAAAAATGTTGGCATACTGTGGGGCCGTGCGGGTACCCATAGCAGTGCCGCTGATTTGAAGGTATACATTGTCCCCAAATGTGAAATAGTTATTGGTGAGGACAAAGTCACAAAGTTCAGCCACCAGGTTTGCTGTGACATTATCGGGGATACTGTTCCTGATGGCTTGTAGTCCATCCTTGTGTGAAATGTTGGTGTAGAGGGCTTCTACATCCATAGTGGCCAGGATGGTGTTTTCCAGAAGATCACCGATGGATTGTAGTTTCCTTAGGAAGTCAATGGTGTCTCGAAGATAGCTGGGAGTGCTGGTAGCGTAGGGCCTGAGGAGGGAGTCTACATAGCCAGACAATCCTGCTGTCAGGGTGCCAATGTCTGAGATGATGGGGCGTCCAGGATTTCCAGGTTTATGGATCTTGGATAGCAGATAGAATACCCCAGGTTGGAGTTCCAGGGGTGTGTCTGTGCGGATTTGTTCTTGTGCTTTTTCAGGGAGTTTCTTGAGCAAATGCTGTAGTTTCTTTTGGTAACCCTCAGTGGGATCAGAGGGTAATGGCTTGTAGAAAGTGGTGTTGGAGAGCTGCCTAGCAGCCTCTTGTTCATATTCTGACCTATTCATGATGACGACTGCACCTCCTTTGTCAGCCTTTTTGATTATGATGTCAGAGTTGTTTCTGAGGGTTTTTTTCCAGAAGATCAGGAAAAAATGAACAATGAGTAGTTGAAGTGAAATGAAGCTTTAAATGAATATGGTAGGAGTAAAGAATGTTTTGCTGAATGACCTATCTTGACAACATTTCTATCTGGAACAGACTAAAACTCCTGCAGAGACATGGTGGGTGAGGTAATATCTTTTATTGGACTAATTTCTGTTGGTGAGAGAGACAAGCTTTTGCGCTTATACAGAGCTTTTGTTCAGGTCAGCTCTGTATAAGCTCGAAAGCTTATCTCTTTCACCAACAGAAGCTGTTCCAGTAAAAGATATTACCTCATCCACCTTGTCTGTGTAATATTCTGGGACCAACATGGCTACAACAACACTGCATAAAACTCTTAGAGTCAATCCCAGAAATAACTGTGTGTTTTGTAAACCTAGGATGAATTATCTGAAGAGGGGAAGCTGTTTCTACTTTGCTTCTTATAGCCCCTTATTCTGATCTCCCTTCCACAGGCACCAACTTTCCAAAGTGATGGGGGCTGCTTGTCTCCTGGATCTGTCCCAGACCCTGCCCCCGCTCCATCCCTTCCTCCAAGGCACCACCCTACCCCGCATCTTCCCACCCCTGCTCCAACCTGCCCCACCCCTTCCCACCCCCACTCCACCTCTTCCCCTCCAGTTCCACCCCTCCCCCAAGCATACCATGTCCTCACTCCACCCCCCTCATCCCCCCAGCCTCCTGCACACCATGAAACAGCTGAGTGCGGCGGGTGGGAGGCGCAGGGAGGGAGGGGGAGGTGCTACCCGTGGGGCACACTGGTGGGTGGGAGGCGCTGGGGAGATGCGGGGCACTGATGGGGGGTTGCCGATGGGTGCTCAGCACCCACCATTTTTTTCCCTGTGGGTACTCCAGCCCCGGAGCACCCATGTAGTCAGCGCCTATGATCCCTTCCATTTGTCATACAATGAACTAACCTCACTGATTTCAGTGGAGCTAGTCCTGATTTACATTCATATTAGTGAAATCAGAATCAGGTTCTTGGTCTGAAATACAAGAACATTTTCCTCATCTTTACAAACAAGCATCTCTGCACAAAGACAGGAAGCTTGAAAATACTTCACTTGGCCAGATCACAATCTGAAAAAAATGAATTAGTTTTGCTTTGCAGTGATTTTTAACTCTAAACTGTTCTCCCAGATGGGTGGTTGAGAATTATGCAAAAGGCTTGCATTTAAACTCTAAAACATGAAAAAAAATGCCTCTGTGTGTGTGTGTGTGTGTGTGTTGTTCTTTTTTATTTTAATTTTAATTTTTTAACAAACTTAGTGCTCAGTCCATGTACTCAGGACTCAGGCCAAAACAGATTAATTAGAAAGCTTGCTAGGGTTCAAGAATCTTTCAAATGCTCTTGGGCCCAGACTGAACTAGTCTGGGCTGATTTGTCATTGTGCATTAAAGTCACACATGGGCTCAACACTGGGACCTGAAAATATCCAAACTCTGAGAACAGCCACACCCAGCTCCATCTTCACAGCTGGGTCTCTTTCTAGCTAGGTACTAATATGCTACTCTTCCCCTCCATCACTCTAGTTTCTGAAGACTTCCGTTACAGGATGAACCAAAATCCTGAATCCAAACATCCATGAACTCTGGGAGAGATTGGTGCTATCATAAACCTCCAATGATGGGCACATTAAAGCACTTTATGGAGACAGAGCATTTCAGAGCTGAGCTTTGTGACTCAAAACCATCTTCCCTTGAAAATAATCTAAATCTGCAGTTTTCCATGGTTTTGAAGTAAGCCCAGGTGAAATTCAGCAGGTCTGATTGTGTTCTGCTTTGAGATGGTGGGTTTGTTTAAACACAAAACTGAAAGTGAATCTCAGTGGGGTGCAAACCCATGTAAAATTGATGAAGCCAAAGAAGATGTTCGCAGGAACTCCTGTGAAGCAAATGTGCTGACTTTCACACATATTCTAGCAGAAGGCTGCTATGTGGTGCTATCGTATAATTGTTAGCTGACAGGAATATTTTCATTTCTGAAAGAACAAGTGGGTAATGGTAAGAGAAAAATAGAGTGGGGTCCCTGAGCAAGCTTAACAACCCATTTAATCATAGGAAGTTTGAGTGGCTTGCCTATAAATTTAAAGTTTCCTGCAGTGTGTATAGGAAAAGCCAAAATCCTATTCAGCTTTACCTCTATGGTATCAGGAAGCTGTGTAAAATACATGTGTGTGCATGCATGTGTGCACACAGATTTCTAGCTCTAATCCTATCATCTTTGCATCAAGTTGTCATAATCCCCTCAGAGAGGGGAGGCGGGTAAAAATCCATTCTACACTCTCTGGTCTGTTTGCAAAATCTTATTGGACTTCAGACATCACTGGCATTAAAGACTTTCAGGAATAGCAGATTGACTTGGTTTTCACTGAGTTAACTTTGTGTTCACAAGCAGCTGCCTACAAGTAAATTGGATGAAAAGGCTTTTATATTTTTTTTTAAAAAAGAGAAGCTGGAGAGGATAAATGACAATGACATCAGACATATGGTATGTAAGAACTCAGTCCCTGAGAGAGGCTGAGGCTGTTTTAAAAGAAAAGTTTCTGTTGAATTTAATACCTTTTTAAAATAACAGTTGTTTACTTACAGTATAATTATAACAGGTCTGACATACAAGGCACTTTGGGAAGCAGAGTCATGTGTGAAAATGTACAGGTGATATGTTCCTTGATTCTCAGGTGGGTTTGGAGAGGAGCTGTAGCTCTCCCAACGGGTGCAGACAGTGCCCAGGAGAAGCACCACACCTTCTCTGATGACTGGTGAGAGCAGAAGCAGAACAGTGGGCAATGCCCGGCTGGTCTTCCTTACCACCCTCCCTCCCCTACTTCCAGGAAACTAGACTCTAGGACTCCCCCACCTTGTTCAGTCCCATGGGCTGGGAGAAGAACCAAGGCAGGATATGAAGCACTTTCAGACAGCAGTCATGGCAGTGGACTACATTCTGAGTTTAGAATCTAGACATTAATTTGTGTCTGTTGGTTATCTGTCTGCCTCAGCTCAACTTCCTCCCACCCCTTTCCCTCACAGTCCCACTCTCCTTGCCTTCCTCTTTCCTCTTCCCCACTTTCCTCTTCCATTTTCTTCCTCCCTTAGTCCCCTGCTCATATGAGCTCACCAGTCTTGGTCCCCCTTACCTCAGCTTGCTCCCATTCTTTGAAATTAATTGATCCAGAATCACCAGTAAGTTTGCTTATAGCTAGCTTCTGCAAACACATCATCCTGCTACTGTTACCCTCATCTTTCCTCCCTCCTCCCTTACTCAGTCCAATAAGGTGTGAGCTTTCTGACCCTGATTCAGAAAAGAACTTATGTATTTACATATTCTTGTTAAACTCAACTGTACAACTCCCATGCCTAAAGGTAAGCATGTGCTTACCTGCTTTGTTAGATGGGGACCAGACTGCTCAGCATTAAATCCTGTATTTGTAATACTCACCTGTTGTATGTTATCCTAAACTAGACTGTTAACTCTTTGTGGCAGAGACCAAATCTCCCTCTGCTAGCATAGCACTTCACACAATAAAGCCCCAGTCCTAATTGTTACCACTCACAGCTACTGTAATATTATAACTAATAATAATACAGGTAAATCTGGAGGTAAAAATGAATTTCTGAACTTATTCAGTGAAATACATGCTCTTTTTAATGTCTTGTCATGAAAAATTAATCTTGTGGGACCAAATATGTTGAATATAGACACATGCCACATGATCAGGAGCAATATAAATAGGAAAAATAACGAAACTACACTACAGAAAAGCTGGGTCAGAATGAGGGGCTCTCTGCTGTGGTGACACAGACCCAGATCCTAAGTAACTTTGAGACTGTGGGCCATAGTGTATAGGAAACACATGCTACTGAGCTTTCCAGATCCTAGAAACCACTACTAAAGGGTGATATCTGCTGGGGTTTTACAACTTCAAAGAAGATTTAGCATATTACATACTGCATTCGCATGAGTAGCCAGAGGACTTCACATAGCCCGTAAGTACAAAAACATGAAAAAGTAAGCAATGACATGAAGTGAGGCAATTAGAGAAATAAACATTTGTACGCAACAAAGTAATATCCAATGTACAAGATGCATTTTTAAAACAGTTTTATTTGCAGTGTAAATCTTGTTTTAGGGTACATGTTAAGAGGTATAATTCATATCAACTAAAAAGAAAAGAGAGGTCATTACAGCTCAGTTTTGTACTGCAATTATTTTTTAATGTAGCTGTACACTAATAACAAAATACAATTGTTAACATACCCATTTTAGTCTATGTGATTGTGTTAAATGTATAAAATTAGTTCTTTTAGTTTGGATTGATCCTGCAATTTAATCAATGCAGACATCCCCTAATACCCACAAGCAGTCACAGAAAAGTCAATGGGGCTGAGAATAAGGGCCTGCTTTTGGAGGTCCTTATTACACTTGGTTCTGATTTTTCTAGTGCAGTGTGGCATCCGTTCATTTACCAGTGTGATTATAAGCAATTAGGAGCAGCATTTGGAACCCAGTTTGGTAACCAAACAGTCAAATTATGGGATTAGGTTGCAAATACTTGGAGCGGTGACACATAAGGCTGAACTCAGTCCTGGTGCAATTCCGTTAAATTAAACCAAGGCTGAATTTAGTTTCTAGTGTAATGAGATCAAGAACCTGATTCTGCTCCAACTGAAGACAATAGAAAACTTTCATTAGAGACAGATTCAGGCCCCGTACTGGTAGTAAGGGGCAATTGTGTGCATAAACAGATTATGCACTTAAGTGAAATGTATCTATAATGGGAATCACCTGTACTAGTTACTTACAAGGTGTAACATACACCCTTTTTTTTTAATATTATGTAGACCTTGAGATAAACCTGTTATACCTTAGATCACAATTACACGGAGAAGCTACACGTTGCTATAATATGTATAAGCACCCACTGTAAAATAACAAAGATCCACTCCATTCACTATTTCCACTAACTGGTTTAGGGTCTTGACTTTTCATGGTAAGAAAATTATAGAAATGCCTGAAGGACAATTGTGGGTATAAAATCAAATGCCCCCATGTGAATTAAAGTTTGGAAAAAAATCCCTTTCATCTTATTATTAATTGTATAATTAATGCATCCTGTGTACTGATAAGAATAATGCCATGTAATTAATTTTTAAGAATTAAAACGTTGCCTTTATCCAGTCTCATGGTCCACTTTCATGTTTATAGCTGTGAATGTAAATCCTCTTATCTAATTATAACATGACTGGTTTCATTGTTCAAAAGAAACCACTTTATTATTTATTATGTTATATTTTAATTTATTACATTAATTATAACCTTTTCAATAAAAAATAAAAAGACCAATGAACATAAAACGTTAAGACTCTAAATGCTTATCAGTGAAATTCTGTGCTGGTGTGTCTAAGGTGTAATATTTCATTTGTTTTCTGCCTCTGTTTTTTGTCTTCCCTGATTACCCATTCTGTTAACAAAAAGGCTCAATTAGCATTTGAATAGTAAGCCAGAGAGCAGACAGGTTGAGAATTCTTACAGAACTAATTTGGCAGGCCTTCTCCTTTCTCTCTCTCTCTCTCTCTCTCTCTCTGCATAGCTTCCCCCCACACCCTAATCAAGCTGCAGTTATTAAAACTAGAATAAAAGAACTGATTTTCCATTACATTGATGCATGCTGAACAGTGCTTGCTTTGTTTTTTTCTTTCAGCTATGCTAATTGGACTCAAAGGAAATATTTAGTTTATAACAGCAAATGAAGAATTCATTAAATTCTAGCAAGCATGGGAAAAAACAGCAATGGAACTGGACATTGTTTTTCAAATACATCCTCCCCTTCAAGAGCACTTATCTTACTACTTGCTTACAAATAACAATATTATTTAATTATCAAGTCTAACTGCTTTGGGCAGAGGAAATTTAGAATCAAGGGAAGAAGTTTCTGAACTGTGGCAGACCTACTGGAAAATCAGAAGTCCCAGTGGGACAGTTCACTTCAACAAAATTGCACAGGAGTAACTAAGGAGAGACTTTGCCCCAGTGGGTCCAATTTTTTTCTCCCTGACACTGGGTTAAATCAGGAGTGACTAGCTTGAAATCAGTGGATTTACACTGGCATGAGACATCGGCAAAGGGCTGGAAATCTCACAAGAACAAAGATTTTCATATATGGCTCCTACGATTCTGGTCATAGCTGGAAGTCTCACAAGGACAGCCGTGCTGTGGTTCCAGCTACATTAAGATACAGCAAATGAAGGAAAGTTAGTCAATGTTGCCAACTCTTTTAGTTTTGTTCTAGATCTTGTTTTTTCTTTTTTAATTTAAAGCTATAGCTCCTGGAGCTAGGTGATGTTAAGGAAATATGAGAGTCTCCATTTTTTACTTTTTATTTTTTTAAATAAACATAAAGCCCATATCCTCAAAGGTATTTAGGTGCTTAGCTCCCATTGAAATCAATGAAAGGTAGGTGCCTGCATATCTCTGAGGAACTGGGCCTTAAGTTTCTAGTCCTCATGCTTGTGGAGCAATGCCTGAAAATGTGAATCATACAATCTCAAATAAAAGGAGCTCCAAATGTACGCTTTTCAAAATCTCATATTCTCATATGATATTTTGGAGCCTTCCTCATGGTGTTTGAATGGTTGGGGTCAGCAAAACTGGTTATTTCAATATTATGGAGCATTAAGGCCCTGATCCATAAATGCATTTACTTATGTACTTTAATACATGAGTAAACCCTTTAATTTCTATGGGACTACTCACATACTTAACTTTAAGCATGTATTTAAGCAGTTTGCTGTATCAGGGCTGTAAAGTGACTCATTCTAAGTCTGGCTTTTGGGAAAAAAGCAGTGGCATAGCTTTTTCTTCCAAAGATGGTTTGGACATTTCTAGTTAGAAGCAGTGAAGTGCTGCCAGGGTCATTTCTAGGAATCAGTAATAAGCCAAAACTCCTCCTAATCCCACATCTGGTTGATGCTGCTGTAATTTCAATGTCCTCTTTAGCCTTACTCCTGATGTACCCTGCTGTAACAGATCAAAGTCCGAAATCTGTGATTGTTTGAACATGACTTTGGAGCACTGCAGGTCAGTGTTACTGCTCAGTGGTAAAATGGTTAATGTTGAACGAGTTTATTCAAATGTAGGCATTTTTACAGACGGTGCGTTACCACAGAAATAGCAGAATAAACCATAAATTGACGGAAAATCTCACATGTGAGCTGCTTCCCCAATGACGCTCAGACTCCACCTGCACAACCTGAAAATGAAAGTTCCCTTTTAATATAATTGTAGTGTGTATTTCAAAAGACTTGTCCCGCATAAGGAGTATTGCCCATTTGTTCTCAGGGTATATGTTGATCAGCACTTACAACTGAGAAAACTTTTTTCCAGCTAGTATTGGAGTGAACAATTAAGTGCATTATTGGGGCTCTATGCTTTCTTCTGAAGAGACTCAGAGAGGGAGCATTGGTTTGTTCTGATGTGGAAATTCCTATAGCTATGTTTACCCTAGAGTCAGGGGTGCTGGAACAATTTGTATGGGGGAGCCATTGAACCAAACCGTAAACCCTGTATGTGATGGAAACCACTTCAAGCCAGGGGGTGCGACAGCCCCCCTAGTTCCAGCACCTATGGCTGGAACTTCTACCTCAGGCAGACAGATGCGTGCTGGCTTTGGTTGGGCCAGTGTACAATAAGTAGTACTGCAGCCACGATGGTGTGGGCAAGTACAATCCTGTTCAAGACTCTCTGTATGTACTAGCCTGATGGCTAGCCCATACCAGCACCCACAGTGTGGTGGCTACACTGCTATTTTCAGCGGGTTAGCTCAGTCAAAGCTAGTGCATGTGTGTCTACCCAAGCTAGAAATGACCCCTCAGATTATGTTCTACACTGCAGATGAAGTTCCTCAAAGTTGCTAAAACTGGTTTCAGTTCTACATTTGATAACTGATAACTGAAGGGAATGATAGCTCCACTGAGATGCATGAGCTTTGCTACGAAGAGTGCTACAAACAACTTCGTATAAGCAGGTGTGTAGGACTAAAATGTTCAAACTTGAGTGCCTAAAAGCAGCCTGACTTTCAGAAATGCCGAACAGCAACAATTCAGGCAAGTCAGATGAGCACCATCTCTGAAAATCAGGCCACTTTCATGTAGGTGCTTAACTTCTAGACAGCCAAAGTTTGGTCAGTATCTCAAAGAGTGGATATTTCTCTCAGACAAGTAAGGGGGTATTGCCTCCTGACTCAGATTTCTACAACAATTTTATGGTACTTTCTGGCTCCCCTGCAGTGCCCCAATACGTGAGTACCTCACACCACATGAATATATCCTCACAATGCCCCTGTTCAAGAGGGAAGTCCATTTTACAAATTGAGAACTGAGACATAGAACGATTCAGTGACTTGCCTGACATCATGCCTGTGAGGCCTATGGCGCACTAGCAGGGTTTGTATACTAGCAATGTGACACTTTAAAACGGGGCGAGACAGTGTCTCCCTCTGATGGTCATATCCCTGGATTGTCAGCATAGCCATTAGTAATGTGGTTCTTGCACCAAATTTTTTGTCATGGTTACACTTTGATTGCCATTGTAAGCACTTTAAATAACACTACTGTAGTGTTCTCTCTACTAATATTTCGAATACCATTATCAAACATTATCAAGGGGAAAAAAGGAAAGTATTTTAGGGCAACTTCTACACAATCCCAGAGACCATTCTGATGTCTACACAGCCTTGGAAATTCTACTAGGTATCCAAACACTATATTTTCAGCCTTACCTCCCCTTCTTTTTCCATTCCTTGGCTATCTATCAGCCTTGTGATCTTCCCTTTGAACACCACTGCCTTTGAGGTGCTTTTCACATAACCCAGGAGCTTTACTGGGCACTGGATGCCAGCCTGCCACTGATTTCAAAGCCTCTGACACTAGATACCCTGCAGTGCATTACTCAATGTGACTGTCATTCTTTCTCAGCTCTGTCCCAGAATGCTTGGTAAACTGTAGCATGCTAATATAATTGCCATACTGAACTACGCAGGGGCTCTTTCTGCCCTCTACTACTCTGGGTCGTCCTCTCCCCTCCTTCTTATGCTGTTTGAATGTAATCCTTTCATTGCTGTGCCCTACTTATTAACTCTGAAACTGGTAAGAGTATCAAAAGTCAAATAATTGTCTAAATGAATGGCCAGAGAAATCCCGCCCTAACAGTGTTGTGTAGATCTGAACAGAATGCAGATCCTTTTACTATAAGAACTACGATCTTTGATTTTTTTTTTTAAAAAAAGCTCTGCTTTATTCAAATGAATACATGTCTCTTTAATTCTCATTCCAACTTGTACAACATGGAAGTTTCTTTGAAAGAATTAGGAGTGTCTGAAATAGTCTCTGTTTCAGAGTGGCTGCATCAGAATATAGTGCTACAGCTCCCCCTGCTGCTCTGATCCTCACTGTTAACTGCCTCTGGCCATCTCAGTATGAGTCTTACTCTTAGCTCCACCTCTGCTGCAGATCTCCTTGTGCCCTTTTGATCAGATTACTCAGCTTCCTCTGCTTTTCCTCTGATCCTTTGTCAGTTTTCCCTTTGCCAAATAGCCACCCCATGCCACTTCATAGCTTTTCGCAGTGGACCCTGAATTGCCATAGTCTTTCAGTCCCCGGCTGCTCCTTGTATCCTTTCTTAGCTTCCACTGTCCTAGCAGATCATAGTCAGAGTTGCTCTGAGCTTTTTCTGAGCCCTTCAGCTGCTCTAAATCTTATTTCTGAAATGTGCACTCCTCTGTCTGGACAAACTGCAGTGAATCCACTAGAGCAAAACTAAGCAGTGTACTATCAGACATTAATACAAGGGAAATGAATAAGAAGCTTTCTAAATATTTTCAGATGTGAAAGTCACAGCTCTTTCCATTATCAGTCACCTAAAACATTTATATAGCACCAATAAGCATAATATCTAGATTAGGGTTACCCATATGTCCGTATTTTCCCAGACATGTCTGGCTTTTTGGTTCTTAAATCACCATCCGGGAGGAATTTTTAAATATCTAAAAATGTCTGGGGTTTTGCCATTATTATTTTTCCCCAAAGAAGAGTTGATCATTCAAGGAAGAGAGTGAATGTTGATCATTCTAGAAAGAAAGTGACTGTTGATCGCTCGAGAGGGTGCCCGCTTTCCCCCCCTAGCTCCCAGCGCTTGCACCATTAAACAGCTGTTTTGCTCGGCTGGGAGGGAGGGGGGAGGAGGGGAACTGTGGCGTGCTCAGGGGAGGAGGCAGGGCCAGGGCAGGGATTTGGGGAAGGGGTCCAATGGGGCAGGGAGGGGGCAGAGTTGGGGCAGAGACTTTGGGGAAGGGGTTGGAATGGGGGCGGGGAAGGGGTGGAGTTGGGGCAGGGCTGGGGGCGGAGGGAGCATGAGCAAATCCCCCCTCCCCCATTGAGTGTCCTCTTTTTTGAATGTTCAACTATGGTAACCCTAATCTAGATGAGTATAGACCACACTAGGAATTGAATGCATGTAATTTGATGTTAAAAAGCATCAATTTTATAGTTACAGCATTGCAAAATTGACTGCAATCCAGCCTGTCACATTAATCTGTTCTACTTTGACTTTTTAGTTTAAGCACACACATCTACCCTGACACCATTTTATTTTTGCCCACTTTAGGCACAAGGTAACAGACAACACGGAAATTCAAAACAAATGGGTTCATTTAGGACATTTTACTTGCCTGTCACTATTGCAAGTACCAAGCTGTCTGCAGACAGCACTATAGCCTTTGCAGGCGTCAACACAAGCTATAAAGCACAACTTCTTTAAGGCCAACCTATCGCTGTGTAATGAGGTCACTGCCCCACCAGCTGGGGTCATGAACTCTTTTGAGCCAGATTGCATGGAGAATAAACACCCATATAAAACAGGCTATTCCTTTCTATGGAGGAGTTTAGATTCACAGGGGCAGATTTGTAAAGGTATTTAGATGCCTAAAAATGCAGATAGGTGCCTAGGTGCTTTAGAAAATCTCATCTAACTCCTATTCATTTCAATGGGAATTAAATGTCGACATACTTGTGAAAAATCGCGTGAGACTAGATCTACAAAGGAGACTTGCATTGCTCTCCCTATCTTTTAGGTGCCCCTGTGACCCAGTGGAATCCAGAGCCCAGAGTAAGGCACCCTTATGCACAGGGAAAGTTAGGTGCCTAAGAATGGGATCACAAAAGCCAGCAAACTGAGTGGGGAGCTGCCTAAGCTAGTTAACAGATAATGTTGGGAGAGGGGTGTGTCCCATGCCACACGCCTGAAAGGGTCTTACGGCCTGGATCCACAAAGGGACTTAGGCATTTCAATCCTAAGTTTAGGAGCCTGGGAATTCACAAATCCTGATTTAGGGGCCTAGGCTGCATATACAATGAATGGGAACAAAGAGCTGCCACAGACTGCAACCCACAAAAGCCAGCATGGTAGGTGGGGAGCAGCATAAGCTAGCCATTTGGAGATGCTGATGAGAGGAGTGTGTGCTAAGCCCCATCCATCTCATGGAGTTAGATGCCTATCTCTGCTTGCAATCTGCAGCTGGGAACCCCACTCCTGGAGACAGATGGCTTAGGCAGATCACCAATTCTTGCAAGAAACAGAGGAGGAGGAGATAATGCTTTCTCCTTTCTAACTTTTAGCCCAATGGATAGAGCATTTACCTGGGATGCGGAAGACCCATGTTCAACTGCCCACTCTGTTAGATAGGGAGGGAAAGTATTTGACTAGGTATTTCTCACCAAACGCCTTCACTACTTCTGAGGTACATTTCTCTCAGTCTCTCCTGTTGAAACAGTTAGACTTTGGATAAATACTTAAATTGTTATTGGTCACAAGTGAGCATGTGAGAATGATTCTCTAGTTCAATAGTTGAGACACCCAAGCAGGAAACCCAGAGTACAGTCATTTGGCCTCAATGACTTTAGAGCATGCTCCAGAGAGAGAGGAGTCCAAATCCTTTCTCCTCATGTGCCAGAGGGGGGAACTGAACCTGGGTCTTCCATATACAAAAAGTGGAAGTTAAATCCAAGTGAGGAAAATAGAAAGGAGCATAACCTCTGGCAAATGATGTGTAAAAATATAATTAGGAAGGCCAAAAAAGAATTTGAAGAACAGCTATCCAAAGACTCAAAAAGTAATAGCATATTTTTTTAAGTACATCAAAAGCAGGAAGCCTGCTAAACAACCAGTGGAGCTACTGGACTATCAAGATGCTAGAGAAGCACTCAAGGACAATAAGGCCATTGCAGAGAAACTAAATGAATTCTTTGCATCAGTCTTCACGGCTGAGGATGTGAGGGAGGTTCCCAAACCTGAGCCATTATTTTTAGGTGACAAATCTGAGGACCTGTTCCAGATTGAGGTGTCATTAGAGGAGGTTTTGGAACAAATTGATAAACTAAACAGTAATAAGTCACCAGGACCAGATGGTATTCACCCAAGAGTTCTGAAGGAACTCAAATGTGAAGTTGCAAAACCACTAACTGTAGTCTGTAACCTATCATTTAAATCAGCTTCTGTACCAAATGACTGGAAGATAGCTAATGTGATGCCAACTTTTAAAAAGAGCTCCAGAGGTGATCCTGGCAATTCGAGGCCGGTAAGTCTGACTTCAGAACAAAATTGTCAGACACACAGATGAACATAATTTGTTGGGGAAGAGTGAACATGGTTTTTATAAAGGGAAATCATGCCTCACCAATCTACTAGAATTCTTTGAGGGGGTCAACAAGCATGTGGACAAGGGGGATCCAGTGGATATAGTGTACTTAGATTTTCAGAAAGCCTTTGATCAGGTCCCTCAACAAAGGCTCTTAAGCAAAGTAAGCTGTCATGGGATAACAGGGAAGGTCCTCTTATGGATTGGTAACTGGTTAAAAGATAGGAAACAAAGGGTAGGAATAAATGGTTAGTTTTCAGAATGGAGAGAGGTAAATAGTGGTGTCCCCCAGGGATCTATACTGGGCCCAGTCCTATTCAACATATTCATATATGATCTGGAAAAAGGGGTAAACAGTGAGGGGTAAAGAGTAAGTTGCAAAGTAATGCACTGCCCCATAGCTCAATAATTAGACCATTCATTCAAGATGGGGGAGAACTAGATTCAATTCTCCTCTCTGTCTGATCTGTCTGTTTCCACTGAGAGCATCCTGGCCATGTGGTGGTCTTTCATCCACTTTGTATGATATATATATATATATATATATATATATATATATATATATATATATATATATATATATATATATATATATATATATATATATACAATGTGAGGACAATAAAGTCTTTGTGGCTGTCACTGATCCCAGTGAAGATAGAAACAGTCCAATTAAACAGTCATCCCAGTTCCTAGAGGCTTCAAGGACCACACTGTGCTGATAGCTAATCCCTCTTCTTTCATGAATTTAAGAGATCAGTAATGTACAAATAACTGTACCAGTATTTTACATTCATATTTTTCATCCCCAGGCCATTCACATCGGGGGCGGGGGGGGGGGGGGGGGGGGAGGGGGAAGAGGGAGAAAGAGAAAAGCACCCAAAAGCAGGTGTGTCAAGGTTCCTCCCCCACTCTGAACTCTAGGGTACAGATGTGGGGACCTGCATGAAAAACCTCCTAAGCTTATCTTTACCAGCTTAGGTCAAAACTTCCCCAAGGTACAAAGTATTCCACCCGTGGTCCTTGGAATGGCCGCTACCACCACCAAACTAATACTGGTTACTGGGGAAGAGCTGTTTGGACGCGTCTTTCCCCCCAAAATACTTCCCAAAACCCTGCACCCCACTTCCTGGACAAGGTTTGGTAAAAAGCCTCACCAATTTGCCTAGGTGACTACAGACCCAGACCCTTGGATCTTAAGAACAATGAACAATCCTCCCAATACTTGCACCCCCCCTTTCCTGGGAAATGTTGGATAAAAAGCCTCACCAATTTGCATAGGTGACCACAGACCCAAACCCTTGGATCTGAGA
Organism: Eretmochelys imbricata; assembly: GCF_965152235.1. Taxonomy (NCBI): domain Eukaryota; kingdom Metazoa; phylum Chordata; order Testudines; family Cheloniidae; genus Eretmochelys; species Eretmochelys imbricata. The sequence continues at coordinate 26,386,548 of NC_135579.1, forward strand.
ACAATGAAAAAACATTCAGTTTTTTACAAGAAGACTTTTAATAGAAAATAGAAGTAAATAGAAATGAAGAAATCCCCCCTGTAAAATCAGGATGGTAGATATCTTACAGGGTAATTAGATTAGAAAACATAGAGAACCCCTCTAGGCAAAACCTTAAGTTACAAAAAAGATACACAGACAGAAATAGTTATTCTATTCAGCACAATTCTTTTCTCAGCCATTTAAAGAAATCATAATCTAACACATACCTAGCTAGATTACTTACTAAAAGTTCTAAGACTCCATTCCTGTTCTGTCCCTGGCAAAAGCAGCACACAGACAGACCCAGACCCTTTGTTTCTCTCCCTCCTCCCAGCTTTTGAAAGTATCTTGTCCCCTCATTGGTCATTTTGGTCAGGTGCCAGCGAGGTTACCTTTAGCTTCTTAACCCTTTACAGGTGAGAGGAGCTTTCCCCTGGCCAGGAGGGATTTCAAAGGGGTTTACCCTTCCCTTTATATTTATGACACGCCCCCCAAATCTCAGCTAGGGTGAAACACTGGCTGGGATTTCTTCCTGGAGCTCTAGGAAAAACAGAGTTAATAAGACACATGCATCTCTAAATATACTACCAAGTACATAAAGACTAACAATATTTTCCACATCTTAAGGACGATTTTAACCAGTTGATTCTGGGAAACTTTCACGGGAGAGTGCATCAGCCACTTTGTTAGAAGCTCCTGAGATGTGTTGGATGTCGAAATCAAAATCTTGAAGAGCTAAACTCCACCGAAGAAGTTTTTTGTTAGTTTCTTTGACGGTGTGAAGCCATTTTAGTGCAGCATGGTCGGTTTGCAGGTGGAAACGCCGTCCCCAAACATATGGGCGTAGCTTTTCCAGAGCGTAGACAATGGCATAACATTCTTTTTCAGTGACTGACCAGTTGCTTTCCCTCTCAGACAGTTTTTTGCTGAGAAACACTACAGGGTGGAATTCTTGATCAGGTCCTTTTTGCATTAAAACTGCTCCCACACCACGCTCGGATGCATCTGTGGTTACTAGGAACGGTTTGTCAAAGTCTGGGGCCCTTAGTACTGGGTCAGACATGAGTGTCGCTTTAAGCTTGTTAAAGGCCTTCTGACACTTTCCGGTCCACTGAACAGCATTTGGCTGTTTCTTTTTGGTTAGGTCTGTCAGTGGGGCAGCGATTTGGCTGTAGTGCGGTACAAATCGTCTGTAATAACCAGCCAAGCCTAAGAAGGATTGAACCTGTTTCTTTGACTTTGGGACAGGCCACTTTTGGATAGCATCCACTTTGGCCTGTAGGGGGCTGATAGTTCCTTGACCCACCTGGTGTCCAAGGTAAGTCACTCTGTTTAGGCCTATTTGACACTTCTTAGCCTTAACAGTTAGTCCTGCCTCCCTTATGCGCTCAAGGACTTTTTGTAGATGTTCCAGGTGGTCTGCCCAGGAATCCGAAAATATGGCCACATCATCAAGGTAGGCGACTGCATATTCTCCTAATCCCGCTAGGAGACCATCTACAAGTCTTTGGAAAGTGGCGGGTGCATTTCGCAGCCCGAAAGGGAGTACATTAAATTCATACAGCCCGAGATGTGTGATGAAGGCTGACCTTTCCTTGGCAGATTCATCTAGCGGTACCTGCCAGTACCCCTTTGTTAAGTCCAAGGTAGAGATGAACTGGGCCCGTCCCAGTTTCTCTAACAGTTCATCTGTGCGTGGCATTGGATAGTTGTCTGGGCGAGTTACAGCATTTAGCTTACGGTAGTCCACGCAAAAACGTATTTCCCCATCTGGTTTGGGAACTAGAACCACTGGAGATGCCCATGCACTTTCAGAGGGGCGGATTACACCCATCTGTAACATATCCTGGATCTCCCGTTCTATAGCAGTTTTAGCTTGAGGAGACACCCGGTAAGGTTGGACCCTAATTGGGTGAGCATTACCTGTGTCAATGGAGTGGTATGCCCGTTCAGTCAGTCCTGGGGTGGCTGAGAACGTTGGCGCGTAGCTAGTGCACAGCTCCTGGATCTGCTGTCGCTGCATACGCCCAAGGGTCATGGAGAGGTTCACCTCTTCCACACCACCAGCACATTTCCCTTCGTAGTAGACACCTTCAGGCCACTCAGCATCATCTTCTCCCTGGGCTGTAAACTGACAAACCTTTAATTCTCTGGAATAAAAGGGCTTTAGAGAATTAATATGGTACACCTTAGGCTTTCGGTTGGAGGTGGGGAATGCTATGAGATAATTAACAGCTCCCAGGCGCTCCTGGACCGTGAATGGCCCTTCCCACGATGCTTCCATTTTATGGGCCTGGAGCGCCCTTAAGACCATGACCTGGTCTCCTACTTTGAAGGAACGCTCTCTGGCATGTTTATCATACCAGGCTTTTTGCTCTTTTTGAGCATCCTGTAAGTTTTCTTTAGCAAGGGCTAAAGAGGTTCGGAGGGTGTTTTGTAGGTTGGTTACAAAGTCCAGAATGTTAGTTCCTGGAGAAGGTGTAAATCCCTCCCATTGCTGCTTCACCAACTGCAATGGCCCCTTAACCTCACGGCCATATACAAGTTCAAATGGGGAAAACCCTAAACTGGGATGTGGTACAGCTCTGTAGGCAAAGAGCAACTGCTGCAACACTAGGTCCCAATCATTGGAGTGCTCATTTACGAATTTACGTATCATGGCCCCCAAAGTTCCATTAAACTTCTCCACCATGCCATTTGTTTGATGGTGGTAAGGAGTGGCAACCAAGTGATTTACCCCATGAGCTTCCCAAAGGTTTTTCATAGTTCCTGCCAGGAAATTAGTCCCTGCATCTGTGAGGATGTCGGAGGGCCAACCTACCCTGGCAAAAATGTCTGCTAGTGCCTGGCATACACTTTTAGCCCTGGTGTTGCTTAGAGCTACTGCTTCCGGCCATCGGGTGGCAAAATCCATGAAAGTCAGTATGTACTGCTTTCCTCTGGCTGTCTTTTTCGGAAAAGGACCCAGAATATCCACAGCTACTCGCTGAAATGGAACTTCAATGATGGGGAGTGGTTGTAGAGGGGCTTTGACCTGGTCTTGGGGTTTTCCCACTCTTTGGCACACCTCACAAGACTGGACATAGGTAGAAACATCCTTGCCCATTCCCTCCCAGTGGAATGACCCCCCCAAACGGTCTTTGGTCCTGTTCACCCCAGCATGGCCACTAGGGTGATCGTGGGCTAAGCTCAAGAGCTTGGCCCGGTATTTAGTTGGAACTACCAACTGTCTCTGAGGATGCCAGTCTTCCTGGTGTCCACCAGAAAGAGTTTCCTTGTATAAAAGTCCTCTTTCTACAACAAACCTGGATCGATTAGAAGAGCTGAGAGGCGGTGGGTTGCTCCGTGCCGCTGTCCAAGCTCTCTGGAGGCTTTCATCTGCTTCCTGTTCGGTCTGGAACTGTTCCCTTGATGCTGGAGACATCAGTCCCTCATTGGATTGTGGACCTAGGCTTGGTCCCTCTGGAAGCAATATAGGGGATGGAGCTGTTTCTGTTGACTGTGAACCGCTCTCCGCTGGTGCACTATGTTGGGATTCAGGCTCCGGCTGAGCCTCTTGTGTAGGGTTATCGGCTGCTGCCAGTTCAGGTTCAGTGGGGCCCTCTGGTGTTGAGGTTGCAAGTACTGGATTCAGTGCTGACACAGGGTCTGGTGTTGGTTGTTCGGCTGGTTCCGGTTCTGGGACTGGTTCCGTCTGGGTCTCTGGGACTGGATCCACTACTGCTGTTGCAGACATTGGCCTAAGGTCCAGGTCCATCACCTCTGACTGGGTCCTGATAGCAGTTTCCGGAACAGAGCTAGGCCTCACGGCTTGTTTAGCCTGGCTGCGGGTGACCGTTCCCACCCTCTTGGCCTGCTTCACATGATTGGCCAAGTCTTCCCCCAACAGCATGGGGATGGGATAATCATCATAGACTGCAAAAGTCCACATTCCTGACCAGCCCTTGTACTGGACAGGCAACTTGGCTGTAGGCAAATTGAAAGAGTTGGACTTGAAGGGTTGAATCGTCACTTGGATCTCTGGGTTGATTAAATTGGGGTCCACTAAGGAAGCATGGATAGCTGACACTTGTGCTCCGGTGTCCCTCCACGCGGTGACCTTCTTCCCGCCCACACTCACAGTTTCCCTCCGCTCCAAGGGTATCTGGGAAGTATCTGGGCCTGTGGACCTCTGGTGTGATTCCGGTGCAATGAACTGTAATCTGTTGGGGTTCTTGGGGCAGTTGGCCTTTACATGCCCCAGCTCGTTACATTTAAAACATCGTCCAGCTGACGGGTCACTGGGGCGAGGAGGGTTGCTGGAGAACGGGGTGGCAGGACGATAAGGGGTCTGGAGGGTTCTTTGGGAGGTAGGTGGGGCCTTGGGCGGCCCCCGGTAATAGGGTGTGGTCTGGGGTGGTCCCTTCTGGTCTCTGCTCCAACTGCGACCAGTTTTCTTCTTCTCTGCCACCTCCACCCATCTGGCTCCAATCTCTCCTGTCTCGATTACAGTTTTGGGTTTCCCATCTAGGATGTATCTTTCTATTTCCTCAGGAACACCCTCTAAGAATTGTTCCATTTGCATTAGGAAGGGCAAATTTACTGGAGATTCAACACTTGCTCCTGATATCCAGGCATCCCAATGTTTCACAATGTGGTAGGCATGTCGGGTAAATGACATGTCTGGTTTCCACCTTAGGGCTCTGAACCTCCGACGAGACTGCTCGGGTGTTATCCCCATTCTGACTCTCGCCTTGGATTTAAACAGTTCATACTTGTTCATGTGTTCTTTAGGCATTTCAGCTGCCACCTCAGCTAAGGGTCCACTGAGCTGCGGCCTCAGCTCTACCATGTACTGGTCAGTAGAGAGGTTGTATCCAAGGCAGGCCCTTTCGAAGTTTTCTAGGAAGGCCTCAGTATCATCGCCTGCCTTGTAGGTGGGGAACTTTCTGGGATGGGAAGTGGTACTTGGAGAAGGATTACTAGGGTTTGTTGGGATATTCTGCTGAGCCTTTATCTTCTCCATCTCCTCCACATACTTCCTCTCTTTTTCCTTCTCCTCCAGTTCTTTGTCCCTCGCTTCCATAGCTCTCCTGTGAGCAGCCGCTTGGTGTTGTTCTGCCTCCCTTTCTTGTTCCTTCTTCAGCCGCATGAGTTCTATCTGTCTTTCATGTTCCCTTTGTCTTTCCTCAGCCTGAAATTTGGCTAATTCCAGCTGTAGTCGAGCTGAGGATTTGGTCATTCTAACCTCTCTGTTTTTAACTAACTTTACACCCGAGGTTTAGAAATAAACAAACAAAACTTGGCTGTAAAATTTTGCTGTGCTGGAATAGAATACCTATTCTCTGATAGTGATTGTCAGCCTACAGAAAAAGACAATTCCCTTGTCTCTGTTCTGGGCCCAACTTAAAGCAAAAAACCTCCAAACTACTTGGAAACCTGCTTACCCAGCCCAAAGAAAAAGCAAATGGGTAGAACACACACCCCCTATTTACTTTTAGGAAGAAAAGAAAAAAAAAAACCTCTGGGTTGGAAGACTGTGAATTTCCCTGCAGGAGTTAAGTACCCTGCCTCCAGGCAAAGAAAACCTGCAATTCACAAGATAATCCCCTTTTGTCTCTGCTTGGCCACAAAGCAGGGAAAACCCAAGATGCTTTCAGTTTCAAAGCTGCTTCAAAGCCACAGGAAAAAAAAATTCCTTTTTAAAATCTGTATTTCTAGTTCAAAAAATCTCAACTGGATCTCAAAATGATTTCAGGTTAATCCCACCACTATGCCACCATGTCAAGGTTCCTCCCCCACTCTGAACTCTAGGGTACAGATGTGGGGACCTGCATGAAAAACCTCCTAAGCTTATCTTTACCAGCTTAGGTCAAAACTTCCCCAAGGTACAAAGTATTCCACCCGTGGTCCTTGGAATGGCCGCTACCACCACCAAACTAATACTGGTTACTGGGGAAGAGCTGTTTGGACGCGTCTTTCCCCCCAAAATACTTCCCAAAACCCTGCACCCCACTTCCTGGACAAGGTTTGGTAAAAAGCCTCACCAATTTGCCTAGGTGACTACAGACCCAGACCCTTGGATCTTAAGAACAATGAACAATCCTCCCAATACTTGCACCCCCCCTTTCCTGGGAAATGTTGGATAAAAAGCCTCACCAATTTGCATAGGTGACCACAGACCCAAACCCTTGGATCTGAGAACAATGAAAAAACATTCAGTTTTTTACAAGAAGACTTTTAATAGAAAATAGAAGTAAATAGAAATGAAGAAATCCCCCCTGTAAAATCAGGATGGTAGATATCTTACAGGGTAATTAGATTAGAAAACATAGAGAACCCCTCTAGGCAAAACCTTAAGTTACAAAAAAGATACACAGACAGAAATAGTTATTCTATTCAGCACAATTCTTTTCTCAGCCATTTAAAGAAATCATAATCTAACACATACCTAGCTAGATTACTTACTAAAAGTTCTAAGACTCCATTCCTGTTCTGTCCCTGGCAAAAGCAGCACACAGACAGACCCAGACCCTTTGTTTCTCTCCCTCCTCCCAGCTTTTGAAAGTATCTTGTCCCCTCATTGGTCATTTTGGTCAGGTGCCAGCGAGGTTACCTTTAGCTTCTTAACCCTTTACAGGTGAGAGGAGCTTTCCCCTGGCCAGGAGGGATTTCAAAGGGGTTTACCCTTCCCTTTATATTTATGACAAGGTGGCATGACAGCAAGGCCAGGGCCATCCCATTATCATGGGATCTTTGATATGCACTTAGGGTTGACAAGAATTTGGGTTTTCAAGTCTCTTCCTTAAAACCTTCACACACAATGAACTGCATTTACTTAATGCTAGAGAATGGAGGGGGATGCTACACTGAAAGATCTGGAACCTAGTGTTCCAGGGAGTCTAGGTGTACATATCTAATGACTGGGTCACAAAACTAACCCCTACATAGCGTTGTATATTTGAATAATGATTTTCCTTCAGAATGTGACAGGGAAGCAACTTTAAACAAGCAGAGGTTGCACAGAGGGAAATCTATTACAGCAAACAACAAATTTGACCTGTTAATATCATTAATAGGACACAGCCACAATGACTTGTGCCTCTGAATTTACCTAATTATGCATAAGAATTGTGTTGCATTGAATCTGATAACCATGATGATTAGCACAGTCAAATAGATTTTTACCAAAATTACATAAAGCAACTGTATATTTTTCATTTACAGTCATCAAATGGAACCATGGCTTTATATGGCCATTTCCCACACAGGACACAGTATTGCGCACTGTCGGTAAACTAGCATTAAAAACAAACAAACACACAAAAAACTTGTTCTGTTCACTTGTTTCTAAGGGAAACAAGAAAACTACAAATGGACACTAAGGAAAATGGCCAATAACTATACTGGCCTATAATTAACTGAACACTCTGCCTTCCCAATCTTGTCTCATGTAATTGTTTGCATTTAAACAGTTGTGCCTCATCTCTATCCTTAATTGTCATAACCCTTGGGGGAGGAGTGAGAGAGTTTATAAATAGCCCATCCTCCATTTTGAAACCTTTGTCCCCATTCAAACACAGTACGTGATGTAGAGAAGAAGCCAGCAGCAGATAAGCTTAAATTATGAAAGTACAGAGTGGGGAAATGGTATATGCTGAGGAAGAGAACACTCTTTTTGTCCAGTCAGTCCCTCTTTCTTGTTCAGAAAGGAAGGTAGGAGAGGAAAGAAAAGATGTGTGCTACTCAGGTCAGGTGAAAAGCCGTAACCCAAATCAAGCATGTGCAGCAATTGTGGAGTAAACGTGTGAGATGTTCTCTGGGACAGAAGCAATTCTGGGGTACTGAGGAATTATTTTTAATTTGGTAAATTATTGTACATGGCTATAGGTAGAAACCTTGTTTTCAGAACTTAGGGCCCTGATCTGGTAAACTGTTATGTGTGAGTAACATTATACTCGTGAGTAACACTGTTGAACCCAGCGGGACTACTTGTGTGCTTCCTTAGGCATATGGATGTTTGTGTGGTTTGGCTCTTGGACCCTGATTCTGCAGTCACTTGTGCACATGCTTAAATTTACTAATATGTGTAGACCCGTTGATTTCTATAGGACTACTCAGGATAATAAAGTTAAGCACATGTGTTAAGTCTTTGCAGGATCTGGTTCTTAATAATTATGATTTATAATCTGTAACAGACCTTTCACAAACACTGTGGCATCACCTCAAACAATTGAAAAAGACAATGTACGATACCATATACAGCAAGTAACTCCAATGTCAATATCCAATAAAATATCAGGTCAACAAATATTTAAATTGTTTAAGGGGAAAATGAGTTCAATTTAACAGTCTGATTGCAAAAGAGAGGTTTCATCTCAATCAAGTTTTGTGTAGCCTTGAGGGTTTTCTGATCACTTGTAAAAAATATTGATTGATGATGATCATTTACAAATAAATGTTTTCCCTACAGCGCCAGTGGGGAAATATTTAATATTTATTGCTTTCCAGGTAAAGGTTTTCAACAGGATTTTCAGCATAACTGAAAATGGTTTACAGTGTTAAAGAAGATTAAGTTGACAGCAAGCTATTTTCTGTTGTCATATGAATAACCTTACATGCAATTTGTTTATTGAGTCTAGTGAAAGTTAATTACATATATCAAAGAGGAGAAAATGTTGATTTAATTTGAATTTTTGTTTGCCTTTATTTGAAGAGCCTGAAAGCTATTTCAAGATTAAGTATTTTAATTAAGTGAATTAATAAAATGTTACAAGGTCACTTTGTAAAGCAAAGTTGTTATAACTTTGGAATAAATATGTTATTAAACTGTGTAATTAAATGTCAGTGAATTATCAGTTCCAAACCTGACTATATCATATAAATCTTAATGTTGTTTTCTAAAATGAAACAACACTGAAAGTTTATTGCTTGTGTACATTATTTTAAAATAAATTCTCTTTGAGAATGAAAAAAGATTAAAAGTTATTTTCAAGTCTAATGCAAGCAGAACTTCAACTCACAGTCAGAAACTGACAGATAGTAACATCATAATGTTAATTAATGTAATAGGATAGATAAAAACTGGCAAAGGTTTCTTGCAGCAGTTTCTCCTTTAGTGGCAGGTGGAAAATGCTGGTATTTCCTCTGTGATTGTATACTTTTTAACACAATGTTGGAAATGAATTCGCTCCTATATTTTAGGATGAAAAAACAAAATTCTTTTTTTGTGGGGCAAGATTGTTGTTCTTGAATTCAAGATTCTAAGCTATGCAGCCATATATGGAGAGTTTTTTGTTTTGTTTTGTCTTTTGTTCTTTTTTTGAGAGAGAGCCTCCAAACCAGAATCCAGGATCCAGTCATCTTTGAGCTTAATATATGTCTTCATTTGCTGAAAAAGTATGCCGTTGACTCATGTTAGCTAACATGGTAACTAACATGAGGTAATATGCTAGTGAAGACCAGGTAGTTGGTCTTTAACTTAGCCCGCTAACATGTGGAAATTACATGGGGCGAGTATAGGGTTTACCTCAACCTGCTAACTTGAGTTAAAGATACAAACTGCCTTGTCTTCACTAGGATGTTACCACACATTAACTAACACAAGTCAAGAACATACCTTTTTACCTAGCAAAGACAAAGCCCTAGGGTAGTTTGAAATATAAAACCAGGTCCTGCTCAGAGTTTTGCAATGGCAAGTATATTTACAATTAGCTGGATCAAAACCCATTGATCTAAAAACTCCTGGGTTTGGGGGTGTATCAAATCTGGGTCCAAATTTTCTAGCTGTAACTCCTTTCTGTTTTTTTATTATTATTTAAATAGTATGTCATAGCACATTGACTGGTGTCCTGGGCACCTAAAGAGGTGGGCAAAAGTTTCCAGAGGTTTAGGTTAGTGGAGTGAGAGTCTGACTGACAATGTTCAGATCATTAAAATGTGTGACAGAATTGTGTGACAGATCTGGCATTCTACCTCCTTTGAATACCCACTGATGAAGTTTGTGACCTGATCCACCAGTCATTATTCTTGAAAACAGTGGAGATTTTGAGTGAGGAATGACTAGAGGATGAGACACAAGTTTATGCATCTAAGAATAGGAGAGCAGAAAATCATCACACACATCTGAAGGCAGATGAAGTATTTGCAAAATTCTTATTTGTCTTAACAGATTTTGCAAATCCGTTTTTACAAATGATAAATTGTGCTTGTTTTGTGGAATGGTAGAATATTTTTTTCAGATTTAGTTTTATAGAAAAACGATGTGCAATAAGATATAAACATACAGTAATAGTCACCCAGCATGTAGCGTACACAGTTCTCTGTGGTAAAACCAAAGTTGCAGTTCTTGAGTCTAATCCATCAGGAAATACCTGAGGCCCTCTGGGCTGTGCATGTTCTAGAAAGCCAATAGTTTTGGTTACCCAGAGGTTTGTTCTGACCAGGGGAAAGACTGGCCTGTAGGGAATGGCCTTCAATGAATTTTAACAAGTTGTGCAGTGGAGATCTGCAGAGCTAACCAAGGAAAGGAAATCTCCTATATATATGAGCTTTCTGTCGTTCTCATTTCCCTGTTTTAGATCTCTCCATATTGGGGTCTTCAAGCTGGAGTATAGCTCTGGAGCAATCACCCTGTTTTGTTTCCAGGGAGAGAGATGGACTTGTCCCTGGACCAAAGATATGTGGGGTTGAGCTCACTGCTGCCCACACATCCTTTTGGGCCTTTTATCTTCCAGCTGATAGTAACAAACCTCTCAGCCTGGGATAGTCTGCTACTTTCAGGCCATGACAAATTTAAAGAATCTATCTTATGTGGTTCCATTACATAGTACTTGAGTGCCTCACAATCTTTAATGTGTTTATCCTCCCTCCACATCTCATCCTCCCCTGATGACATAGGTAAGTGCTATTATCTCCATTTTACAGATGGGGAACTAAGGCATAAAGAGACTGAGACTTTTCCAAGATCACACAGGAAGTCTGTGTTATGGCAGGGGCAGGGGTGAGCTGGAGCTGGTTCGCACTGGTTCGCTAGAACCGGTTGTTAAATTTAGAAGCCCTTTTAGAACTGGTTGTCTGGACAACTGCTTCTAAAAGGGCTTCTAAATTTAAGAACCAGCCAAAACTGGTGCTTTAGGCGCCGACTCCGTGGGTGATCCGGTGCTGGAGGACTCACGGGGAAAATTTGGTGGGTTCAGAGCACGCACCGGCAGCTCCCTGCCCCACGCCTGGCCCCAGCTCACCTCCGCTCTGCCTCCAGCTCCTTCCCTGAACGCGCTGCCCCGCTCTGCTTCTCGGCCACCCCAGCTTCCCGCGAATCAGCTGTTTACACGGGAAGCCTGGGAGGGCTGAGAAGCAAGCGGCAGCTTCGCGCTCAGGCCCAGGGAGGCAGAGCGGAGGTGAGCTGTGGCGGGGCGGCACGAGGAGGGCCGCCCGTGCTGCAGCAGGTAACCCGGGGGGCAGAGGGGAACCGCTCCCCACCCCAGCTCGCTTCTGCCTCTGCCTCCCTGGGCCTGAGGGCGAAGCCTCTGCTTGCTTTTCTGCCCTCCCAGGCTTCCCGTGCAAACAGCTGATTCGTGGGAAGCTGGGGGCTAAGAAGCAGAGTGGGGCAGTGCGTTCAGGGGTGGAGGTGGAGGCGGGGCGGAGGTGAGCTGGGGCCGGGTGCGGGGAGCTGCCAGTGGGTGCTCTGCACCCACCAAATTTTCCCCGTGGGTGCTCTAGCCCCGGAGCACCCACGGAGTCGGTGCCTAAGGCACCACTTTTGATGTGATCAGTGCGGGGAGTGGCTACTCCCCCTGCTCCCCTCCTAGCTACGCTACACCGCCCCTAGGAGCCAGAGGGACATGCTGGATGCTTCCTGGGAGCTGCTCCAGGTAAGCAACGCCAGGACTCCCCACCTTGCCCCCTGGCAGGTCTCTCTGGCTCTTAGGGGCAGGGTGGGCACCCACTACGGTGGCCCATGAGACCCTCCTGCCCCATTCAGGGGGCAGTCAAGGGACAGGGGAGGGGCATGGATGGGGCAGGGATCCCGGGGAAGAGGGGGCATCAAGGAACGCGGGGGGTTGGATGGGGCAGGAGTACCAGGGTGCGGGGGTGGGCCACGACCCCCTCGTGCGGTGAGGAGGGAACCGGTTGATAAGATTTTGGCAGCTCATCACTGGGCAGGGGATAGACCCTGGAATTCATGAGCCCCAGAGTGACACCCTTACCATGGAGCTTCCTTGGTTACCAGAGAATTGTGACCTCGGGAAGAACTCACATCCATGATAAGCAGTCAAGGGATGCAAGGAAGTTTATATGTCCCCCAGAGTCATTCCTAAGCGTGGGACAATCAGACTGACAGAGGAATCTGGATCAGCATTTGCTGCTGCGTTGCCCCAGAGGCTTGGATTGCTTCTGAGAGAGTCCTAGAAGTTGGGTAGACCCTCTGTGTGTTATAAAGGGAATTGAATGTGAATGTGGAGAAGTAGCTAAATAATCTCTGTGTACCTTTATTACCTTTATTGTCCCTGAACCGTCAAGTTAGGATTGTCACTGTCCATTTTCACAGCGGCACAGAGTTGTAGCCCTGGTTTATATGCATTTTACCACAATAATTTATTTATAAATAGGTGCTTACCTAGGATTTTTCTACCTTTATACATGTAAATAATGGGGCAAATTATGATCCGAGGGTTCAGCCTGCGTAACCAGCCTGCCCAAAGATGCTCTCTGCAGTCATGTACAGGAAGTCTCCACAGAGCTGTTTTCCCCAGCATGTGAGGGGAGTGCAGCCCTCTGTCCATCCATCTCTGAGCTTCTAAGCTCTGTGCTGCAGTATAGAGATGTCCAAGGAATGGAATTCCTGTACTGCAAGAAAATTTGGTGGTTTTGAAACATTTTTGTACTGAATCAGGACAAAATTCCAAGATCTCAGGGTTTTTTTAATTGGATCTGCCAAGAAGCCTGGGAAGTCTCAGCTGCTCACCAGGTGGGCTGTCAACTAGCTGGGGCGAGTGGTGAGCAGGCAGAGAAACTGTCATGTTTCCATTGAAATCGACATATTGCTACAGAACATGTTGATTTTGATTAATCTGCATTTTCCAATGGAAAATATGTTCTATTGGAAATTTCTGACCAGCTCTACTGAAGAAGCAGACTTGTTCCAGTGGAGTCAGGGCTCTTATCATCCTGAGAGCATGGACAAGATTTCCCTCTTCCATCTTAAATGAACACAATTAAAACCTATGGTAAAACTGCATTTAAGAGGATAGTGTTCCAATGGTTAGGGCACTAGCTTGGGACTCAGGAGACCTACATTTAATGCCCTTCTCTGTCTCAGACTTCTGTGTGACTTTGGGCAAATCACTTAGTTTCTCTGTTCCTAAATTCCCCATCTGTAAATTGGTATAATCGTCCTTCTCTACTTCCCAGGGTGTTGTGAGAAAAAGACATTAAAAGATTGTGAGACACTGTCAGATATGACAGTAATGGAGGCCATGTAAGAACCTAAATTTGATAGACAGTATGAAAGAAATTCGTGAAGGAAACTGAGAGTAATCCAACCCTATTCAATCTCAGGAAGGAAAAAAGAAATAAAAGCTCTTATAAAAAGCTGTAAATAACAGAATTGCAATAGTCATATTCTTTTGTACTCTAGACCCTCTATGTACTACTATCATTGCTGCTTATACGAGGCAAAGTTTTTCTCATGCTGTCAAGTTTGATGGTATCTACTGCTGTAAACTTTGCACTCATTGCATTATGTATCTAGTGAAGAGACAGAGAAAAATAGGTCAACATAAAGTCAGCAACTATTTTACAGATCTCTTGTATGGGCAAGGGAAGAAAGAAGTCTAGAGAAAATGTTTAGAGCAAAACTGATGCGAAATGTTGGCAACACAATTCAAACTTCCAGAAAAACATATGGAATGTATATAAGGCAACTTTTCATTTTTTTTATTGATAATTTGCAAACTTTACTGAAAATGAAGTGTTTCTTTTTTGCCTTTTCAAATCAACCCCACTGCTGTGGCAAATCTTGACTTATTTAAATTTAAGATAAACTCTTAATAAATGTACATGATTCATCTCTCCTTAGAGGGGAGAGACAATTATTTCTCCAAAACAGGAAGAGTTATTAAAAATAAATAAAACCACACACACATCACAGAGAGATACTGTCTACAAGTTGTGGTTTATATTTTATACTCAATGAACTGGGGGAACTTTGGCTTCCTTTAAGTATAACTGTGGTTGGTATTTAAAAGTGATTATTATAGTAAGCTGGCACAGAAAGCAAACTTGGCTTAGTGAATTCATTGAGCATTTATAGTATGTTAGTACAAACTTACTCATGTGGTAGGTCCCCTTATTACAAAACCATCCATGATATAGTGGGGGTTACATTTAGATATTAGCAGTGGTGAGGAGGTGGAACCCTCTAAAATTTGTTTAGCATGTCATTCACAGAGTTGTTTTCTAAAGTCTTGAAACTATGGTGTAGATTGTCATTTCAGTTAAGGAATGGTAACTCTTTTTTCTTGTAGTGGAATAACTCTTGTGCAACAGCAAAGAATTAGATCCACTCTCCAGTATGCACATGTAACGTTGACAGACCCAGGTTGTCGGCGGGCAGGATCGAACCTGGGACTTCTGGAATTTAGTTCATGAGCCTCTACCACATGAGCTAACAGCCCAACGGGCTCTTAGCTGAGGATGTAGAGCAGACTCATTTAATTCTCTCTAAGTGGTCTTGGTGCCACAAGATAGGACAGAACACCACACCCAGAAGGTGTGTGGGTTACACACACACTCTTGTTGACTGTCTCAGCAGAGCTCTAAGAGAAGAGTGTGGGGAGACTAAACTACAGTTGCATCCTTTGTGGTTGTTGTGCAGGAATATTGGCAAAACTGCTTTGGGGACGCTTGTGTTACAACTGCCCATGCTGCACCTGTTCTGTGGACTAACTTTAGTATCCTGTTCTATCCTTCTTGCATCTCCCAGCAGTATTGAATCCACTTTTGAAAATAATATAAATTAAACAAGCCTATTTAGGGTCCCAAGAATATAATATGTTAAGGCAATATTGCCCTTGTCCTCTTTCTTCTGTATTAAGTGCATCTGATTTCTTCAGGCAAGGTGGAAAAGGAGAATGATGACTTTCACTGACATGGTTACCGCTCAGCAGCAGTCAGTTTAGGGAAAATGAGACAGTAGGCTGGATGTGTTCAGTGGCAGATTTTTGCATACAGAATGGTACACTGTGTGGTTGGGCTACTGATGGCATTTGGCGTGCAAGCATAAAAATAGAGCCATGAGAGTGCAATAGTCACACTTTCTCTCTTCCAAACATACTCTCAACTCCCATCAAGCACTTCCTGAATACAGTTCTCTAAATTCCTCTCGCGTTAGCCTGTACATTAGCACACTGTAGCACCCTCTATTGGGAAGCTATCTATTGTTAACAGATAGGAAGGGGGAAAGGATAAGCTGATAGAGAAAGGGTATCTTATCATAAACACATGCATTAATCATATCTCAGAACACACAGTGTGTTTGGAATAGGAGGGGAAAGGATGGAGAGGGGGATTTTTGAATAATTTTTTAACCATACAAATAATCAAAAGGCTCAGAGGCTATAATTGCTTCAGGGTAAGAGAAAACAAAAGATGTCATTTATTCCAAATATATGTTCTCTGTTTCATATCCAGATGAAAGGGGGTAATGGGGGATAAAATATTCAGTGGGTCAGAGCTGAGGAACAGAACAAAGATACTTTTATTTTAAATATATTTGTTTCTTGGGCTTCAATACAGGAATAACATATGGGTTTTTGCAGGTCGAAATGTGAACAATTGTTTTTATATTTGCCCTTTAAAAATATACCCAGCTCCCATTTCAATATAGCATCATAATCAGAATTTCTCTCAGCTCTCACTGTACAAAGATTTAAAGAGACAAATGAGACAGGAAATTAAAGGATTGAAGGGAAAGCCAAGCTAAGTTACTTATTTAATTCATATTTGAAGGAAGAATAAGGTGGGAAAGTATCCCAACTTCTTTATCACTTGTAGCAAACATATTAATCTGTAAAGATGATATAGGAATCTCATTTTCTTCAGGCATGTTTTCTGGCATTCAGTTTAGCACAGTTCTGCAGTGAAGGATATCACCTCTGTTTACATTTTCATTTCTGATAAAAGCTTTCCTAACTAGCAGAATCATGATCTAATTGGACAAAGGATGACATAAATGGCCCTCTTTTAAGCTAAGCTTCTCCAGCAGCTAACATTTGCTGAGCAGCAGGGGAGACCGAGGGTGTGGTTTGTTCATTAAAACATGCTACCATGGATAAGTGAATGATTGGATAACAAAGGAACTGACCCAAAGCAAATTCAAGGTTCACCAACGTTTAGTTAACTTTCCTTGTGTGAAAACTAAAAATGCACCCACTTTTGTACTTCCTGATTGTAGCGGAATCAGAAAGACTTCTGCTTCAAGAGAAATGAGAGGGACAGATTAAGGTACAGTAGCCACACACCATGGTTCCCAGAGTTATGTGATGACAACAGGATCTCAGCTTTCATTTAAAATGAAATGTTCCCAGCCCTCACATTGCGAGGAAAAGCTTGAAAACATGACCCACGTACAACTGAGGCTGTGATGTCTGCCAGAGTCTGCAGCAGAGAGAGAAATAGCAGCCACCAGGGTAAAGGAGGGAAGCCACTGGGTCTCAAACCCACCACCAAAGCAGGCCAGACTGCCATGTGAGCATAGCAATCTGTGTGGGTGTTCGCCGCACTGCATTGAAACACATTTTCAATCATAACTCTTTATTAAGACAGATTTTTGTTTTGGGGGAAAAATGTTCCTTTTAATCAGGCTCAGAGTTGTTATATGTTTAAATTTAGAAAAGCTTTGTGCAGTATTGCTGTAGCTGTGTAGGTCCCAAGATATTAGAGAGACAAGGTGGCTGAGGAAATGTCTTTTATTGGACCAACAGAAGTTGGTCCTGAAAAAGAAAAGCTATAAGTATTTAAGCCCGTGGTGATGATTAGAATAAAATGTGCTCACTTCAGCATGTCCCCTTGCTTTCTTAGATCTCTTTGATAATATCCAACATAACGAATTGGACAAATGCAATGTAGAAATAAATATTACCTAGTTCCACTAGGTAAATTATAAAGGTTATTTAACGTAAGAAGTTTTATGGTTTTGCTAAAGGTTTAAAACCACAATTAACTGCTTCCTATAAAATCATGTCATGTCAACAAGATTTTTTGTATGCACTTCAGCAACTGGATAAAATGAAATGTGGCTGCTTTTTTCAAAGTCGTAGATACCATTTGAATGGTGCTTTTATGCAAATAGAATGAACTTTTTAAAAAGTATTGGATGAACTCAGTGTTCATGTTAGATTCTTGGAGAGTGAAGTCCTGAATCCGAAGAACCATCACACTGGTGGTGCAAGCTTCTCCCCATTACCTTCTAAGATATTTCATCCCTGGTGTCGAGAGACCACTGGGAGGGATAGAGGATAATTCTTTCTATGTCCAATCAGTTGTTGGTTTTGTTGGTGATGTTGCCATCCATGCTGCCAATCATGGAGTTGTGTTTTGTGCAATGAAATACTTGTTCATTAGCCACTAGACAAACAACTCATTTCACATAGGTCATTGAACAGCCATCTGATAGGAAATGTCAGTACATTGCTATTTGCATATTATAAAACAACTGTCATAAGCTGCCACAGAGCATGTAAATTCTGGGCGAAAGTAAGACCAAGATAAAACAGTAATATACAACTGTTAGGGTTGCTTTCTTTATCTGGCTGTGGTTTTTTTTCTTATGGATTAAAGGAAATAAATTTATATGTATCTTTTAAAAAATTATATGTACAAATTTGTTTACCAGATTTCTAACCATAGAATTACATATGAAATTTCCTTTTAACTATGTTTGTATTTGTTAAGCATCTGTTAACATTTACAATGATTAAAAATGCATGGGATCTTCAAGGGGAAAAAAACCCCATCCATACAGAATTCCTTTATTTTGCAGAAATGAAGGAAACACTAGATATTTCTTTTCCTTTGATAGTTTAAATGTCAGCACATATTCATCAAAATGGGATAAATAAAAAGTCTACCTGTTTTGGCAGAGTTTCTGCTTTCTAAACCGGGCAGACACCTTCCCAGGAAGACTCTGGCATTCTAATGTTCCCTGTCTTGTTAAAAGGTGAAAAACTAGTGGTGATCAATGGTTATAATTTTATAATGTTCAGTGTTCTCCAGATGACGGCAAGGAAAATGTCTGTACAGTACTTTGGAAAAATAAATTTTCAACTGAAGGATATCTCCTAAGAATCACAAATAGAGGTTTTCAATGTTGAGTCAAATTTTACATTTTTTTCTTATCCTAAAAACAATGGTTTTGCAATGCAAATCATCCCCATTTTTGATTTGATAAACATGCACATGACAGTCCACCCACCAGTAGAAAGATGCTTCTCCTGGAAATCTTAGTTCGGTGTATCAATTTTACTGTAATTTATTATGCGGTTTATGTATTGTATTGAGTGCATGGGGATCTTTAAAAAATACTCACATGCACGTGTGTGCCTAACTACCTACCCAGTTGAATTTTAGGAAGGCCAAGTTTATTGTATGGTTTTGCACTTGTAATACTGATTAGCTGAGTATCGAGTTGAACAGAAGTAATTTTCCTCTTCAGTTTTCTTTTTAAAAATAATGAAGTGCTCACTAGGTTGGAGATATCACACAGTAATACCTCACTGCAATGAATTACAAAAAGGAGTAATTCAATGTAAGCTGTGATCACTGTGTTCTGAAGTAAGATTAACACTCATAGGCATGATATAAAATGGATTTATCTATATGTATAGTATGTCTTTAAACTGCTTGCCAAGGTGAGTCTTTTAATGAATACCATCCTTGCTCAACAGCACATTCAACAGCACATTCAGTCACAATTGGTTCAGGCTGTTCTAATACAGCAACATTTGGACAATTCCTCTTTTTTCATTTCTGCAAAATTGTGAAATACTTTATACTTTGACCATCTTTAGTAATTTTTAGTCAGAAAGTTTTGTTGAGAGGCAGATAGCATTGCACTGCCTTGCACACATATGCTCCGAAGAAAGCAAAGCAACAACTGATGATTTAAAGATAGCTGTTTTTAGAAAATTCTCAACCTTTACAAAATGTGTCTCTCTTTCTCTAATGTATGGGGGAGGGGAGCATATGTTTGCGCACACACCATGTAAAATATAAAATATAATTACTCTTGCGAGAGAGAGAAAACTCATCCTTCTGTGGAGTCGTCAGGTATTGCCAAAGTGCGACCCTTCTGATACCACTACATTTCAAGGAACTTCTAGAACACTATCGTCACTGGTGAGACTATACAAGTGTGGCCCTAAAAGTTAGGAACAAAGGATGTAGTAGGCCATGTGGTACCCACCTCTTCCTTCCTTGCTTTTTATGGGCCTTTTAACCAAACTTTTCTGCTTTATTTATTCATAGTATTTTAGCGCATTTACTTTCATTTTAGTATTATGTAGCATTTTTTGTTTGTTTTTAAGTCTGAGTTTCAGTGAATTGCGCAATAAGATACCCTGACTGCCTCTGGTTTGATTCCAGGGCATCATGTCTGATTCAGGTTTAAGCAGTATATCTTGTGTCCTTCTGACTTTCTGGATTTGGATGCTGTGACAGATATGGCAATTTCCTGTGATACCTTTGGGACAGCATACTGTATTAAGTTTATGTAACATTGTGGGCCAGGGATTGTATGGAATTCCATGGGGGAGGGTGATCACAGCTCATCCGGGAACAAAGAATAGTGAGAGGTAGTTAGGCAAATTCATTCTGGTTGTAACACCTGAGGAAAGGCTTTGCATGTACTACTTCAAACTGGATTCTCCAGAGACCAATAGACAAAGGACTTTTGGATAAATAAGCCTGAGTTTAAACTGACTCAAGTCCTTCTTTCTGATCCATCAAATGGACAGGACCTTCTGTACAAGGGGGCCACAGTCCTTCCTGGAAGAGGTTGGAAGGACTTAAGCTTACTGAGGCATGGTAAGACTGACAGGTGATCTCTGGTAAGCTTTTAGCATGCATATGGAAATTTTTAATATGTTTTACCTATAATTCTTTCACCTTAAGAATAAATATGCTTGCTTATAAAGAGCTGTATGGTAACTTATAACTGGTGGCTATTATGATGTTCATAGCCTTTGAAGAGAAAGCAAAGCACAGATGCTAGCCTGTTTAGGGAGGCTGGCTTCCTACAGATATCACAGTGTAGGCAGAGAACTGTGCAGCCTGGAGAAAACCCTGGTCAGGAGGGAGGTAGCAGCCTAGTGTGAGTATCTTCAAGGGACTATGGACGGGTAATGCATGTGTGTCAGTTCAGGGCAACTGCACCTGTAATACCTACTTGTACAATGTGCCTCAAGGAAGACCATTTACCAAATCATTGTTTGCCTTTTCAGGCCCAGTGTACCTAGCTCTAGGCTTTATTGATGTCAAAGACACTTGGAATTGTCCTTGGGTCAGAGCCACTTTGTTATGCAGGGATAAAAAGGCCATCTTCCGTGCTAAGGCACTTAAAATGGGACAGCATAGGCCTTCAGTGGCAGGTATAGAACTATCATCTAGCAGCAAGTCAACAGAATACTCTGTGGGCTTGTCTACAAGGTGCATCAGTTTGCATTAGAGGATATAAATCTAGTGTGCACTAGCATGTTGCTCACTAACTGGTGGACCCTGGACTCTAGGTGGACCCTGCTAGCATGCACTAAAAATTCCATAGTGCAGTCACATTTCACACAGTAATACACTAACATGCAGTGGGAATTTTTAGTGAGACCGCCATTGAATCTATGCTGAAAACAGGCGCCATGCATATGATGGACGCATCAGCATCAAGGAACTCACACCATCAAAAGGAGGAAAAGCCTGCCTGAATCCTAAGGATCATTATACTAGAAGGGATGAAGGGGTCTTCAGAAAGGAGGAATCTAGAATTGGGACCTCAATCTGCAATGATGGTTCTTCATCCTTCTTTGAAACAGCATCAGCACCTGTTCTTCTCAGGACAGATTCAGCGGCGATCTCCTCCTATACTTGGGATGTACTGGAGCATCAGTCTAGGAGCTACCATTGGTACAATCCAGGGTGGATTTGGAGGCTCATCTGGGCAGCTTCTGGAATAATAGAGTTGCAGCTTCCAAAGCTTCCCATTCCCCTACAAGCTTTCCTGGGGTTTTCAAACCTCATAATGCAATCCTCTTCAGATTCTGCCTTTTTGTGCCCCATTTTAATCCATGGATGTTAGGGGAGGCCTCTGCTATCATGAGAGCATTTTCGTTTTCTAGGATACCATAAGCAGCTACTTGAGAAGCCTGTTTCTGTCTTCTCTTTTGCTCCCTGTCCCTGCCCAGGAAGGAAAAGGTGCAGTCGTTCTGTCCACTACCACTGACGGTTTGTGATGAATTTGCAGGGAAAGCACTCTTGAAGAACTGTGGCATACTGAAAAAACAACCTTTCCTCATTAGCCCTGAATCAAGAGGTAAAATAACTAGGTGATTCTAACAGTGAGAATACAAAAAGAAAGAGAGAGAGAGACTGGAAAAAACCTCTGATATTTACAAAAAATGAGAATAAAAGTTCAACTTTTTATTTACTGTCAAAGATACTTTAGGAAAGAGAGTTAGCCCTTGAAATTCATATCGTAAAGGATCATCAATCAAAAACATACAAACAACACTCATTGCGGGAGTTCTGTTCACTTGTGCATTTGCTTAACCTTAAACTTTAACAAGTTCTTCTTGCTTTTGTGGTAATGAACTTAAATCAAAAGGAAAAGATCAATTGCATTTACTGTATGACTGAAAGTTTCTGTGTTAGGAGCAGTGGCTGGTCTTCACTAGACCACCTGCAGAAGGGGATTTCTTCTGAAACAAGATGAAAAGTCAGACTACTTGATCTTTCATGTATCAAGGGCAGTAAAATTCTAGTGAACTGTAGTAACTGCCTATCCCCTACTGTGTACTGAGATTAAAATATCATTTTGACTGTGATCGTTACCAATCTGAACCTTCTATAGTTGCTTCTTAGAATAGAAGGCGCATTCATCTCTTGTACCACACAACATCTATCCTCCACCAGAAAGCTACTTTTACCTCAATATATGGGTAGAAATCATGTATTGGCTTGGATTAAGCTGTTTTTTACATGCCCCTAAACATGTTTTTTTAATTCAGATTGATGTAGAAGAAAATATTATAGGCTGCTAATGAACAAACATTTGAGCTAGTATATACAAAATACTGATCTGATTCAGCAGTGAAAACAGAAGAAATTAGGGAGTTGGTGATGGTTCACAAAATACACATCTTGAGGTTTGATGGGTTTACTACAGTGGTGGGCAGCCTGTGGGCTGCACGTGGCCCGTCTGGGTAATCCGCTGGCAGGCCATCAGACCATTTGTTTATATTTGCACAGCCGCCCACAAAGCTCCCAGTGGCTGCAGTTCACCGTTCTTGGCCAATGGGAGCTGCAGAAGTAAGTGTAGCAATACCATACCATGCCATCCTTACTTCTGCGCTGCTGCCTTCAGAGCTGGGCTCCTGACCAGCAGCCACTGCTCTCCAGCTGCCCAGCTCTGAAGGCATCCCCAGTGCCAGCAGCAGCACAGAAGTAAGGGTAGCAGTACCACAAACAACCCCCCCCCCCCGCCTGAGGCAAGACATTCTACAATTATTTCTAAATTTCGGTATAATTAACAAAGCATTTACCATCTGCGGTGATTGACCTGTCAGATCTGCTCCTCTAAGATAATTTCAGTGACATTTAAAAAAAATCCATGAATATCAAAAAGCCCCAAATAACCTTGCCACCCCCCACAATTCCTTTTTGTGTCAGGACTCCTACAGTTACAACACCATGAAATTTCAGATTTAAATAGCTGAAATCATTAAATTTATCATTTTTAAAATCCTATGACTGTGAAATTGACCAAAATGGACCATGAATTTGGTACCTATGTTCAAGAGTCATATATACAAACAAAATGTTAGAAAGAAAGCAAGGGCATCATTATGAGTGCTAGTGAGGGAGATTTCACTAAGGTCTGAGCAAGGCTAATGGTGTTAATCAGTATTCTTCACAAACTAATTCCATTTTGAGTGTTTGTAATTTGTGTTTACAGGATAACACTATTCCCTACAAGTCAAATATGGCTTTTTGATATTCATGGATTTTTTTTAAATGTCACTGAAATTATCTTAGAGGAGCAGATCTGACAGGTCAATCACCGCAGATGGTAAATGCTTTGTTAATTATACCGAAATTTAGAAACAATTGTAGAATGTCTTGCCTCAGGAGAAATTTCTCTCTCACTCTGTTTGGGAGTAGATTTCCTCTACTGAATTAATTTTGTGTTTGTGAGCAGATAAGCATCTCTCTGCTGCATTGTAGGAATAACTCCTTGCTCCTTGTTCAAATATGCAACTGTAAATAAGCAAAGGATATTGCAAATAAACAATGCCATTCTTTTTAAATAATGCAATGTGTAATTAGGATGGTGCAATTACAACAGTGTACAGCTCTCAGTGTAACAATTAGTTTTTCAGTAAAATGTAATTTGTTCCAATGTAAATGTTTTCCCTCAATTCAGAAGATTCCCTTGAGTTGTTACAATAACAAGCCTATTTCTACAAGTAAATGTGGTTGTACAGTATGTTTCAATACACAAATCAAAAAGGACAGCTACATTATAATAAGCTACTGGAATTATAAAGGCTAAGCAAAATGGTATCAGTCTACTTTCTGAGGAGGAGGTACATGTCTAAGTACCCCCTCTTGTTTTTTCATTTTACTCAGTGAAATGTTGGGAGGGCTGAATGCCTCATCTAAGCTTGTTTCAAGTTTGCTTGCAACATTACTTCACAAATTGGCCGGTACTTCACATTACTTCACAAACCAGTTGGCTGGTACTTATGCGGCCTCCACTACTACAGTATCTGAGTGCCTCACAGCTTTAAAGTATTTATCCTCGCTGCACCCTTGTGAGATAGAGCAATGCTATTAGCAACATTTTACAAATGCAGAATTGAGGTACAATTAGACTGTGACTTGCCAACTTTGTACAGTAAGTTGTGGCAGAGCTGAGGTTGAATCCAGGTCTTCTGTGCCCTATGCTAGTACCTTGGTGAGTGGACCAGCCTTTCTGTCTACTAGTACTTTCTCAAAACAAGAAGCCAATATTTTGTAGTGTCTGGAGCAAGTGCCACCTTTTGTCCCAGCAGGCTCTCCCTACTCAGTTGTCAGACCATAAATTGAGTATCCAGATGAATCAATCCCCCAAAATGCTGCTCAGTATAGGATCAGAATAAATTATCATTTAAAAAAAGCAAACAAAAACAAAACAAAGAAGTTTCCTTTCTCAGTTAAAAAAATCTTTATGGCAGCTGAGCACATAACTACTCACTGTGTTGCTGAAAAAAGCATCAGAAAGTCTGATTTTTTTTGTTGTTGCTGCACAGATCTATATTTATTAGCTTCTTTTCAGGACAACTGTAGTACAATAATTTTTGTATAAAGAAACAGCACACTGATGTTAATGCAGAAACAGGCAAGAGTAGTATAACATTTTATTGCTATCTGTAAAGTGGGGATAACAGAGCTTACCTCCTTCATAAAGCATGTTGAGATCTACTGGTGAAAATCATTGGATTAGAGGTAGGTGGTATTGTTCAGTTCAATTAATATTTCTGAAAGATCTCAGGAGGTTTAAATGAAAAGATGAATATAATAATCCAAGATGGATGGATGGCAGCATGCAACATATTCTTTTAAAAGTGATTCTGTCTGAACTTTAATTTTATTTTTTTTATCTTCTAGTCCCAAATGTTTTCAAA
Source organism: Eretmochelys imbricata (assembly GCF_965152235.1). Lineage (NCBI taxonomy): Eukaryota > Metazoa > Chordata > Testudines > Cheloniidae > Eretmochelys > Eretmochelys imbricata. Next base: position 26,411,480 of record NC_135579.1, read on the forward strand.
CTATTTGTGTTTTTATTGTGCATGGTGCCCCACTCTCACATTGGACGTTCTGAGCTTAGATCCAACTCTAACCTTGCAGTTATTGTTTACTTTTAAGTATTGTGTTTTGTTCAGTGAACAATTTAAAAAATAAACAGCAGCAATGTGTAATCATTGTAGGGATAGATGCTGCCTAGAGCATCATCTGGTTTGTTTAAGTCAGTGCTAATGGAACATCACTGCTGATTAAAATAGCAAGAACAACAGTTACTTCTAAGCATAAATATTTCTGTAGGTCTTTTGTTTCTCTCATTGTGTTCTTTGACTTTTAATTTCAATTTCTTAAAGTACAAGACACAAGCTACAAGAAAAAATATTCTATTAATTATCAAGTTGATTATAACTTCATAATTGGTGACATGTTCTGTTGAGATTCGTTCTCTCTCAAAAATCTGTACACTGTACTATGCTGCTTCCCCTGAATTCTAATGAGGTAAAGAATGGGAGACAAGAGGAGACAAAATAAAACACCTTCTATAAATGCAATGATATTGAATTGATATTTACATTCATCCTGTAATCGTACTTGCGCCTGTCCTTGAATAACAGTAATGGTGATCAAAGTAGAAATGAATTATCTTTAGCCTTCACACTTTCAGACTACTCACCAATCACTGTAATTCAGGAGAAAATGGGGACAAAACTACACCAACAAACACAACCACCATTGCGACCTGAGCAAAAGTGCCTCCCACCCAATAAAGCTGAAGCAAGATAAGGACTGTTCTATTGCACACTATGCCAAAGATAATACAGGACAAAAATCCATTCAAAAAAACTTTACCTCGTCAATTCAAAATCTGTCAAAGAGAATTCATAGCTCTTCTGCTTTATTAACTGAAAAATTCCGCTCGGTGTCTGCAGACAGATCAGCATTGCTAATAGCACAGCCTATGTTACTCCATAGGCTTTTTTTAACCTTGGTTCTACCAGCTGTGACTCTTTGCAAAGTTTTACTGAAGTAAATGCCACCAGAAAAAAGATGTACCAATGGAACTTGGACTTCCGGTTCTTCCTCCTCTCTGGCTTTGGGTTTTTTTCTGCTTATGCAGAGAAATGCAGCTGCCTTCAGATGAGAATCTGAACAGTAGCCAGCTGCTTTATAACTGTGTTAGCCTGAAGCCCTCATGAGAAATATCTTTTTTCCTGGAAAATAAATTATAACATGACTAAGTGATGCCTGACAAAGCTAAACAGGAGCCATGCTGATCTATTGCAAATTCATCTGCAGTCTCTTGCTAGAAAGACAAATAAAAGCACTTCATCAAAATCAGTCAGAGAAACCCAGGAATGCTCATAGGAGACCACTAAACTCCAAATACCAATCAATTTCACCAACTTTGGTGTCAAACTTGCAAGTCCCCTTAAATACTGAGTTTTAGAACTGACAAAGCAGCTGCAGGGTATTGGGGATGGGGAGTGGGGGAAGAGATTTTTAGAGTGCAGTTTAGAAGGCCCTATATGGCAATAGCAGTCAGTATATTTGTTTGTCAAAGGCCTGATCTAGAGTTCGCTGATGTCAATAGGAGTCATTTGATTGACTTCAAGGGGTTTGGATCTGGCCCTATGTGGTTCTGAAGCTCTATGTTCCATCTGAGAATGTAGGGTCACAGTTTTTCTATTCTAGCTGATATTTTTCAGCTCCTTTGCATGAGTGTGTTTCTTAATACCCAGTGGGCACCCCAGCTGCATGAACGGCAGAAGTAATGGCAGGGCTGCCAGCTTCTAGATTTTGTACTTGAGTGCAAAGTCACTGGACTATGATATTGTGAAAATGTAACCATCATGTTTGTATTCTCCTCCTTGTCCTGAAGAGATTTCAGAGCTGTTTTGAAACCCAGTAAGATGTAGGATGCTGTGAGGATGTTGATCCTCATGAAAAAGATCCCAATTCAAAATCAGAAGTGTCTTTTCAGAGAAGAGACTGGTATCAACTTGAAATTGAGGAAATTGCTTACTGTCCTATTATTCAATATTTATATTCTCCAAATCCAAAAGGTATTTTAAAAATCTGCTCAGACAATGTCAGATGCTGTGTACACAATACAATAGCTAGAGATAAAAGTAGTTTCTCCCCACCCCACTAGCTCCATATGTCTGTTTGTCAGCACAGATAAATGTTATGACTTGAATAAAATGTTAAGGGAACTCATCAGGTGGACTATGAAGCAAGCACAGAACAACACAGCTACATAGTGGATTAGGTCTAAACTGACCCTGAAATTAATGATTAACTTTCCTGGCTTCTCTTGGGTTTTTCTTCTTTTGTTTCTAGCATTGTGTTGATTGCTTCTTTTATCTCCCAGGTCTTTTTCTGAGTGTTTCACTCCTTTACCTCCAAAAATCCTGTTACTTTACTTACATTTTTTGGCTTCTCTGAACCCTTGCTTCCCACCACATTGCCAAGGTATTTTTTTGCAACTTTTATGTTGATCTAGTTTCTTTTCTTTCCTTGCTTCAATAGGGGTCTAGATCTGCTCCGATTCAAATTAACTGGAGTTTTTCTATTGACTGGAGTAGGGAGCCAGATTTGGTTCCAGGTTCCTCTCTGCCTTAGCTAATGACCCTGAACAGCTAAACAGCAAGACAGAGTGGCAAGTGGGTCCAAAGTGATACTTGGCTGAATTCAGAGGTTTAAAATCTCATAGACCTTATGCATTGCTGTTTGGATATTCTGTAAAACACACATATTGTAAAACTGGCTTGCTGGATTAAAGAAAAGCAATCTGTGCGTGTGGTTATCAGTATGTTCACATTTGGCTCTTTGTGGCTTAAGTTATGTGAATATTATAGCTTTTTTTAGGGGGGAAATGCATTTGTGGGAGTACTGGATGGCTAAAAAGATTGCCCTAAACTATGGGACTTTTAATCTTCAGGTCACTACTTCAATCTAGTTCTAATGAGTCATTATTACCAGCTTCGCATTCAGTAGATGGTGTGGAAGTATTTAGTGGACAGTAGCCTGCAGGTCAAAAATAAAAATCACAACTAACACCGATTAGCATCCTTGCTCATAGTCTTAGCAGATCAAGACTGACTCACTGTGGAGCCTGAACTTGGATATTCTACACTTGCAATCAGAAATGGGATTGCAGCACGTGTAAGCATTCCTGAGCTATCTTTGATCTAGCTAGCTTGTTAAAAATATCAGTGAAGGTACAGCAGCACTGGCAACAGCTTGGGCTAGCTTCTCGAGTACTTACCTGGGATCTCGGAAGGACTTGTACAGCCCGTGTTGCCACCTATGCTGGTATGGCTTCACAGCTGTTATATGAGCTAGGTAGATCAAAACTAGCTCAATTACATCTATATGTGTGCTACAGTCACGCTTCTGATTGTCTCCTCTATGCTATGTATATTGTTTTTGACAAGTCATTGGCCACAAGTGCAGCCAATCCGGTGCTGAACATGGTTTAGATGAAAGTGTTAGACATGGACAGTTCAAAACTGAAATGGTGCTGACCAGGTTCCTCTGTGGCTGTACTTCCAGGTGAGCCATCCTCAGAGCCAGTTCAGCTTCACCTTTTGTCAACAATGGGTAATTTCACAAAGTAGTGGAGAAGTGTCACCCCTCTAGTCAGGGCCAAGCCCTCCCATCTTCGACACATCTGGCATGTTTGCTAGAATGTTTAGTCATTTGAAAACATCTAGAAGAGAAACTGCTTCTGCTTTGTGTCTCATTAAATATCTGCTTCCATTTTTGTCAGCATTCTAAGCTATCAAAACGGTCCTTGTGAATGCATGTAGAACAGGGGTGGGCAAACTTTTTGGCCCGACGGCCACATCGCGGTGTGAAACTGTATGGAAAGCCGGATAGGGAAGGCTGTGCCCCACAAACAGCCTGTCCTCTGCCCCTGCCCCCATTCACCCCCTCCCACTTCCCACCCCCGACTGTCCCCCTCAGAACCCCCGACCCATCCAACCCCCCCTGCTCCCTGTCCCCTGACTGCCCTGACCCCTATCCGCACCCCTGCCCCCTGACAGGCCCCCCGGGACTCCCATGCCCTATCCAACCCCCCCTGTTCCCCAATCCCTGACCACCCCAGAACCTCTGCCCCATCCAACCGCTGTTGCGGTTCAAATACAAGACAGCACAAAGCTTTTAGCAAGCAGACAGGCTGGTCTGCCAACGGACTGCTCCTGTCAGCTTTCCACCCTCTCCTTTATTCTTTCTCTTCCCCCGCGCATTACATTCTCCAACAGATAAAAGGAATACACTGGCTTTGTTTAACATTCTTATTTACCAATTTCTATCTACCGCATTCCTTGCTCTCGAGCCTTGAGCCCAGTCCTGGGAGGCTTCCCATGGTTCATGTCATCTGGGCGAGATTCCAAGGTTCATGCCCTTGAAAGGAGCTGTGTGTGCACTCCTCCTACACAACACTCAGGGTGTGCCCTGAATGTTGCCAAGCGCATGAACCCTGTGTGAATCCTACATCCTCTCCTTTTTTGTTTATTTGTGCTCGGCCATCTCATGGTAGCCATCAATTTGCTTTTGCAAGCCAATTAACTCCCGGATAGACAAGGTCATAACTCGTGGAGCCTGCCAGGGCGGGTCTTGACAAAGCCTTAACAAAAAGGAAATACATTGCACACAGCAACAGCAAAAAATAAGCTTAAGAAGGTAAAGTGTAATTGGCCGGGCCCCAATTAGCCATGCTAGAGTACTGGGAAGAGAGGTTCGCGTAAGCAGCGAGTATCATCTCATTCCCAATTTCCTCAGGGTGATGACATACTGGAATAAGGCACGTACCTAACAATTCTTCAGCTGCTACAAAATCAGATAAACAAAAGTGGGTAACATTTCCTATGGAAGCCAATCTTTCCCATAGGTTGTATGTCATTCGGGCCCGTAACGGAGGAAGCGCTCCTGAGCCAACCCCTACAGGAAATAGCAGGCACAAAAGGCATACAATCAATACAGAATTAGCAGTAATTTGGGCGCGAATTGCCACAAACAAAGTCTCAGGAGTCTCTGGCTGTTGGTTTGCTGCCAGTCTTCGTTGAGCCGCGGCAACCAATGCTTTTACTGCTCCCCATGTCACAGGCTGGCTTGGGACGCTACGCCTCCTCCGTTTCCGTCCCGCCGTTGTCGACCCGGGAGGCACCGCGTTCTCCTCCAAGGTCAGCTGAAACTCCGGTATGGGGTTCGATAGCCCCTGGTGCCACGCCATGCTGTTTCAGTGCCGGTCACACACACTGGTCTGGAACCCACAACGGTCCTGCAGGGAGAAACACAGTAGCATATCCCCGACCCCAAGTGATTAAAGGCACTGGGCCCAGCCATTGCGGATCAGGCAGCTGACACGCGGTCTTTCCAGTACCTCGGACTTATGAAAATGCCAATCCGTGGGGGTCTGCTGATCTGCATTCAGCGTTAAATTATTTAAAGTAAACAAAAGGATATGCATTTGTTGCTGAATGTCTCCTAAGGTTCGGAGACGCAGCTCCCCTTGTTTTAATTGTTTGTTGAGCAAGGTTTTTAGCGTGCAATTTGCACGTTCAACAATAGCTTGGCCTGTGGAATTATAAGGGATCCCGTGTTTGAGACGGACGCACCATTGGGCACAAAAGGTGGAGAGGGCTGTGGTGCAATAGGCTGGGGCATTATCCGTATTTATCTGGCTCAGGTGACCCATAACAGCAAAACAGGCTAGCAAATGGTGAATAACTTTGGGAGTGGCTTCCCTACGCTGTGGGGTCGCCCAGAGGAATCCCAAATAGGTATCAATGGAAACATGTAAAAACGAATATGGGCGGAATTGTGGCATGTGAGTGACATCCATTTGCCACAGCTGATTCACTGCGGTACCTCTGGGGTTAACGGCATAAGAGAAGGTAGGGGCAGCAGCGGCACAGTGGGGGCAGGAATGAACAATAGAACGTGCATGATCAGCAGGAATGTAAAACTGTGGGGCCAAAGCAGATGCAGACTGATAAAAAAAGGAATGGCTTTCAATGGGGTCAGGAAAAAGGGAATTTACCTGACCACGTAACGTGCGATCAGCGCGCGCATTGCCTTCAGTGAGTAGCCTAGGCAGAGGGGTATGACTGCGAATATGAGCAACAAAATAAGGAAAATTACAAGTGGTGAGGAGATACTGTAAGGACAAAAACAGGCGAAGAAGGTCCACATCGACCTGAGAGATGATGAGGGCAAGGGGTAAATGATCAATTACCTGATAAACATAATGCGTGTCCACGATCAAATTAAAGGGACAATCAGCAAAAAGTTGAAAGGCCAAAATAACAGCAGCTAGTTCCAAGGACTAGCGAAGCTCTCCAAGTGCTGTGCATGCAAATGTTGTTGTACAAGTGAATGAAAGCTTTCAGCTTTTCTAGAGGGAGGGGCCACTGGTCAATCCATACGGGCTCTAAGTATTGCCATACCAATGGTAATGCGGATGGCAAGGTGGGTGAGGGAGGATTTTGGGCCATTATATATTAATATCGAGGGTGGTGTCCAGCTTTACAAGTAAGTCACGGCCCCAAATATTGAGGTGGACAGGGAGTACAAAAGGGCGGATTGTAGCAAGGGCACGGCCTTCTGGTTTAGAGACCGTGACCCAAGACAAACTTTGGCACCCGGGTTTGCTACCCCCGATCCCCCACAACTCTTTAGAAGGAACTGTTGGCCAACCGACCGGCCACTCCGGATCACGAATCACCGTAACGTCAGCTCCAGTGTCCACCAGCCCTGTAAAAGGAACATTATTTAAGAGAAGTGTTAACTGAGGTTTCGAGGGGCGGACCAACATTGTTAGAGCAACAAGTGGAGAGGACGTGTTGTGAGACAGCAACTGAGACAGCGTCGATCCAAAGCCGTTCCCGCCCCGGGCTCGATCCTCTGCAGCTGGCACCTGATAGGGGACTAAAATCAATTGTGCAATTGACCGTCCACGCGGGAGTGACTGCGGAAGATGGGTCCACACCTGAACCTTAATAACGCCGGTGTAATCAGCGTCAATGACCCCTGGGATGACAAAAAACCCCTGTTTCCCAGCGTGTGAGCGAGGGAGAAGCAGACCCACAAATCCGGCAGGGAGAGGTCCTGTCACCTGTGTAGGTATGGCGCAAACCTCCCCCGGCAACTGAAAATCAGCATCCTCCTGCATAATCAAATCAAGCCCTGCACTTCCGGCAGTCGCCGCCCTCATGGAATCTATGGATTTTAAGGCAGAGGAACAGTTGTCTGAGTGGGAAACACCCCCGTTTGGTCGTGGGTTCGGGCGAGAGCTGTTGTGCGGTTTCCCGACCCGCTATGACACTGATTAGCCCAGTGATAGCTCTTCTGACACTTGGGGCACTTCTTTGAGGGGCGGGCGGGCGCCGTCGATGAGCGGCACTCCCGCTGAAAGTGACCCTCCTTACCACAGCGGTAACAACGCTTCCCCTCCTTCCCGCTTTTCCGCAGGGCGGCGGCCATAACCTCAGCTTTATGTGCTTGTGTGCTGATGTTTTGGCACGCCCGCAGCGTGTCCGACAGCTCTAGAATGCCAGTGGCTTGTGCCACCTGGAGAGCACGGCGGCAATCCTCGTTCGCATTTTCAACCGCCATTTTTAACAGGATCTCCTGAGCTGCTGCAGGGCTGTCCACCTGTCGGAGAATAGCCTCCTGCAATCTGTTGGTAAAATCCATAAAGGACTCTGATGAACCCTGACGGATACTGGCAAAGCTTTTGGTAGGCTTGCCTGAATCTGGGACCTTCCGGAAAGCATGCTAGGCGCAGGTGGAAATAATGGGGAAGACGGCCTGAGGGAGTTGAGACTGCATCTGAACGGTAGCAAACTGGCCCTCCCCTGCCAACTGCTCATAAATAATACCTTGCTCTCTATATACCTGGGCTTGGCATTCTGCCATCTGCCGATACTCACTAAGCCAAATAACATACTGACTGGGCATCAGCATCATGCGCAACAACGCCTTCCAATCTTCAGGGATCAGGGTGTACCCAGTACCTAGCCCTTCAATGAGACCATGTACATATGTACTAGTGAGGCCAAACTCGTGAATCGCTTTCTTTACCTCTCTGTTCACCGAGTAAGGCAAACTGACCCAGTTTGCAACCTGGTTGCCCTAGCCATCATCCTGCCAGGTCACCGGACAAACTGAGACCAGATCAGCCAGCTCCTCTGCTGTAATATCTGAGCGAGTCTTCGCTGTGTGAACCATTTGTTGCACCAGCGAAAGCCCCTGAGCAGACACGGACGACCCCCCGGGGGGCCCCGGAGCATGGGGCCCCATAGGGGGATGGTAATCACACACTGGCTCCGGTGGGGAAGGCAAGGGAGGCGGTGGTAATAGAGGCACTGGGGGGCGAAGCAGTGGGAGGGATGGTTGCAGGAGCGGAAGGGGGTGGCGGGATCGGCAGCCCCTCTGTTGGCGCAGGAGAGGGCCTTTCCGAGGTGACACGCTGTGTCGCATCACCAGGAGGGGGGATGGCTGCAGGAGCGGACGGGAGTGGCGAGAGCATCAGCCCCGCGAGGGAGGGCCTGTCCGAGGCGACACGCTGTATCGCGTCGCGGCAGAGGTGCCAGGCATGTAAAGCCTGCACGGGCGCCCGAGGCTCTTTGTGCAATGTCTGGCCCAACCGCTCCCAGTCCGCTAGCTTAAGGGTTCCGGCTTCAGGGTACCACGGGCATTGGGCACTCACCTCCTGTAGCAGGAGAGTGAGTTCTCGAGTGGGGCAGTCATGCTGAGCCTTACGCAGCAAATACTGTAGCTCATTGCAGTGTTGCACTTGCAAAGCAGAGAGGGAGCTTCCCATACTTACCACAATGAAAAATACTCACCGGGATCCGCGAAGCAGATGAGTGACGCGTCTGAAACCCTTGCAGGGCGAGGTGAGTGCTGAGGGCCCCACGTTGGGCGCCAGTTGTTGCGGTTCAAATACAAGACAGCACAAAGCTTTTAGCAAGCAAACAGGCTGGTCTGCCAACGGACTGCTCCTGTCAGCTTTCCACCCTCTCCTTTATTCTTTCTCTTCCCCCGCGCATTACATTCTCCAACAGATAAAAGGAATACACTGGCTTTGTTTAACATTCTTATTTACCAATTTCTATCTACCGCATTCCTTGCTCTCGAGCCTTGAGCCCAGTCCTGGGAGGCTTCCCACGGTTCATGTCATCTGGGCGAGATTCCAAGGTTCATGCCCTTGAGAGGAGCTGTGTGTGCACTGCTCCTACACAACACTCAGGGTGTGCCCTGAATGTTGCCAAGCGCATGAACCCTTTATGAATCCTACAAACCGCCCCCTGCTCCCTGTCCCCTGATTGTCCCCCGGGACCTCCTACCCAATCCCACCACCCCCACTGAGTGCGTGCTGCCGCCGCCCCCTTACAATTCTGCTCAGAGCGGCAGGAGCTTGCAGCCCTGCTGCCCGTGTGGCTGTGTGGGAGAGGGAACAGCGGGGGAGGGGCTGGGGACTAGCCTCCTGGGCCAGGAGCTCAGGGGCCGGGCAGAACAGTCCCGTGGGCCAGATGTGGTCTGCGGGCCATAGTTTGCCCACCTCTGATGTAGAAGGAAAATGCAATATGTAAAATCACTTGCAATATATATAGTATAAAATATCTGCACGTGCGCACACATAAGTTGCTATGAATTTCACAAATATACCAGGAATTAGTCGTAATCTAAGTACAATTTCATCATGTCCAAGTACTTGATTTGTGACTTCCCAACATGAGATTCATGAGGCAAAACTGGTAGGTTCTCAAAGATCTGACTGAGTTTCTTTAAGACTGTAAAGCATATATTTGAGCTAAAATAGTGTCAAAAATCTGATAGCTCTGCTGTTCAGTTACATAGAAGCATCCTAATTAAAAAAATATATACATTTATCTTAATTTCTCAAATGTTTCATAGAAGCATCCTAATAAAAAATATACATTTATCTTAATTTCTCAAATGTTTAATTGCTCCTGCCAACTCTGAATGCCATCTGTCATAAACAATCATTTTCTGTCAACCTAAATTCTGAGTGCAGTACTGTTTCTAAAAATATCAGAATATGTTCTCTGTTCCTTTTGTATTTTGGTTAGTTTCATCCACAGTTATCTGTATATAAATGTTGTCCATGGTTGCCAATGTCAGCCTTCATTGTTCAGAAGAAAATCTTATGTAACAGGTGAAGGATGTCAACCTTGTCCTTGTTCACTAGAAGCAATCCTCAAATCATGTTCGTCCTCTCCAATCCCAGGCAAACTTTACAACACTTGCAATTTTTTCAGAGTGGTGTAGAGGAGCCTGAGGTTTCTACTGTTTTTTTTTTGTAATCCCAGTTGTCCTTTGCAATGAGTGAAATCAAAAGCACGCTGTCCTCAGTGAGACTTAGCTGAATTCTTAGTGTTATACATATTTTTTCCACTATCCTCACCATACAAACACACATACTTTGAATCTTAACCTGGAAAATGCTTCCACAAGATTTATTTATTTAACCACAAAAAACATCTCACTTGCTGTGACCTAGATGATAGGACTGGGACTCAGGAATCCGGGGTTCTATTCCCAGCTCTGACACTGGCTTGGTGGCTGACCAGAAGCATGTCATTTGACTGCTCTGTGCCTTGATTTCTCCATCAGTAAAATGAGGATAATACTCATCTCCTTTGTAAAGCAATTTTTGATCTATTGATGAAAAGTGCTGCTATTAGAGCTAGGTATTATTATTTTTATTTTTTACCTCAGGTTCTCAAATTATGGGTGACTGATGGCCAGCAGCACACTCAAAAGTACAGAGGTGCACACAATTTGTTTTAAAGAGCCAGTTTTATCTGAGTTCCTTTTAAAAGTCTTTAGGGAATATAGGCCATCTAATCCAAACCAGTTAATATGCCCCCGACATGAGGGTTTTTTGCTATTTTTTTACATATGGTATAAACTCTGTGAATTCCTTTGTTGTAGAGACCTGCCCTGTAAGGTAAACAGATACTTCAGCCTCAGACTTGATCATCCAGGGAGGGCTGTGTCAGTGTGCAAGTGCAGCTGATTCAAAACTAGAGAGATTTCTTGTCCTGTTGTAACTTCTCACTGATAACTAAATGAAAATGTCAACTTAAAAAGGAGTAGTGGCACATGGAAAGCACAAAACCTGTACATCTGAAACATGATTTTAAAATGTGGCCAGTCAGAAACTACTAAAGTTCATTCCTACTCGCTGGTTACAGTAAGTCTTTGGGGAAATGAATCACATCTAGTCTTTCAATTAGTACAGTAAAGGGTGTAGATATCACACCAAACAAATGCAGCCACACTTCAGAAGAGGTCAGCCGAGTAAAAGAAATCCATGTGTCAATGGTCCAACAAAGGAGTGAGGCTCATTTCTCCATGACTGTGTTATACTAGATTAGCATTTGCTGCTTGGAATCACAAAGATTACTTTCAAAAGAAAGCTTGATTGACATCCCTGGAGACTGAAATTCTCTATTTATCTACAGATCGAGTACAACAATGAAAGCAGTGGTGAAAGAATTCCTAGGCTAACCCCCGCAGTTGTCTCAGCCCTGGCTAACTTCAATCAATGCTTTTGCAATATTTGGCCTCTCAATTGAAAATGACCAGGTTCCTAATGGTGCAAGTAGTGGTGTGTGCACTTTCATGCTACTAATTTTTTTTCCCATAGGCCACTGGATATCATCATATAGGAACAACTTTTTGGTCACTATTGAGATAGCTTTAAATCAAAACTGATACAGAGAGGTAAAGGATTCCATTGTATTAATTTAGATGGAATATACGGACACAAAGAGTTAAAGGTGTTAACATAACCCAGTCGCTGTCCAACATTAAACACTTAAACAAGGTTCAGTATACAGAGATCTAAGCCTGCTTAGTGTCATGGTAAAACACATCATTAAAAATCTTTTAAACCCTTTATTAAATATACAGGGGAAAATCAGTTAAGTCATTTGAAATGTGAAGTATTTAAGTAAGGCTTTCATTTTAGAACATCCCTTCTTCACTTTCTCTTTAGCTGAAGAAAGTCTTTTGGAGTTAAAACTGCCATGTTGGTCTGTCTCTTAGATGGTGATAACGACTTTTTGTGGGAGAAGAGAAGTTAGTTAAGATGGGTGGAGCTTTTGTTGTTCCCACTGTTTAAGTCCAACCCCATTTCCTAGAAGACAAAAGGAGACAAACACACAAAAGGGGAGAAAAAAGAACAGCAAAGATAGAAAATGAAGTTTCTGACTATGATGTTGACTCACTTGCAAACTCAGGGCTGGAGAAACACTCCAGGTGCAGCACCTGGTCTTATCAACTACTATGAGACCTGGCAAACTTGTACCAGCATCAAAATGTTTAGGGCACTGCATTTAGCTGTTTCTTTCTGGTGACAGGCTTACAGCTGTGTTGTAACATATATAATCTTTGGCAACTAAACCAGACTCTTATTAGACAAAAGAAAAAAAGATACGGATAGGAAAAAGAAGAAAGAAGTTGGGGAAGGAAAGAACACACAAGGATGTGTGTGTGTAACAGAAGTCTCACATTCCAGGTGGTACTCTGAGTTTAGACAGAGCTGATGGAGGCTCCTCTCTCTGCACCTTTCAGGATTAGTATGAGGTAAGTCCAGGGTCCCAGGAGCTGTTGAGGATGGCAGCAATGAATTGATCCTTACTCCTTCCTCTTCTTATATTTCAGTGAGCCAGCATCATGATAGCCAGCATCTCCTTTTTTTTCAGTCAGCCCGCACTGTGGTAGCCAGCTCCCCCCGCCACCAATGTCTCTTTCTGATTACCCCAAAAGAGACTGATTTGTGGAATAGCCCGTCCCCTCATTGTTTTGTCCACCAATTAGGCCTAGTTTCCAGCAATTTTGATTCATTGATATCTGGTCATCTACTCGTCTTGTTCACCTGTGATAATCTTAACACAGACATTGAGTGTTAAGGTAAACTGTCTCTTTAAATTAATTCAGTCTATTTCCTTCTTACATCTTTTCTTCAACAATTTTATTTAGCAAGTCATTGTAACAGTTTATGAACTTCCAGTCACTTTTTACAATTGAGCTTACAGTTATGATAAATTTGTAGGCCCAGTTATCACAACAGTTCTAGATCCCATTTCCATGAGTACAGTGTTGAACAATTCATTCTGGGTAATCATTGCTACAGATCCAGACCCTTTTGGGGTAAGCAAACTGTTCACAGTGATCCTGATTTGGAATGGATTGCAAATAGTTTACCAAATAATTTTCAGACTGCCTGTTTGCAAACTGCTTTGAATATTCAGTGTTGTGTGATTAGTCATTTAAGTTGCATGATATTATTTTTGCTCCCTGATTACATTTTTTTATACGTTGAGGAAACTAATGAAATCTGATAGCAAATCGTCATTTGTGGTAAGACACATGAAACCTTTGGGGTTCGAGAATATTTTCACAAGCTCCCCATTGTTACACAATACTTACAGCAGATAACTTGACACCATTATAGTGAAATGAGCTTTGAACTTCTACTTGAACAAATATTTGTTTATCAGGTTGTTTTTAACGATTGGACCAGCACTTCCCCTAGACATTCAACCTTCTGTACTGCTTAAAAATGTAGTTACTAGTCACTACTAACTGAAAAAACATATATTTGAAAAACAATTACCTCCCCCCACTCCTCACAAAATCTACAAAGTCTGTAGAACCTCCTTAGTAAACTGAGCTGATAACATGCTGCTGTTGACTTTCCTTATTGCTATAGAGAGTGTTCAAATGGCCTGGCTATGCAGCTTATTCAAAGAAGTGGAGTTTCTGTTTCTAGATAATTAGGCGTCAGCAAGTCACTCACAAAAACATACTTCTATTTTTTTCATCTACTGTGAAATTTGTATTAAAATAGCAAAGATCAGATACAGACTAACATGGCTGCTACTCTGAAATCTAGAGGAACTGATGATGTACACCCTAATGATTTAGCTACAACATTTTCCACAAGCCAGAGCTGTGAAAGAAAGAAAAATGCTTACATATTAATCAGAGGCAAATTCATGCAGTTTAGAAACAAATTTCATGAAAATAGAACAAAACATTTTTCTGCTTTTCTTTCTCATGTCTACTGAAGAGTTTTTGTTCTCTTCAGGGTGGTTCTAGGCACAGTTTTGTGTGTGAGGGCTCCTGAGATTTGAACATGTTGCCTTCTATGATCTTCCAGAGCCCAGCCTTGTTGAATTTCTGGGAACAGTATAAGGTCCATCTTTGCTCCTGGCTCTTTTTTGGTGTGGATATGGTGGTAGGTAGGATTTTTTAATGCATTTTTTACACTGTGTATGCTGTTTTATTAAAAATGTCATTATATGCCTAAGCCATAATTTTCAGAAAGGCTCATCACCCACAATTGAAGCCACATTTTCGAAACACATCAGGTCCCATTTAGGCAGGAAATAAGGATCATATTTTTGAAAGAGCTCAGCATCCAGAAACTTCAATTGGGAATTTTATGACTGATTCTTCAGAACAGCTCAGTACCCAATGTGCTGAGCCTTTCTGAAAATCCAATTACTTATTTAAATCCTAAAATTGGAGCTGAGTGCCTTCGAAAATCTGGCTCTGATTTTTGGTTGCTGAATACTAAATTCTGCCCCTGGGCTTCTTTTGAAAATTTTACACAGATTAAACCCAGATGATGTAAGAGCCTACATTGTTCTGAAGGTCAATGTGACTTAGACTGTTAAGTGCCCAAATCACTCTTGAAAATGGGATTTAGGCTTCTAGTAATGAAAGGGGTAGATTTTCTGATATTTAGGTGTCTAAAGACACAGGTAGACACCTAGTGGGATTTTCAGTGATTATGAAAATTTAACCATTGGCCCTTTGTGTGCTTAAGATAGGAAAACATATTTGTAAATAAAGCTAAATATATTTCTTTTAAAATAATAATGTAAATCTTAGTTTGTAAATGTTTTACTTATGAAAGCATCATAGAAGGCCACAGATAACCGCAGTCCCTTTATTATAACCTCAAAATATAGTTACAACCAGATGGATTCTATAGCAGGCCATAATGTAATTCATAGAATCATAGAATAATAGAATATCAGGGTTGGAAGGGACCTCAGGAGGTCATCTAGTCCAACCCCCTGCTCAAAGCAGGACCAATCCCCAACTAAATCATCCTAGCCAGGGTTTTATCAAGCCTGACCTTAAAAACTTCTAAGGAAGGAGATTCCACCACCTCCCTAGGTAACCCATTCCAGTGTTTCACCACTCTCCTAGTGAAAAAGTTTTTCCTAATATCCAACCTAAACCTCTCCACTGCAACTTGAGACCATTACTCCTCATTCTGTCATTTGCTATCACTGAAAACAGTCTAGATCCACCACTGAGAACAGTCTACATTCACTTCTAATATAAAAGAAAACTTTCTAATGCACTGACAAAATAAAAGTAATAAACACAGACTCTTGCAGTGTGTTTTAACAAAGTAACAGTAACACATGGGGGGGGGGGGGGGGGAAACCCTGGATGGCCAGTGATAGATTTTTACACTGGGGATGGGGGATGTGAAATGCTCCCTAAAGAACTTCCCCTCAAGCATACACATCAAGGTCCTTTTAATTAGAAGCTAACATATGACACTGTCTCTTGTGACAGAAGCAGCCAGACTGCAAGTCTTTGTGTCCTTTAACACATAAGCAGTAGAATCGACTTTTCAATGAACAGTGATGTTTCATAAAGAAGCATAAAAGAAAGCTAGTGAAATTATTTGAGGCATCTAATTTCTAAAAGAAAGATGATATGGGTATCAGTTTGGTAATTAAAATATCTACTTTGTTTTACAAGAATGCATAAGACATCAGAGTATGAATAAGGAACAAAGAAAAACATCTATGGCCCAATCTTGATCCCATTGAAATTAATGGTGATTTGGCCAGGGCTTCACTGGGAGAAGGATTGGGTCATTACTTACCCCCATAACCCTCAATTCTGAAGTCAGATCTGTGGTGATGGGGGAGCTGGACTCCCTGGCCCAGGGGTCCCTTCTGGTCCTATGTCTTGTGTTCCTAAATCTCATGCTTCAGGGCTTCAGCTGGTCTGTAGGCATAAGGAAGGAAATTGCTTTTCCCCTTCAGTTTGTTGTGCTTTTTTTCTCCTTCCTCTGAAGCATGAGTGATGCTTGTGGCTGGAGTTGGGACACTGGCTGGGGTGAGTTGGTGCTCTGAGATGATACTTCGGATTCTCTTTCTCAGATGCTTGGCTGGTGGGTTTTCTCATATGCTCAGCGTCACACTGATTGCTAGATTTGGAGTCAAGAAGGAATTTTCCTGCAGGTCAGATTAGCAGGGACCAATGGGGGTGTGTGGTTTGCCTTTCTTTGCAGCATGTCATGCAGTTTGCTTGCTATGATCATCAGGGTATCTCTCACCAAATCAATTTCCTGCTGTTGTAGGGGCCTTGTGATGCATTCAGTCCCTCCTCTTCTCTGAATGTGGCATACAATAGTTTAGTCTCTTAAGGGCTATCCAGGTTTCGGGGCTCAATACAAAGGTAACTAGGTGGGATTTATTGCCTCTGATGTGATAATCTGGTTGTCCTTTCTGGCCTTCCACTCTGTTATTCTAACTGCCCAAGTAGGATACCAGTACAAGTGCAGAGCCCTACTAAACACAGTGAAGCTCTGTCCACAAAACTCTTTTGGCAGGATCGAGGCCACAGTCCTCGTTAGAATAGGTTAGAATTTTAGAATAGGTAATAAAGTGTAAGATATGATTTCCTAGTATAAAATGAGGATGACTAAAACTTCATATTAGGTAACTGAAGGCACAAAATATGCATTGTTGCTTCTCTCGTGCATGCTCACACATGGACGCAAGCACAAATGATTGATTTCTGCCTGTATGAAAAATCTGGCATGAACAAAGGAAGATTTTACTCTTGCATAAAGCTAGTGAAATGTGAATGTGTATTTTTTATTTCAGTTGTCAATGAGAATTTTTTTGAATGGCTATAATGTTAATTCCATGTCTCGATCTAAGCCACTCACAATCAAGATTTAAAAGAAAAACATAACTAGACCCGAGTAAATAATTTGAACAAATAATTTATTCCAATATTTTTACTTTTTATTTCCTGTTTGCACCTTGTTTGCAAATGGACTGCAAAATCTTAAAATTTATTTGTTAATTTTTTTTTTGCAGATTTCTTCAGCAAATAATTTCTTGGTCAGCTGATCATTCACAAGAAATATATTGTGATATTGGTACTGGTAATTCCAACTACATTGGTTAGTTATGTGAGTCATATGGTATTGTTTCTATTGGCTGATTTATGCAACTAGCCAGAACAATACAGAACAGAATGAATGTGTCGGAAATATTTCCCAGATCAATTAATTGCAATCTTATGCATGTACAAATAACACTGCTTCAGAGTTCAAAAAATACCACCAAAATAAAAAAGAAAATCAATATCTTTGAAAAATAGACACAAATAACAGGAGAAAACCAACCAAAAGTGAGAATGTCGGGGATGAAACAGCTTCACATCCCTGCTCTTTGTGACTGGGATACCAAAAACAACCACCCAGCCAAGAAAAACATGGGCTTCTATGCATTTCACCCATACATTATGATAAATGATGGCAAAATCTTTAGCTGTAGTCAGGACAGGGTTGTGACACACAAGTTTCAGTTATCCACATTTGGTCTTGGGAATATTGCTGGGAGATCAAAAACTGAACAGTTTTGATACTGAAAGTAGTAGAGACTGTAAGTTTGTGCTGAGCCTGAAATTATACCCATGTTTTCCAAAGTTTTTTACTGTGGCTGTTTTAGCTGGGGCTCTGGAAATGGTGACATAGAATGTGGCCTAAACATTTCCATTCTAATCCCTTCTTTTCATTTGATAATAACTTGTTGAAACTTTTGCCCTTTGTGCAGAAATTTTACACCAAGGGGACTTTTTTCAATAAGTTTGAGACAGAAAAAAAAATTCTGCTGTTTCAAGTGCAAGGAATGTGGGGAATTCAGTCATTTAAAATAAAGCAAAAACCAAAGCTGAGTAGTGTTTGACCAGTTGCACAGCCAAAACAACTGTGTGTAAGAAGCTGAAGCTTACCAGAGAAGCAGTCCAAACTAAGAAAAATCTTGCAGCATTCTGGCAAAATGTGGTTTTGATTTCCCAAATTTGGTTTTGCTTTCCCAGATTTATGAACCGAGGAGGACTTCGCTATATGCATGCACAATTGCCATTGGTACAATGTTTTAATGTTTCTTTTAGCAAAATTAAGAGAAAAGCAGGACTGTGCTGTGAAAAGAGTCATGGTTCTGCTGGAGTATGAGTTTGAACAACTACAATGTGTGCTTCTAAAGTTGTGGGCAAGTATATTGTATTATGAGTAATGAATGGTGGTCATGTAAGAAGTGTAATGTAATGCACGTGCACATAATACAGTAATGTGTAATGCACATGCAGATGCATAATGGAATAGAGTAAAACTTGTGAGTGCAACTTGAACATCAGCATTTCCTGACTGAGTGCTTACCATGCAATGATGATATTTTATTAGCATATGGCCCAATATCAAAAAGTGCTCAGCATCCATTCAATACATTAATGATTGTGAAGTACTTGGATACTACGGTAAGAGGAGGGGTGGGCATATAAGTAACATAGATAACAGCTCCCATTGTGAACAATAAGAGTCTCTGGGTACTGAGCACTTTTCAACACCTAGCTACTACATCAGCTATCTTGAATATCTAGTCAGTTTTTTAGGTTCCTAGGTGAGGAAATTTGGGGTTTTGAGCACTGGCCCTGAGATGAGGTTTATATCCTAAATCGGAAGAAAAAGTTAACTGGAGCCAGAATCCAATTCGTGCACCAGTTGCACCTGACAGGTGCACCTGGCCCAGCATAGGATTAAACACCTGAGCAGCAGCTTTCTGGCTGAATTAAGGATGAGTGAGGAGCAGGGTGACTAATAAAGGAAGGACTTTTGAGCAGTAAAAAAGTATGTCTTCATAGCATATGAAGTTCAAATGCTCAAGGTATAACTCAAATTTTGCCCTTAACCCAATTTCTGTCCACACATCAAAATCTCTAGCTCAGAGTAACTGGGGTTTTAGGTTCAAGCTGACTGGCCTGTTGTGGAGAGGGGTAGATGCAGAGTGTTTGAGCTCGAGTGCTGCTGAAGTTCCAACTAGTAATGCAGTGGGGACTGAGCTAAAGGGAGATGGGAGGAGGCCTCAGATAGACTAGGCCTTGTAATTCTCTCTCCAGAAGGAGCTCTGTCAAAGATACATGAGAGATACTGGGAAGTTACAGGGGTGAAGTGAACTTCTGCGGTGAGCCTTGACAGACCCCAATGAGGCAACCCAGGGGTTGGGTTTTCAGAAGAAACATGGACACACAGAAAGCCCTAGGGAGACAGACATTAGCCAGGCTTCAGCCTCCCAGTCAAACAGCCAGAAAGAACTCCGCAGAGCCTGGGAAGGCGTGAAGAGTCTGCAGAAGAGGAGCACAGGAGGGGGCTGTGGAAAGGTTCCAGAGACAGGCTGAGGTAGGAAGTGGTTGAGCAAGGCAGCAAGGAGTCTAGTCTGAGGAAGTAGATCTTAGCTGCTTGCTAGACTGGAACTCAGAGCAGTGGGGCCTGGGTTCCCCTACTGGCCGCCAAAGGAGGCGGCAGGAAAGCCTTCCAAAATGACAAGTGTAAGGACCATTGAGCCCAGAGATGGGATGAAGATCTCACATATGGCCATAGGCTATTGTTTTGTGGGACACTTTGTTACCCTGGAAAGGGTTGGCACTCAGTGTAATTATGCTGGAGGTCTGAGTCATGAGAAGAAGCAAACCATCCCAGGGCTGGAGCAGCTGTCAGCAGAGAGTGCTAGAAGAGGAAAGCCTGCCATGCCCCATGAGCGACTGTGCTGGCTGGTGAGTTACTTTTTTTTAAGGGCCATAGTTTTCTGTGTGGAATCTAACCACTTTATAGAGATAAGTACATTCTGTCCCCGAGTATGGAAAACCCCAGAAGGAGCTGTAAGGACAGCTATTCTTGGTCTTGAACAGAAAGACTTCCATGCATACAAAATGAGGTCTATATGTATCGTGATCTTGGAACATACACTAAACACTTCTGATACCAACACAGCAGTTTTCATATTCTACATGCAGGAAGATATGGGATTGACAGTAAATAACTGGTTTCAGAGTAACAGCCGTGTTAGTCTGTATTCGCAAAAAGAAAAGGAGTACTTGTGGCACCTTAGAGACTAACCAATTTATTTGAGCATGAGCTTTCGTGAGCTACAGCTCACTTCATCTGAAGTGAGCTGTAGCTCACGAAAGCTCATGCTCAAATAAATTGGTTAGTAAATAACTGTTGCACACTGAGGTGTAGATGGTGAGACCTAGTGGTTGGAGTAGAAGTATGGTCTGGGGGTTGGAGTCAGGAGTAGTCAGGGACTAGGACTGGAGTAGAGCAGGTAAGGCGTAGAACAAAGGCTGAACAGGAAGCAGGTTTAGAGAAGCTGCAAGCATGCAATTCCTGGAGAAGCCACTGTTCTGCTGTTGCTACAAGGCTTAAATGTGGTTTTGTTGGCTTTTCTGACCTGTCAGGGGGCACAGTCACTTAGAAAGAGTTCATTGGGCCCAGTTGAGTTCATTGGGTTGCTAGGCAAGCAAGCCCAGAGGCAGCTGAGTTCCTAATAATAAGGTTCTGTGCAGAATATGAATATAGGCACTCTGAGGGTGTGTCTACACTTACCACTGTAGCACTTCACTGTAGACACCACCTACATTGACGGGAGAGTTTTTCCCATTGGCATAGGTTATCCACCTCTCTGAGGGGCAGCAGCTAGGTTGACAGAAGAATTCCTCCATCGACTTAGCACTGTCTACAGCAAGGGTTAGGTTGGCATACCTACATCTCTCAGGGGATGTAGATTTACACCACTGAGAGACATAGGTATGCCAATGTAAATTTTCAGTGTAGACCAGCCCTGAGTGACCTGTCTGCTAATTAGACAGCCTTCTGCAATGGATATGCATGTGTCTATAAATTTTGTAACACATTTTTGATGATTTTTGAAGACCCACTACCTTGCAACACTTTGTAACAAATATGCAAAATTAAGGACCCATCTACCCTCTAATGCATTATGTAATTTATGGACAGCCCATGCTCTGTATACCCTCTCACAGGATATTATGCTATACTTTTGGAAAATCATTTCTGAAATTTATATATATAAAATAGCCAGAAATTATGTCCCTAATAATATTTGTTTTCTGAACAAGAGAGAACATAAAAAATTCAAACAAAACACTTCAGTGGCATTTTAAAAAAAAGGCAATGCATCAGAAGCTGATTTAGGTTCAAAAATGTAGATAAAGGATTAGCAGATGTTTTTAGGTGTCTGCTTCAATATTAATGTGGTCATGTGGCTAAATTTGCAGGAATTGCTTTGAAAAAGCATCTCCTAGAAATGTTTAAATGGAATAGCTTGATCAAACCTTTACATCAATATACATTATGGGAGTTTGAAGGAACATTGAGAGTAGACTGCTTAAAAACCCAACACTATAAATCGTATCATTGAGGGGCATCTATAAATCAACACAGTCTGGAAGGCAGTAAAATAATGAAATCACAATTAATAATGTTTTACCTTAAAGAGGTTCGGCCTTTTCTGGCTTTTTCCCCCTCTTCTTCATTTGACTTTTTCCATCTTGGGATCATATCTTTCTTACACCAAACTGCTGAGTGCAATGGAATTCACACTCCTTCTTGGGGTCTGAAGGACTACCATAAAATAAATAATAACTTATTATGGATCAATCACAGTAATATTGTGCAAATCAAAAAGGAAAACGTTCTACTATTCTAAGGAGGGTCAGTATTTATTTGAGGTGGGAAAAGAATTTATCACTTACTTCTCCTCCTCCTTTCACCATGTGTTGGTAAAATCATGCTTAATTTGAATGAGAACAATAGATTTCCTTTATTTTTCGTTGACATCAGATTTTCTTGGAGATATAAAGGGAATAGCAAAGGCAGAATATTCACAAAACAAACCCAAACCACTTAAGTGCAACTAGTAAACCCACATACCCTGTAGCTATTACTAAATAAAGAAATAAAATAGAAAGGCAATGAAATAATGTAGTGGCAACACTTGTTTGGTTGGCTTATCTCTCACTCGAGCATGAATATGATTTTGATATATTTAAACAACATACAGAAATCTGCTTTGCAAAGGAAATGCCAACCTTGAATTTATAGTCTGTTCCTTTAACCTTTGATCATCAGACATGATATATTTTAGCACTTATACTTTTGTCTTAGATAAGTAATAATTGTCAGTAGAATCATTAAAACAAGTTAAGGAATTTAGTTTCATTATAGCACCTCTTGTTAGTCAGGCACATTAATCTAGTATCAGACCTTTTGCATCAGTAGAAAAAATTAATAATTTTGCAATAATTTTGTGTCCCTAAGATTGGATAATGATAATCCCTTGTATTTCTATGACAAGACAAAAACACAAAGCAATATTTTCAGTTAGTAATTTCTCATTTTACACAATATATTATCCAGAGGGAAAAAAAAAAAAAAGCTTTTGCACAATCTGTTCCATGGGGTGTAAATGAATGTGATGAACATTTCCTTAATAAATGAGCCATCATTGTGATTATTTTGGGAAACATTTGCTGTACTTAATGGTATCATCCATCTACGGATTCCTACACTTATCCTGTTTATAGGATGGTTAAAACTTTTATAGAGGAATCATTAATTTCCTTGCAAATGTCACAGACTTTGAATGCTTTGATCATTCTAAGATTTGCCCAACCCCTGTCATCGCTAGTCTCTGATGAGTTCAGGATGATTTGCTCTGTACATCAAAGGCATAAAAGGACCACTCTGAGCCTCAGTCTTTTTGGCTACACTTTTGAAGTCTCCTGAATACACATAAGCCATATTGTTACAGGAGAATGAAAAGTGGAGGACCAGTGTACCTATGGCGGACAATGTGCTTCTGAATTTACATTGTCTTTCATCAATTACATGAGCTGCTTTTGGACTGTCCCAATGGACACTGGTTTTGGTCATACCTATAATAATGCTTGTTAATATTTTTTTTTTAAAAAAAACAAATCCCTCAGATATCCCAGAATAAGATAAAGAGTAAGGTAATTCTATGTTGTCTCTTGCAGTTTAACAAAAAATGTTTAGATGCAAAGTTGATGTTCTACTTGTTGAGGGCGGTGGGGAGAATGGACACTTTACAGAGAGCGAAGTGAAAGTCACAACCTTTGTTTTAGGGTTTGGGGTCAGACTTCTTGATGTTTCATGTAACTTTTGTGGCTTTCAAATTTAACATTATTTGCGGTTTTGAAAATATACACACACAAAAACTGAGCACATTGATGTTTTTAATGAGACACAGCTTTATTCAATAACAATTCACTTTTCACTTAGAGAACTGTTTTTGCTCTGCAAACTTCTTTCTTTCTTTCTTTCTTTCTTTCTTTCAAAAACATCTTGGCACTTTGTTGTTGCATCGTGACTTTATAGCTTCTACTGTACAGGTAAACATACCAGGTGGTGCTAATGGTAATGCCATGCTATAGAATATCAAGTAGAATAACCTGCAACTGCATTTGTAAAACTTTTATGCATTGAAGACTTTATTTTAGATATTTCTTATCCTACAGGGGGAGAATCATTGTGGAGCTGACTGATCTTTGGAAAATGTCTGTCACTAAAAATAATAGCGTAACTTTTTGATCAAAAGAAAGGCAATCAATATCATGAGTCTTAAAAAGAAATCACAAATATTTAAATTAAACTATATGCCTCCTTAAAGACAAGGACAATCTAGATTATCTTGCACACCTCTCCAGGGGTGTGCAAGCTAATCTAGCTTTGCTTTAGCAAAGCAAAATGTTCTGGCATTGGTTAAGACTGGTGTCCAGTTATGGCTACTGAGACCATTCTGACTACACACCTGTCTCTACTGTTACCTTGTCCTCTTCTAACCGTTCCTCCCCACACTTCTGTTGGTCTGTTTATTCACCTGTGAAGTGTTTTCTAAATCATAGATTGTAAATTTCTGTGGTTAGAGACTTGCTTTTTGGTGGTTGTTTGAAAAGTGCACAGTACAGTTAGGCTTTACTCACTCCATGGGGTAGAATTGTGCAAAGACTTCATTATCTGATTCAATGGCCATATGAAATAATCAGGAAAAAGAATTCATTTTCAGTTGACCTGGAACTTTTGTGTGTGTGTGTGTGTGTGTGTAAACTTTTGTAAACAAGCTGAAAAGTTTGTGTATATGTATGATATGCATGCATAAATATTTTGGGTTGATTGAAATGTTTTGTTTGATTCAAACAAAATGTTTTGTTCCATTGCTAAGCTTTTAAAAATGTTATTTAAAAAAATGAAGTAAATTTCAAAACAAAAAGTAATTTCAAATTAAAAAAATAAGTGTTTGATTTGTAAAATGTCACAGTGAAACATTTCCATTTTTTCAAAATGTTATAAGATTTTTTTTTACCGAAACAACCCAGCAAATTTGACACAAATTCTCAAAATGTTTTGGCTGAGCCAAATCTGCATTTTTCATGGAAAAAAGGGTTCAAACAAAAACCTTTGCTCAGCTCCAGTGTAGGGTACTTGGTTCCTATCACAATATAAGTAATAATAGTAATAACTGGAGAAAAACTGTCAAACATTTTCAAGGGGAAGCTGAAAGAAGAAATGTTGACAGCTATGGGCAGTAAATTAAATGTGAGTTTGTAATGAGCAATGGTTGAAAAACTACTGGTTTTGGGTTGCATACTCAGAGGCATCATATCACAGGGAGGTGAATGTTCCTTTCTATTCAGCTCTGGAGAAGTTGGACCTGGGATACTCCATTTAGTTATGAGTACCTCTTAGGGTGTCCAGATGTCTTGATTTTATACGGACAGTCCCAGTATTTGGGGCTTTATCTTATAGAGGTGCCTATTACGTCCAGCCCCACCTCTAGCCCCACTCCCTGTCCTGATTTTTTACATTTGCTTTCTGGTCACCCTAGTACCTCTGACTGGAAAGATGAAGATAAATTAGAGGGAGATGAAGAGCAGCAAAAGTATTGATTAGATCGGGATTGACTGATCTAACAGCCCTTAAATAATGGAAGAAAACATGAAGGTTGGAGGATGTTTTACTGTGTTACAAAGGGTGTTAATTAGAGGTAATTGGACAAAAAGCGAGAAAAATAAATGTGCACTATTAGCTAAAACTTCCTAACGGTATTACACTGTGCAATAATCTGCCAAAGGAAACATCATTTGGGATTTTTAAAATTAGATTAGACAAAGACCTAATTGATCATTATTGTAGTACACAGTGACCTCAAGTGAGATTGTGTCCATTGTGCTAGGCACTGTTGTGAAGCTTTCCGGGGTACCTAGGGTTCTGAGGCACCTCGCTACACCTACCCTTAGCATGAGGGAATCTTGTCTGTGCCTGCTCTGGATCAGCTCCTGACTTCACCAACCTCTGGTGATGCAACCACTGCCTTCCAGGCCTAGACAGGCCTTGCTCTCTCTGTACAGGTTAGTGATAGACACACCTGAACCCCGAGCTCTCTGCATGACCCTCTGGAGTGCCCAGCCCCTGGTCCACTGAACACTTTGAGAACTGACAGATTTACTAATCTGAAAGCAATAGCACACACTAGCTTGCTAATTGAAATTTAAGATTACTACTCCATTTAATACAAAGAACTTAGATATATTTATTGTGAAACAAGAATAAATTTATGATCAAAGAACAGAGATTTAAGTGATAGAAAGTAAGATTATTGGAAACAAATGGTTACATATAAACCAAAATCATAACATGCTTTCCAGAGCCTAAACTTTACTAACAAGGCATTTCCCTGTCTCCCACAGCATAGCTTACCCCGAGTCCTTTTGCCTGCAGCTTTTCAGGTTGATTGAGATCTCTTCTCATAAAACTAAGCTCTCTGGCAGCTTGTCCTCACAAATTGAAGAAATAATTGGGAGTTCATCTGTACCCCAGATACAGTTTTATAGTTTTAAAAGTTCACTATGTGCCCTACTGTTCTTGATTTTATCTCTAGCTCCCATAATCTATTGATTTAGCATTTTGCTCAGGCATAAATCAGTTGTAAATGTGAACCAGACAATACTCAACTTGCATGTGACCAGTGAGAGTGAGATAAGTCTCTTCGCTCTGGCTCACCACTTTCGGTGACTTGCCTTAACACACAGATCCAGAGAACATGATTTTTAGTATATATACACAACTCTTCACACATGTTTTTGTACATCCATCTCATTATGGTTATGATGACTAGTGTGACACAGGCTTTCATTAGAGATCTTACATGGCCCTTTTTGGTGAACCCAGAGGATCCCTATACTTCTATGTACCCCTCTGCCAGTTGGCATCAAGAAGTTCTTGGGTTACGACTGTACAAAAACATCGTAAGTGACCATCCCTGTCATGAAGCGCTTATCTAAAAAGACAAAACAGGAAAAGGTTGGGAGGAGAAAATTTCTTCCACCAGAGGTCAAATGGCCCTTTACCAGTTTCCTAGTAGTAGCCTATATACTGTACTCCAATGGACGAAAGTGTGTGCTGCTTGAAAAGACAATTTTCAAAAAGACTGAACATGAATTAGCATGCAGTAGCTCTCTGCAGTGCCAGGAAATGTGCTGGGCACTTCATAATGGAGAATTTATATGACAATTTATTTTCATTGTCAATAATTAGAGGGCTTTCTGCAGCAATTGTTGCTGTAAACTCCACAGATGATCTGGTAATTTCATGCTCAATACCTACCTCTACCTTCCAGAATCTCTGCATACCCACTAATTTGCCAAACAGTAAAGACTTTGATGTTTTCTTGTGTGGCATTTTGTATCTATGTTTCTACCTGACATTTGACTGCATAAAGGCACAACCCTATCTGTATGTGTTCCTTCCAGGTTCTGTACAGTTTTGTGACTAGCAAATCCAGGCACAGAAGGGCCCACCCCAATTTACTAATAAAGCTCCAGCAGCCAGCTTCACACACTGCAGCAGCTCTGACTGATGTTAAAAGAAGTGCTAGGGTTGTGAGGTGACAGCTTTATGGTGGCCTTAAAGGGGCACACCATTATAACTCCACGAAGACATCCATAGAATTCTCATTACAAAAGTAATGCTATTAACTACAGTTTTCAAAAATATAGAACTTGTGTTCCTAAATCATGTATGAGTTACTCTGGATTTGAGGGGTGTGCATACCCCAAATGTTGATAAAGCTCATTTCAACCATATTATGTGCATTTAGCCACCATGAATTAGTAAAACAGAACACTACCTATTTAAGGGTTGACTGGAATAAGCAGAGCTTCTGAAGGCAAGGTCAAATATATTTGCAGGCTTGCAGTCTCTGCTAATCAGAATGGGAGGAGGGGAGAAAAAGAATCGACTATTTGAGACTGAAAGAAAATAAGTGGGTGGGAACCTTGAGTTTTGAGTGCCTTTGGTATAGAAGTTTATTATGACTAAGATTGTTAGGAATGTTTATTGATAAGTAGTTTATTGAAGTTAGGAGAAAAGTGATGACCCAGTAGGGCTCACTATGATCTATGTGTTTTGTAAAAGTTAGTTATAAAAAGGATTAGATTAATAGAGTATATTTGGGAGTAGTTCTCTGAAGCCATCCTGAGAGATGTTTTTTCCTGACATCTCACTCCCCTAGCAGGGAAGCAACTGGCCGTTGCTGAACTGCTGAAACTACTCAATACTGTCCCAAATTGTAGGTAATTTTTTTTTTTGAGGAGGGTAATTCCTACAGGATAAAAAATGACATGATGTTATGGAAATTATTCCTGCAGAGATTAATTTAGATTGTGAACGTTGCTTTGGGTTGTTTAAAGCAAGACATTTTTTGATTGTTTCCATGATGACTGGATGCATCATTAACCCCTTTATTGTTGACATCCTATGGAGACCTGATATGTAGTCTTAATTATTTTAAGACACTTCTTTGTTATTTAGTTGGTAATTAAAAGTACATTAAAAGATGGCAGTGGAAGACTATTGTTGTTCATTAGCAGAACTAAAAACCTAATCATCTAGTAAGGGGCTAATTTTAATATAATTCTTAAAACAATAAGTACACTACTGTAGAAATTATTTGTGCTGCCTCTATCAGTTAATTAACAAAATCACAAGAGAGAGGGAGCAAGAGAATGATTATTTTCTATTAATCAAACAAAGAACTCAGGAGTAGGAGTCCCAGTCAGATCTCTTAATAATATTCCTTATAACAATGACATGATCTTGAACTTTAACTGCTGAATAAGACTAAAGATTCTAGCAGGGAAGAGAAGGCAACTGTGATTTGAGGAAGGGCAAAGACAAGAACAAAGAGTTCTTTGAGTACTGTCCCTATGAGTGCTCCACTTCTGATACCCCTTGTACCTTTAATCGGAGATTTTTGGTAGTAGTGCCCATTTGGCCTTTGCGTGTGCCTGCTCCAAGGCTACACAGGGCTGTGTGGATGAACTGCTCTCAGTTCCTTCTCAACCATCTCGGCCTGAGACTGACTGTTAATGTACCTTACTATTCGAAGCTGAAAGCTTAGGCTACTTATCTTTATTATATTATTTGTTTCTTTTTTCTTTTATTTATTTTAAGTGGGTTAGGAGGCATTCATACTGATCCCTCTCCCCTTTAAGTGGGGGACTTTCCTCTTCAAATAACCATTGCCCCAGAGTATGCCAGGTTTTCTGGGGTTCAAGCAGTACATCTCTTGCCAGGAGACTATCCTGGTCAGTGACCGGTATTCCCATTGTATCTGCTGCTTGGGAGAGTGTCAGATTCCACAAAAATGCTCCCGCTTTTAAAGGCAGGGGTAGGAAGAATCAGGAGATAAAACTGAGGCTCAAAATGATGGAGCGTTTCCTCCATTGGCCTCAGATCCAGGCCAGGACATTCCCCCATTTACCCTGGGACATCAGTCTCTGAGTAGATGCAATGTCCTGTCAGCTTTGGCACATTCACCACGGAGAAGATCCATAGAAAGAGGAGCCATTCTTCACAGGAGTCTTCCTCAAAAAAACCTCTCTCCCCATGAAGTAAGACATCTGTGGAGACCTCTCGTCCCCTCTGGGTACAGCTGAGGCTCTAGAACACTCTCAGTACTGACCCTGTGTCTGGGATTCCAGGCTTCGCTGAAAACAAGGGCGACAAGCATGCATCAGTACTGAAACCTTCGGTACTACTGAAGCAGGACATTGAAACATGAGAACCAAAGCAGTCTATCTAAGAGAATGGTACCTACAGCTCATTATGTACTGTACATATGAAAGTCGATCACTAAGACGGCCTCAGTTCTGGGAAGACACCTTGCTTCTCATATGGTCTCAGCACTTCCCAAGGCATCCCCATTGGTACCAATTATTTTGGCCAGATGGGACTTGCCAATGATGGAACAGGGCCCATAGAAGTTAAGATTCTGCAGGGACTTGTGTTGGAGGAACTGAAGTCTCCCTTGTTAGTGGGTACTGAAAGATTGTCAATACTGAGATAGGCACAGTCTCTGAGGTGGAATTTGAATGTCTCAGCCCAACATTCCCCTACTCTTCAGACAAGGAAATTTCTTCCTGATACTTTTGAGAGGAGAGAGGAGTTGCATCAAAGACGGGGCCATGTCCTCCTGACTTG
This sequence comes from Eretmochelys imbricata, assembly GCF_965152235.1. NCBI lineage: Eukaryota > Metazoa > Chordata > Testudines > Cheloniidae > Eretmochelys > Eretmochelys imbricata. The sequence goes on from NC_135579.1 coordinate 26,441,191, forward strand.
GTTCAAGAACAGTAGATACCACCTTCTTAATAGCCATACTAGGCTGCATATTGACAGCAATTTTCCAATGAGCCTAGTCTTTCTTGTAGGGAACTATGGAGGGAGATGCTCCCCTACTCCAACTATCCCTCCTCCACACCCTCAGGCACTAGAGCCCTTTGAGCAGGATGCCAGGGCAGATAAAGAGACTATTCTTCGAATATCTCTTCAACTTCCCCAGATGAGGTGATTATGCTGCTCACAACGTCTATGGCTGATGACTTCAGACACTTCCAGGAGTTAATGAAGTGCATCACAGATTCATTTCAGATCCCTTTAGAAGTGATCAGCGAGTCACAGCATATGCTTCTGGATATCCTTCAATGAACTTCCTTTACTTGAGTTGTTTTGTTCATTAATGAGGCCCTGTTGCATCTTGCCAAATCCATCTGGCAGCCCCCTTTGATGATGCCATCAGTGTGTAAATGGGCTGATAAGAAAGGACCTTCCCTTTGATGGCATCACACTGTTCGTTGAATCCACTGATGAATCCCTACATACCTTAAAGCTCTCAGAGCTACACTGAGATCCCTTGGGCGTTTACTTGCCTACAAACAAACAAAAGTTTAGTAGATCCCAAATGGCACAGAGATCCCACCCCATTCTCAAGATTCCAGAGACCTTATGAAGTGCTCAGGAAAAAATCAAGGCTCTAGAGAAAGAGACCACCTTGCTCCCTCTCTGTCTGTTCTCATCATCATTTAAACATAAATTTTGATGGGCTGGTTGAGGGCCTGGAACAAACCGACAAAGCTAAATTGCATCTACACCATTCTACCTACCTCCTGCCTTTTTGAGACCATCTCTTCCACTTTCTAGACATATAGGAGAGAATCTCAACAGAGAAGGGGGTGCTGAAAATTATAAGCACAGGGTACGCTGTCCATTTTATCTCCCCTGCCCTTTCCCGTTCCCCTTCAGGGAACCCTCTCATGAGTACCTGTTAAAGGAATAAGTTCACTCCCTTCTGTGAATAGGAGCCATAGAATCAGTTCCAGTTCAGCACAGAGGGAGAGGTTTTCACTCTAGCTTCTTTCTGTTTCTAAAGAAGAATGTAGGATGAAGTCCGATATTAGATCAAAGACCTCTAAACAACTTTGTGAAATCAAAATGTTGAGACATTGTTGGCCCGGCTCTACTACTGTGAATGCATTGACTTAGCTAAAGATACACCTTTTGAAAGATTAATATAGATATTCCAAAATAAATTGCTGCATTGATGGAATTTCTTAATAGTACTAAAAATGTCTCAAATATTTATCTTTCCTATGCATGACCTCTTCCAATCTCCTCAACAATGTGATCTATTTTAGTTGTAAATACTAGATTATTTGTCTCAAGCCATTATGTCTCAGATACTGTGGTATATTTTATTTGTTCTTTATAACTTTCATAGCCAAGTGGTGTATCACGCATGTCCTGTATGTAGGTTAAAATCTGAATGTATACGTTTAACTATATTTGTGTAAGTCTTATTATTGGATTACATTTGTGCATTGTTGGTTATGTGCATAAAAAATCATGAAAAATGTTACTGGGGAAGAAAAACACTGACTACATTAACCTTGGCGCTGATATAGCACTACTATGAAATCTTTAAAAAACACCTACCAAGCTCCTTTCCCTTTTAATCACAGAGAGTATCTTTATTTTTATTCATGGAAGACATTTAAAAGAAGTGGTTAGTGCTTAGCTTCAAATGGATTTTGTATAAAAATAACAGGCTCAGCCAGTAAAGAAAAAAAAAAGACCAGATGGTAGCCCTATTACAGGATGGAGATAAATGTGGATCTAAAATGAGGAATGTCCCATGTAATGAGGGTCATTTGAGAGGTAGATGGTATGTGCACTTTGTGTCGATGAATAATACATTCATGTAAGTACCATAGTAATCATGATGCATGAGTCCTCTATATAAATTATCAGCAGATCAATTTTACATGGGAGGTGAGTCCTTTAGGTATTTTAATCTATTTAGAATGGGAAATTGAAAACCCTTTTTAATATTTGAAGTTTACATTTTTTGCTTGAGTGACCTTCCCACATATACACCATTAGCCCTGCCATGGCACAGATAATGCTCTTGATTCCTCCTCTCCGTTCAGCCATTATTGACTCTGCTCTGCAAATGAGTTGAGTCAAATGTTGGTAAGAACACATCCTCCCACCTAGAGGAAATTATGAAAATCTGGCTTCCCTACTGCCATTCACTGTGTGAAAAGTTACACATAGAACTGATGCTAGGGAAAATATTTCTGTAAAAGGACAAATCACAGCATTTCCCCTTGTGTGGCTTTTCACTATTTTTTTTTTTCAAAAGCAAAGAAAAGGAAAATGATGATGCTACCCCTGTTTAGTTTAATTCCTAATCCTGCATAATGGGGCTTGAGGTATAGAGAAACAGAGCCCCTAAATCAGTGAGAAGGAAAAATGCGAATAGTATCAATGTTGTTCACCATGAGAGACTTGATGCAATGTAAATGCTGCTTAGATCTCAGTTTCTGAGGTGCAGAAATTTAAGTATAAGCTTTTGCTGGTTACTTCTCACACCAGCTTAAATGAATCTCCAGACATTTGGAACCTCCTGGTAACAAAAAATAACTTGCTGTCTCAGAGGGACTGTACCCTGATGCTTCCTGGTGAGAGACTTTGTGCTCTTTCTGCCTCTCTGCTTTTTCAGTCACTTGTAGGAGTGAATGTGTTGCTCTCCAGTAGCTGAGAATATGTTGAGTGAGGGCCAGGGGTGGGGAGAGGCCAGCTACATTTGTGGCAGGGCAGGCCATAGGGACTTGCAAAATAATCTGAGAATTGGGCACAGGGTACACACAGCTGATTTGCCTTCCACCAAAGAGTCAGTATACTCTTTTTGTAGGGGAGAAGCTGTCTCTCTTGCCACAGTCCTCTTCTCCAATTCCATGTATTGTACTTATGCAGGAGGATTTCCTGAAGCTTGGAAGGTGAGACCCATATCTTAGCAGTATGCTCAAGCCCAGGTCAGGACACAATCCTCTTGGAGATTTTCTTTCTGTCAAAATTATCCAGGAGGGACAGCAATGGTAGTGATATGTAGTGCTCTCTTCTCTCTCACTCTCCCTCCCACTCACACATTTTATATGGTTCCCATAGCTCCAGTATTTGGACCTACTGCAGACCCAAAGTGCCAAAACAGTGCATTACAGCTGGCCTGGTGGCCAAGTGCTACTATTCACATCTGTCCCCTTTAATCTAAAATAGCTGCTGCCCACTGATGCTGTCAGAGGAACTTTATGCAGAACTCAATGAAGATGTCTGTTCAGTACCTTTTTAAGTTAATGGGATTCTTGGATGCATTAAAAAGACAGAGAAGGTAATACCAGGCATGTTATGATATTACCAAGCAAAATGCTTCCTTTTTTAGATGTTAGATTGTTTCATGTTGTAAACGATATAGCAGACATTGTAAAAGGTCCATAGAAGGACAACAGAAAATTTAGAAAATGAGAAGATTAAAAAACCCATGCTTATTTATCAAGGCAAGGAAATTAGCTATGAGGGGATTTCACTGAGATATCAAAGTTTATGAAGAATGAATTGAAAAGGAATAGGCCTCCTTTATATATACTCTCAGAATATAGAGGCAAGGAATCCTTAGACAGAATTAATAGCTAGATGATTGTAATAAATCTCATGGGGAAAAACTTCTTCACACAGGGCTTGTTGGATTCACAGTCCTGGGGGACATAATGCAGCTGGTATTTTAAAAAGCCTGAATAATTTCAGGACCAATAACGACACTTGTAGTTATTTATACTAAAATAATGATGATCAAATCGTATGCTTCAGGGCATAAACTGATCATAATAGGAGCCAGGAAAGCATTTTTTCCATTATCTACACAATGGTGTAATTGGCTTAATGCATTGGTGGAAGCGTATTGTCTTTGGATGAAGCAACAAGGAGTAGGCTACTGACTGAGGTGGGATGTCATGAGCCAGTGGTCTGATGTGACATGGCAATATTTGTGCTCTGCTTTTATCCCTATATAAGCAGTGCTCTGGGACAGGGGCGGCAGGTTTGTATAATTTTTGGTGGTGCCCAGAATGGGGTCCAAATCCTGCCTTCCCACATACCTGACTTGTAAGCCTGTATATATTTTAAAATAATGTAAAAATGTGAGGGCTTTAGGGTGGGGCTGGGGATGAGGTGTTTGGGGTATGGGAGGGGCTCAGGCAGAGGGTGGGGCGTGGGGGGTGAGGGCTCTGGCTGGGGTTGCAGACTCTGGGGTGGGGCGTGGCCAGGGAGGAGGAGTTTGGGCTGCAGTCAGGCTGTCCCCGCCTGGGGCCAGAGAGGACTCCCTGAAGTCCTCTCCCCCATCCCCCTGGCAGCACACCCACCTTGCACCGCTGTCACCGCACATGCTCCTAGAGCCCCTCTCAGGTCCGGGAAGGCCCCTCGCTTCCCCTGTGGTGGGTGCGGAGGGAAGGGGCTGCCATCACATGTGCACCTGCTCCCCTGCTGCTGCTGCCCCTCACTGTAGCCTCACTGGGAGTGGAGGATGGGGCTGCCCCTTGCCCAGCATGGGGCAGAAATGGTGACTGTGGGAAGGGGTGCCCCCTGTGCTGATGGAGAGTCCCGCCAGAAAAGGGAAGGGTCCGTCCGTCCGAGGCGGAAGGGCAGGGTCAACCTGGGTCAGCCTGTCCTGGCACTAGAAGGAAGGGGGGCGCTAGGACCCTGCAACAGCAGTTGATGCTGGGAGCAGGCAGACCACAGAGGGCGCAGGCAGGGACGCTTGCGGGAGGTGCGCTGGGGCAGCACACCACAGGGAGGAGGACCTGGCCCCGAAAGTTGGTGGAGCTGGATCCCTGTCCCCTGAGTATTGTAGGAGCACAGGCACATATAACTCACCACCCCTGTTCTGGGACTCTGATTTCCTAGGCTGGTAATTTAGTGATATTTCTGCTGTCCAATGTCAGAAGGAGTGGATGTATGTCTTGTGTTCAAAATGAGTTAAAACTTGATAGCTTTTGTTTTGTTTGTGAAACCATTGGTAAAATTTCTCTCAACTCTGGCTCCTTCTTGACTACTGTAATCTAATCTCACGTGGGGCATCAGAAGCTCTAAACTCTGTCCTGCTCTGCTGCTTTGGAGAAAACACTTGCTTGACTGCCAGTCAGCAATGATCATCAACACTAAAGAAACATCAAGTGTGCAACAAAATTCAGAGAGAATATTCTCCTGTGCAATTCTCAGAGCTGAACATAAAACATCCACTGTTGATGTAATCAGCTCAGATAAGCACCCCTCCTGCAAAACACTTCTAAAATGGCACTTGCCGACAGAAAACTCTTCCTCTATTTGACATACTATGTGAATTGAAATAATTCCAGGAGAAAGCAGTTTGTGTGTGCTCTCACTCTCATCCAAGAATTCTGTATGTTAGAGAAATAGGGCAGAAGTCAGACTTCAGGCTTTCAAGGACATAAAGTAATGTAGAAGTCCCATTTGTCCACATAGGTAAAACTATTCAGAGTACAAGTGTTGGACTTTTCCTGATATGGATAGAGGTGTAAATAAACAAGTCACTCTGCTTAATTCTCTTTCATTAAATTGTCTAATTATAGCCCAAATGATTTATCATGAATTTAGCAATCATTTTTTATTCAGAAAGTTCCAAAGATCCCAGATCTGCCTCTGTGTTTTATTCTCCATGCAATATCATTCATTTCAGTTTTCAGATCTACCTTTGCTTTTACGAAGTGTAATTCATTAGTACATGACCGACGTCAGTGTTGCATGTGCAGGCTTGTTGCCTAAATAGTTTGGTATACTCAAACTAGAGTAGAACTCCTTTCATCATGCTTCCTACAGGAACCCAGATCCTCTTTACACCTAATTTGACTGTAGTTATTCTTCAAGATGGTTTCTAGAACCATCCAGCTGACTGTGGCCTAATCCCACTTATGATTCTGATGGACAGTTGAACTGTTATGCATCAGTGTAAATGAGCATAAACTCAAAGTCTTGCTGGGGTCTACAGATAGATTCAAAACAGGGTGGAGGGTAAAGACTTAATTAAAGTACAACTATGTTGTAATTGAAGGGCCTGCAAACACCCATTGCCCAGACCAACCCCCCCCCCACAAAAATACAAAAAAAATTAAAAAGCCCACACTTTCAAAATAAACTTAAAATGGCATGCACAAAGATATTTGTATAGTTTTTAACTCTAACCGATGCTAATCAATTAGTTTAAGCCCAAAATGTGGCCTGATGTTGAAATGTGGCAGTATTCTGGTACAGCCCTTGCAGCATTCTACAGTAATAGTGCAAAATTGTTATAATAACCTATACAGAGAAAGCACAGCAGCTTGCAATACTGTTACTACAGCAAATGGGGCTGTTAACGTTGTTAATGAAGGTTCTGTTTTGGAACATAGTCATGCTTTTGTGTGTGAGGGAGGTTGGCGGGGGGGGGGGGGGGAGGGGAGTGAAGAGCCCCTACTTCTGAGACCCCCACAGGACAGTGCTGGTAATAGGCTGCTGAAGTGAGTCTGGATGCTGGGATCTCCTCACACTGAGCTGTTGTGTGTGTGCGTGACAGTGCATCCCATATTCTTCACAATGATATTATGATACGATTATGGCATAATCATGATCCATTTTATGCAAGATAAGTCATGCAAGGTGTCATTAGAAAAGTTATGATTTGCTGAATATGATTATCTTGTATGTATCTTGTACTATCTTGTATCTTGTATATGATTATTTGTATCCATGCATCATTTATGTATCTTAAGATATAAATACTGACTACGTATCTGTATTTACAGTTGTACTTACACCTGGGTAACTCCCACTAGACAAGATGCTTTCAGTCTAGATCAGGGATCGGCAACCTTTGTCATGCAGCCCATCAGGGAAAGCTGCTGGCAGGCCAGGACGGTTTGTTTACCTGCAGCGTCCGCAGGTTCGGCTGATCACAGCTCCCACTGGCCTAACTGCGGCCAGTAGGAGCTGCGATGGGCCGAACCTGTGGACGCTGCAGGTAAACAAACCGTCCCGGCCCGCCAGCGGCTTTCCCTGATGGGCCGCGTGCCAAAGGTTGCCGATCCGTGGTCTAGACAGTGGGTGGGGAAGGGCCTATTCAGGATAATGGCGCATTAGAAAGAACAATAGGCTCTAGGAGAAGCTTCTCTCCCATCTGGTGAGCCTTCCTGAAAACGCTACAGATAGCCTGTAAGTGATGGCTGCTATGACTCTACAAGGACATGCGACCAGGCCACATGATGCTGGACTCCATCTTGGGATTTTCCATAGACTGGTCTGGGAACCAGGCTTTGAAACAAAGGGTTCCTTCCTGCCATATGCAAAAACTATATAAGGCAGGGAGTGACATCATCTCTGCTTCTTCACTCCCCACACAAGAAGATTCCTGGAAACACCTGAGGAACAAAGACGGGACTGGGGGAAGAGCTGGACCCAGGCTAAAGGGATTTCTAGTCTGTGTATGAAACACCTTGGGGATTTCAAGCTGTAAAGCAAGCGCAGCATGCCCCAAAAGGATCTGTATCCTGCTGGTATCATTTCTCAGGGTGAGAATCTGCTAATTTATATCCAATCTATTTAGTAAATTAAGCTAGGTTGCGTTTTTCTTTATTTGCTAGGTAATCTGTTTTGAGCTGTTTGCGATCACTTATAATCACTTTTGTAGTTAATAAACTTGTTTGTGTTTTAATCTAAACCAGTGAGATTTGACTGGAGTGTTTGGGAAAAATCTCTGCTTGGTTACTACAAGTGTGCATTGTTCTGTTCACATTGAGGGAGAGATGGACCAGATATTAAACCCATGTACTGGCCAGATTTGACCAGGGTAAGACGGTACTGCTCTGGGGTCCCAGGCTGGACCTGGTGGTTAGAGAGCCTACATGTAACTGCAGCTGGGTGTATCCCTACCTGTATGAGTTCTGGTGAAAGTGTAGGCTGGAGGGCTTTGCAGCTTGTCACAGCCCTACAGTATCATAGCCGTACAGTGCTTGTCCAGGCTGGTGGGTCGGGGGCTCAGTGGTACCACAGTTCCACGTGGCACGCCGGGGGAACCCATCACAGCGTGACCTTTTGCAAGTTGTTTAAATTTCCTCATCTGTAAAATAGGGATAATGACTTCTAAAGTCTATACATGAAAAGCTCTGGATAAGACTTGTTATTATGGTTCTCCGTAATATCAATTAACAAACCCTTTGCAAGATGTGATATGGTTTTGATGATTACAGTGCATATACAGGGAAGCAAATCACCACCACCATATTAATTTGAGACCCATTACTAGGGTGGGAGGGGGAGTGTTGAGTTGGGAGTTAGAAGGGGAGATCAGTGTGTGTGAAATGGGGTATAAATGATATTAGGAAAAAAAATCATATTCAGGATTCAAAAGGGCTATTTGAAGCAAGGAAAAGTTTTATCTTCAGCCTTAACTTGCTTAGCATGAGAAGTAACACAAGGGATTTCTGTAGTTATATCAAGGAAGCATACTGGTATTTTTTAGAAAAAGTAAGAAGCTAACAGGTTGTCTAAGGGCTTGTCTACACTTGAAAGTTAATTCAGATGAAGGAATAATTCAGGGTTAATTCTGGAATAAGTGTCCACACTTGCAGTTAGGAATAATTACTTGGGAATAGGTATTCCGGAATAACTCCATGTGTAGACAAACCTGCAGTCATGCTCTGTTAAGCATTAAGTGACTAAAGCCACATTAGACTTACATATGGGATTCAAATGGTGCTTAAGTTTTCATTATTGAGCATGAGTATTTAGTCCCAGGAGGTTAGGGTTATTCAGACCTTATATGTTCACATCAGCTTTTCACTTGACTAAATAACAGGCCTGTCAATTTGATATTTTTCATTGCTTTCTTCACTCACTTTCTGATCATTTCTTGGCTGTAAGGAAAAGCTTCATTCACACTGTCATTTTTTCTTCCTGAAACATAGTTAAAAATGCTCTCCTCCTTCCGTTGGTGACCTTTCTCTAAACATCCCCTGTATTTCTATCTTCTAATCTCCCCTGTTCACATACTCACTGTGGTTTTCCTTTTTCTAATTTCCATGAAATACAAGCAAGTGACAATTTTATTTTCTCCAGAGATTTGCTTCTGTATCACACTCTCTCTAAGTCCTAGTTTTTAACATAAAAATCTAATAAGACTTTATAAAATTTACTTTACATTGTTCTGTCATTGCTCTGGTTTTGAAAATTGTTGTAACCACTGATAATATGGTTGACTGTGCCATTTCTACTATTCTGTGGATCTCTTGAGAGTTGTTACAGTTGTCATTCAACAGAAGCAATCCACCTGCATTGGGCACTCAACTGTAACTCTTGTTGCTATATAATGTGACACTTGCCATGTCATGCCAACTCCTGGATATTCATTACAGACCAATAAGTAGTCAATCATAGTTACTTTTTCTGAAAGACTGTGTAGGCTTCTAGTCTTAATCCCATACTGAAGAACTCTACTGCATTCTTATTAGCCCAACTGTTAAATGTGGTGTTAGTGATCATGAAGAGCTCTGTGAAACATTTACCCTGAACCTTGACCTCAATCCCCTGAGAACTGAACACACATTGAGAGATTTTTCATTGAACCATTACGGTACAGCCTGGTTTCAAGGCATGTTGACACAGCTACAAAATTGGAAACTCCCCACTGCAACCCAAAAAATATGGAATTGGGGCCACCTGGCACTAGAAGAAAGAGCAGGTGATTGGGTCCTTCTGGAAACATACAGTGTAATACTTAAGGTGCTAATGAGAGGGGGCAAGTGGGGTAGAAGGGAGATCTGTTGTGAGTGTGTGAAAGAAAGGTGGCAATTGCCCTTGGAGGCTGGATTTCATCAGATTTGAATTTCCAAGTAAATATGCAGGGTTGTCTTCATTATAAACTCTAAGGAATTGAACTCTACATCTTTCACGTGACTATGTTGTCATGTCAACATAGATGCTAAGAAGACTGACAGGACACAGTGCAGGTGCCATTTCAGATATTCCACCCATCTGTCATTTCACTTACAGTTTACAGGTTAGAGATGATAATACTGGTTTGATGTAATTCACTTGTAAAAGCTACACAGAGAATCATTCCTTATATCTCTGCATAACAGTCAGCACTTACACCTACAGTACGTTAGTAGAATGTCTGATGCCATTGATCTTCCTTCCTCTATAAAACAACACAGAATGTGTTACTTTGTTTATAAACTATTATACTTTTGACCCCCCTCAATAAAGGCGAATAATCTGACCTGATTATTATTCTGACAAAGCATTCTGCTGCTGGAGTGAGCCTGATTTCTCAGGCCCTGGGCTATACTGAATGACATCTGAAATAATACATCTCCAGACTTCATGATTCTCCAGCTCAACCTACTGGGTGATCTATGGAGTGGGATGTGTCTGGCAGCTACACTGGAAGCTATTCATCCATCTTTGCAAGCAGCAATAGCAAGCTGAGATAATAGCTAAATCTAGGAGAGAGTCAATGGGAGACATTACAGAAGATGGAGTTAAGAGGCCTTGGGCCTTTGTCTGGACATCAAGGGATTCAGCTGTGTGGCCAGTGTGCATTTCTGGTGTTTGGTGTAGAAATATAGTATGTTATAGATTAAAAACAATTAGCTAATGAAGTACACTGTGGAAGTGAATAGGTCATGGACTCAATAGCCAGACAGAGTAAAAAACTCTTATGTGATACTTCAGACTCCACAGAAGTTTCACAGATACAGAAAGATGCCAAACCAAAGCTGATTTGAAATATTTTTGAAAAATCAAAGAATTTCCTCAAAGCTTACTCAAAGCTTGTATGTTGTAGATGGAAGTGGGGGTAGAAATCTGTTTCTCTGTGAACTGGGATCAGTTATTTCCCCCTCTCATCTTATTGGGCAGGTTGTCAGCCAAAGTGCAAGCAGTCTTATTTTATTTAAATTTGCAGCCATTTAGTGAAACAAACTCAGATAAAAGCTTTATTGCTACAGACTTTCCCCCTCAACTTCTTGGGTGAATTGTTGACTGGAAAAATACAACTTTCTGACTTAGTTTAGGATCCATTTCTGTCTAATCCTCAAAAAGATTGTGGGATTTTGTTCATATCAACAATATTATATGACCTTTATCCTTTTTGAAATTGCCTAAATCATGTTCATATATTCTAAATGATTTGATATGTTTAAAAAATGAACACTGCTGAGCCTAATATTACTGAATAAGTAACAACATCCCATTGATATGAACAGAATGTTCATACCATTAATTTTACTGAGACTCTACATAGTAGGAATAATTGATATCCTGTAATTATGCATAGAAAGATACTTTGGAGTACTAAAACAATAATTCTGGTGTATCTGATGTGTTAAAAGCATTGCTGGATGAACAGTTTTGGCAGAAATATCATCACACATTATTCTTACTCAATCCATACTGTGACTACCTCTAACTGTTACAGTTCATTGTAGTGTGTATGCTGTAAGATCACCTATTATTCAGAGCCTTTGTGATATAGGAATATACTGATTGTATCAGAACATGGTTGGAGGTAAAGGAAGAATTATAACCCCAGATCTAAATTTTATTGCATTCCTAGGTTTAAATGAACGCCTTGGGTTAAATTTAGGTGCAGTTGTTTACTGAGCACCAATGACAGTGCTCAGAACTCTACAAACACCCTGCCCTAGCCCAAGAAGCTTGTATTCTAAAACAAACATACTGTACAATACAGCTGTGTATTTAATGCACAGGATAGTCAATTGTTTTAAATAAGTTGAAGGGAAGGGCTGTTGCCAGAGCAGTTAACCAAGGGGGAGAAGAGCAAATGGAGCTGTGGGGATAATATGGGCTGCATGACATCAAATGCACCCCAGTCTCAAATACATGACTCCTGCTGGAAGTAAGTAGTTGGCAGCTGCTTATCTTCTCTTCCTGGTCCAATAGCAGCAGCTAAGCAGCCAATGGCAGGAGAAGCTCCTATGTGAATAGGAGGCTCAGATTACATTCCTTCCAGCCCAGATTTAGTCTTCCCTGACGTCCATCCCTCAGGATGGAGACCCATTGAAAGACCTCCACAAGAGAGTCTCATAGGCCGCAAAGCCTGGACGGGGTGGTATAGATGAATGTTGTGCAGAAGTGATGGGCTCCCATGTAATCCAGATAAATATCTGCATTCTTGAAGTTTGAGCTGAACTTCTGAACTTCTTTAGTTTCACCAAGTGCTGCTCATTATTTCCACATGACAAACATTAAATAGTTAACATCAAAATAGATAAGTAATAGTTAATTTTTTTCCCTAAGGTACGAACCCTCAGAAATGGAGCAATGTACTTTTGTAAAAAAGGTTTTTCAATAAATAATTCTTTTTGAATAGGTTGGAATTTCCTTGCAAAAAAATCAATTTTTTTTATTTTTATTTTTGTGTTTGAATTACATTTTGATATAGAAAAACCTGAAATACGTTATTTCATTTTGGTGGGAAAACCTGCACTTTTCCCTTACTCTTTTACTCGTTCCACTATTTTCTTTTTCTGCTAGGGTGGAAAAAAGGGTGGGAGCTGGGAAGAGAGCTGAAATTAGAGCTGGTTGAAAATAGTAATTTCCATCTGTTGGGAATTTTTGATACTTTGACATTTGATACTTTGACATGTTTTCAAAGTAGGATGAAAAGTAAAAATATTTTTTTAAAAATTGCAGTATGGAAATTTCCAAAAAAATTCAATTTGGAAATGTCAAAATGTTTCATTTTAGCTCAGTTAAATGGTGAACTACCACATAGCCTATGGGCTGGGTCCTTAGACAGATTGCATTTCCCATGATGCACTGCTGCAGTTAAATCAGAAGGAAGACCATGATGCATCATGGAAGATGTAGCCCAGTCAGAACTGAACTAAGTCTTTTTTTTCCCCTCAAAGAAACTATATTTCCAAAGAAAGATAACTGGTTTGTAAAAGATATTTGAACTTTTTCAAACTTTAGAAAGATTTAGTTGGAATTTGAGTATGAAGTTACTTATTTTACAAGTCAGCTTGCCTGTGTCACTAAGTATGTGAGACGTGTAAACACCATTGAGTAAGAACTGTTGTTTCAGGTTTGTTCAGCATGTAAAATTACAGTAGATTTAGTACTATGAAGCTGAGTAAAGGGAATGTTGAGCTGAATCATAAATTATGTCCTAATAATAATGTCTAACAGCTGTGGGGATATTCTCCCACACAGAGAGATGACTGCCCTATTGCTTGGACATTTAAAATTGGGCTGGACAAAGCACTTGAAGATTATATCCACTAACAAAGTTATGTGAAAGAAGATCTAATAAGCCTTTTTCAGATCTTAGTTCTAGGATTCCAGACACTACCAAGATAAATCTCACCAAGCAGTGCAAATATGGGCTTTCACAACTGGTGTCATTAAATAGACAGACCAGCATCTAATTAATCAGCCCAGAGATCACCATAGTGCTTGTGGAAAATTAGTAATAGCAAAGTTCAAGGCTAAAGGAGGAATGACAAGACATACATTGTAGATTTCATAGTTAACTACTAGGGACTGGCTGAACTATGTGTAAGCAATAGCAAGCTTCTGTTCCATTTTCTAAACTTGAATTTTATTAGATGCTATTATACTTCTAAATACGTGGAAACAACCTTTTCCTCACCTTGTTTTTAATTAAAAATAAACCGAAGAGTTGATGTGCAGCTAACAATTTTGTTTTCTTTCACAGACTGTCTAGAACTATTTTCTGCCACTTTTTTCCAACGCTTGCTCCGAGACTAGGTACACTGAGGGATGATTAGGGCATATGGAGCCTTTGTTAGTTAAGATTCCATCTGTGTGCAGGAGTTTCTACACCACCCACATCTTTTACAATTGGCAACAATTCAGATGACAAGACAAACACTGAAATATCCAGTCACCTTTAGATTTGGTCATTGCAGAATCACACTAATATGCTGCCATGGCCCATGCTGTACCTATTTTGACTACTTTAGTTTTCAGTGTTTCAATGCAGCGCTTCTCTGGAATGCTGCAACTAATTTAAAAAGTATAGTATGTGTCACTCACATATTTTCTTAATATTAATAGATTTTTTTCAGATGTTGTAGGGTTCAGAAATATCTCTGAGACTGAAAGAATAAAAATGAGAGCACCCAGTACCTGATACACTTGCACAAATGTTAGGGCAACATTTTCAAATATTTCTTTCATATTAAATTTGCTATCAGTGGGACTTGTGCTCTTAGGCAAAGCTAAGTGAATAATGTATTTTCTGGCTCTCTGGCAATTACACAAATTTGAAGGAAAATTAATTCTTGGGTCAAACTGAAAATGACATTTTTGAAATTTTCTGGCAGGTTGAAAAAAATTGTGAGTTGAAATGTGATATTTTGTTTTGACCTGAAAATTTTCATTTGGACTTTCAGGAATTTAGGCAAAAGCAAAGGAAAGAAGGATGAGATTCACAAAATGGGAAGGGGGAGGAAGAGGTGTTGGTGCCCTCCTTATAACTTTTGGACCAATGGTTAGGGCACTCACCATTGTCATTCATCGTGGAAATTCATAGTCATTCATGACAAAGAATAGTCATTTGGCCAGGAAAAGAGAATGAGAATGACTCGACAGCATGGTGGTTAGGGACACTCACCTGGAAGGTGGAAAACTCAAGCTCCAGTCTCTGCTTCAATGGGTCTGTAATTCTTTCTAGAAAGTGGAACAGCTTCAAGAGGAGACACTGAAAAAGACCCCTATGACAATATACCACAGCCCAATGGCTACAGCATTATCCTGCAGTGTGGGAGAGACAAGCTGGAATCCCTTCTCTTGAGGTAGAGGGGCAAATAGAATCACTAGGCTAAAAGATTATAAGGGAGGCTCCACCCCTCTTCTCCCCCCACCCCTCATTTTTTGACTCTAGGTCTCCTTTGCTTGCTGTTGTCAAAATGCCTGAGGATCAAAATTAAGTTTCATTTCATTTTGACATTACCAGCGTTTTTGACACTTTCAGTTTGGTTGAAACTATTTGGTGAACTCGATTCAAATTTCTGAATAGTTTTGGTTGATCCAAAATGCATTTTTTGCTGAATACACTACTAGTCTGAAAAAAATTGCCCAGCTGTGCTCTTGGGACACTGGTAGGGGTCCCGTAGAATTTTAGTCCCTGACTTTTGTAAATGAATAATTATAGGAATAAATAGTTACTTATGTGCAGGTTTACTGGTATAGCTACTCAATATCTCATTTATTTTCAAATGAAAAATGGCCCTTTTTAAAAAAAATAATTTTTTCACTTTTTGTTCATTTTTTTCAAAATGTTCCAATTTGTTGATTAAATAGAAACCAAAGCACAAATTTATATTTATGTATTTTTCCCCCATTCTTTCCCTGCTCCCCTTCATAATTTTTCTCACTTTTTTTCACCATTCCATTTTGGCACTTGAAAAGTGGGGGACGGGAAATACAAAAATTGATAACCATGAACTTTTCATACTGAAAATGTGTATTGTTCAGCTATAGCTGACATGCACAATAGTGGCATGTGCACATTTGACAGAAATAATTTAGGAAATAAATCTTACAACTGAAAAACAACAACAGAGGCTCACTTGTAGTTCTACCATTAGCAAACCTTAGATCTTGTTTGAATCCCAATTTTCACACACTGTCCTCTAGTCAATGTTTTGGTTGGTTTTTTTTTTGAGCAAACCTGGAAAACTGAAACTGGGATAATATCTATGCTTCCCACAGATTAGACTGGCTAATAACCACATTTTTCTCAAATTTCATGGTATGCTGTAATAGTGATTTTCATACACAAACTATTTCCCTAAAATACAAGCTGATTTTAAATAGTGATACACTTCGCATAGAAGAAAGGATAATGAATGCTGCTAATGATAGGATGAAAGCATGTAGTTTGCATACACCATTAAGAAAATGTACTCATTACAGCGGAAACCATTTGACAGTTTCCTGTTAGTTTGCAATAACATAACTGCAAATCAATGTAAAGTAAGTGGCATTGCAATCCTTTGGTCTGATACAGCAACAGGAAATAATTGAATGGTGTTCTTTCTTTTTTATTGTTGATATTGACTTGTTATAAACACCCTTCAATTTATTTCATCCTGTGGTTGCAGTAATGTAGATTTACGCTAATCATGGCCACTTAGGCTGCAGTGTAGAAGAGTTACTTGGCTGACCTGTTGAGTGACTCCATTGTCGTAGAACGATGACAACAATGGAATTCCCTTAGAGGCCGGTATAGGCATAATAGATTATTCCTTTTGGACATTTTGGCCAAAATTCTCAAACCTGGGTCCCTAAATATAGACTTCTAAAGAAATAATCTGATTTTCAAAGGTCTCACTGACTTCAGTATAGTGCAGCTTACATTAGCTTCAGGGGGATTTGTGGATGCTTAGCATTTCTGAAGATGAGACCATATTTATTAACAAGATAATTCAAATTATTTTACGGGGTTATCTTTAAGGTATCCGGTCTTTCTTGTGCAGGATTAGGTTTTTTTGTCTGGATTTCAGTGTGTATACATGGGTAATAAGAGGTCTTGGACTTAGTTCTATTTCAAGGTATTAACTACTCTTTCCTGTCTTTCCCTTTTTCACACAAAAGAGTTAAAATCGAGGCACTCACTTTCTATGTGGCAGTATTCTGATTCCTAAGAGGAAACTGAGAAATGGTTTCAGTATAGATGGGATGGTTCACCTCATATAATTTCAGAGCTTCAGTGAACCATTTTCGACAGATCATTTGGAGTCAGATTTTCAAGTACTCAACGCTCATAGTTAGGGCCAAATTTTCCAAAGTGCTCAGCACCTAGCACTTTGCATCATGACTCTGATGGCTGGATATTTGAAAGAAATCTGCACCCAACATTCTACTACCAATTATTTTGGTGCTGAAATGGGAGATGAGCTCTGCTGAAAATCTTGTCCTTACTTGTGTGTACTACGCATTTTGGAAAATCTGCCCCAGAGAGTCGTCTTTCCAGTATTAGTGGTCATAGTAATTGTATATTATAGTCTATTAGCTAGTCTGCCTCATTTTCTAGCCTGTATCCCAAGCACTTGTTTTCTTTATTTAGCATGTTAGAGATTTTTTGAGAAAAGCAGTTGTCCTGAGCATATTACGTCTGAAATACACACACGCACACATGCCTACACACAATTTCATTGTTTTCATCAAAATTTGAATTTTTTTCAGCCAGCTCCATAAATTAAAAAACAGGATTAATTTTCATGAAAACTGTTGTAACAAACATATCCTGTCCTGTCCTCTTTGTCAAAATTTTAAATTTCAACCAAAAAAAATTAGTCAGAAAATTGGAATATTTCAACCAATGCCTTTTTAAGGTGTTAATGAAAGATGGGAAGAGAACTTTATTATCTGAGTCTTTCCTTCTGAGCTACTAATTCAGATCCCCGGTTTTCTGCTGTGTTTATCTTCAAACCTTGATTCTGAGTGATTTCTTTTTCATTTCAGAAGAGACCTGGAGATGATGGGAGATTCATTTCTGCTTATTAAAATCATGGTAAAAATTGGAATATGCCTTACGCCCCATCTTTGAAATAGGACTGTCAGTACTGATCATATCTCTATCTCTATCCTATGTAGCTTAATTTTGCCTTTTATGTAAAAATAATATATAGATATTACATTATTAGATTTATGTATCAGGAGTGAAATTCATAACCATTCTGCCTTATTAGAAGGGAGAAAATGCTTTTTGGTAGGTGCTATTCACCTGCATAATGTGACGTCTTGGAGAAAAAGATCCTAATTATTATGATGTATTCAGTATGGGGCTGAACTTTGTGCTTTGCACATTTTGATTTGAAGATTGAGAAAGTCCATTCCTGAGGGCATGGGGGAAAATAACCCTTTCAAATGATTATGAATTACTCTATGCTGTATGTGTGTGCGTGTGTATGTGTAGTAAAATTTTGACGTAAAGAGCAAGCTTGCTTTACTTCCTAACCTCATTCTTTTACATTTGATCCCATCTCTTCTTTCTTTTCACAGTTTTAACAAAATGTGAAACTAATGAAAAATGTTTGCAGTGCTGATTAGAGAGTGCTGTGAAATACCTGCTATGAGCATATGCACATAGGAATCACAGCTCAAATGGATCTTTGATTACTCATATGGCTTTAGGCAAGTTATGATTTCTGATAAAAGGGAGGGCAAGAAATCATTTTCAATATTTTCATTAGACTGCTGTTCAAATCTACTGTGGAAAAACAAGCTCAGTGTTCTGCTAGCCAGTTGCTATCCCCATCATTAGAGAGCACTTTAGGAGGTCTCCTTTTATTCATGCCAGCTGAGTGGCTTAACATAAAAGTATTTTCAAGTGTTTAAAATGCTCCCTTCATTTTAAAAGTCAGGGGTGGGGATACTAAAAACTGAAAGGATTAAATCACTATTTGGAGACAAAACGTGTGTGAAGTCCCATCAGTGGCAGTCTGATGGTTTCCGATTTAAATAGGTTTTTATTAAATATGAAATGTCCAAATTAACAAAGTGTTATCAGTTGCATGAAAAACAATTTTGCAGTGCCTTTCTTCAGCATCTTATATCATATCTGCAGTATGTCCATTGATAATGTTGCCTTCATATTAGACAAGCAGACAAATAAGTTGATTATTCTGTTTGCCATATTATTCAGAGCTGTGCTTCAAAACTAAAACTGGTTTATGTCTTGTGGTGTGACAAAGTCCATTATTTTATTTGTTGGCTATTTTTGAAAGCCTCAGCATGGGTTTTTGTTTGTTTGTTTGTTTGTTTTTTGCTTGTTCATTTGCTGTTAATTTTTTGGTAACCAACTTGGCATAATGGTGTTGTCTAGTTCTTATATTTGCACATGCATAGAACAAGATCCTGGGCTCTTACCTTGGGTAGCGCCAATTCAGAGTATGGTGGCAGTGCACATCACAAGGAAGAGTTGCAGAATTGGGTCAATAAATATAAAGCCTAGTTTTTTACAGTAGAACAGAAGCTTCATGGGTAGTAAAATCAAAGATAGGGATGGATGAATCTCCACTGGTTCAATGGTTGGTTTTGGTTTTGATAAGCACTGAAATTTAGTTGTTTATAAAAGGCTTATCCCAACTATCAAAACTTTTTGAGTTTGCAAAATTTGGCTGGAAGGTTGAGAACAAATTTTCTCAAGAGAATTTCTGATGCTTCTAGTTCCAACTGGAAATACTATAAATACAGCTATTCAGTATCTTGGCATCTCTGGTTCTGGTCTTGTAAGCCAGAAATGAAAAATCACACATGCAATTATTTCAGAAACTCAGAAAAACTTTTGTCCATTTTTAGAACCAGACTCAGACAAAGGTTTGAGTTACGGGTAGGTTTCTTACCTTATT
Source organism: Eretmochelys imbricata (assembly GCF_965152235.1). Taxonomy (NCBI): domain Eukaryota; kingdom Metazoa; phylum Chordata; order Testudines; family Cheloniidae; genus Eretmochelys; species Eretmochelys imbricata. The sequence goes on from NC_135579.1 coordinate 26,460,639, forward strand.
TTGTCCTTCCCAATTGCCCTTCGCAGCAATTTGCCCATACCTATTTATTGTATAACTGTTACATAGGTTGGGTATTTTACTAGTTGTGTTATTTCCATTTTTACAGTATCTCTGCAATGCATACAGTAATGTTAGACAACATATGTGAAAGGCTGATATTATTACAGACCACCCTTAAATTGGTAGTAAATGCCCTAAACTAAATTATGGATAAAACCCATCTCAGATTTTCTTTCACTGTTCATGTCTTCAAGAAGGACTGTTTTGCATGAAATATGTGACATCTGCATTTAACAGCAAATGAGTTTATCATGATTTCTGATATCACAAGATGACAAAGGTTAACTTGGAAAACGTCCCCAATTGGTATATCTCTCATGATGTCATTTGATCTTGTTCAGAGTGGGTCACCACCTTTGTCAGGGCACACCAGAGCTTGCAATTTTTGCTCTGGCATGACTTTTTAGAGCCTGATCTAGCACCACTGATGTCAATGGATGTTTTCTCATTGACTTGGATGAGTAGATTCACTGTGCGTTTCTTTACTGCCCTGCATTGCTCCAAGGCTACAGTAAAAGCTGTTCTAGTAGGAGATATATGACTGGATTAAAATGTTTAATAAACTGTCCTTGCCAGTTGTTCTCCTAGAATTGGTGCAAAACACCCAGATTCATACTGAGAACAGGTGCCAGTGTAGCAGTAGTTCTCTTATTTTCCCCTCTGAACGTATTTCGGACTCCATCGCAGCTGCAGTGGCTCCCCACAGAGCCTTCCAAACAAGAGGCAATGTCACCACATCCATTTCCTATTTTTGATTCCTCCCAGGCTCTATTTGGTTGGCATAAAGGTCAAGCTACTTGATTTTCTGAATGTGTAGGTTTATGGTAATGATACTGCTCTAGTACCTGTGTGTAGCAGGGCAGAGATTTCAATCCCACCTTATTTTCTAGTTTGCATTTACTGAGGTGGGCTTATACAAGTAGCTGTCCCATCTGTAGTCATGCTTATTTGTTTTAGAGAATACAACTGATATTAATTTACAAAAGTAAGGAAAGGTTGTCATTTATAATTATTAATTAGCCTGCATACCTGCCAAGAAGGTGTTTCCATAAGCCTGGTCTTAAGTACTTTACTGCTTTTTTTTCATTTGGGAGGATCAATGCTAATTTTCAGTGTTTACTAGCAATCATAGATGACTAGCAGTTAAAAAGCCATCAACTCTGTCACATTTTTCAGTGAACAGAATCTCTTTCCAGATGGCCCTTCATTTGGATAATGGACAGCCTAAGGGGATAAAAATGTCACCTGTTGTAGCTAGTCAACAGTATTAATAAAAACAGAAGAATAGTCCATTCATGAAATGGGCAACAACCCAAAACGGATTTATGAATTTGTGCAGTGTGTCCTTTTGTAGCACTCTTCCTTATAAGAACTTGCAGAGTTTCTTAGCTCTAGCCACCATTCTCTTTGCAGTGTTGTTAGTTTCATGCTTGATTGATTATTGATGGATCTAATTTTCTAAATTTATCTCTTGACAAAATAGAAACTAGATGGAAGAGGTATGTTATGATTAGATCTGGGCAAAAAAATTCAGTTAAGTAACTTTTGTCAAAAATGCAGTTTTGGGTTGACCAAAACTATTGAACAAATTTGGGTCAAAATCAGTAAATAGTTTCTGCTGAATAAAAAAACACAGGGGGAAAAAAGTCAAAATGTGTTTTCAATATTTTCAATATTTATATTCAAATAAAATGTTTTGACTTTTCGTTTTGAATCAATGTTTTGTTTACAAACTTAGCTCCATTCGTTTATTTATTTATTTTTTTTAAAGGGTGATAAAAGTCCCAGAAAATGTAGTGATGCAATTTTGTGGGGTTGTTTTTCACTTTGGCAAGAAAAAATGAAAAAAAATCAGTTTTGGTTCAACCAAATTTTCTTTTTTCCAGATATTTTTTGATTTGGCCACCCAACCAAAAGATCAGTTATGTGTTCAGCTCTAGCTATGATAGCTAAAGCTATTCTATGGAAACAGCTATAAAAAAGCAATATAGCAAACCAAGGTCAATGTGGGAAAAGTTTTAGGGCCTGAACCAACTGGGGTCCGGGCTCCTCTTGACCTACTGCTCACAAACAGGGAGGAATTGGTAGGGGAAGTAGAAGTGGGTGGCAACCTGTGCAGCAGTGACCATGAGATGGTCGAGTTCAGGATCCTGACAAAAGGAAGAAAGGAGAGCATCAGAATACGGACCCTTCACTTCAGAAAAGCAGACTTTGACTCCTTCACAGAACTAATGGGCAGGATCCCATGGGAGGCTAATATGAGGTGGAAAATAGTCCAGGAGAGCTGGCTATATTTTAAAGAAGCCTCATTGCGGGCACTCGAACAAACCATCCCGATGTGCAGAAAGAATAGCAAATATGGCAGACAACCAGCTTGGCTTCACAGAGAAATCTTTGGTGAGCTTAAACACAGAAAGGAAGCTTACAAGAAGTGGACAGATGACTAGGGAGGAGTATAAAAATATTGCTTGAGCATGCAGGCATGTAATCAGGAAGGCCCAAAGCACAATTGAAGTTGCAGCTAGCAAGGGATGTGCAGGGTAACAAGAAGAGTTTCTACTGGTATGTTACTAACAAGAAGGCCAGGGAATGTGTGGGACCCTTACTGAATGGGGGAGGCAACCTAGTGACAGATTATGTGGAAAAAGATGAAGTACTCAATGCTTTTTTTGCCTCGGTCTTGACAAAGTCAGCTCCCAGACTACTGCACTGGGCAGCACAGTATGGGGAGGAGGTAAGCAGCCCTCAGTGGTGAAAGAACAGGTTAAGGACTATTTAGAAAATCTGGACATGCACAAGTCCATGGGGCTGGGTGTAATGCATCCGAGGGTGCTGAGAAAGTTGGCTGATGTGATTGGCCATTTTCTTTGAAAACTCATGGAGATCAGGGGAAGAACATAAGAATTTAAGAATTGCCCTACTGGGTCAGACCAAAGGTCTATCTAGCCCAGTATCCTGTCTTCCGACAGTGGCCAATGCCAGGTGCCCCATAGGGAATGAACAAAACAGGTAATCATCAAGCGATCCATCCCCTGTCGTTCATTCCTAGCTTCTGGCAAACAGAAGCTAGGGGCACCATTTCCGCCCATCCTGGCTAATACCGGTCGGTGGATCTAGCCTCCATGAATTTATCTAGTTCTTTTTTGAACCCTGTTATGGTCTTGGCCTTCACAAAATCCTCTGGCAAGGAGTTCCACAGGTTGACGGTGCGTTGTTTGAAGAAATACTTCCTTTTATTTATTTTAAGCCTGCTGCCTATTAATTTCATTTGGTGACACCTAGTTCTTGTGTTATGAGAAGTAGTAAACAACACTTCCTTATCTACCTTCTCTACACCAGTTATGATTTTATAGATCTCAATCATATCTCCCTTAGCTGTCTCTTTTCCAAGCTGAAAAGTCCCAGTCTTATTAATCTCTCCTCATATGGAAGCCGTTCCATACCCCAATCATTTTTGTTGCCCTTTTCTGAGCCTTTTCTAATTCCAATATATTTTTTTTGAGATGATGCAATCATATCTGCACCCAGTATTTAAGATGTGGGGGTACCATGGGTTTATATAGAGGCAACATGATATTTTCTGTCCTATTATCTATCCCTTTCTTACTTATTCCCAGCATTATTCTGTTCACTTTTTGACTGCCACTGCACATTTAGTGGATATTTTCAGAGAACTATCCAAAATGACTCCAAGATCCCTTTCTTGAGTGGTAACAGCTAATTTAGACCCCATCATTTTATATGTATAGTTGGGATCATGCTTTCCAATGTGCATTACTTTGCATTTATCAATATTACATTTCATCTGCCATTTTGTTGCCCAGTCACCCAGTTTTGAGAGACTCTTTTGTAGCTCTTCGCAGTCTGGCTGGGTCTTAACTATCTTTAGTAATTTTGTATCATCTGCTAATTTTGCCATCTTACCCATTTTTTCAGATAATTTATGAATATGTTGAATAGGACTGGGCCCAGAATCGACCCTTGGAGGACAGCACTATTTACTCCTCTCCATTCCGAAAACTGACCATTTATACCTACCCTTTGTTTCCTATCTTTTAACCAGTTAATCCATGAAAGCACCTTCCCTCTTATCCTGTGGCAGCTTACTTTGCTTAAGACCCTTTGTTGAGGGACCTTGTCAAAGGCTTTCTGAAAATCTAAGTACACTCTATCCACTGGATCCCCTTGGTCCACATGCTTGTTGATCCCCTCAAAGAATTCTAGTAGATTGGTGAGCCATGATTTCCCTTTACTAAAACCATGTTGACTCTTCCTCAACAAATTATGTTCATCTCTATGTCTGACAATATTGTTCTTTATTATAGTTTCAACCAGTTTGCCCGGTACTGAAGTCAGGCTTACAGGCCTGTAATTGCCAGGATCACCTCTGGAGCACTTTTTAAAAATTGGCGTCACATTAGCTATCCTCCAGTCATCTGGTGCAGAATCTGATTTAAATGATAGGTTACAGACTACAGTTAGTAGTTAGGAGGTCCCGGGTGATTGGAAAAAGGCAAATACATTGCCCATCTTTAAAAAAGGGAAGAAGGAGAATCTGGGGAACTACACTCTGGTCAGCATCACCTCAGTCCCTGGAAAAATCATGGAGCAAGTCCTCAAGAAATCCATTTTGAAGCACTTGGAGGAGAGGAAGGTGATCAGGAACAGTCAACATGGATTCACCAAGGGCAAGTCATGTCTGACTAACCTGATTGCCTTCAATGATGAGATAACTGGCTCTGTGAATCTGGGGAAAGCAGTGGTCATGATATATCTTGACTTTAGCAAAGCTTTTGATATGGTCTCCCACAGTATTCTTGCCAGCAAGTTAAAAAAGTATGGATTGGATGAATGAACTATAAAGTGGATAGAAAGCTGGCTAGATCGTTGGGCTCAACAGGTAGTGATCAACAGCTTGATATCTAGTTGGCAGCCAGTATCAAGCGGAGTGCCCCAGGCATTGGTCCTGGGGCCAGTTTTGTTCAACATCTTCATTAATGATCTGGATGATGGGATGGGTTGCACCCTCAGCAAGTTCGTGGATGACACTAAGTTGTGGGGAGAGGTAGATACGCTGGAGGGTAGAGATAGGGTCCAGAGTGACCTAGACAAATTGGAGGATTGGGAAAAGAAATCTGATGAGGTTCAACAAGGACAAGAGCAGACGCCAGCACATAGGATGGAAGAATCCCATGCACTGCTACAGGCTAGGGACCAACTGGCTAAGTGGCAGTTCCCCAGAAAAGGATCTGGGGGTTACAGTGGATGAGAAGCTAGATATGAGTCAACAGTGTGCCCTTGTTGCCAAGAAGGCTAACGGCATATTGGGCTGCATTAGTAGGAGTATTGCCAGCGGATCGAGGGAAGTGATTATTTCCCTCTATTCGGCACTCGTGAGGTCACATCTGGAGTATTGCATCCAGTTTTGGGCCCCCCACTACAGAGGATGTGGACAAATTGTAGAGTCCAGCGGAGGGCAATGAAAATGATTAGAGGGCTGGGGCACATGATTTATGAGGAGAGGCTACAGGAACTGGGCCTATTTAGTCTGAAGAAGAGAAGAGTGAGGGGGGATTTGATAGCAGCCTTCAACTATCTGAAGGGGGGTTCCAAAGAGGATGGAGCTAGGTTGTTCTCAGTGGTGGCAGATGACAGAACAAGGAGCAATGGTCTCAAGTTGCAGTTGGGGAGGTTTAGTTTGGATATTAGGAAAAACTATTTCATTAGGAGGGTGGTGAAGCACAGGAATGTTTTACCTAGGGAGGTGGTCGAATCTCCGTCCTTAGAGGTTTTTAAGGCCCGGCTTGACAAAGTCCTGGCTGGAATGATTTAGTTGGGGTTGGTCCTGCTTTGAGCAGTGGGGTTGGACTAGATGACCTCTTGAGGTCTCTTTCAACACTAATCTTCTATGATTCTATGATTCTTTCTAAAGTCAATAGAAAGAATCCTATTGATTGCAATGGGAATTTCATAAGACCATTAATGTATTTCTCGACTGTTTGCAGAAGCTGAGAGCACAAGTATTTATCTTCTAATCTTTAGAGTTGAACATATTAGGTAGATGGGTCCTCAGTAACTGTCCACATCCACTTGATTTACGGAGTGACTCAGAAAAAGTCTAAGTTGCATGAAACTGTAACTGCAGAAAAGATACTTCATGGCTATACCTTTTGTGTCCCCGGCTATGTACCCTAGTTTTAAATTAATAAGGGGTGCTGAATCAAGATTTGTGAAGCACAAGGGGAACAATTTAATATGTCAACTGCATGTAGGATTGTCTTGTCTCTCACTTCTGTTGGTGAGAGAGACAAGTTTTCGAGTTTACACAGAGCTCTTCTTCAAGTCTGGGAGATGTAGTTATCTGTGACATGCGGAGTAGTACAAGTTGGAACAGATTTTTTAACATAAGTAGTTAACACACATTTCAAGGGATCATTCCAGGTTAAGTGGCCTGTTAACACCCCTCTAGTCATGGGGCTGGAAGGAAGGGAGAAGAAAAAAAAAGGCAGCTTGGAAGTGGCGTTGCTAGGGGATTATAGATGATGTAATAAGCCACTGTAAAAACCTGCAGGGCTGGAACCATAGGGATTCTGAGCTTCTGACATCAGTGCATCATCATGGGAGATTTAGGCTGGGCTCCCATGGGATGATCCTTTGAGACTGGGCTTGGCAGGAAGTACTGGTCAGCAGGACCTGAGTGGCAGGTCCTTACAGCCCACTGATTGGCTAGTACCAATACTTAAACAAGGAAGCCACAAAGGGGAGCAGTCTGAGCAACAGCACAGACTGCCTGTCCATCTCTGCTCCAGATCCTGCTTGCGATAGACCCTAGACTCCAGCTTCTAACCCTGCTTTTTCCTCAACATTGCTATTCAATTGCTGTCTGTAACCTGGCGCTTGATCCCAATCTCTTGGTAACCTGACACTTCCTGTCTCCTGACACCTGATTCTCAGTCTGCCCACTGGCGTGTCTTGGACTCTGACCTTCTGGTACCTGACTTGGCCCGACTTCCAACTCCTGCTTTAAGCTCGCATGCTTGTCTTCGCATTTAAGCTCGCATGCTTATCTTCTGAAGGTGTTGAGCAGGTTTCTTTTGACTGAGGACTGAGAGGTCAGATATGGAGTGATTGTTTTGTGAAAAGCTTTCGCCCACGTGTGATATGGTGTTTTTGTGTTATCATTTTCTGGTTTGAGTTCATTTGAGAGCATAGTAATTTTCTGGCTTTCCCTACATAGTGGTTGTTAGGTCATTTAGTGCACTGGATCCTATATATGTCTATCACAACATATGGTGCACCTTATTCAAAATGGGTTATTTGATTTAATCTCTACTTACTACATTACATGGACTTCCTCATGAGTCCAAACAATGTGAAAAGGGGATTTTAAAATACATTTTAGTGAAAAACTGAGTGAGTCTCCTTATAGCCTTAATTACAACCATGCTACTCAACTTGGAGCCTGGAAATCAGGACTTTGTATGTTCTTTTCCCAGTTTTGCCACTCAAATTTGTCTGAGCTTAGACAGGTCTCTTAACATATGTCTCAGTTTACTCATTTACTAAAATGGGTGTAATACTTCACTTTATAAAGCAGTGTTGCAGAGGCTTAATATTTGTTAATGTTTTAGATCTCGGATATTTTGCTAATGAATGGCTCTAGATAAAAACTCAGTACCATTGACATTTATGGATGAAGAAAGAAAGAAAGAAATGTCTCCATCCTAGAGAGGCTGTGTATCCTGAATGGATGGACTTTGAATTGTTAGCTCCATTTTAGTAATGTGCATTTTTCACTACAGCTCCCATCAATGAGCTAGGTTTATTTACAAAACTGTTTGCTTTACCTCTTTTTATGACAAATTTATTTGGCCAGACATAGGTGGCAATAATTACTACAGGAAAATCTCAAAGCTTGCTTAGCAGTTTTTCAATAGGGGTGTGAGGAGGTGTAAAATATTTGTATATATTTTCCAGCATTCCATTATGGTCCAAACAATCTTGACGAAGAGGGAATATATTATGGTATATTTTCAGTGAAACAGAAGCATTGTTTTCTCACACACTCACTTATTTATGCTTCACATGTAAGCAAAAGTTAGTTTATTCACACTCCATCTCTTCTTTAGACCTGAAGGCACTAGATGCCAAACTGATGATGTATACATAGAAAAATAATCAAGTGGACTGCCAGGCAATACACTAACCTTGAAGGAATCTGCTGAAGCACACATAAGAAACGGAATACTTTTTTATATTTACATGTATTGGTAGTCTCACACATCCTTAGGATTTATGGGGCTCTACTCAGTATTATTCAACTGGTGCGCCTATGCCCGACTTGCTCTTAGCAACCCAAACGTAGGCTTACAGTATTGGAAAACTTACCATATGCACTTTATTAAAACCAGTTTAAACAAATTAAGCCCACTATAATGCTGATGGACTATGCCCCTCCCCCCACCATTGCTGACCCACACTGAGCTTCGTATGGAGCAGATGCTGCGGCAACCCGGGCTCACAGCCTTGAGGGCGGGGGGTGGAGGGATGGATGAGGCAGCAAAGGATACTGAGCCGCCCTGCTGGTGGGGGGGATGGGGTAGGGGGAAGTGAGTCTCCCCCAGGGGTGCTGGTGGGGGATGGGGAAGGGGGAACTGGGTCTCCAGTTGCTCCATGGGGCCTGGGCCAAGGGGGCTTACCTGGAACAAGGAGCACCCCCTGGTTGAGGTGTCCTTCCACTGGATGCTGGTGCTGCCTCCTGCATGGTCCGGGAACCCCATGCTCCCCGGCTTCCACATTCGAATAGTGGTGGGGCTGGAGTAGGCGCACGGGATGGGGTGCGGGAGCTGCACGCACATCACCCTCCCACCAGTGCTGCCCCAGGTCTGGCAGTGGCCCGAGAGCGCAGGGAGGAGGCAGGGGCCATGCCACAGGGGAGCCCAGCTGCCCGCAGTGCATGGCAGCGCACTAACCAGAAACCCCCCGGCCTGCCGCCGAGCCTCCCCCCGCTCACACCAGCAAGTGGTACCAGCCTCTGGCGGGACGAGGTGGGGGCGGAGCAAAGCCTCAGAGGCTGAGAGCTCCTCTCCGCCCGCATCACTGGCAGGAGCCCTCAGCTGGCGGCCGGCTGGGCGAGAGGAGCAAGTGGGCAGGGGAAAGGAGGGAGGGAGGGAGAAGGCAGCCCTGGACCCGCTGGTCAAGAGCAGCCGGGGGGAGGGGATTGGCCAGAGAGGAACCAGCGCTGCGGCCGCTTGGCTGCAGCGTGCATGGAGCATCGGGCCGGGCCAGCACGCGGCACCCTCTTTGGCGGGCTGCCCTGTGTACCCGCCCCGGCCACCCACCCCAAAAAGGCCGTCCCTGGGCCTGGTGGTGCCCCAAATTTTCTGGTGCCCTATGCAGCTGCGTATGCCTAAGGACAGCCCTGGTCTCGCAGAACTTTAGATGCTGAACCCCTCTCCTCTCACTTAAAGATCAGTACCTCACAAACTAGTCTGTGGCATGGATTTTCTTTTCTACCAAGTTCAAGAATCAGCTCAGATCCAGCATGAAACTTTAGACTAAAGGAGTATTTACTTGGAGGATAAAACCACAATTTCTTCAGTGATGACAATGATTTGCAGGGGATATCCTTTCCAGGGCAAAAAAAGTACATCTGTGAACTATTCTGATGTTTTTTACTCCCATTCTCCACCCAGGAAATAGATTCAGACTGCATGGTGGATCACACAGAGTTAAGTGATATGCATAATCACAGTGTTTATCAACATAAATAGGTTGATTTCA